>NC_092411.1:188410035-189010035 GCF_040894005.1 Engystomops pustulosus
TCTCCACAGAGAGGAATTACTCCATAAGGGACCAAGAGCTGTTGGCTATAAAACTTGCCTTAGAAAAGTGGTGCTATCTTCTGGAGGGAGCTCATTTTCCAGTGTGCATATACACTCACCGGCCACTTTATTAGGTACACCTGTCCAACTGCTCGTTAACACTTAATTTCTAATCAGCCAATCACATGGCGGCAACTCAGTGCATTTAGGCATGTAGACATGGTCAAGACAATCTCCTGATAAACTGCTAATCTGCTAATCTACTGGTATTTTCACGCACAACCATCTCTAGGGTTTACAGAGAATGGTCCGAAAAGAAGAAAACATCCAGTGAGCGGCAGTTCTGTGGGCAGAAATGCCTTGTTGATGCCAGAGGTCAGAGGAGAATGGGCAGACTGGTTTGAGCTGATAGAAAGGCAACAGTGACTCAAATCGCCACCTGTTACAACCAAGGTAGGCAGAAGAGCATCTCTGAATGCACAGTACGTCGAACTTTGAGGCAGATGGGCTACAGCAGCAGAAGACCACACCAGGTGCCACTCCTTTCAGCTAAGAACAGGAAACTGAGGCTACAATTTGCACAAGCTCATCAAAATTGGACAGTAGAAGATTGGAAAAACGTTGCCTGGTCTGATGAGTCTCGATTTCTGCTGCGACATTCGGATGATAGGGTCAGAATTTGGCGTCAACAACATGAAAGCATGTATCCATCCTGACTTGTATCAACGGTTCAGGCCGGTGGTGGTGGTGTCATGGTGTGGGGAATATTTTCTTGGCACTTTTTGGGCCCCTTGGTACCAATTGAGCATCGTTGCAACGCCACAGCCTACCTGAGTATTGTTGCTGACCATGTCCATCCCTTTATGACCACAATGTACCCAACATCTGATGGCTACTTTCAGTAGGATAATGCGCCAGGTCATAAAGCTGGAATCATCTCAGACTGGTTTCTTGAACATGACAATGAGTTCACTGTACTCAAATGGCCTCCACAGTCACCAGATCTCAATCCAATAGAGCATCTTTGGGATGTGGTGGAAAGGGAGATTCGCATCATGGATGTGCAGCCGACAAATCTGCGGCAACTGTGTGATGCCATCATGTCAATATGGACCAAAATCTCTGAGGAATGCTTCCAGCACCTTGTTGAATCTATGCCATGAAGAATTGAGGCAGTTCTGAAGGCAAAAGGGGGTCCAGCCCGTTACTAGCATGGTGTACCTAATAAAGTGAGTGTACACTTCTCATCCTGCAGGGACCTAGACTCTAACCCTTCCGCTAAAAAAACTTATCAATAACTGTGCACAGTCTGACCCTGAAGATCTGGCTAAAGCCCAAGACAAACAACAACATCAGGCGTATTAAAAGGCTCTCCTGGTCATGACTATCTTTAGGGGTAGCTGGTATAGTTGTCCATCAAGAACTTACACCTGAAATTTCCATCTGAAAAGTTTGTTCCACATTATGTTGGTCCGTATTTTATGAATGAGATCATAAATACAGTATCCTACAGATTACAGTTATGGTGCATTCACCGGCATACCGCCGTGTGCTGGAGAGGAAGAGTAGTTGACCCCTCCATAAGAAACCGCGGTGCACGGCCGCACAGCCGGGAAAAGATAGAGCATGCCTTGCATTATCAATTTCTGTTGAAAAAAAATGTTCCTCCTGTATTACCAGTTGTAATTCAGGGTTAATTGGAATTTGATCTCGAGAAAATTTTAGATTCTAATAAGGCTCAAAATTTCATCCAGTATCTGGTATATTGGAAGGGATATGGCCGTGAGGAGTTGACATGGGACTCCAGAAAGGATCTCCATCCTGCATGCCTCCTCTGGTTTTGGAATCGCCAGAATCCTTCCATACCTAGTGGGATCTGTGAGGGTCTTGTTCCTCTTGGGAATTGCATTTAGCATCAGGGCCCCCTGTCTCTGTCTGTTGTTCTAGTATGTCCTAGAGTGTGCATTACTGTTAAGATATTTATATGGTATCCACAGCATGGGTCTGATATCTGGTTGGCTGACTTCTCAAAGCCCAACCATTTACAAAAAACAAGTGCCCCCTATTACCTCCAATGAATAAAATGTTGACCAGCCCTCTATTTATTTATATTGGGACTGTCAGAAATAGCCACCCAAGAAGTCACATTGAATAGGGCGGTGTTTATAGTTGTAAAAACTTTCAAAAAAGTCTGCAAACAATACAGTAAATTATGATTTAACGTTAATTATTGATTGTTATGAATGAGTACAATTTTAGCGAGGAGCTGATTGACTAAATGATTATACAAATTAAGTTTCCATAATTGCTTAGCAAGGCTGAGCTATTGCTCTCTTCAATCTTTCTGAAGAAGAAAAAAGAAAATGTATGTTAAAACATATCTGTAATCCCACCAACTAGTGTCATCATACTATATTATAGACTCCTATTTGTCCCTCACACTATACAGTATACCGTATATACTCGAGTATAAGCCGACCCGAGTATAAGCCGAGACCCCTAATTTTACCATCAAAAACTAAGAAAACCTATTGACTCGAGTATAAGCCGAGGGTGGGAAATGCATTAGTCACAGACCCCTCCATTATGTATACAGCCTGCCCCCAGTAGTATACAGCCTGCCCCCAGTAGTATACAGCCAGTCCCCAGTAGTATACAGCACTGCCCCCAGTAGTATACAGCACTGTCCCCAGTAGTATACAGCACTGTCCCCAGTAGTATACAGCCTGCCCCCAGTAGTATACAGCACTGCCCCCAGTAGTATACAGCACTGCCCCCAGTAGTATACAGCCTGCCCCCAGTAGTATACAGCACTGCCCCCAGTAGTATACAGCACTGCCCCCAGTAATATACAGCCTGCCCCCAGTAGTATACAGCACTGCCCCCAGTAGTATACAGCACTGCCCCCAGTAGTATACAGCCTGCCCCCAGTAGTATACAGAACTGCCCCCAGTAGTATACAGCACTGCCCCCAGTAGTATACAGCCTGCCCCTAGTAGTATACAGCCTGCCCCCAGTAGTATACAGCACTGCCCCCAGTAGTATACAGCCAGCCCAGCCTGCCCCTAGTAGTATACAGCACTGCCCAGCCTGCCCCCAGTGATATACAGCCAGCCCAGCATTAAAAGAAAATAATAAACTTATCTACTCACCCTCTGGTGGCCCCGACCTGCAGCGCTGCTCCCCCGATGTCCGCGCGGGTCCTCTTCTGGCTTCGGCGCCCATCTTCTGTCTTCACTAACTTTTCTGCCGGGCGCCGCCATTGTTCTCCCCTGGACGGCACCTAGTATGACGTGCCGCTGCTGACGTCATACTAGGCGCCGCCTGGAGGAAAAACATGGCGGCGCCCGGCACGGAGTTAGTGAAGACAGAAGACGGGCGATGAAGTCAGAAGAGGACCTGCGCGGACATCGGGGGAGCAGTGCTGCAGGTCGGGGCCACCGGAGGGTGAATATATGTTTATTATGTTTATTATTTTTTAAAGATTTTTTATGTCTGTATGACTCGTGTATATGCCGAGGGGACGTTTTTCAGCACATATTTTGTGCTGAAAAACTCGGCTTATACACGAGTATATACGGTAATCCTGTGCACTGGCACCCTCTTTCCTTTGGCCCACCCAACCTGTATATTGCCACATTCTTGGGACTCCAAATGGATAATGTATACATTAGCCTATAGCCTATAATTGGAGCCACCACGCTTACCAACCTTTAGAATGCTCCTTAAAAGTCGCCACCCACTCCCTGACTCTTATAATGCCCCAAGGTAGTGACCACCCTGCTCCTGCCCCAAAAATAAATAAAGAATTTTTAAAAACTGCCCAGAGCTGCTTTACCAGCTCTTTCTGCTTCCTGGAGATGTTCTATAGCCGACGCCTGTGCTTGTATCAGTATAATTATAGAGCAAGGGATGATTTGTCCAGAATATTATTGCTCTGGCTTAAGCCTGCTGCTGTTTGCTGTTCAGTTCTTGAATTTTGTGCTGTGAGCAGCTTATTCCATAATGTCACAGATACTTTATCAAGCATTGATATTTATTACATAATCTTTTAAGCTAAATCTTGTGGGATTAATCAAATTACTAGGAGACTGCACATTTTTTTGTTCTGAGAAAGACATGTAAAAACATTAGAAGAACTATATTAGTATTAAGGGCAACCCTTTATTATTTTACCGCAATGGGATTTGGTAGGATTTAGTTTTTTTCTAATTTTAGATTGAAAAATGGACTAAATTTTCAATGTCCATTATTTTTCAATTTGCAGAGAAATGGGTGGATATGTAGCCTGAAAGGTTGTACTTCAGAACCAAGCTATGACATGTACAAGGAGAGCAATACAGCTGCAAATATACACCCTGCATACAATACGGTAATATATGGCACTGAATGTAACAGATAGTACAACCTGCTTCCACCGGAAATGTCTCTCTGTGTCTATAATATACATAAAAAAATCTTGTGAGACAATGGTTGATCAATACAGGCAGTCCCCGGGTTACATACAAGATAGGGTCCGGAGGTTTGTTCTTAAGTTGAATTTGTATGTAAGTCGAAACTGTATATTTTATTATTGAAATTCTAGACAAAATTTTTTCTTTTGTCCCAGTGACAAATTGAGTTTCAAAATTTTTGCTGTAATTGGACCAAGGATTATCAATAAAGCTTCATTACAGACACCTTACAGCTGATCATTGCAGTCTGGGACTATAGTAACATCCAGAGAGCTTCACCAGAGGTCAGACGGGTCTGTCTGTAACTATGGGTGGTCTGTAAGTCGGGTGTCCTTAAGTAGGGGACCGCCTGTATATCTCATTTGTATAAATGGTGTAATGTTTAACCTAAAAGAGTACATGCAGACAATCTGCAAACATTGTGATTTTTTGAGAACAGTACTGTAATTGATTTAATAAAAATATGGATGAAATCCACAACAGAAAACTGATGGGCTGTGGATTAAAAAATATTGAAATCCCCATTTTCCATGTGACATTACTGGCAATGGGAGTCACAGGCAGCAGAAAATCTGCACGGAATAAGGACAGATTGCTTTTGCAGCAGCAGGCAGCTAATCCTGTCCATCTGAAGCCTCTGCAACATATCACTTCTCAGAGAAGACAGTTATCTTATCTGACCAGGTTTTTTATTTAAGATTTTCTTATGTACTTACATTGTGCATGGTGACAATCTTCTGGAGAGGGCCACATCGTCTTAAAGGGGTTGTCTGAGGCTGTAAAAATAGAACATTGGTAGCCAAGAGGGGGCTGCTTAAAATATAAATACTTAATTACCTCTGCAGTCCCACGCTGCCGTCTCTCCGGGACACGGAAACTGCGATGCGTGCAACTTACAGCCGGCCACGCCCACCGGTCCCTATTTTCAGCAATGTATAATGCAGGACAAACAGGCGGCCAGAAACTGAATGCAGCGCAGCCTCTATGCCTCTGTTTGTTTATAGGGGCCTGGTCTGATGAGTCTCGATTTCCTTGTATCAACGGTTCAGGCTGGTGGTGGTGGTGTCATGGTGTGGGGAATATTTTCTTGGCACTCTTTGGGCCCCTTGGTACCAATTGAGCATTGTTGCAACGCCACAGCCTACCTGAGTATTGTTGCTTACCATGTCCATCCCTTTATGACCACAATGTACCCAACATCTGATGGCTACTTTCAATATATATATATATACACTCACCGGCCACTTTATTAGGTACACCTGTCCAACTGCTCGTTAACACTGAATTTCTCATCAGCCAATCACATGGCGGCAACTCAGTGCATTTAGGCATGTAGACATGGTCAAGACAATCTCCTGCAGTTCAAACCGAGCATCAGTATGGGGAAGAAAGGTGATTTGAGTGCCTTTGAACGTGGCATGGTTGTTGGTGCCAGAAGGGCTGGTCTGAGTATTTCAGAAACTGCTGATCTACTGGGATTTTCACGCACAACCATCTCTAGGGTTTACAGAGAATGGTCCGAAAAAGAAAAAACATCCAGTGAGCGGAAGTTCTGTGGGCAGAAATGCCTTGTTGATGCCAGAGGTCAGAGGGGAATGGGCAGACTGGTTCGAGCTGATAGAAAGGCAACAGTGACTCAAATCGCCACCTGTTACAACCAAGGTAGGCAGAAGAGCATCTCTGAACGCACAGTACGTCGAACTTTGAGGCAGATGGGCTATAGCAGCAGAAGACCACACCGGCTGCCACTCCTTTCAGCTAAGAACAGGAAACTGAGGCTACAATTTGCACAAGCTCATCGAAATTGGACAGTAGAAGATTGGAAAAACATTGCCTGGTCTGATGAGTCTCGATTTCTGCTGTGACATTCGGATGGTAGGGTCGGAATTTGGCGTCAACAACATGAAAGCATGGATCCATCCTGTCTTGTATCAAAGGTTCAGGCCGGTGGTGGTGGTTTCATGGTGTGGGGAATATTTTTTGGCACACTTTGGGCCCCTTGGTACCAATTGAGCATCGTTGCAACGCCACAGCCTACCTGAGTATTGTTGCTGACCATGTCCACCCCTTTATGACCACAATGTACCCAACATCTGATGGCTACTTTCAGCAGGATAATGCGCCATGTCATAAAGCTGGAATCATCTCAGACTGGTTTCTTGAACATGACAATGAGTTCACTGTACTCAAATGACCTCCACAGTCACCAGATCTCAATCCAATAGAGCATTTTTGGGATGTGGTGGAACGGGAGATTTGCATCATGGATGTGCAGCCGACAAATCTGCGGCAACTGTGTGATGCCATCATGTCAATATGGACCAAAATCTCTGAGGAATGCTTCCAGCACCTTGTTGAATCTATGCCATGAAGAATTGAGGCAGTTCTGAAGGCAAAAGGGGGTCCAACCCGTTACTAGCATGGTGTACCTAATAAAGTGGCCGGTGAGTGTATATATATATATATATATATATATATATATATATATATACATACATACAGAATACACTTACCATATATACACATACATGCAGTATAAAAGCACCGTATAAACACATGCTGCATACACATACAGAATATACACACATACAGCAAACAAATAAACACACATTCAGTGTATAGAGCATATACATACATACATACATACCATATACACAGCATATACAAAAATACACATCCATCATATATATGCATATATAAATATATGCGTGTATAAATACACATATATACAATATATGCATATATACACAGTATATGAATATATACATATATACACATACACACGTTGACCGTGCCATAGGGTGGGGAGGAGAGGCATTCATCCACTCTCACTGTCAGCGGCTGGCTGTGCCGCTATGCAGTGGGATGGGCGGGCGGTGACCTGTGCCGGCGGGCGGGTCAGGGAGTTTAGGTGGGCCACGAGAGAGGTGGGCAGTAGCTGGGACACAGAGGGAGGGGCCCGAGGGCATGATCTTGCAGTGCGTCCCCAGACCACTTACCTCGGGACGTGGCAAAGCACTGCAGGGACACAGGGACCATGCATCCCCTGGCCCCTGAACCTCACAGGCTGCTACGGCTATTATGGCGGTAGTTATGCCACTGCCACTTTCATGTTATCTTGCCATCTCTTCTTTCATGTCTAGTGATAGCATGGACTGTTTGTATTGATGCTGATCACCACCGAATGGGCAATTCTCCCCCTAATACTGGATAGTAAGAGATCTGTGTTACATGTAATACCAGCTGGATAGTGTCACTTTGTTTTGTAAGATTCCGTACATGCCTTTTTTATTTAAAGATGATCGGGGAGTGGGCATTTCAACTACTGGGTAAGGTACTTGTTGGGAGGACAAATATGGGTAATTTATAATTCACTGGCATGTGAATTTAACTCTGCGCTGGATTTGGAGGTCTTATGTCTAACGGCTCAGGTCTACAGTATAACTTGCAGACGGCTTCACTGACAGAAGGACAGAAATGTGCTGGCCCTCTACACCTCTGGACACAGTCCCCTTCATGCCCCTCCACGCCCACAGCCGGAAAATATCAGGGAAAAATTGAGTCTATATCAGGTCTTCTTAGAGCTCTTAAAAAGTCCCACGTGCTTATTTGGGCAATCCAGCTTTGTAATTTGGGAGATTCTTGGGAGGACCTCCATAATTTATGGATTATTTTCAGGATGCCAACTCAGGTTTAAAGGGAACCTGGCACCACATTTGCACATATACAGCCAGTGACAGGTTCCTACAGAGCCCTATTCACTTACTGACACCCTTCTTTTAGCTAAAAATTATTTAGCTTACATCCACATAAATCACCTTTTATCTTATATAAACTGGCATCAGAGGGCGGCATGTCCTGCTCACCGCCCCCTCCCATCTAATCCTCCCCATGTCTTATGCCTCCTTACTGGTCACAGTTCATGTCTTGTGACCAGAGTGACATCATCTCAGGTCCTTTAGCCTCTTTAAAATAGTAATCGGTACCCCGTGCATGTATCTGACCACATGAAGTCACAGCAGCCTCCATGGACTTCTACTCCTCTCCATCCTCCGTGGAGGCTGATGATGACACTGGTCATGTGTCATGAATGTAACACAAGGCACCATGTAAAAAAATTGACAAGATATTTCCCATCTGTACATAGAGCTTTATATGACTGTAGTTGAATATTAGCAGATGGTCCCTTAGTACTAAGAGCAAGAGCAGAGATTTGAAGAGACACAGAGCTGTCAGTCAGAATAATGGGGTGTGGTTCAGTGCCAGCCTGAGAGAGAGAAGAGTCACAAATGCCATGTCTCGCTGATACCCACTATATCATATTTCCGCTCCAACATCAAGAGTTCCAGTTCCTCCATTTTGTTTGTGAGGCTTCTGGCATTTGTGTACATACACTTTATATGGTTTTCCCTGTCCGTATTCCTTTTGTCCTTATTCCCCAATCTCATTCCAGCCCCCCTTCCTCCCCCATGGACTATGACTCTTCCCAGCTCTCTATGTACACTGTCTATTTGCCCTGCACAAGTGTAGTTGCCCTCCCCCTAGGTCTCTAGTTTAAACACTCCTCCAACCTTCTAGCCATTTTTTCCCTAAAACAGCGGCCCCCTCCCCATTGAGGTGCAGCCCATCCCTACTGTAGAGCCTGTAGCCAACAGAAAAGTCAGTCCAGTTCTCCATGAACCCAAAACCCTCCTTCCTATACCAACTTTTGAGCCACTTATTTACCTCCTTGATCTCCCGCTGCCTTTCTGGTGTGGCACGTGGTACAGGCAGTATTTCGGAGAAAATTACCTTTGAGGTCTTTGCCCTGAGCTTATGGCCTAAATCTCTGAAATCATTTTTAAGGACCTTCCACCTACCTCTTACTTTGTCATTAGTGCCAATGTGGACCATGACCGCTTGTTCCTCACCAGCCCCTCCCAGTAATCCGTCAACCCGATCCGCAACATGCCGAACCCGAGCACCCAGCAAACAACACACTGTTCGGTATGCACGGTCTTTGTGACAGATTGCCCTGTGTGTTCCCCTAATAATGGAATCTCCCACTACCAGCACCTGTCTGACCTTGCCTGTGCTCCCATTACCCTTCTTACTGGAGCAGACATTCCCCTGGTTGCTAGCGGCCACGTCTTTCTGCAGCATTGCTACCCCAGAGCTGATATCCCCCTCATCCGCCAGCCTGGCAAACTTATTGGGGTGCACCAGATCAGGACTAGACTCCCTACATCTCTTCCCTCTACCCCGCCTTTTACATGTTACCCAACTAGCTGCCCCCTCACTCTGCACCTCCATACTTCCCTCCCCACACCCATCTTCCCCAGAGAGTTTGTGCTCCAGGAGCAGCAAACTTCGTTCCATATTATCAATTGCCCGCAGCCTTGAAACTTGCTCATTTAGATCCAGAATCTGGGCTTCCAGGTGAGCAATTTTCACACACCCCACACAGCAGTATTCCCCCTCGAACGGCTGTTCAAGGAAAGCATACATGGCACAGGATGTACACCGTGTAGCAATGCCACTTATGGAGTCCATTATTCTAATGGGGATTACAATAGAAATATGCACAGAAAGAAGAATTTACAGTCGAAGTAACACAAAATACAGCAGTTACCTGCTAAAGCCCCTGAAACTTAAGTCCCTTAAACCTAAGTCACACTTAAGACACTGCACACACTTGGGATCAATGCACACTCGCCGCCAAGCTCCCACACTCGCTTTTCTGATGCTTCTTTTAAAGGTCTTTTAAAGGGAAGGAGATGAGGAAAGGGCCAATCTACTGAATGTCGCCTTCTCAACTGTCTTTTCCCAGGAAAATCCCCTGGTGGAAGACACAATGAGGAATAATGTTAATTCTTTTTATAATGTCAACAGTTTAACCCAGGAAGAGGTACGGCGCCGCCTCGCAACCACTAAGATAGATAAATCACCTGGGCCAGATGGCATACACCCCCGGGTTCTGCATGAATTATGTACGGTGATAGACAGACCGTTATTTTTAATATTTGAAGATTCACTGAGGACTGGTTATGTTCCACAGGAATGGCGCATAGCAAATGTGGTACCAATATACAAAAAAGGATCAAATAGCGATCCTGGAAACTACAGACCCGTGAGTCTAACTGCTGTGGTGGGGAAAATATTTGAGGGGTTTATTAGAGATGCTATCCTGGAGTATCTCACTGTGCACAACCTTATAACCCAGGGTCAGCATGGGTTTATGAGAGATCGGTCCTGTCAGACTAATCTGATTGGTTTCTACGAGGAGGTAAGTTCAAGACTGGATCTGGGGCTATACCAACTTTTGAGCCACTTATTTACCTCCTTGATCTCCCGCTGCCTTTCTGGTGTGGCACGTGGTACAGGCAGTATTTCGGAGAAAATTACCTTTGAGGTCTTTGCCCTGAGCTTATGGCCTAAATCTCTGAAATCATTTTTAAGGACCTTCCACCTACCTCTTACTTTGTCATTAGTGCCAATGTGGACCATGACCGCTTGTTCCTCACCAGCCCCTCCCAGTAATCCGTCAACCCGATCCGCAACATGCCGAACCCGAGCACCCGGCAAACAACACACTGTTCGGTATGCACGGTCTTTGTGACAGATTGCCCTGTGTGTTCCCCTAATAATGGAATCTCCCACTACCAGCACCTGTCTGACCTTGCCTGTGCTCCCATTACCCTTCTTACTGGAGCAGACATTCCCCTGGTTGCTAGCGGCCACGTCTTTCTGCAGCATTGCTACCCCAGAGCTGATATCCCCCTCATCCGCCAGCCTGGCAAACTTATTGGGGTGCACCAGATCAGGACTAGACTCCCTACATCTCTTCCCTCTACCCCGCCTTTTACATGTTACCCAACTAGCTGCCCCCTCACTCTGCACCTCCATACTTCCCTCCCCACACCCATCTTCCCCAGAGAGTTTGTGCTCCAGGAGCAGCAAACTTCGTTCCATATTATCAATTGCCCGCAGCCTTGAAACTTGCTCATTTAGATCCAGAATCTGGGCTTCCAGGTGAGCAATTTTCACACACCCCACACAGCAGTATTCCCCCTCGAACGGCTGTTCAAGGAAAGCATACATGGCACAGGATGTACACCGTGTAGCAATGCCACTTATGGAGTCCATTATTCTAATGGGGATTACAATAGAAATATGCACAGAAAGAAGAATTTACAGTCGAAGTAACACAAAATACAGCAGTTACCTGCTAAAGCCCCTGAAACTTAAGTCCCTTAAACCTAAGTCACACTTAAGACACTGCACACACTTGGGATCAATGCACACTCGCCGCCAAGCTCCCACACTCGCTTTTCTGATGCTTCTTTTAAAGGTCTTTTAAAGGGAAGGAGATGAGGAAAGGGCCAATCTACTGAATGTCGCCTTCTCAACTGTCTTTACCCAGGAAAATCCCCTGGTGGAAGACACAATGAGGAATAATGTTAATTCTTTTTATAATGTCAACAGTTTAACCCAGGAAGAGGTACGGCGCCGCCTCGCAACCACTAAGATAGATAAATCACCTGGGCCAGATGGCATACACCCCCAGGTTCTGCATGAATTATGTACGGTGATAGACAGACCGTTATTTTTAATATTTGAAGATTCACTGAGGACTGGTTATGTTCCACAGGAATGGCGCATAGCAAATGTGGTACCAATATACAAAAAAGGATCAAATAGCGATCCTGGAAACTACAGACCCGTGAGTCTAACTGCTGTGGTGGGGAAAATATTTGAGGGGTTTATTAGAGATGCTATCCTGGAGTATCTCACTGTGCACAACCTTATAACCCAGCGTCAGCATGGGTTTATGAGAGATCGGTCCTGTCAGACTAATCTGATTGGTTTCTACGAGGAGGTAAGTTCAAGACTGGATCTGGGGGACGCTGTAGATGTTGTATATCTGGACTTTTCAAAGGCATTTGACACCGTTCCACATAAAAGGTTGGTATATAAAATGAGACTGCTGGGAATAGGAGAAAATCTGTGTATTTGGGTAAGTTATTGGCTTAGTGATAGAAAACAGAGGGTCGTCATTAATGGCACATTCTCAGATTGGGTTGATGTTACCAGTGGAGTGCCACAGGGGTCAGTATTGGGGCCACTTCTTTTTAATATTTTTATTAATGACCTTGTAGTGGGTTTACACAGTCAAGTTTCAATATTTGCAGATGATACTAAGCTGTGTAAAGTAATAAATACTGAGGTCGATAGTTTAGCATTACAGAGGGATTTGTGGAAGCTTGAGGGATGGGCAGAGAAATGGTTGATGAGGTTTAATGTAGATAAATGTAAAGTTATGCACTTGGGCCATGGAAACAAAAAGTATAATTATGTTCTAAACGGTCAATTACTTAGTAAAACTGAAGCTGAAAAGGACTTGGGGGTATTGGTGGATGGTAAACTTAATTTTAGTGACCAGAGCCAGGCGGCTGCTGCTAAAGCAAATAAAATAATGGGATGTATCAAGAGAGGAATAGATTCTCATGATAAAGACATAGTTTTGCCCTTATACAAATCCCTGGTCAGACCACACATGGAATATTGTGTACAGTTTTGGGCACCAGTGTATAAAAAGTATATAGTAGAGCTGGAACGGGTGCAGAGGAGAGCAACCAGGATTATTAGGGGAATGGGGGAACTAGAATACACTGACAGATTAAAAAATTTGGGATTATTCAGTTTAGAAAAAAGACGACTGAGGGGAGACCTCATTACAATGTACAAATACATGAACGGACAGTACAAGGATCTCTCCAAAGATCTTTTTATACCTCGGCCTGTGACCAGGACAAGGGGGCATCCTCTACGCCTAGAGGAGAGGCGATTCTACCATCAACATAGACAAAGGTTCTTTACTGTAAGAGCAGTGAGACTGTGGAACTCTCTGCCGCAGGAGGTTGTTATGGCGGACTCTATGTACATGTTCAAGAGAGGCCTGGATGACTTTCTGGAGAGAAAAAATATCACGGTTATGGGGATAAAACATTTATTTAATTCTTAAAGGTTGGACTTGATGGACTTGCGTCTCCTTCCAGCCTTATATACTATGATATACTATGATACTATGAGATAGCAGACATGAGTCACAAAAAGCTAATTTGCATATCAGAAAAACGTCTGTAATTAAGGTACAGAGCCGCACTGGCTGCTAATTTTAGGTGATATGGGGAGGACTTTTAGCCCTTTATCAGCAGGCATTGTTGCTCTTGGTGGTCACATCAGGCAACAAGTCCTCTTTAACCATGTGGGGGTATATTGATCTACACCCCCAATTCCCTGAAATAGCTGTTATTTAACATACAGTCTCTTATAATAATAATAATAATCTTTATTTATATAGCGCCATCAAATTCCGTAGCGCTTTACAAATCATAGGGGACATATACAACTATATTACATTACAAAGAACAAACAGTCATATGGAACAATAGGAGTGAGGGCCCTGCTCACAAGAGCTTACAGACTATGAGGATGAGGGGGTGACACAAGAGGTTGTATAATGGTCCAGCCATTCTTTATAAGGGAACAATATAAAATAATTTAATAAATAATTTACTAAACAACGATGTTGCTGCTTGAACCAGCCATCAGCCGCCATCTTATTTACAGGGTTCTAGGTGAAAAAGACTGCAGAGAAGCCTGGAGCTTGGTATATATCAGCTGTTTGCCAGATAACAGATGGGAGATAGGACATAGGATGGATTAGTAAAGGGAGAGTTGACATTTCATGCAGTTAGCGAGTGTGATAGGCTTGCCTAAAGAGATGGGTTTTAAGAGCACGTTTGAAGCTTTGGAGGGTGGGTATTAGTCTCAGAGTCTGGGGAAGGGCATTCCAGAGAATTGGTGCAACTCGGGAGAAGTCCTGGATACGTGCATGGGAGGTTCGAATTAAGGTAGAGATTAATCTAATGTCACTGGCAGATCGAAGAGCACGGGAAAGGCGATAGACTGAGATGAGAGAAGAGAGATAGAGAGGTGCAGCATTATTCAGAGCTTTGTGGATGAGGGTTATTATTTTAAAGTGAATACGGAAGGAGACGGGCAGCCAGTGCAGTGATTGGCACAAACTGGAGGCATCCGTGTAGCGTTTGGCCTGAAAGATGAGCCTGGCTGCTGCATTAAGAATAGATTGATGAGGAGAGAGTTTAGAGAGTGGAAGACCAATTAGTAGGGAGTTACAGTAGTCTAGTCGAGAGTGAATAAGTGCAACAATTAGCATTTTAGAAGTTTCAAATGTCAGAAATGGCCGGATTCTGGAGATGTTTCTGAGATGCATACTCAGATGAATATATGGTAAAAAGGAGAGGTCAGAGTCCAGCACAACCCCAAGACAGCGGGCCTGCTGCCTCGGTGCTATAGTGATCCCACAGACCTAGATGGAGAGGTCAGGGTTGGTTTGGTTAGTAGATGGTGGAAAGACAAGAAGTTAAGAAAGATTAAGTTTCAAGAAGAGAGAGGACATGATGTTAGAGACAGCAGAGAGACAATCACTAGTGTTCTGGATTAAGGCCTGGGTGATGTTACGTGCAGAAGTATAAAGCTGGGTGTCATCAGCATAAAGATGATACTGGAAACCAAATCTGCTGATGGTTTGTCCAATGGGGGCAGTATAGAGAGAGAAGAGAAGAGGACCTAGGACTGATCCCTGAGGAACCCCGACACTGAGAGGAAGATGAGAAGAGAAAGATCCAGAAAAGGAGACACTGAAAGTGCGGTCAGAGAGATAGGAAGAAAACCAAGAGAGTACAGTGTCCTTTAGGCCAATGGAGTGAAGCATCCTAAGGAGGAGCTGGTGGTCCACAGTATCGAACGCTGCCGATAGATCCAGGAGAATGAGGAGAGAATAGTCACCTTTGGATTTAGCAGTGAGGAGATCATTGGAGACTTTAGAAAGAGCAGTTTCAGTGGAATACATAGAGCGGAAACCAGATTGTAGGGGGTCAAGGAGGGAGTTAGCTGAGAGATAATGGGTTAGTCGAGAATAGACCAAGCGTTCCAGTTTGGAGATGAAAGGGAGGTTAGAAACTGGTCTGTAGTTAGTAGCATTGGATGGGTCCAGAGAAGGTTTCTTTAGTAAAGGGGTAACAATAGCATGCTTGAAAGAAGAGGGGACGACCCCAGAAGAGAGAGAGAGATTGAAAATTTTAGTTAAGTGAGAAGTGACTGCTGGGGAGAGAGACTGTACCAGATGTGAGGGGATGGGGTCACTGATGCAGGTAGTGGGGCGAGCAGAGGAAAGGAGCCTAGACACTTCTTCCTCTGTGACTGGCTCAAAGGAAGAGAGTGAACAAGATAAGGTATGGGAGGGAAGGGGATTGGAGGGGTGAGTGGATTGAGCAATTAATTCCTGGCGGATACAATCAATTTTATCCTTAAAATAGGCGGCCAGATCTTCAGCCCCAAGGTCTGTGACAGGTGGCTGCACCTTTGGTGTTAGTAAGGAGTGAAGGGTATCAAAGAGCCTTTTGGGGTTGTTAGAGAGAGAGGATATGAGATTAGTAAAATAGACAGTCTCTTCTACAGACCTTCTAAATCCCAGCACTATGTCGAACTCCCCCTGACATCTAGAGTAGCACTAGGAAGTACTTTTCATATTTTATATGGAGCCTGGGTATTGGCAAAGAAAAGAGTGTAAAGACGAGATAAAATCCAGGGGAAAGAAATGCATATAGTTTAGAAAACAAAAATGTGAGTGAAAAAAATTAAATAGAAATTGTCTTGCCATTTCTATTAGAGAGCTGTAATTTTTCTGCATTTAATACCTAGTCAGAAATACTAATCCAACTTACCACATTTCTGCTCCTATTGACTTATTAAATGTGACAAATTTGACTTCATGATGGAAATTTAATCTAGAAGATGAGATGGAACCCTTTGCCATACATTGTAATTGGGTTAAGCAGCTATTGCTCAAAATGCATGAAACGAAAAGACTTATGTCATGAGATTTTCACATCTGTTACATGCCTCGAAGCGGTGCACTGTCGAATGCTGTATAGAAGCTCACAGGGATAGGATCAGAATTATACATTATATTATTTTTCCTCTGCAGCCTTTTCAGTTACCACTCTCACTCTAGTCAATGATCTCCATTATCTAAGTCCAGAACCCTTCTCAGTTTTCTGACTCTGTAGCCCACTGTATATTCGTGAGGAGTTACACTGTGCTGCTCTCTTGAGTATGAATCAAAATAGTAATTTTAGCTGCTGTAACTCATTCCACCACTCTCCGCTCTGCAAAAAGCTTGCAAGCTAGCAAGGCGGTATCCAGCAGATATCAGAAAGGAAGCAAGTTCTTTCATTATATTATTAATTCATTAAAGAAAAATTTGGTAAAAAGTTAGTGACCATTGAAGTCGTCCTATAAATGGCAACCCTTAAAGGGAACCTGTCACCAGGAGACCCATTTTTAGCATAGTACATACACTGCCAAAGTGTTTTTGTATAAAAAAATAGGTTTTACAGAAAAAAAGAAATGTTATATTGTACCTTTCATTAGCATCTGCTGTGTGACAGGCAGTTGCCAATTGGGAGGGGCTGGAAAGGAGCAGTTCCCCCCCACCCTTGGGAAACATGTGACCTTTTCAAATATATGAAGAACTCCCAACACTCGGGATTGGCTGTAGAGGAGCAGGGGGCGTCGCTAAGCCCAGTGATAGGTGTTTTCATATATTTGAAAAGGTCACATGGAGTAGCAGTTTCCCAAGGGTGGGGGGGGGCTGCTCCTTTCCAGCCACTCCCAATAGGCAACTGCCTAGTCACACAGCACATGCTTATGAAAGGTTCAATATAACATATCTTTTTTTTCTGTAAAACCAATTTTTAATACAAACACACTTTGGCAGTGTATGTACTATGCTCTGTGGGAACTGGGGGAATGGCTCTTCTGGTGACAGGTTCCCTTTAAAGGTGCATCCACACGGTCAGTTTTTCAGATGCAGGTGTGAATGATAATGGGTTGAGACAAAGAATTGAAAGGTGCTGCTCTTCTTCCGACTTTTACTCCACTCCTGGTTTGGACATCAAAAACTGTATATGAAAAAATGAACGTGTGGCCGGATCCTGAAGGTGTATTCCCATTTGGTCATTCAGAATTCATTTAATCAATCTGCCATATACATACATTTCTTCAATTGTATGTTATTAAAATTTTTTTTACCAGTGTGAAGATAAATGTCTCATAAATGTAACCATATTATGCTTTTGAAATATGATAGCATTCCTTGTATACAGCTACAACTGCACATACATTATTGACCGGCCACCTTGATTCAGCCTTTATTTCCACTGGACGATCGTGGGACTTGCATTAATCCTGGACATTTCATATGCAAACACTATTTGTTTCTTAGTGCAATCAATCCAGCAGAGGTGGCCGTATCCAAAGACAATACTCTTGTTTCTAAGGGACAACATGTCTACATTAAAACATTTTTTTAATGGAATGCAATGGAAGAAATGTATGTATATGGCACATAAATTAAATTAAATGTCAATGCCAATATAAGAAGAACATCTCAGCTGGTCATATATTGTACTTTATTACTAGTTTTTTGCTAGTGTACTGTCATTTAATAAATGCTTAAATCACACTTAGGGATTTTGTATATTATTCTGTGGTTCAATGGTTTTATTTCTAAACATGAAGCTAGCAGGTGCATAGAAAATATTGTAAACACTGCCATCTCCTGGACATATTGTAGAATTAAATCAAAAGAGTTAAGGTAGTTGTATTGAGATCCAAATGTCTTCTGCCAATCTAGTCACATTGGTAAGTCAATAGTCTTCAGAATTCATTCACCAAAATGTGATTCTGATTCATACCTTTCTGTATCTGTCTCTATATTTAGGATATCTGCTGCCAGCCCTTGTTAAGCCAATTCCTATAGTTTTAACAATCATAAAATAGTTTATAAAAAGATGACATGTTTTTTATTCGGTGTATTTTCTAGTGTAGCTCCAGTCAAATAATTTTATGTTTGTTACATACTTTACTTTGACACACCCCTTTCTGGACAAGTCTGAAAACTGCCTAAAAATGGTCTAAAACCTTCATTAAATGTGGGACACAGAATGTCAGGGGCACATTACTCCAGTTTTCTGGCCTAAACAGATTAATCCATCTATAAATAAGGACCTTACGGTCACAAATGTGTCTGGTGGACGAAACTGTCTGTATCTTCCCTATACGAGTGTTAATGGTTATAGAAGTAAAAATATACATACAGTATATATATATATATATATATATATATATATATATATATATATATAGATATATATATAGATATATATATATATATATATATATACAGTGCAGATATAGTGCAGATATAGCTTATATTGTATAGAATTTGTTACATAGATGATGATAATATGTGGTGCTCCTTGTGCACCTTGTGTGGTTGGATAAAAGTCACAACCAACTATTTTCGTTTTATCATATTCTCCACAGGGCTGCCGCAGGTTGCCCAACTCCTGGAATTGGATACTTTCATGTGTATAGTATGAGTGTGTATTGACTCAAAAAATACCATTCTGTGCTCATTGTTGGATAAAAATCATTCTTTTATTTATAAAAATATTAGGTCTATAAAATCTCTTACATAAAAAACCACATTATAGTGTACTGTAATGTTTACTAGAAAAAACTTTATTACAAAAAGAAAACACAGAAAAGCAAGCGAAAAGGAACAAAAACCAAAATCAGGACACCGGATAAAAGTAAGCAAGGAGTTCCAAAGCTGCTGTTGAGATGGCACATACACAGAGTCCAAGGGCTGCTGGTATTGAAATAAGCCCTGAAATAATAATAAATAATTGCAAATGCTAGCGTGTCGGTAGCACTTGTTTTTTTCCCCCTTTCCACCTCCTCCACGCCAAGGGGGTTTGAAGGGGCGTGAAGGGGGGCATGGCTGGCAGGGGAGTGCTCTGGCTCAAGGCTTGTGAAATAAACCACTGCACAGCCCCTTAATGTATCTGGATGCTCTGGGGGCAATGGGGCTATTATACACCAGTGTGTGAGCTCTGACATATAATAAATACCCCCCCAGTTAATGCACTCTTGGATCAGAAAGTATTCAGGTCGATGCCCCAGGAGAATATGTTGTTCACAGAAACATGGCAGGAATGGCCTTCTAACCTACTACCAGTAAGTTGTCAAGCATATTAAGACATTCCACATAATGTTTCTATCATGGCTCAGCATTTGGATAAAGTCATGGCGCATCAAAATATTTTTTACATGTACATAATGCTGAAACGGAACATATGTGTGTGTGTTTGCCATTGAAAAAATCCATAAGCCATCACGAGGTGGAAATATCAGTACCTTACTGCAAAACCATGAAGCTTATTGGATTTTTAATTTAGGCTTAATTTGGCTTAAAACTTAAAAAGGAGCTCATGTACCATTATATTCCATAATTTCTTGAGTAAAGACTGGAGCTATTATATGTTCCATACTCCATATTTTGTATCTTGTCAATGATTTGTAAAGCGCTACGTAATTTGATGGCGCTATATAAATAAAGATTATTATTATTATTATTATTTATATCAGATTTTGGATAGAGTGTGGATACATTTCTTTATACTCAGATGCCTTTTCTATTCAGCTTTAACCTGGTGTTTTCCTGCATTTAGTCCTCATTGTGATTTTAACTTTAACTTTTACTTTACCTTACATGTTCTTACAGATTCTTTCATTGTGCAATTTCCTTTGGGTCCTCGGAAAGACGACTATTCCGCCCAGTCACGGAATACCAGGGACCTACTATGTAATTATAACTAGCAATTATCGATTAAGTTTTCCTTACCATGTCTTCCCTCTTCTCCCATTATAACCGTTCTGTTGCTTCTATTTTCTAATGTGTTTGCAATCCCATGTATTTCACACCAAATCATTTGTCTTGAATAGAGATGAGCGAGCACTAAAATGCTCGGGTACTCGTTATTCGAGACGAACTTTTCCCGATGCTCGAGTGCTCGTCTCGAATAACGAGCCCCATTGAAGTCAATGGGAGACTCGAGCATTTTTCAAGGGGACCAAGGCTCTGCACAGGGAAGCTTGGCCAAACACCTGGAAACCTCAGAAAAGGATGGAAACACCACGGAAATGGACAGGAAACAGCAGGGGCAGCATGCATGGATGCCTCTGAGGCTGCTTAAACGCACCATTATGCCAAAATTATGGGCAACAGCATGGCCATGACAGAGTGACAGAATGAAGCTAGATAGCATCTAAAACATCCAATAATTGACCCTGACATTATAGGGGACGGCACGCAGAGGCAGCGGCAGCAGCGGCAGGCTAGAGAGTGGCATGGCGACATACCCTAAATGGACTCAGGCTTCAAACCAATGGGTGGCAGAGAGGAACCAAAGGAGGTGAGCAAGAAGCGCCCAAATAATATCGGTACATGATAAAAGTTTGCCAGTATATTTTGTGGATTACACAGCAGGGTGGCGACAAAGTTAACATGGAAGCCATGAAAACAATCCAAAATTCTGCCTGACACAGCTCGTTTGATAAGGGGACCATGTATGGAGGCAGTGAACTAGTAGTAGATTAAAGGTGCTGCAGTTAAAACTATGTTAGTTGGATCTTGGGATGGAGCTGGCGCTCCGTTGCCAGGCGAGCTTTCGCCAATCCAAGCCCCTGTCTCTAGGCTACTCCCCAAACAGCACTTCTAAGAACCTTTTGTATAAGATCAAGTGTAGAAGCGTTCTTATAAGTTTAGGATATGGCGGGTGAGGGGAATGTAAACAGATGCGCAAGAAGCGCTGAAATAATATCGGTAAATGATAAAAGTTTGCCAGTATATTTTGTGGATTACACAGCAGGGTGGCGACCAGGTTAACAAGTTTGTTGTGGAAGCCATGAAAACAACCCAAAATTCTGCCTGACACAGCTCGTTTGATAAGGGGACCATGTATGCCTACAGTTCATGCCAGTCGCTGCACTGGCTGCCAGTCTCCTTTCGAATACAGTTTAAAATAATAACCCTCATCCATAAAGCTCTGTATAATGCTGCACCCCCCTACCTCTCCTCTCTTATCTCAGTCTATCGCCCAACCCGTGCTCTTAGATCCGCCAGTGATCTTAGATTAACCTCTACCCTAGTGCGGACCTCCCACTCGCGTCTCCAAGACTTCTCTAGAGCTGCACCAATTCTATGGAATGCTCTGCCCCGGACTATCAGACTAATACCTAACCTCCAAAGTTTCAAACGTGCTCTTAAAACCCATTTCTTTAGGCAAGCCTATAACACTCATTAACTGCATGAAGTTTTAACTCTTCTACTAACCCGTCCTGTGTCGTCCTCCCATCTGTTATCCAGCAACCAACAGGCACCAGACTTCTCTGCAGTCCCATTCACCCTGGACCTGGTATATAAGATGACGGCTGAGTGGTTCAAGCGACAGCAATTCCATTTATTATATTTTGTTCTATTCCCTGAGAAGAATGGCTTGACCATTAAATATTCTTTTACCTCGTGTTACCCCATCATCTTCATAAACCGTAAGCTCTGGCGAGCAGGGACCTCACTCCTGTTGTTCCATACAAATGTTGTGCTCTGTTACATTACATTTGTATTTGTTTCCTATGATTTGTAAAGCGCTACGGAATATGATGGCGCTATATAAATAAAGATTATTATTATTATTATTATGGAGGCAGTGAACTAGTAGTAGATTAAAGGTGCTGCAACTATGTTAGTTGGATCTTGGGATGGAGCTGGCGCTCCGCTTCCAGGCGAGCTTTCGCCAATCCAAGCCCCTGTCTCTAGGCTACTCCCCAAACAGCACTTCTAAGAACCTTTTGTATAAGATCAAGTGTAGTAGCGTTCTTATAAGTTTGGGATATGGCGGGTGAGGGGAATGTAAACAGATGCGCAAGAAGCGCTGAAATAATATCGGTAAATGGTAAAAGTTTGCCAGTATATTTTGTGGATTACACAGCAGGGTGGCGACAAAGTTAACAACTTTGATGTGGAATCCATGAAAACAACCCAAATTTCTGCCTGACACACCTCGTTTGATAAGGGGACGATGTATGGAGGCAGCTATATGGACGACTTTTGGAGGTAGCAATGGAGACAACGTGTGGAGGCTGCTATGGAGACAATTTAATTTGGATAGTGCCTGTATGTGGCAGTCCAAAAAAGTTTTCAAACCAGAGGAGCAGGTAGGTGGCCCTCCAGAAAAATGAAATAGATTGAGTGCCTGTATGTGGCAGTCCAAAAAAGTTTTCAAACCAGAGGAGCAGGTAGGTGGCCCTCCAGAAAAATGAAATAGATTGAGTGCCTGTATGTGGCAGTCCAAAAAAGTTTTCAAACCAGAGGAGCAGGTAGGTGGCCCTCCAGAAAAATTTAATAGATTGAGTGCCTGTATGTGGCAGTCCAAAAAAGTTTTCAAACCAGAGGAGCAGGTAGGTGGCCCTCCAGAAAAATGAAATAGATTGAGTGCCTGTATGGGGCAGTCCAAAAAAGTTTTCAAACCAGAGGAGCAGGTAGGTGGCCCTCCAGAAAAATTGAATAGATTGAGTGCCCGTATGTGGCAGTCCCAAAAATTGTTTAAAACAGAGGACCGGGTAGGTGGCCCTCCAGAAAAATTAAATGCATAAAGTACTATAGCTAGAGCCAGTGGGCCCTGTCAAAGTTTCCTCTGCTTTAGTGTACAAAGAGGAGGAGAAGGAGGAAAATGAGGAGGAGGAGTGCATAAATTATTCAGGTTGAGCTTCCTTCACCTGGTGGAGATTGGAAATTATGAGAAATCCAGGCTTTAGTCATCTTAATAAGCGTCAGCCTGTCAGCGCTGTCAGCCGACAGGCGTGTACGCTTATCGGTGATGATGCCACCAGCTGCACTGAAAACCCGCTCGGACAACACGCTAGCGGCAGGGCAGGCAAGAACCTCCAAGGCGTACAGCGCCAGTTCGTGCCACATGTCCAGCTTTGAAACCCAGTAGTTCTAGGGAGCTGTGTGATCATTTAGGACGATGGTATGGTCAGCTACGTACTCCCTCACCATCTTTCTGTAAAGATCAGCCCTACTCTGCCGAGACTGGGGACAGGTGACAGTGTCTTGCTGGGGTGACATAAAGCTGGCAAAAGCCTTGTAGAGCGTACCCTTGCCAGTGCTGGACAAGCTGCCTGCTCGCCTACTCTCCCTCGCTACTTGTCCCGCAGAACTACGCACTCTGCCGCTAGCGCTGTCAGAAGGGAAATACTGTTTCAGCTTGTGCACCAGGGCCTGCTGGTATTCATGTACTCTCACACTCCTTTCCTCTCCAGGGATGAGAGTGGAAAGATTTTGCTTGTACCGTGGGTCCAGGAGAGTGAATACCCAGTAATCGGTGCTGGAATAAATTCTTTGAACGCGAGGGTCACGGGATAGGCAGCCTAGCATGAAATCTGCCATATGCTCCAGAGTACCAACGCGCAAGAATTCACTCCCCTCACTGGCCTGACTGTCCATTTCCTCCTCCTCCAACTCCTCCAACTCCTCTTCTTCTGCCCATACACGCTGAACAGTGAAGGACTGAACAATGGTCCCCTCTTGTGTCTCGCCAACATTCTCCTCCTCATCCTCCTCCACCTCCACCTCCTCCGATATGCGCTGAGAAACAGACCTAAGGGTGCTTTGGCTATCAACAAGGGAATCTTCTTCCCCCGTCTCTTGTGACGAGCGCAAAGCTTCCGACTTCATGCTGATCAGAGAGTTTTTCAACAGGCCAAGCAGCGGGATGGTGAGGCTGATGATGGCGGCATCGCCACTGACCATCTGTGTTGACTCCTCGAAGTTACTCAGCACCTGACAGATATCAGACATCCACGTCCACTCCTCATTGTAGACTTGAGGAAGCTGACTGACCTGACTACCAGTTCTGGTGGAAGTTGACATCTGGCAGTCTACAATCGCTCTGCGCTGCTGGTAAACTCCGGATAACATGGTTAATGTTGAATTCCACCTCGTGGGCACGTCGCACAACAGTCGGTGAGCGGGCAGTTGGAGGCGGCACTGCGCTGCCCTGAGAGTGGCAGCATCTGTGCTGGACTTCCTGAAATGCGCACAGATGCGGCGCACCTTCGTGAGCAAATCAGACAGATTGGGGTATGTCTTGAGGAAACGCTGAACTATCAGATTTAACACATGGGCCAGGCATGGCACATGTGTCAGTCTGCCGAGTTGCAGAGCCGCCACCAGGTTACGGCCGTTGTCACACACAACCATGCCTGGCTTCAGGTTCAGCGGTGCCAGCCACAGATCAGTCTGCACCGTGATGCCCTGTAATAGTTCTTGGGCGGTGTGCCTTTTATCGCCTAGGCTCAGCAGCTTGAGCACCGCCTGCTGTCCCTTAGCGACGGCACTGCTGCTGTGCCTAGAGCTAGCGACTGATGGCGCCATGCCCACGGATGGTAGTTCGGAGGAGGAGGTGGAGGAGGGGTGGGAGGAGGAGGAGGCATAGTAGGCCTGAAAGACCTGGACCGAGGTAGGCCCCGCAATCCTCGGCGTCGGCAGTATATGACCAGCCGCAGGGTCAGACTCGGTCCCAGCCTCCACCAAGTTAACCCAATGTGCCGCCAGCGATATATAGTGGCCCTGCCCGGCAGCACTCGTCCACGTGTCCGTGGTCAGGTGGACCTTGTCAGAAACGGCGTTGGTCAGGGCACGGATGATGTTGTCTGGGGCTGGGCTGGGACGGCACATCGGGAAAAGTAGTGGCGGCTGGGGACCGAATACCGAGGGGCGGCCGCCGCCATGAGGTTGCGAAAGGCCTCGGTCTCTACTAGCCTATAGGGCAGCATCTCCAGGCTAAGCAATCTGGAGATGTGGACATTAAGGGCTTGGGCGTGCGGGTGGGTTGCACTATATTTCCGTTTCCGCTCCAGCGTCTGGGGTATGGAGAGCTGAACGCTGGTGGATGCTGTGGAGGATCCTGGAGGCGACGATGGGGTTTTTGTGCCAGGGTCCTGGGCAGGGGGCTGACTATCAGCTGACACAGGGGAAGGAGCAGTGGTGTGCACGGCCGGAGGTGAACGGGCTTGGTGCCACTGAGTGGGGTGTTTAGCATTCATATGCCTGCGCATACTGGTGGTAGTTAAGCTAGTAGTGGTGGAACCCCTGCTGATCCTGGTTTGGCAAAGGTTGCAAACCACAGTCCGTCGGTCATCCGGTGTTTCCTTAAAGAACCTCCAGACTTCTGAAAATCTAGCCCTCGCCGCGGGAGCCCTCGCCACGGGAGCTTCACTACGTGACACATTTGGCGCTGATGCACCTGCTCTGGCCCTGCCTCTCCGTCTGGCCCCACCACTGCCTCTTCCAACCTGTTCTGGTCGAGGACTCTCCTCCGTCTCAGAAGCACTGTGTTCACCCGGCCTCTCAACCCAGCTTGGGTCTGTCACCTCATCATTCTCCGATCCCTCAGTCTGCTCCCCCCTCGGACTTCCTGCCCTGACAACAACTTCACCACTGTCTGACAACCGTGTCTCCTCATCGTCGGACACCTCTTTACACACTTCTTCCACTACGTCAAGAAGGTCATCATCACCCACAGACTGCGACTGGTGGAAACCCTGGGCATCGGAAAATTGCTCAGCAGCAACCGGACAAGTGGTTTGTGACTGTGGGAAGGGTCCAGAAAACAGTTCCTCAGAGTATGCCGGTTCAAATGCCAAATTTTCCTGGGAGGGGGCAGACTGGGGGGGAGGAGGCTGAGGTGCAGGAGCTGGAGGAGTGCCGATTTCGGTGACATGGGTGGACTGCGTGGAAGACTGACTGGTGGACAAATTGCTCGAAGCATTGTCGGCAATCCACGACATCACCTGTTCGCACTGTTCTGGCCTCAACAGTGCTCTACCACGAGTCCCAGTAACTTCAGACATGAACCTAGGGAGTGTAGCTCTGCGGCGTTCCCCTGCTCCCTCATCAGCAGGTGGTGTCTCACCCCGCCCAGGACCACGGCCTCTGACCCCTGCAGTAGTTGGATGCCCACGTCCCCGCCCTCGTCCTCTACCCCTAGCCCTCGGGTTAAACATTTTGAAAATGAAAGTTATATCTTTATTTTTTTTTTAACTTTTTTTTGTGTTTTTTTGTGTTTTTTTTTTTTGTGTTTTTTAGTTTTTAAAACCAAACGATGCTATCCTATTGCTATGGCTATTTTCTAGCCAAATATGAAAGCACACTGCTATGCCAGATGAGATGACGCTGAGTTACGAAAAAATAAACGTAAAATAAAAAAGTAAATGGCAGACTGTGCCTAATTGAAATCAAACCCCTAATAAATTTTCCCACTTCGGTCTTTGCGATGGATATGTGCGTCACTAAGCGCTAAACACAACGGTCGCAAGTCTCACTACAAATTCCTCACAATATGGTAGTAGATGCACTGCAGCAAGGACAGCCACCAGCAGATCAACCAGAAATAAAATATATAACGCTATTGTAGGCCTAAGTAAGCCGTTTGGATTCTCCTATGGCTATTTTCTAGCCAAGTATGAAAGCACACTGCTATGCCAGATGAGATGACTCTGAGTTATGAAAAAATAAACGTAAAATAAAAAGTAAATGGCAGACTGTGCCTAATTGAAATCAAACCCCTAATAAATTTTCCCACTTTGGTGTTTGAGGTGGATATGTGTTTCACTAAGAGCTAAACACAACGGTAGCAAGTCCCCCTGCAAATTCCTCACAATATGGTACTAGCTGCAAATAAAAAAAAAAAAATGTATAACGTTATTGTAGCCCTAAGAAGGGCTGTTGGGTTCTTGTAGAATCACTACTGCCTAACACTATTCTAATAGAACAGCCTAACGCTTTCCCTGACCAGCAGCAGCTCTCTCCCTAGCGGCATCCAGACACAGAATGATCCGAGCAGCGCAGGCAGGGGCTAGTCTATTCCAGGGTCACCTGATCTGGCCAGCCAACCACTGCTATCGACGTGTAAGGGTACCACGTCATGCTGGGTGGAGTGCAGAGTCTCCTGGCTTGTGATTGGCTCTGTTTCTGGCCGCCAAAAAGCAAAACGGCGGGAGCTGCCATTTTCTCGAGCGGGCGAAGTATTCGTCCGAGCAACGAGCAGTTTCAAGTACGCTAATGCTCGAACGAGCATCAAGCTCGGACGAGTATGTTCGCTCATCTCTAGTCTTGAATACATAACATGCTTTGTATTGTTTCTATCGACATATTAGATGCATTTTGTGGATTTATGAATCATGTCCGTTAATATAATACAAATACTATTTTTTTTTCTAGGAAGACATGAATTATACTTGTACATACAGAACGATTTTTTAGATGTCCTTGCCCTTTTTCTCCTCCCATTGAGATATTACGGAAGATCTCCTTTCACTTATGTCAAGGGGGGAGTGTCTATGTTTACACATGTTTAAAAGTTTATTAGAGTTTATCTATGTTAGCCATGACTAAGAACGGCTAGCCCGTTTGAAATGCGTTGGCCAAGATTACTTGCTATGGAATTTTAATATTTGCATGAAATAAAGAAATGAAGTTATACCTGACAAGGCTGGATATCGGAATTTTTTAATTGTCTATACTGCCCAAGCAGAGGGGCGATTCGTGCCATACCAGGACACTTTACACTGCTGGAAGGTGAGCTGGTTTTCTATGCCGCTATATCGATGAGTTAACACCTGCGATTGGTTCTAGCACCATTGGCGGATGGTTCTGGTAGGTGTTTGCCGCAATATGCAGCAAACGCTCACTGGCTATGTAGAGGGCTCAGCCCTTGAGCCCTCACCAAACTCCCGAAGGCAAGGCGTGACGTGGTAATATGTCATACGTTGTTTTCATACATACTAGTTTAGGGACCATAACATCTTTTTATGGACAATACCTTTTCACAGCATATTTGCAGGGTAGTTAAAAATAATAAAATATTAAAGGGCCTTTGTGGTAAAAAAAGGAGGTAGATAGCCCTTCCCTCTGAAATTCCTCCTCTCCAGGCCAGACAAAGCTGTGATTCAGGGGGCAATAAAACCAGCCTCTCCAAGAGACAGCTTACTATCATAAAATTAAAGGCGTGGAGGTTAGATTCTCTATACATCCATTAACGAGGTCAGCAAAAGGTGATGGCCTCCATTTCCGAGACCACAGCTAGAAAAACCCCTCTTGCTATACACATCAAAGACATATGTGGCATCATTTATATTTCGATCCCATACTTTTCCCTAATAACTCCATAAAGGTTTCTGCTGTTACTGTGTCAAAAGCCAAGGGATGATACCACGGCAACAAGGAGCAGTTAAATAACTCCTAAAATGGCTTCTTATGGAACCAGATACTCCTCTCCTTGTTTGCCCTTTCCTTTGTGACAGAGAATGTCAACGCAAATTTTTGCCTGGAATGTTAGAAGGCTAAATGATCGGCGGAAATGTTGCATGGTGAATGTTTTGCATATTAGTCTGTCATCTTATGTGAATTACCGTATCTGTCTGGTAGAGACCCATCTCACTCCTGAGACTACATGCTGGTTGGATAGGAGATGGGCTTCTTTTACATTCCATTCATGTGGATCCGCATTTTCCAGGGGAGTCTTGGTTCTCATCCATAATAAGGTGGATATAAAAATGTTGTCTTTACCAGATTGATAAAACGGGTATCTTCCTGTGTCGTTTAGTATATAAAATACCCTGCTCTTTGGTGTTTATTTATGTACCTTCTCCATTCTCTTTTGAAGTTCTGAACTTGTTGATACAATTTATATTCAATGGGGCTGATAGATCGGTTTTTATTATTGGGATTACAACATGGTTTTTAATAACGCATTGAATAGACGAGATCTGGGGGATTCTTCCCCCCGAACTAGAGGGGGTTCCTTGAGTTTTAGAACTTTCTGTGGCTGTTGGAATTTGAGGGATGTTTGGCACATTAGGTATTCAATAGGCCTGTTTTCCTATTAGGTTTAGCCAGCAGGAGTAAGCCTACACACCAACAGAAGAAAAAAGACTTGGTTCATTAAGGCTCAATCTGCCTATAATTCTTTTTGCAGTGCAAAGATACTATTCAGAAAGGGCAGGCCTAGAAAACTACTACCAAATATGCTAAGAAAGGGCAATTGTAGCCCTCAAGGCATCCACTCTATAGCTAATCTTGAGGAAATCTTAGTGCAAGAACAGGGTGAGATACTTGACAGTTTTAGGGCCTTTTATCAGTTTTGTACAAATCAGAAGTGGCGCATTCGGAGGCACAATTGGATAGGTACTTGGACACTGCCATTCCCAGGTTTGTCAGAGGGATTCTTTAATATCTCCAATTGTCTCTTCTGAGATTTTTGGTATTATAAATGAATTATTAGGTGACTCAACCCCAGCATTGGATGGCTTCTTCTTTGATTTCTATAAAACACATGATAAAGTTTTGGCTCCTATATTGGAAGTGGTCTTTGCCTCAGCGTTCTCTGCTGGGTCTGTTAATGGTTCAATGGCAGAGGCATCTATTGTCTTAATTTTGAAAAAAGAGAAAAACAAACTACAAATGGGATCATATAAACCCATTTATTTGCTAAATACTCATGTAAAAATTCTAGCCAAGATTCCTCTTGGCTTAAAAAGGTGATCTCCACCATTGTCCATCCTCACCAAAATGGATTAATCCCATCTAGGGGAACCAGTTGCAATCTACATAGATTGTTTTCAGATATACAGCTGTGCGTAGGGAGTTGGCACTCCATCATGTCTCTGGACTCTGTCAGGTTTGACAGGGTGGAGTGGCAATATCTTTGAAATGTACTGGACTTTTGAAAAAATGGGGAATTACTATAACAATTGATAATATGTCACACATCTGAAAAATATGAATGCAAAAAATGAAGAAAAGAGATGTGCAATTATGACACATATAAATTTTATTGAAAAAGAGCATAAAAACGCACTTAAAAAACCCCAAAGGGGGGTATACACCACAAAAAGCTCCCCAGTATAACAATTGATATCGGGTAATCAAGGTAAGCAGTATTATACAAGGTACATGTACAGATTAACGTGGACCATAAATATGTAAACAATTCAATAATATCCAGCAGAACATAATGTCCAGCAAGTATATCCGGTCCAAAAGAAATACAATGGATTAAAGTGCAAATAACTACATTACCAAAATAAAGAAGTCAGATCTGGGGAAGCAAAGACGCCCCACGCGTATCGCCCGGCTCGCGGGCTTCGTCAGGGGAACCAGTTGCAATCTACATAGATTGTTTTCAGATATACAGCTGTGCGTAGGGAGTTGGCACTCCATCATGTCTCTGGACTCTGTCAGGTTTGACAGGGTGGAGTGGCAATATCTTTGAAATGTACTGGAGAGATAATTCCAACTACAGCAAGGATATGCATTAATAGTTTACTTTCAGACCCCTTTCCTCTTTATACGTCAAGGCTGTCCCCTCCCTTGCCTCCTCTTTGCCCTGTTTATGAAACCATTGGCAATCTTGATTCGGGGAATGGAGTGGATAAGGGGATGGGGGGGGGGGGGATAAAATATCCCTGTATGCAGACAATGGGGCAAATTTACTTACCCGGTCCATTCGCGTTCCAGCGGCGGCTTCTCCGCTCTGGATTCGGGTCCGGCCGGGATTTAATAAGGTAGTTCTTCCGCCGTCCACCAGGTGGCGCTGCTGCGCTGAAAGTAAACTCATCGCGCCGGAATGCACCGAGCTGGACCAGGTGAAGGTAAGCGGTCCTTATGCGACACATTTTCGGTTTTTAAATGCGGCGGTTTTTCCGAATACGTCGGGTTTTCGTTCGGCCACGCCCCCCGATTTCCGTCGCGCGCATGCCAGCGCCGATGCGCCACAATCCGATCGCGTGCGCCAAAATCCCGGGGCAATTTAAGTACAAGCGGCGCAAAACGGAAATATTCGGGTAACACGTCGGGAAAACGCGAATCGGGCCCTTAATAAATGACCCCCATTGTCTTATCGACAGTCCAGAGAACGGGGGAGTCTATTGATTGCATTATTAATTTGATTAATGGTTTTGGATTTTTTCTGGGATGAGGATTATTTGGAAAAGAACACTTTTCTTCTCCTTGATGAAGACAGACAGAATGTGGGGTCTGGAGTTACGGTTTCAAAGTCCTTTAAGTATTTGGGGATTAGAGTTTCAGCAGACCCGGGACAATTTGTTGAATTAAATATAATTTCCCTTATTGCTAGAATTAGACAGAGTATTATGTAATGGTTGATGCCTTTCTCTAGATCAGAGTTGGTATTATTAAAATGCTTCTCCTTCCCCAGCTTCTCCATCTATTGTCGGTCTCTCTGGTTTGGCTTCCCAGGAAGTTCTTCAGACTATTGGATGGGTCAGTCGCGGAACTTATATTGGGGTGCTAAGATAAAGATGTCTTCCCTGTGTTTCTCTTTAGAATTGGGGCGCTTAGGGGTTCCATACTTTTTGGATAGTTTGTAGCTGCACAGTTGCTTTTCTGGCCACTAGAAGGAATAACAGCACCTACGAAAGATTAATTAAGCTTAGTGTGGGAAATAGGGAATCTATGTTTTCTCTTCTGGAAAGTGGGGAAGTTAAGCTTAACTATTATAGAAGAATCCCTATTGCAGAAGAAAAGTAGGTTCACAATAGAATCAGACAAAAGCATAAAATATTTGATAAACACTTTTGCACTGAGTAAGGTGGTTTCTCACTTATATAGATGTATAATTCAAGCGTTCTCAAAAAGAGAGGTGCAACCTTCCAAAAGAGAGGTCGCAGGATTTGTTTGGTATAACAGACGGAGAATTCCCAGGAGGATGCAGATTTTGCGGTTAGGACTAGAGATGAGCGAGCACTAAAATGCTCGGGTACTCGTTATTCGAGACAAACTTTTCCCGATGCTCGAGTGCTCGTCTCGAATAACGAGCCCCATTGAAGTCAATAGGAGACTCGAGCATTTTTCAAGGGGACCAAGGCTCTGCACAGGGAAGCTTGGCCAAACACCTGGGAACCTCAGAAAAGAATGGAAACACCACGGAAATGGACAGGAAACAGCAGGGGCAGCATGCATGGATGCCTCTGAGGCTGCTTAATCGCACCATTATGCCAAAATTATGGGCAACAGCATGGCCATGACAGAGTGACCGAATGAGGCTAGATAGCATCTAAAACATGCAATAATTGACGCTGACACTATAGGGGACGGCATGCAGAGGCAGCGGCAGCAGCGGCAGGCTAGAGAGTGTCATGGCGACATACCCTAAATGGACTCAGGCTTCAAACCAATGGGTGGCAGAGAGGAACCAAAGGAGGTGAGCAAGAAGCGCTGAAATGATTTCCTATGTGAACAAAAGGTTGACGGTATATTTAGTCGATAACACAGCATGGTGGCGACATAGTGACCAAGTTCCATAACGTATCTGGTGAAACACTCGAAAAATGAGCCTGACACAGCTCTTTTGATAAGGGGACGACATGTGGAGGCATCCATGGAGATGACTTCTATGATTAAGAGCGACAGTATGGGGCATTAATATTGCGCTGCTATGATTGCAACTTCAGGTCTCCAGCATGGCGGTTACAGATGGGCCTAGTTCCACTATGTATCTGGTGAAACACCTGAAAATTCTACATAACACAGCTCGTTTGATAAGGGGATGATGTGCTGCATATTCTCTCGTGCTCCAGTGTCTGGGGTATAGAGAGTTGAAAGTTGAGCATGGAGACATTGGTGGACGCTGTGGAGGATCATGGAGGCAAAATGGACAGGAAACAGCAGGGGCAGCATGCATGGATGCCTCTGAGGCTGCCTAATCTTGCGATGGAGCTGGCGGTCCACTGCCAGGCGAGCTTTCGCCTGTCCAAGCCCCTGTCTCTCGGCTCCTCCCCACCCAAAAAGGGCCTGGGGGCCAGAAGCGTTTACTTTGAAAAAATTATAATTTTCAAAGCAGGCCGGGTCGTTTGAATATTTCACCTAGGAATAATGGAATAGCATAGTGGTTCTATTTTTAATTGTTTTTCGGAAATGGTTCCATGATTAAGAGCGACAGTATGGGCCATCCATATTGCGCTGCTATGATTGCAACTTCAGGTCTCCAGCATGGCGGCGACAGATGGGCCGAGTTCCACTATGTATCTGGTGAAACACCTGAAAATTCTGCCTGACACAGCTCATTTGATAAGGGGACGATGTATGGAGGCAGTGAACTAGTAGTAGATTAAAGGTGCTGCAGATAAAACTATGTTAGTTGGATCTTGGGATGGAGCTGGCGCTCCGCTACCAGGCGAGCTTTCGCCTATCCAAGCCTCTGTCTCTCAGCTACTCCCCAAACAGCACTTCTAAGAACCTTTTGTATAAGATCAAGTGTAGTAGTGTTCTTATAAGTTTGGGTTATGGCAGGTGAGGGGAATGTAAACAGATGTGCAAGAAACGCTGAAATAATATCGGTAAATGATAAAAGTTTGCCAGTATATTTTGTGGATTACACAGCAGGGTGGCGACAAAGTTAACAAGTTTGATGAGGAAGCCATGAAAACAACCCAAAATTCGGCCTGACACAGTTCGTTTGATAAGGAGACCATGTATGGAGGCAGCTATATGGACGACTTTTGGAGGCAGCTATGGCGATGACGTGTGGAGGTAGCAATGGAGACAACGTGTGGAGGCAGCTAAAAAGACGACGTGTGGAGGCTGCTATGGAGACAATTTAATTTGGATAGTGCCTGTATGTGGCAGTCCAAAAAAGTTTTCAAACCAGAGGAGCAGGTAGGTGGTCCTCCAGAAAAATTAAATAAATTGAGTGCCTGTATGTGGCAGTCCAAAAAAGTTTTCAAACCAGAGGAGCAGGTAGGTGGTCCTCCAGAAAAATTAAATAGATTGAGTACCTCTATGTGGCACTCCCAAAAATTGTTTAAAACAGAGGACCGGGTAGGTGCCCTCCAGAAAAATTAAATACATAGAGTACTATAGCTAGAGCCAGTTGGCCCTGGCAAAAATAGCCAGTTTCCTCTGCTTTAGTGTACAAAGAGGAGGAGAAGGAGGACAATGAGGAGGAGGAGTGCATACATTATTCAGGTTGAGCTTCTTTCACCTGGTGGAGAATGAAAATCCGGAGAAATCCAGGCTTTATTCATCTTGATAAGCGTCAGCCTGTCAGCGCTGTCAGTCAACAGGCGTGTACGCTTATCGGTGATGATGCCACCAGCTGCACTGAAAACCCGCTCGGACAACACGCTAGCGGCAGGGCAGGCAAGAACCTCCAAGGCGTACAGCGCCAGTTCGTGCCACATGTCCAGCTTTGAAACCCAGTAGTTGTAGGGAGCTGTGTGATCATTTAGGACGATGGTATGGTCAGCTACGTACTCCCTCACCATCTTTCTGTAAAGATCAGCCCTACTCTGCCGAGACTGGGGACAGGTGACAGTGTCTTGCTGGGTGACATAAAACTGGCAAAGGCCTTGTAAAGCGTACCCCTGCCAGTGCTGGACAAGCTGCCTGCTCGCCTACTCTCCCTCGCTACTTGTCCAGCAGAAGTACGCCCTCTGCCGCTAGCGCTGTCAGAAGGGAAATACTGTTTCAGCTTGTGCACCAGGGCCTGCTGGTATTCATGCATTCTCACACTCCTTTCCTCTCCAGGGATGAGAATATAAAGATTTTGCTTGTACCGTAGGTCCAGGAGAGTGAATACCCAGTAATCGGTGCTGGAATAAGGGTGCTTTGGCTATCAACAAGGGAATCTTCTTCCCCCGTCTCTTGTGACGAGCGCAAAGAACAACAGTGGGTGAGTGGGCAGTTGGAGGCGGCGCTGCGCTGCCCTGAGAGTGGCAGCATCTGTGCTGGACTTCCTGAAATGCGCACAGATGCGGCGCACCTTCGTGAGCAAATCAGACAGATTGGGGTATGTCTTGAGGAAACGCTGAACTATGAGATTTAACACATGGGCCAGGCATGGCACATGTGTCAGTCTGCCGAGTTGCAGAGCCACCACCAGGTTACGGCCGTTGTCACACACAACCATGCCCGGCTTCAGGTTCAGCGGTGCCAGCCACAGATCAGTCTGCGCCGTGATGCCCTGTAATAGCTCTTGGGCGGTGTGCCTTTTATCGCCTAGGCTCAGCAATTTGAGCACCGCCTGCTGTCGCTTAGCGATGGCACTGCTGCTGTGCCTAGAGCTACCGACTGATGGCGCCATGCCCACGGATGGTAATTCTGAGGAGGAGGTGGAGGGGGGGTGGGAGGAGGAGGAGCCATAGTAGGCCTTTGAGACCTGGACCGAGGTAGGCCCCGCAATCCTCGGCGTCGGCAGTATGTGACCAGCCCCAGGGTCAGACTCGGTCCCAGCATCCACCAAGTTAACCCAATGTGCAGTCAGCGATATATAGTGGCCCTGCCCGGCAGCACTCGTCCTTGTGTCCATGGTCAGGTGGACCTTGTCAGAAACGGCGTTGGTCAGGGCACGGATGATGTTCTCTGACACGTGCTTGTGCAGGGCAGGGACGGCACATCGGGAAAAGTAGTGGAGGCTGGGGACCGAATACCGAGGGGCGACCGCTGCCATGAGGTTTTGAAAGGCCTCGGTCTCTACCAGCCTATAGGTCAGCATCTCCAGGCTAAGCAGTTTGGAGATGTGGACGTTGAGGGCTTGGGCGTGTGGGTGGGTTGCACTATACTTCCTTTTGCGCTCCAGCGTCTGGGGTATGGAGAGCTGAACGCTGGTGGATGCTGTGGAGGATCGTGGAGGCGAAGATGGGGTTTTCGCACGGGAGGTGTTTGGGCCGGGGTCCTGGGAAGGGGGCTGACTAGCAGATGACACAGGGGAAGGAGCAGTGGTGTGCCCGGCCGGAGGTGAACGGGCTTGGTGCCACTGAGTGGGGTGTTTAGCATTCATATGCCTGCGCATACTGGTGGTAGTTAAGCTAGTAGTGGTGGAACCCCTGCTGATCCTGGTTTGGCACAGGTTGCACACCACAGTCCGTCGGTCATCCAGTGTTTCCTTAAAGAACCTCCAGACTTCTGAAAATCTAGCCCTCGCCACCAGAGCTTGACTACGGGAAACATTTGGCGCTGATGCACCAGCTCTGGCCCTGCCTCTCTGTCTGGCCCCACCACTGCCTCTTCCAACCTGTTCTGCTTTAGGACTCGCCTCCGTCTCAGAAGCACTGTGTTCACCTGGCCTATCAACCCAGCTTGGGTCTGTCACCTCATCATCCTCCGATCCCTCAGTCTGCTCCCCCCTCGGACTTCCTGCCCTGACAACAACTTCACCACTGTCTGACAACCATGTCTCCTCATCGTCCGACACCTCTTTACACACTTCTTCCACTACGTGAATAATGTCATCATCACCCACAGACTGCGACTGGTGGAAAACCTGGGCATCGGAAAATAGCTCAGCAGCAACCGGACAAGTCGTTTGTGACTGTGGGAAGGGTCCAGAAAACAGTTCCTCAGAGTATGCCGGTTCAAATGCCAAATTTTGCTGGGAGGGGGCAGACTGGGGGGAAGGAGGCTGAGGTGGAGGAGCTGGAGGAGTGTTGATTTCAGTGACATGGGTGGACTGCGTGGAAGACTGACTGGTGGACAAATGGCTAGAAGCATTGTCCGCAATCCACGACATCACCTCTTCGCACTGTTCTGGCCTCAACAGTGCTCTACCACGAGTCCCAGTAACTTGAGACATGATGAACCTAGGGAGTGTAGCTCTGCGGCGTTCCCCTGCTCCCTCATCAGCAGGTGGTGTCTCACCCCGCCCAGGACCGCGGCCTCTGACCCCTGCAGTAGTTGGACGCCCACGTCCACGCCCCCTACCCCTAGCCCTCGGGTTAAACATTTTCCAAATTAAAGTGTAAACTTTAATTTTTTTTTTTTTTTTTAAATAAAACGATGCTATCCTATTGCTATGGCTAGTTTCTAATCTACACTGACAGCATACAACTGGATTTTGTGCTGTGCCTGATGACTTTGAGGTATAAAAAGAAATAAATGTAAAAAAAAATAAATCAGCAGACTCTGCCTAATTCAAATCAAACCCCTAATAAATTGTCCCACTTCGGTGTTTGAGGTGGATATGTGTGTCACTAACAGCTAAACACAACGGTTGCAAGTCTCCCTGCAAATTACTCACAATATGGTACTAGCTGCACTACTAATGGCAGCAAGCCCAACCACAAGCAAACCAAAAAAAAGGAAAATATAACGCTATTGTAGGCCTAAATAAGCCGTTGGGGTTCTCCTATGGCTATTTTCTAGCCTACACTGAAAGCACACTGCTTTGCCAGATGACTTTGAGTTATAAAAAGAATTAAACGTAAAAAAAAATAAATCAGCAGACTCTGCCTAATTCAAATCAAACCCCTAATAAATTGTCCCACTTCGGTGTTTGAGGTGGATATGTGTGTCAATAAGAGCTAAACACAACGGTAGCAAGTCTCCCTGCAAATTACTCACAATATGGTACTAGCTGCACTACTAATAGCAGCAAGCCCAGCCACAGGCAAACCAAAAAAAAAGTAAAATAAAACTGCCTAACACTATTCTAATAGAACACCCTAACGCTTTCCCTGACCAGCAGCAGCTCTCTCCCAACCGGCATCCATACAGAGAATGATCCGAGCAGCGCGGGCAGGGGCTGGTCTATTCCAGGGTCACCTGATCAGGCCAGCCAACCACTGCTATCGACGTGTAAGGGTACCACGTCATGCTGGGTGGAGTGCAGAGTCTCCTGGCTTGTGATTGGCTCTGTTTCTGGCCGCCAAAAATCACAACGGCGGGAGATGCCATTTTCTCGAGCGGGCGAAGTATTCATCTGAGCAACGAGCAGTTTCGAGTACGCTAATGCTCGAACGAGCATCAAGCTCGGACGAGTATGTTCGCTCATCTCCAGTTAGGACCAGTCAACTGTTAAGACTACTGGAGCAGGAGTTTCCCCATGAGGTCTTAAAAAACCATTGGGGGACATTTCCACATTTTCTTTAAATGTTCAACTTTTTTTTCTTGCAAGTTTTCACCTGTAACTGGGGTGTCTAACAGAGCCCCAGTTACAGGGGTAAGCACCCCCTGTAGGGGCTGATGTCTGATCAGAGTTGTTGTTAACTCCTGTAGACCCGCTGACCATGTGACCAAAGGAGCAATAGTAGTAGTGCCACGCACTGCATAGCACTACTACTAATTCTGCTTCCTCCTTCTCCAAACAATTAGCACGGGAGCAGGAGAAACTGGAGCGACGTTGAAAGATGTGTACCCTCTGATGTCTACAGTCCAAGGGTAGAGGCGATCGAGTAAAGTGAATATATTGATTTAAGTGTATATGTTCAGCCTATTAATAAAGTTTGATGTGCACAATCTATGTTGCAACCCCAATCAATTTACAGATAGATAAACCTCACAAATATGCCTAAATTAAAAAGCTGCAGGTCAAAGTAACTGGAGGAACTCTATTATGTAACTGCAGCTTATTAGCATGTCATTAGGTTTAGTGCTTTGGGTGGTACACCATGATTCTCCATGAACAATAGGCCTGTGTTTATTCATTAACTCATCGTCTATTAATCAAAATGCATACAGAGTCAGGCATGCTTGGCAATGATTATCTGAAAAGTTCCTGGAAAAACATTGGCAATGTACGTCATTTGTTATGAAAAGGATATTCAATAGTTTTTCTTGTAATATAGCTCATTAAAATTAGTGGTTTAAAATCCATTTGAATCCTTTTATTTGAGAAAGAACAACAGTTGTGGCTTTATTCATATCAAGATACACTTGCCCTGGGGAAAGTCTTCCGTCGTCCATATACACTTGCACCTTCCTTTGCTCTGCCTATCTCCCTTGTTCATCATTGTACTACCACGTGTAAGGGTAGGTTTGTTATCCTTCTAGGGTAGTATTGCCCCACTGTATATGAAGTAGCTCTATCTACATGAATTTGATTACTTTGTGTTTGATTTAATGACCCTTTGGGTGGGCTTTTTCTCTGTTTATGTCTTCATTTTGTTATGTCTTTTAACATTGTAACAATAAAGTTTTGATTTTATGTGTTTGCATAAAAAAAAAGATACACTTGTCCAAGAACTGTAGCACAAGTGCCGTATATACCATACACCGTATATGTATCATTTCAGAGGGCTGTTGTGAAGCATAGATCCTTCTTCTCTAATCTCTAAGGCGAGAACAAATTCTACACTCATAGCAGAAAGTGTTGGGCTACCAAAAGGATTTTTGGAGTCCCATACAGATACATTTTGTGGGTACCTCCTCCGTTACAGTACAAATTACAGTTTACTGTTATGTACCATAACACATACATATCAATGTGTTGCGCTCTATGAGGTGAGTGACTACAGTAAATGTAGGTATTTTAACCAGTCAACAAATTAAGTGAAATTAAAGACCACTCTGCTGACGTTATAGTTTGGCATAGGCATGCATCTGCCAGCCGTCCAAAAACCCGAAGAGGCTGTGGGGAGAGTACTAAGTTTATTTTTTATGGGGCACTCTGTTGGGCATTATACTTATGGGGGCACCCTGCTGGGCATTATACAAATGAGGCTAATTTGCATAACTTTTATAACTCTATATTCCCACGATCGAGAGATAGATAATAAAAGAAGTCCTGAGGAATGATGAAACTTCTTGCTAGGCCACATCTACCATCAGTAAACTGATGACATATGTCCTTTAATGACTGCCATATTAGCTTTTTATGGCTGATATGGCATTAAGGGTGCTTCTTCTTATGTGACGCTTTGCTACGATGCTACCTAGCTGGACCTAACTGGTGGTTTAGCAGCTGAGAAGGCTGTAGTGATGGCAATTAAGGGGTTCCAACAGGCACTGTGCCCTCTTTTCTTACCACTTTGACTGGGCCTGTCATTGCTGCACTGATGGGAGCTCTGAAAGTGCTCACATACACTGCACAGATAAAAACTGCTGGAAAATGAAGACTAAGGGTCAAATAATCACCAGAAACTGTATTACTCTTTAAAGGTTAGATATGCTTTAAGGGGGGTTTTCAGGCCCCTGTTCTCATATAAATAGGTTGACACTCCTGCTGAACTGCAGCTACACAAGGTGAGACTCACAAGAACACAGTTAGTTAGTGTATTGGCGTTCTGGCCAAACTGCATTTTCACTACAGGAATATAACAATAAGTAAGCTTATGTCGATTATTAAAGTGGTTGTCCAGTCTTTTGACATTGATTAGCTATTCTTAGGTTCATTGGGATCTGACACCTGGCAGTCTAAGCTGCCTTAAGGGGGCTGAGCTCCAGTAATCTGGCATAGGCACAACACAGGGATAGGTCACAATTACCAAACTATCCATAACTGGGCAGGTTTAATATTCATTTACCGTAAACATCCATTCTTCCCTCACGGTAATGGACTGCATAGAAGACCTGATAAAGATGTTCATATTTGGTGGACTTTAGTATCTCACTTCCTCCATTTAGAAAACATGCAAAAACAAATAAATTACAAAGAATATTTTATTGTCCAGAGTTGTGTTTTTAATCCTTGAAATCAGAGTTTCATATATGGTAATGTTTTTGTGTCTGTGTATAGAAAACAAGCAAATGGACATAGTGGACAACACAGAAGTGACGTACTTTATGTCTTTGCTGGGCAAAGTGCTTCCTTCAGAAGGACAAGTTTTACATAAGTACAGCAAAAACCCTCTTAGTGCCATAAACAATACATTTTAGGCACATCAGAATACAGAGGGCCTTGCAAACAGTTACAACAACATAAAAACATGGCTGCACTGGCTTTTTATTGGCACACTCTAAGCAGAGATTTGGCTTTACTATAGTGGTTTAGCCAAAATAATTTTTTCAAAATTTATATTTTAAACGGCATTTTTGCCAGTCTTAAAAAAGTCACTTGGTGTAAACTCAAAAAAATCAATAAAATATGTTATCTCAATTTGAACATCAGACTTACGGTAGTTACATTTTTTTACAACATACAAAAAAAGTAATTTTCTACAGGAAATACAGGTTAGCATATATACAAAACATACATGATTCACTTATAAAAATGAATTTTATAAATAGAAATTATTTGAAGGCAGATTTATTAAGGCAATAGTCGGATGTTAGATATAATGTATTCTCTTCCTGTTCCATCCCTTCGTGGCTTTGAGTGGGACCAACACTTGTAGAGTCAGGGTGAGGCACTGAGACAAAAGTGTGGTATGTCCTTCATCATAATGATAATATCTATACCAAAATCTCTCTCACTTTCTATCATGGGGGGGTAAAAAACAGCTGTGTCAATAACTGGACTTTAACGCCATAGAACATTCTCTGCCTCCAAGCCCAACCCGGTTTGCCTGAGTTTTAAAGTACCATTAAAGAGATGTGATCAGTGGTGGAAGCATTTTTACATTCCCCGAAGAAACTGAAGGCACTTTTCTACTGACTATGAAATCTCTTGGTAAACTTTCTAACAGGCAATTCAGTTGCTCCTGACCAAGTTTAATCTTATCATCCAACTCCCTCTGTTCAATAAGAAGAGCTGATTTCATTTTCACAAAATGCAGGTAATCTTGAAATTGTTCACCGGTGAGGTAGTTTCCAAGGATGTCAGACACCAATTTCTCACGACGATCCAAGTTTTCTTTAAGTTCACAAGCATCTTCATGCTGCCCACAAAGTTGCTTTTTCTTTTCATTCCATGTGTTCTGCAATATGTTTAAAAATTTTTATTAGAATTGAAATCTATAACTTCGATACAGATTATCAATAAAGCAAGTGTGATGCTTCCAACTCGCATCACACTCGCATCACATGCGCATTAGACGCATCACACTGGCTAGTGTGTCAGGAGCCTAAATCAGATGTCCATTTGCTTTGAGTTATAATAATTAGTTATAATTGTCTACTGGGATTAAGTTGAGGTCAATTTTCTTTTATTATAGGCTTGGAGTACTTAATTATATCCCTTCTTTATACTTGAAAGGGGTTTTATGATCGAATAAACATGTTGAAATTATCTTCATGTGCGGAGAATGCTCATCACCATAGATCAAACATGGTTATTTTTATTATTATTATTATGCTAAGCAGCTTTGTGCTACACCTTTGCTGTTACTGTTCTTACAGTTAAGAACTACAGTATAGTTCCCATGAATCCTTTTTCCACTGCCTCAACCATCATACACAACTGTGGTGTTCTAAATAACGCGCGGGCTATCTGCCGTCACCACCAGTGGAGTGTCACCATTATAACACATTGTACCAAATTCAAATGTCTTGAGCCGGAAGGATCTTTATTTTTCAGAGATTCTCTGTATTTCTTACAGAAATTATGCTTTGGTTTTCCTGGCCAGTCTAACCCTTAGTGAGGAGCTGATGGACTGAGCTGTTTTTGTGTGCATTAAGGGCTCATGTTGATCCTTTGTGGGCCATTTGTTATGCCTCCTATTAGGGAACTTTTTTGAGAATCCTCAACTTCAGTTTACCTCATGGGATCAGGATGACTTTTATTACTAGTTACCTGTTCCGTGGGAATTATAACTATACAGGTGCCGCAAATATTGTGTCATCTATCATATCTACATTTGATATACACGTTTTGTTCATTTGTTGTTGTTTATGTTGGAGGGTTATGTTGTTTTAGAGTATAGTAGGTGGTTTGAATAGCATTATTATAGGGATAGACAAGCATTGGATGTTATGAATACACCATGCCTGCCAGTCCTGCCCAACACTTGTTGGTATATCTATCCATTCAAGTACGGTAAATCACTATTGGGCCTCAGGACTGTATTCAGGGGCAGCTTGAGCAGTTCTGGCAGGTCCAAGAGTGTGAGATGGATACCCTGTTAACATTGAAAACTACCTCCAAGGCTGTTTAGAATCTACTATATCGTACATAAAACAAGAGCCCCATGCTAGAGAACAAGAAACAGCAGAGTCTTGTAAACTGTTGAAGTAGGCAGCTAGGTTAAAACCTTGGAACTTTATAAGACAGACCTAATATGGGTTTAGCAACCAATCCAGTAAACTTCAAAATCACCTTGTCCATACTAACTACCGTAATCCCCCTCCAAGTGAATTAATTTGCTATCTGAAAGTAATATGGTAGATGTGGAAGACATTGTAGATAGATTTTGAGAATTTTTTACTGACCTAAATAAATCAAATATGGATTATAGTGTAAATGATCTGTTTTGGTATCTTGAGGGCATTGACATACCACTATTTGCATAAAAGAACAGAGACCTCTTAGAGGAGAATATATCTCTTAACAAATTAGCTGGGGGTGTTAGGAGAGATGGCCAGGGTTGTCGACCTGTCTGGGTTGGAATACACATTGAAGTCTATTGGAAATATTATGAGGCTGTTGGTAAATTCTCTACATATTTCTATACATAATTCTATGATGCTGCAAAACCAGAGAAAGATGCCTGGAAATGTAAGTAATAAAGAACAATCTTCCTTAAGCTGATTTTAAAATTTGAGTATGTGAATAGAGAAGCTGCCATATCATTACATCCAATGCATTTCCAATGCTTTCATTCCCAATCAGGTCACTAAAATATTGTTTTGTATAATAATTACCCATTCTTCAGCATTGATATCTTTCCCCAGTGTGCTGAGTACATTTTCTATCCTGGCCAAGCGTCCAGATAGAGACAGCAGAAGATTCACCACTTTGTCCAGATCTCCAATGAACATCTTATACTTGTCAAATTCATTGGGTTTGCAGACTTTCTCTATCTGGGCCTCCATCATTTCTCCAAGGCCGTTGTTAAGCTTTATGTCAGCCAGAAGACTTTCTTTGGCGTGCTTCAAAATCTCAAGTTTATTGTTAAGGCTGGCAATCAATTCAACCTGTAAAAGTAAGAAAGACATTTCACACAAGATGATTTCTATATGATTTCTTATCTTACCTACAAAAACATACAAGAAATGTAAACAATTTAAACAATAAAATGAATTTAACAAGCATTTGTTGTTCATATGTGTATTCAAATAATGTATTGTCTTTTTTGGAAATATATTTGGCTTTATTTTTAAAATGACATTTAGAAAAATGTCAATGCACAAAATGCCACTAAAATACTTTTTTCATACAGAAGATTTATAGTTTTTATTGTCATTGTATGAGGACATAAGACACAAGTCCTTTACCCCACCCTTAACCTCAACCCTAGCGTACATATATAATGGCCTGCCAACAAATAGCCTCTTAATAACAACAAATAACCCTTCGTATAATCCAACCTACTAACAATGCCCACAATTTTGTAGCCCTTCCTGTTTACATTGCCTCTAATTTTTTGCCCCCCCCCATAATGTTCTCTTTTGTATTGGCTCCCCTCTTTTATAACGCCCTTCCTTTCTGTAACCAATTTCTTAGATGCACCCCTTACCTTTTGCCGCCACCATTTCTTTTCTGACAGGAAAATCTCCTGGACGGCGGGGCAGACCCAAAAAGACTATCTAGATCAATTTGGTCCGGTTGGAAGAGGCAAAAACAGCCATCAGCTTTATTGGTGAGAGTCTTAGTTTTTAGTATTGCCTCTTGTCTCCCTGTCTCTGCTCCCACCTGAATGGGTATTATTGTGTAAAAACAACCCTTCGAAGTACTTTAATTCTCTACACATGATTTAAAAAATGCACAAAAATACAGTTTAAATGCAAACACATTTAATTTCTGCAAAAATTGTCCGCAAGGCTGGGATACACTACCTTCCTCGCAGGTCCGAAAAAAAGACTATTTCCAGGGCGCACACCGATCCAAGATTTTGGTAAAACAGATACGATTTTATTTAATCTAATAAAACCGATTTAAAATACAGACAACGCGTTTCGCGTCCTCTCAATCGGACGCTTCATCAGGTCTAAATTCACATTACTGATAGAGTGATATATATATATCCCCTTAGAGGAAGTGATGTCACAGCCAGTATACAAATTAACATAATACATTAAACAGTCTAAAAAGGCCTGTTGGGGCATAATAAAATCAATATTACATAATATCAACTATTCTTAATGAACCCAAAGATAATTTTTTTAAAAAGAAATTGTATATAATAAGAACTCACTAGATCGCTGTGATGGAACACAAACAATTAACTGGAAGTGGTCATACTGAGCAGATCACATGATCAGATCACATGACTAAGGAAATGGTCATGTGATCGGGGGATGTGTGATCAGGTGTAATACATTGCAACTGTCCTACGGAGGAGCAAACACAGGATCGTGGATTGTAAGTCTATCACATAATGGTTTCAGATACTTCATTGAGTCCGTTTGGGCTCAAGGTTTGCATTTTATAGATCCAGTATATTTCTCTACGGCAGAGGGTCTGATATCTATTATTATCACTTTGGGGAATATGATCAATTGGCATAATGGTAAACAGAGTCTCATCTTTTTGGTGTTTAAAGAGGAAGTGTTTAGAGAGCCCATGTTTAAGGAACCCTTTCCTGATATTGAGCCTATGGCCGGTGACTCTATCATGCAATTCCTCAGTTGTCCTCCCTATATATTGCAACCCACAAGGACACTCAATTAAATAGATGACATAGCAGGACTTGCATGTCATGGATGTTTTAACTGGAAACACTTGCGATATAACATTAGATTTAAAGTGTGTGCTATTATCTTTAATAGTTAAACAGCATAAGCATAGTTTGTGGGAGCATTTTCTGACCATAGGACTACTATCAATGCTGGTACTTGTTTGTGTCCCACTTGTTGTTTTATGTTGTTTTATTAAGCTGGGTGCTAAAATATTTTTTAAAGTGGATGCACGTCTGTAGGTGACCTTTGGTTTGGCAGGCAGTACTTTACTTAGAACCTGATCTTTTTGCAGAATGTACCAATGTTTGTTAAGTATATTAGTTATTTCCCTAAATTTGTCATTGTAACGGGTGACAAAATTCAAGGAGTGATCTACCGTCAGAATGGGATTTTGTTCAGTTTGTGGTGGATATTTTGTGGTCAAACAGTCTTGTTGGGTGAGAGAGACTGTTTTTTGATAGGCCTGTTTAAGAATCCACATGGGATATCCCTTTTCCAGAAAACGCTCTTTTAGAATAATGGATTGTTGCTTAAATACAAGAGGGTCAGTGCAATTTTTTCTGACCCTCTTGTATTGGCTGTATGGTATGTTATTTTTCCATTTTCTATAATGTAAGCTATTATAATTTAAATAGCTGTTTGTGTCAACCTTCTTGAAGAAGGTAGACGTATAGATAGAATGATTACTGATGTATAGGGTCAGGTCAAGAAATGTGATGGAGTCTGTTTGATGCTCGGCAGAAAAAGAGATTCCCCATTCGTTTTCACAGAGGTATTTGGAAAAGGCAATAGCGTCATTTGCTGATCCCGTCCAGATTAAGATCAAGTCATCAATATATCGTCGGTAAAAATGAATATACTGTTTAAAAGGGTGGTCAGATAATATATACTTAGTTTCGAAGGCCCCCATAAATAAATTCGCATAGGCAGGGGCTAATTTTGTGCCCATGGCCGTTCCACATTTTTGGTGAAACACAGAGGTGTTATATGCGAAAAAGTTGTTCTCTAGGACTAGAATGAGTAGTTGAAGAAGGAAGGACCTAAAGTTAGCTGTAAGGGATGTGTCTGCATTAAGATACGATTCTACACATTTAATTCCGATTTTATGTTGTATGTTAGAATAGAGGGCTGTAACGTCTAACGTAAGGAAGGAAAATACAGCCGGTAGCTCTAGACTGTGTAATTCACTAATAAGCTGGTTGGAATCTTTTAGGTAACTGGGGAGTTTTACAACGTACGGTTGGAGGTGTAGATCCACGTAATGGGAAATGTTACTAGTTGCTGATCCCGTACTAGCAATAATGGGACGTCCGGGTGGGGTTTCGCAATCTTTGTGGATCTTAGGGAGAAAGTAAAAGTGTGACATTGAGGGAAAAGGGATAAAAAGAAATCTATACTCATCTTTCGTAATGATATTTGATGAAACTGCAATATCTAATATAGTTTTAATCTTCTTTTTTAGAGGGGGGATAGGGTCGACAAAGATCTCACCGTAATAATTAGAGTCAGATAGGATATGTCTAGATTCTTGTTCGTAGTAAGTATGGGTTAAAATAACCAGTCCTCCACCTTTATCGGCGGGGCGAAACACAATATCTTTGTTAGCTGCAAGTTTTTTAAGGGCCAACATTTCCCCTTTAGTCAGATTTTTGTTTCTATTTTTATTTATATTTTGTGCTGTCATGGACGGAGCAACCGTTGTGTTCTTGTTATTCGTAAGGGATTTAAAATCATCTTGTACCATATCCTGAAAAACTTTAATAAAATGGCCCTGATTATGTAAAGGGTAGAATTTAGATTTATTTTTTATAGTGGAGGTGGGGATGGGAGTGGCCTCAGATGACATGGGGTCATGGATAGAGGTATCAGGTGATCCAGATAGGGGTTTGTTAGTAGGGAACTCTTGCTGTTCCGCTGCTAAATTTTTTTGCTTATCAGATAAAGTAAAATGACGTTTAATAGTCAGCTTTCTAATAAATGTGTTAATGTCGAGAAATAGTTCAAAATCATTTGGGGCCTGATTAGGGCAAAATGATAGCCCTTTTGATAGAAGCGATATGTCATCAGGAGTCAAAGTAAGATCTGTTAGATTAAAGATCTTTACTGTGCTCCCCGATGGGAGAGATGATTTATTTTTTACTTTATTTCGTCCTCCTCTTGATCCCCGTTTGGTTTTTTTCTTTTCTTTTGCTGATGGAGGGGCTGAAAAAAAGATTCTATATTCCTGGTCTTTGAAGGCTTAGAGGGCAATACATGGTTAGTGTTTTGCGCATCTCTGCCGGTGGAAACTGGAAGTGGGGCACTCGGAGGGCTGGGATCTGCAGGGGCAGGGTGATGTGTACAAGAATGAATGCTGATATTCAGCAAATCCTCCTGTGTGCTGGTAAGTGGCGGGCTGTGGGGAGGCCCCCCCTCCCCACAGCCCGCCACTTACCAGCACACAGGAGGATTTGCTGAATATCAGCATTCATTCTTGTACACATCACCCTGCCCCTGCAGATCCCAGCCCTCCGAGTGCCCCACTTCCAGTTTCCACCGGCAGAGATGCGCAAAACACTAACCATGTATTGCCCTCTAAGCCTTCAAAGACCAGGAATATAGAATCTTTTTTTCAGCCCCTCCATCAGCAAAAGAAAAGAAAAAAAACAAACGGGGATCAAGAGGAGGACGAAATAAAGTAAAAAATAAATCATCTCTCCCATCGGGGAGCACAGTAAAGATCTTTAATCTAACAGATCTTACTTTGACTCCTGATGACATATCGCTTCTATCAAAAGGGCTATCATTTTGCCCTAATCAGGCCCCAAATGATTTTGAACTATTTCTCGACATTAACACATTTATTAGAAAGCTGACTATTAAACGTCATTTTACTTTATCTGATAAGCAAAAAAATTTAGCAGCGGAACAGCAAGAGTTCCCTACTAACAAACCCCTATCTGGATCACCTGATACCTCTATCCATGACCCCATGTCATCTGAGGCCACTCCCATCCCCACCTCCACTATAAAAAATAAATCTAAATTCTACCCTTTACATAATCAGGGCCATTTTATTAAAGTTTTTCAGGATATGGTACAAGATGATTTTAAATCCCTTACGAATAACAAGAACACAACGGTTGCTCCGTCCATGACAGCACAAAATATAAATAAAAATAGAAACAAAAATCTGACTAAAGGGGAAATGTTGGCCCTTAAAAAACTTGCAGCTAACAAAGATATTGTGTTTCGCCCCGCCGATAAAGGTGGAGGACTGGTTATTTTAACCCATACTTACTACGAACAAGAATCTAGACATATCCTATCTGACTCTAATTATTACGGTGAGATCTTTGTCGACCCTATCCCCCCTCTAAAAAAGAAGATTAAAACTATATTAGATATTGCAGTTTCATCAAATATCATTACGAAAGATGAGTATAGATTTCTTTTTATCCCTTTTCCCTCAATGTCACACTTTTACTTTCTCCCTAAGATCCACAAAGATTGCGAAACCCCACCCGGACGTCCCATTATTGCTAGTACGGGATCAGCAACTAGTAACATTTCCCATTACGTGGATCTACACCTCCAACCGTACGTTGTAAAACTCCCCAGTTACCTAAAAGATTCCAACCAGCTTATTAGTGAATTACACAGTCTAGAGCTACCGGCTGTATTTTCCTTCCTTACGTTAGACGTTACAGCCCTCTATTCTAACATACAACATAAAATCGGAATTAAATGTGTAGAATCGTATCTTAATGCAGACACATCCCTTACAGCTAACTTTAGGTCCTTCCTTCTTCAACTACTCATTCTAGTCCTAGAGAACAACTTTTTCGCATATAACACCTCTGTGTTTCACCAAAAATGTGGAACGGCCATGGGCACAAAATTAGCCCCTGCCTATGCGAATTTATTTATGGGGGCCTTCGAAACTAAGTATATATTATCTGACCACCCTTTTAAACAGTATATTCATTTTTACCGACGATATATTGATGACTTGATCTTAATCTGGACGGGATCAGCAAATGACGCTATTGCCTTTTCCAAATACCTCTGTGAAAACGAATGGGGAATCTCTTTTTCTGCCGAGCATCAAACAGACTCCATCACATTTCTTGACCTGACCCTATACATCAGTAATCATTCTATCTATACGTCTACCTTCTTCAAGAAGGTTGACACAAACAGCTATTTAAATTATAATAGCTTACATTATAGAAAATGGAAAAATAACATACCATACAGCCAATACAAGAGGGTCAGAAAAAATTGCACTGACCCTCTTGTATTTAAGCAACAATCCATTATTCTAAAAGAGCGTTTTCTGGAAAAGGGATATCCCATGTGGATTCTTAAACAGGCCTATCAAAAAACAGTCTCTCTCACCCAACAAGACTGTTTGACCACAAAATATCCACCACAAACTGAACAAAATTCCATTCTGACGGTAGATCACTCCTTGAATTTTGTCACCCGTTACAATGACAAATTTAGGGAAATAACTAATATACTTAACAAACATTGGTACATTCTGCAAAAAGATCAGGTTCTAAGTAAAGTACTGCCTGCCAAACCAAAGGTCACCTACAGACGTGCATCCACTTTAAAAAATATTTTAGCACCCAGCTTAATAAAACAACATAAAACAACAAGTGGGACACAAACAAGTACCAGCATTGATAGTAGTCCTATGGTCAGAAAATGCTCCCACAAACTATGCTTATGCTGTTTAACTATTAAAGATAATAGCACACACTTTAAATCTAATGTTACATCGCAAGTGTTTCCAGTTAAAACATCCATGACATGCAAGTCCTGCTATGTCATCTATTTAATTGAGTGTCCTTGTGGGTTGCAATATATAGGGAGGACAACTCAGGAATTGCATGATAGAGTCACCGGCCATAGGCTCAATATCAGGAAAGGGTTCCTTAAACATGGGCTCTCTAAACACTTCCTCTTTAAACACCAAAAAGATGAGACTCTGTTTACCATTATGCCAATTGATCATATTCCCCAAAGTGATAATAATAGATATCAGACCCTCTGCCGTAGAGAAATCTACTGGATCTATAAAATGCAAACCTTGAGCCCAAATGGACTCAATGAAGTATCTGAAACCATTATGTGATAGACTTACAATCCACGATCCTGTGTTTGCTCCTCCATAGGACAGTTGCAATGTATTACACCTGATCACACATCCCCCAATCACATGACTATTTCCTTAGTCATGTGATCTGATCATGTGATCTGCTCAGTATGACCACTTCCAGTCAATTGTTTGTGTTCCACCACAGCGATCTAGTGAGTTCTTATTATATACAATTTCTTTTTAAAAAAATTATCTTTGGGTTCCTTAAGAATAGTTGATATTATGTAATATTGATTTTATTATGCCCCAACAGGCTTTTTTAGACTGTTTAATGTATTATGTTAATTTGTATACTGGCTGTGACATCACTTCCTCTAAGGGGATATATATATATCACTCTATCAGTAATGTGAATTTAGACCTGATGAAGCGTCCGATTGAGAGGACACGAAACGCGTTGTCTGTATTTTAAATCGGTTTTATTAGATTAAATAAAATCGTATCTGTTTTACCAAAATCTTGGATCGGTGTGCGCCCTGGAAATAGTCTTTTTTTCGGACCTGCGAGGAAGGTAGTGTATCCAAGCCTTGCGGACAATTTTTGCTCTTGTCGCCCGTGGCATACGTCTCTGGTGTGGACTAGGCAGCACCCGATGTGTTCTACAACAGTGTTGTGCCTGCATGCACAACTACTAAAGGTGAGCGTGATACCTTATCTATAAAGACGCACTTGGGGTATCCCAAAATTTATTGCACCAGGGAGCGCTTGTTTTTCTTTGTTTTAGTATCTGACATTTAATTTCTGAAAAGGTAGTTTACCGTGTTACTAGCACTAACATACAGGAAGGTTACTATTTTTAAAAATCAATGCCACACACTGATGAATATATATAATTACTAGACAGTACAGTGTAGAAGTAAAGCAAGAAGGATTTTGTTCACTACGAGTGACCGTCATGTCAGGGCACCGTACATCATGTACTATGTCACAGCCACATAATAACAGGCAGCACATCATTAACTGTGAGACCTGGATTGTTGCCACATTTAGATAAAGACGTCAATCAATTTCTGCCCTGCAATGTTTACTGGGTCTCTAGTGCAAGCACTGCCTGTTATATCCATCAGATGACTGTGTGCCACATACCTGACCTACAAGGCCTTGTTTTGTTTTAATTAATAGGTTTTGCTGTGATTCCAAAAGCCGGCAGACATAATGCTATTGTGTGCTCACAAAACAAGTGGGCTTTGATTACCCAAATGAGTCATCTTCTATTGGTTCCCGTACATAATGGCTATGCCAATGCCCTCATACACTGCACAAGAACCCTGCCAATGTAATTAACAGCATGGCACTAATCACTTAGATCAATTTCCCTTTCTCCGCTCACAAGTGGTCTGGCCTCCCTTTTCAGGGACAGGGCTGTAGTTGTCTTGTCTTGTAAAGGTTTTCTATTATATTTTACTATAGACAGGAATTAATGGCATGAACGCCCATATTATTCACAACTGCCACGTAAAAATGATGCACTATTATGAAATTATGGGTAAAACAGACTTTGCTCCTGACACCAGATGTTCTGGGAAAGAATAAGCAGGCATGTTGGATTTAATATGCTAAATAGTTTCTGCTGGACGTAAGCCACAGAGGTATATTCACCTGTGATCACTTCCAAATTTAGAGATTATGTAAAAAAAAAAGTGGTAAACAGCTATCTGTAACTACATGTGCATGGTGCCACTCTTTTGTGTGTTCCCATTAATATGTATTCTATAATTATTTAACAAATCCAACATAAGATTTAAAATTAATCCAGGTGTACCAGAGCTAAATTTGTCTCAAATCTTAGGCTGCATTCACACACATGTATGGGGGACGTATATACTGAGAATATACTTCCCCCATACACTTCTATGGGCTCACGGCGCCCTACGGGAGTGGCACTGTACCGCTCTGTACCCAGGAAAAAGATAGGACATGTCGTATCTTTTCCCGAAATACGGCGCTGTGTGCCATTTATCCCTATGGAGAGGGACGGGGGTTGGCAGCACTTTCCCCCTCCTCCTCTCCCCACGCGCTGTTGTGTGCCCGCCGTGCTACGGTGCGGCGGGCAACGGCAGTGTGCCTGAAATGGTATTATAACTGGAAGATTTCATGTTAATGCTACAGTCAATGGTGGATCTTCATATAGGCGTAAAGGCAGGTGCCCGATGCCTTTATGAAGATCCGCCATCAGTCTTTTAAAAAAAAAAATCTTAAGGAGATTTCTTGGAAGGATAATATATGCTTATTGTCCCAAATGTCTTGTAGGTTTTTGATTCCCTTGGCCTTCCATGTTGTTAAGTTTAGGTTGGTGGTATTGGAGCTGAAGTATTCTATGGGAATCCTGCTGAGAGGGAATGGAGTTTCATCTGTTTTATGTTTACAGGGGAGTGATTCAACAAATAAAGATCAAGCACCTTATGTCATAGTGTGTACACTGGTCTAGTTCACGGGCTCCCATTAACCGTGATCAGCAAACCATACAAATAATACTAAGACAACCTGTGCAATCCAAACACTCTCTTTATATTAATCTTGGATGACAACGGACATAAAAGGCATGTATATCATATATATACATCACCAATTCCCGGCTCAATATGCTTAAGTCCACGTTTTAAAAGTCCACACTATGGAATCCTGGCTCCACTGAGACGCCGAACGCCCGGTGTGTCCTGTGACATTTCGGAGGTCTGAGGACATGCTACAGCTCCCATACTACGCCATACATTAGTATTCGTAGATCTTTTAAATACTGCAAGAAGCTGTGATGTGGGTGAAAAATTCAGGGAGTAAAATCACTGACTATTGAGCTATGAGCAGCTATCTGGACAAGAAGGGCTCATTGAAGGAATGCTATTGCTATACATAAGAGATTGGGGCCAATAATTCCAATTGAAATGGAGTCCTAAGAAATTCAGCATGACATTTAGTTTGGAGAGTTATAAGGATGTTAGAGAAGTTGAATTTTTTTCATAAGACATCCCCTAAAAAATAAGACCTACTGCCTCTTTAAGAGAAAAAAATAATATCAGACACAGTCTTATTTTCGAGGAAACAGGGTAGTTTAGGCTTCCTGAACACGAATGAGACAATAATCAGCCTTGAATTAACACCATTTTCTTCCACAATTTGGCCTCTGTTTTTCAGAGATCCTTATAAACTATAGTCCCAGCTGTGAAAAACGCTTCTGACTAGGTCATGTTCTATTTTTAGCAGAGTCTATACTGCATTTAGTGCTTCCATGTTACATCTGTTAACTGTTTCACTGGCCTAAGGATGGAGTTTTACCATAAAGTGTTAACTTGTCACCTAATTTTGGCTCTGAATACCACTGATTTGTTCCACAAAATGATGTGACAATGCTAATGGTCTTAAAACTGCTCAAAAGTCAGGGTTTAATCCACAATTTTCTATACATCATTATCATTATACATCCCCTCAGCAACATTTCATGAATTGAAAATCATCAAACCTGCCATGAATGCATTTGGGGTTATTTATCATACGCCAGTGTTCTGGTGCAGAAGCCCTGATAAATCAGCCCCATTGTGTGCCCACTGATGACCTGTGTATAGTAAGGTCGTGCTGCGAATGAACAGAAAACTAGATAGGTGAGTATGATAGACCCTATAGACAAGTGGTATACATAATATACCTGTCAAATGCCTTCTGACCACCCTATAAATGTACATGCTCAGCGTGTATTTCTATGATGTAGGGAAACAAGCTACTGAAGACCAATTGAGATAGATGCGTATGATCAGCTTTGTTGCCGGTAATCTATCTAATTAGGTTGGTGCTTCTCTTTGCCATCAGGACACAGATTAGATTGTTGATAGATGGTAATTTGATGGTAATTTCACTGACTAAGATATAAGAAGATATTTTACCTTCTTTTCATTAACACCAAGGTTCTCTGCTCCTGCTCCTCCTTCTGTGTGCATGTCTGTGATTCTCTTCAGAAGTTCAGCTTTGGAGGCAGACATAGAATAATACATAGATGACTTTACCACGTTCTCTGCTGACCCATTTTTCTTGTCTGTCCTGTTCATAGATAAAAACATTGAACAATTACTTATAAGCAGTGCAGACATGTAAGAAATTCTCCAGGCTCCAGTGGGCGCTGCTGTGTTAGAAAACATAGGAGTGTAAAGGAGGGGTAGAAACAAAACAGTCACCAATATAATTGATAATAAAAGTCCTTTCTGTGAATTATTTTTCTAGGGGTCTTTGGTCCTATAGATTTAAATTACAAATCATTGGAAAGCACTACTAGACAAATATATGGACAAGAGTGGGTTGATTTGCTTTTCTAAAATCATTTAAAAGTGCAATGTGTATACTGCTGTCACATCACTAGATGGCACCATTCTCGCAGACATTCATATGTTACTCCTCATTTTTATACATTATGTGTCGCCATTGGTTCGAGAAACAAAAAAATAGTCAACAGTAAAATAAAGCCTTGTTGTTGACATCTCCTGCATCATAAGCAAAAAAATCTTCATTTTTACTTATATGGAAACAAGAATTTTAGCACTTGATAGGTGTGACTGCAATGGATGGTGAACCCTCTCTTGCCCAATTTGACAGACAGCAAGTGGAATGAACAGTGAAATTGAGCAAAAGAGTGCCCCTAAATACTTATGTACATATAGAAATGTAGATTCTTTGAATTCACACCAAAGGTTTTTTTTATACGAGACCCTATACATATTTGGGAAAGCAAGCTGCATATAAAACCCATTTTCCATTTACTTTGTATTTAACTGGCTATTTTTGTGACACACAGAGCCACAGGTCTAATTCTCTAGCATAATTTTAGGATAGATGCGTCAGCAGTGGTGCACCCCCTCCAGTCTCCTGGCTTCATGTTACATATCAAGAAAGCAGAGCAGAACTTTTAAAAGATGTATATTGGTAAATTGCCTAATATGCTGCACCCCACACTTATCCACACATTACAAAAAACTATGAGGTAAAGTGGCCAACCCCTTTAAGTAGCCGATTTTGTCATAAAAAGAGTTTCTGGTCAGTAAAGCCTTATCAGGTGTTGTCAATGTCATTAGTATTTTTTCCAGTAACAGTTTCACCTCTCCTTGGGCTGCATCTAGTATTGTAGTTGAACCCATTGACTTATTTTGCATGGATTTCAGACAACCCATTTTTCTATGCATTATATATGGCATGTTGTTCATGTACATACAACTACAGAAAGAAAGGAATGTCATATATCTATCTTTTCTTAAAATGTCATGTACAAGTGACAGGACTGCCAGCACTCTATAACAGTGTTGGGGTTGGCAGTGCCACTTCCCCAATATCATCAGAGATAGATTTGTGAGACATTATAATATTGTGTCAAAGTGTGCCTAACATTGTGTCTATTAGTGTCTGCAAGATGCCCAGAAATGTAACTGCACAGCAGCCAATAGCTGTAAAATAAACTCTCCATTCTCTCTATTAAACCCAATAGGAGCCCTGAATATCTAATTTTCAGTGTACAAATGATGCTGTATAACTTTTTAAGCTTTGTAAATAAACATGAAAATAATTTTAAAAATAGGTTCCCTCTTCATTTTGGTATATATAGTCTTGGATAAATAGAGAAATAATGATGATGTTTCTGTTTTGGATTTTTATCATATTTATTCTTACATGACATGTGAGGAAAACCAGCAAAAAAAGTTATAGTTCATAAATGATTGAATGAACTAAACTGAAGATTGCTTCACTGAGATTGGTAAATGCCTCAGTAATGAAATGGGTAATATCCACATTATGGGATGGATTCTTTATTCATCACTATTCATATAACCTAGTGTTAAAAATATAACAGACTAGTAGTAGGGTATTAAATTATACTGAATATTAGCCCTATAGAACTATAAACAAAAAAATTTCTGAGGTACTTACTCTTCATTTTCTGTTGTCTGAACTTTGTCAGGGAGCATCCTCTCTGTGATCCATCTCCTATTATTCTCTCTTAGTGCATAGGTACTTTTCATGAAAAGGCCACCCATTAAGTCCATAGTGGTCTTCATCTTGAGCTCTGGGTCTAAAATGTCTGCTAGAGATTTATCTATGTTTACAATGTCCTTGGCCAACTCCTGAGATTTAACATCTTCAGGGGTCATCACATTTGTGTTGGCATGACTTAAGGTGCTTTCATAAGAAGAGACTTTGTTGTCAGAAATGTCAAGTGCTTTGGAAGAAGTTGCCTCATCCTGAGAGGGAGGATATTGTAAAGAACTGCGACTAGATCCCAACAAGCTTGTTGTAAATTGAGGTATTTCAGTCTGAGCAAGTGCAATATTGTTCACAGGTAAATTGGAATTGGACGGCTCCAAAGTTTTGTCTTTTTCCTCTGCGCCTTCCATTAGAATGGGATATCTAGAACGATAAGATGAAATAATTAGCACAGAGCTTTTGGTTAAATTCTGTGACCTCCTTAATCTGCATACTTTAGGCTAAGGCTACACAAAGATGTATGATGTGATGAAAAAACTTGTCAGCAACTTGTTAAAAAACTATTTTAAACTCTGTAAATGCCTTTTATAATGGCATATAGATGGTATATTGCAGGGTAGCATTGCACTGCATGTCGTAGAACACATGTTGCTGTGTAGGCATCACACTGGTATCTTAAAGAGGCTGTGCTGTTTTTTTTTTTTTAAATATCTACTTTCCTCCAATAATTTGGTTATTATTGTGGTATCCCAACATACATCCTTTAATCTAAAGCAATAGGTAACCCATGGACTGGTGCAAGGGTCTTGCTAGGACATCAGACAAAGTATTTAAAGGTTATTTTCCCATAAAGGGCATTTAACCCTTACATAAAGGATATCCTCCTTTGCTGCCCTGGGACATCAACTACTGGCATTGGCTCATCCTGTGAACTGTGCCAGAAGTCCCATTAAAGTTGTGAAGTACAGAATGAGTTTTTGCTGCTATGAGCCTTCCAGAATGGCTCAAAGGATGAAGCAAGAATCTAGTATCACAGGGCAACTAAGAGGGACTGCTGATTGTCAGGGTTGGGGTTGTCAGAACAACTATGATTCGAGGTTTATCCCCTAAACTGTGGATTGGGGATAAATGTCCTTTATGGGAAAACTCCTTCAAAGAAGTTCCATGAAATATTAACTCCATAAAGAGGTCTCTAGTTACTGTACTAATATATAGTAGTTGCCAATAATATTTTTGGAAATATGCTTAATAGTACAATATCACATACATTTGAAATATAATATTCTATAACTCAGCTGACACTGCACCAATCAACACTGTATAGCCTATTCTGGGGATAGACCATTGATAGTTATCTGATAGGCCATTTTTTTTTCATATGCTCAGATAGAAGGCCACAAAAACTAAACAATAGACACACAAGGGAAGATTTATGAGTAAAATAAATAATAGCAATTGCTAGAAAACTGTGATTATTTCCCCCTTTTAAACAATCTCCACGCCAAGAAAGGATAGGCGAGAATGGGGGGGGGGGGGGGCGTGGCTGCCTACCAAAAAAAACTGTGCAGCTCGGCCCACAGATACATCAAGTAGCAGGAACTTCTTGACATATCCATGGTACAGAGGGGTGGGTATTGCTTTATATTTTGTGCACTGTTGTATGATAAATCTCCCCCATAATATTATAATGATGTGCTTTTGATATTTAATTTCCTCCTTTACAGAATTACCTTTCATTTGAATACCCCTTATGAGGGGTTGCAAAAACTTTGTTTACTTTCTCCTGACTTTCTTTGAGAAGAGCATCTTCCAAGGAAGGTGGTGGAAATTGAGGTGGAGATGGAGGAACAAAATTTATTTCAGAAAATGTTTCCAATCCCTGCTCCTTCATAAATACTTCGTCATCCTCATCATCATGTAAAACTACAGGGGAAGATGACTGGAGACAAGACTCAGATATACGGAGAGAGATTTTTCCATGGTGGGAAGGGGTCTCTGGCTCAGATGAACTTGTACTCCACATTGCATTGTTTTTCCAACCAACAGAAGGGCTATGTTCAGTTACAGGGCATGGATTGTTGGTGAAAGGTAAGTTTCCTTCTTTTCCTGGATCCATACATTTGATTTTTGGAAGTGGTGGTCTTTGTGGTGGAGAAGATTTTGTTTTTAATTTCTCATTATGATTGCTATTTAAAAAATTATTTGAATGTGAACTTAGTTCCATATGGTTTATATTCCTTTCTTCATCTGTACAAATATCCATATCTCTAAAAGTACCTTCAGTATGATTGGAGGAAATTTGTGTAATTTTGGATGGAATGGGATGACTGGAAGAAGTTACGGTGTTTAGCCTGCCATTGAGTAGCTGATTATGTAATCCAGAACCTGGCGGGAGACTTTGGGCTCTTGTGTGTCTTTGTATTCCCATCTGTACAGTGTGGGTTAATGGACGGGTCTTTATCTCTGGCCCAGTGCTAGTATGGTGAGCGGTATAAGAACAAAATGCTGTTTCATGTGCCTTTTCTGATGCATCCCCAGTTATGGCTTTAGATGACCTAAAAAGAGTAAGAAAATGATTACAGTCTGTTTACTACAGTTTTTTTCTACATAAGCATATGCAGGTTTATGTTTGCTGCTAGAGACAATCAATATCACACATAATAATCCTTCATGAGGCTACAGATGCAATACACCTTATTCTAGGATTCGAAGATTCTAGGATTTGGCTCACAAATTTAAAGTGTTTCTCTAGTTTTCATAATGATTTTGATAACATTTTTATTTATGATTCCACTTTTTAAAACCAAGACACCAATGTCCATATTGTGTCACTCACCTTTTTATTTCAAGCGTCATGGCATTTTTTTGTATGCTGAAGGTAGTTGTCAAAAATACTCCTCAGCAGCACAGAATTGGCGGGGTTTAAATTATTTCAAGTTGTACCTATGTCTGCCCTTACTTTCCATGATGCCTTATGGTTTCATACAAGATCTATACAGTGACTAGCTGGGTGCCACTGGCTGCAAACATGTGGAGAGGAGCCTCACAGCAGGTGAAGTGTATAGTTTAGGCAGTTATGTTCTAAGAGTTAACAGTTTCTTGGCTTGTAGATAAAGTATCCAAAGAGCAGGGACTGGGAAGAAGGAGCTTCAGAGAGTGAATGAGTCTATACTGCAGCCTGAAGTGCAGAGGGAGACGCAGAAAGTTATGTAGAATTACATACTGGGATGGAGAAGACTGATAGGGAACATGGATCCCATTTATATTTATATTTACGAATATACCAAAAGTATGTTACCAGGTACTGTAGAAGATAGGGATGTCTTAAGAGACACTTCCCCTGCAACCTCTGATAAATGTGTCTTAGACACCTCAAACAAATTTGTATAGTAAATAGATGAATAAATCTGCCCCAATAAACAATGAAGGCCAAAAATGAATGAATAAGAAACAAACAGCCACTGCTACAAACATGGGACGTCAAATCGAGATATGCATAAAACTGTATAGAACATTTTATTTTTCCTAATTGTAACCGTTGAAACACAAGAAATAGTTTGAACAACATGAGGTATGTATTCCTTTATATGGGTTGTCCACTTTCAGAAAATATTTGATATTGTTTGTGTAATGAAAAGTTATACAATATACTTTCTGTATCAATTCCTCAAGTTTTCTAGATCTCTGCTTGTTGTCCTTCTATAGAAAACTTCTCTGTATACTCCAGTGAAAGGAAATCTGTCCATAGTGATGTGATGGACATGCAGGTACGTGAGCCATTATTATCACACAACTCCTATTTCTATCTGTGATGATAATGGCTTGTGCACCTGCATGTACATCACAGAGATCTAGAAAACTGTGAAGAATTGATATAGAAAGTATTTTGGCAAATTGGATAACTTTTCCGCAAACAAGCAATATCAATTATTTGCTGAAAGTGGACAACCCTTTTAAGCCTTTCACAACAAGCTGGTGGTAAGGGCTTGAAGACGCGGTGGTTGTGAGAAGTACAGGACTGCACATGGGCGTCGACATCTTCAAATACAGTTGTATTGTAGTATATTGTATACGTTATTATGATTATGTGATAAGTTCAGTATATTATATAAGGGGACCCCCTAGTTGGCCTGAAACAATAGTAAAAAAAAGTTCTAAACAATATTTTTTTTCTTTTTTACAAAAATAAAAATTCTAATGATCCCCTTTGCCTAGAACACATATAAAAATAAACAAATATAATAAAAAAACATGTTGGGTATTCCTGAGTGCCAAAATGTTTGATCTATCAAAATATGAAAACTTTTTTTCTTGGCTTGTAACAGGAAGTATCATCTAAATGTCTACACTACCACTCTGTATACCAAAGTATGACAAAGTTACACTTGTAAGGATATGGGATACAAGTCTTTTTTAGGGTTTTGCATTTGCAATATTTTCACTCTTTGTTTTATTGCAGGTAAGATCAAAAAAGTTTCTTTTTTTTTGCTCATTAATGCACACTCTTCTTGACAGAAATAAGCAGAAATGTAGATATTTTTGCTAATTTATTAAACTGAAATATCACATGGTCACAAGTATCATTTGTTGTGACACGCATATTTAATATATATATATATATATATATATATATATATATATATATATATACAGTATATATATATATATATATATATATATTGTATATATATATATATATATATATATATATATATATATGGAGTCCAACTGTGTTAAAGTGATTAAATTAAAGTGATTGGACTTAATTAGGAAAGGCATTCACCTGTTTATATAAGGATTAACAGCTCACAGTGCATGTCAGAGCACATGAGCACATAAACACTTAGTAACTGCCCAAGGAGCTCAGAGGCAGAATTGTGGCAAGGCACAGATCTGGCCAAGGTTACAAAGGAATTTCTGCAGCACTCAAAGTACCTAGGAGCACAGTGGCCTCCATACTCCTTAGTATGCAAAACCCAAGGTAGGACAGGAGTATCGGCGCTCAGAAAATCCTCACGGATCCAATGGAGTTAGCTCATTCAGAGCAATGAATTTATTTCTGCTGATCAGAACCGTTTCATAGGTTGAGAACCACATGCTCCTTAAATGGAAGAAGTTTGGGACGACCACAACTCTTCCTTGACCTGGCCTGCTAGACAAAGTAAGCAATGATGGGAGAAGAAACTTGGTGAGAGAGGTAAAGAAAACCCCCCAACATCACTGTGACTTAACTCCAGAGACGCGGTAGTGATGGGAGAAAGTTCCGTAAAGGTTACTATCACTGCAGCTCTCCACCAGTCAGGGCTTTATGGTAGAGTGTGTTGATGGACGCCTGAATAGAGTTTGCAAAAAACATACGAAAGACTCCCAGACTATGAGAAATAAGATTTTCTTCTCTGATGAGACAAAGATTTAACTTTTTGGTGTTAATTCTAAACGGTATGTGTAAAGAAAACCAGGCACTGCTCATAAACTGCCAATATAATGCCAACAGTGAAACATGGTGGTGGCAGCATTGTGCTATTGGGGGTGTTTTCAGCTGCAGGGACAGGATGACTGGTTGAAATTGATAGAAAGATTAATCTGGCCAAGTACAAAGATATCGTGGATGAAAACCTCTTCCAAAAGTGCTCTGGACCTCAGACTGGCCAAAGGTTCACCTTCCAATACGACAACGCAAAAATAACAAAGCAGTGGCTTCAGAACAACTGTGGCCATTCTTGACTGGTCCAGCCAGAGCCCTGACCTAAACCCAATTAAGTATCTCTGTAGAGAATTGAAAATGGCTTCCACCGACGTTTACCATCCAACCTCATCATCAACCTGTTATCCCGGTGATATCTTTTCATTTATTTAGCCATTTCACAGCATATAGAGCTTTGATTGTATTTATTTATGCTTTATATTATACTAGAAAATTGATTGCATTACAGGGGAGAGGGTTTTACAGCAACCACTGCTTATTCTTTGCACATATCTACGTGGCTGCTATTGTAATCCTTGCATAATTTTGCACATATTTGACTGATTACATAGGACATGAATTTGCACATGTTGGTGCTTTTAAATGTATTTAACTTGTCTGTAGTATGAATTTAAATAAAGATATTTGATATTTTTTCAAAAACTATATATTGATTCGGTACCTTTTATATGTCACTCTGTTTGTTTGCACTGAAATGCTTGTTTTTGACATGTGGTACCAACATTGGCCATTAACTGGTTTCATCCAACCTGAGGGAACTGGAGAGGATCTGCAAGGAAGAATGGCAGAAGATCCCCAGATCCAGGTGTGAAAAACTTGTTGCATCATTTCCAAGAAGACTAATGGCTGTACTACCTCAAAAGGTGCTAATACTTCATACTGAGCAAAGGGTCTGAATACTTATGACCATGTGAGATTTCAGATTTTAATTTTTAATAAAGTAGCAAAAATGTCTACATTTCAGTTTTTTCTGTTAAGATTGGGAGCAGACAGTACGTTAACTTTTTTGATCTTACTAATTGGCTGCAATGAAACAAAGAGTGAAAAATGGATGAAAACAGTTACGTACCGACTGTATATGTTTGCTTTTAACAGCTAATCCAGAATTTGGCACTTATCAAACCTATAATAAACATGCAAATTGATTTGAAATGAATGAGAACTTTGTATGTTTGTCAGTAGGTTTGGAGAATGAATAATGATGAACAGCTCAGTCTCAGTATTATCAAAGAACTGACAACTCACCGTAATCCTGCACTAGTAGGTGCATTTGATATGTTCTTGACAAACATGTCATGTTTCACGACTAAATCCTGAAATAAATGAAATAGCACTTGTTTATTGTACAATGATAACATGTTTTTAGATTCAACTCTTAAAGCAAAACACATATTTTTCTCATCTGTCTTCAGACTGTATATGGAGAAAATACATTTTTTGTAGTCTTCCTCTTCCAATATGCAGTTTTTCTAGGGCCCTAGATACTGCTGATACATTTTGTATCCCCTCCTGGCTCATTATAGTGTGATTTATTATCAACATTTATAAATGTATTGATTGCAATTTATGCAGATATTTACAGTGGGAAAAATAAGTATTGAAAATGTCATCAAGATTGTAAATAAATATATTTCTAAAGGTGTTAATAATGGGAAATTCTCACCAGATATCAGTCCTATCAATTCACAATGCAATGGCAAAGTAATCAAGCAATAGATGTGAATAAATTATGTTATGCGTAATGTTTAGTAATGGGTGTAAGGGCCCTTTCACATCTGTTGCGTTTTGTCTCCATTTTGCTTCCGTTTTGTCTCCGTGTCCACAAAAAATACTGAAGGTTTAACATTGCTCTGAAAACATCACACCTGATTTTTCAGCCTCATCAATGAAAAAAAATTGGATGTTTCATCAGTTTTTTTGTAGACCACCAGACTTCTTTTGCCTTCCGTAATCTGCATCAGTGAAAAAAATAGGACGTTTCATAATTTTTTCCACGGACAACGGATCAGTGAAAATACAAGCCAACGTGGAAACACCCATAGAAATTGGTTTTGTGAGGCATCTATGGAAATCACTGAATTGCGGATGTGAAAAACAAAGCCAATGTGAAAGAGTCCTAAGGAAAAAAGGTTTGAATACCGTACATGAAAAAAGAATGAAAGCAATGGCAGATCATGACACAACTGAAATCTATCAGTAAATTGAAAGAAATTAGTAATCATAAAGCACTTAAAAATAATATTAGTTGCTTTAACTGATGGCCTATATAAAGGTTTGTTATAACCAGCAAGGCACAAAAAATATCTCACAATGAGTAAAAACAGTGAGCAGTCTCTAGACATTTGTAACCTTATTGTTACAAACATACTGAGGACTGTAATGTTGTAGTGGAAAGAGCATTTCACCATATCCAGGCCATGACCAGGTGCTTCTCTCAAGATTTCAGACAGAGGAGTTAAAAGAATTATCAGAAGATTTGTACAAGAGCCAAGCTCTTTATATACCATGGAGGCATTTATCAGTGCTTGCGCACTGCAAGAAGTTGCAATTATTTTTGTGGCTATACCACCTTCACGCCATGTGGGCATGTAGGAGCGTGGTCGGTGGCGGAGTGGGACTAGGCATTCCTGCTCCATACTTGCTGTTTAAAAACCTGTGAACTACTATGTAATTAATGTATGTGACTAGGTTCTCCGTACTGGAGCGGTTTTGAAGCTGTCATCATCAACAAAGGCTTTTGCACAAAGTACAAAATACAACATGGTCAATACTTTTCCCCTGTTTTGTTTCTCAGTATTATACATACTTTATGGACATTTATGGTTTGATTTCTTTAACAGTGTGGATAGGATGGGTTGTTACCGACATTTGGTGAGAATTACATGTGAATAGCACCTTTAGAAATATATTTACTTAGAAAATTGGTGACATGTGCAAATTGCACATTGTAATCAATGGTTTGAAACGAGACAGCCTTGGGTCTTCGGAAGACCGGAGGCTGTCATGGCAATGTATCGCTGCTCCGTGATGACGTTCATGGGAGCTGTGATCTCCAACAAGATGGCGGCGACTGATTGCGGGTGTTACCGGTAAGTCTTAACTGCAATATGTTGTGAGCCCTCTCCATGCCATTACGTCACTTGTTGTAAAAGGGTTAACTATGTGAGGAGCCACTAAGGTCAATATTATACTATTCTTGGGGGTGGACCAATAGGTAGGGCAATGGGTGTGGTTTATGACACAAAATTTCCTTGTGGAGCGCCAAGTTTGCCATTCTATTTGCATGCTGAATGCAGATATCACAGTGCACTACTAATGATTTATTCCTTATATCAGCAGCTTTGCCATGCCACACATCGGTTGCTGGAGTAAACCAACATTCCCTATCAGAAGAAGGGTTAGAATGATGGTACCCAGCGGAACAAAGAAGTGACACTGCTTTATATGGTAGAATTCTGATTTCCTTTAAGGACCATGATATGATATGTCACTGAAATAGTTGGACAAGTGTTAATTGTTTCTGTATAGAGTTAAAGCTTTTCAAGTATAGGCGCCTCCCACGTGCCTGCTAATTTCATTCCACTAAGCATGTATAGTCCATATAAGCGGATTCCCAGCAACACTCTGAAGATCACCAGGAGGGCAGTGATCTCAATGGAGAAAAGTGCATACCTACATAGATCAAGGAATAATTCAGCGTGAGTTTATTGTGAGATATGTGGCAGTATTTATTGAAGGTAATAGTTTCATCCACTGATCCTAAACAGGAGACTAGATTTGCCTTTGTTCTCTTTATCCAGGACAGAAAAGATGACTACTTAGCTGAGCTGAGGTGAGAGCCATTGCCATAGATATCAGCTCTGAAACTTTGTAGAGTTGTGAATACTGCATTTGGTTATATTGGAGACAATTGCCGTGTAGAGGCTCTGGCCTCCTGATGTATCTGGCAAGTTGCTGTGCGGCTTAACACATAAACAATTTAGTGCTTGTCAGCTTTTTACATAGATTCATTATATAATTAAACTTTAACATGGTGTTAAATTACGGGCGTACCTCTATGGCAACATTAAACCACCAATTGGTTACCTTTTATTGATCACCCCCTCTTATGATATTATATTCCCCTCATAATAAAATCTTACATGACTTAAATGGAGAGCCATTTGCACTGTGGATCAATACAGAACGTAGGTGCACAGTAAACGACTATAGGCCATAGGTAACCATGTGTGACATCTAAGTATGCAAGTTTTGTAGGTTAGGTGCGTAGTTTAAACATCCCTAAAAGCAGTTTTTAACAGAACTATTCATGTCCTATTGACAGCCTAGAGAAGACAGAATAAAGATGAACTTAAATATTCTAATATAATATCTCCAGCATATGAAAAGCATTTATTGAATTCTGTATCTTTTACAGAAGGTTTCCAAATCAGAGGAACAAAACAGGAAGCCAAGGCTACATACAAGACATCTATCTATACTGATTAAATAAAGTACTAAAGCATTAAAGAGATCCGAAATGAGAAGGATTGCAATATCAAATTCCTACCAATTACTCTGAAAAAAGAGTAAAAGATAAAGAGTTTTTCACTATGCAGCAAACATCAAAAAAGCCAAGAGGAAGTTTAATTCCAAGGAAATAGCTGTAATTATAAGCCATTCCAAGCTGACAAGCAATGGCAATCTCACAGGCACATAGAAGATGATTTCCAACATGATATTACTGACATGATGCGGAATGGATTGCCGAGGATCTCTGTGAATAGACCTACTTTACACCAGAGAGTTTATTTTGATCAATTCTGACAAAAACAACTGACCAACTGATGTAAGTGGAGACTTAGCTGAAAATCAATCAAAACAGGACATTTTGCTGGGACCGGCCATCTTCTAATGTGCACTTGGTGTCCAAACTAACCAGATGTTGGGGAAGAAAGGATCAATCATTTTGGATTCAAGCAGCCTAATCCTTTGTTCTCATACATATTGAGCCACCACCAGAAATGTTTGACAGTGGCTTATCCCTTTCCTTTAGCTAAGTGTACTTATTGCCAACTTAAGGTTATCTAGAGCCAGGATACACTTGGGACACACCTAATATTTTAGGGATTGCAGTTCTTGGCGCATAAAAAAGTAACTAGCCAAGAATCTGTGAAACCCAATTAGCCATGGTTCCTTAGCACTGCTTGAATGGATGTATGGCCCTATCTAATGTATGCCTCTGATTATTAATAAGAAGGTTGAATGGGCTATCTAAAGTCTACATTTGCTATACTGTTTGTTATTTCAGTATTTTCTTTTTGGAACATGCTTTTCTCACAAAACTGAAATAACAGTTCAGTATTTCCTAAAATGAAACATTATGTATTATGTAATTCGTAATAGGAGGAAAACAATCGTGCTAGAAGGAGACCAAAAAAGGTTAGCAAGTCTTCAGTAGAAGCGAGTGGGCTTGGGAACAGACTCTCAGTTTTGCTGTGACCTAGTTAAAAGACATTTTTGTCTATTACCCGTGGAGCAGACGCAATTAAGCGACATGGACATTCTAATCCCACATGTTCAGCTGCATTCCCACATACTTCCTAAGCTCCGGCTCACAGTGTGTGCGTAAGCGACAGTGGTTGAAGCGCTGACAGTATGAGCTGAGTTATACACACAGGAAGTTATATGCCAATAGAAAGGGCTTAAAGTTAACAAATGCTTCACTTTAGATAATCATCAGTGACATATTTACATTCCAAATTTTAGGGTGCATATGGCCGTTGCTGATTAACTGTAGAAGTACCTTCCATTTGTTATTTTTTCACCAGACACAGAAGGTACATATCTATGACGTGTACAAAAATGAAGGTGGAAGGAAGAAGACAGCAAGAAGTCATCTGTCTTTTTAGTAAATGGGCTAAATGTTGAATGATGAGTAAGTTTTCAGAACCGGCTTGGGATCCTATTCTGTAGGTCAGATTTGAGAGCTGAAAAGACTACAGAAGGGACTACTGTGGCTATGTATTACACAGTAATTAAAATGCGTGTTAAGTGAAACCACATTTCTCCAACATTAACAACTGTTAAGAGAAGAGTATCCATAGTATTATGGCCAGCGAATGGATAGAGATTGCCAAAGCTGAGACAACAGGCAACAGCCAATAATGATAACATGACCCGTTTAAGTAAACATGATCTTTATATAATTAGTGGAAACGCTTATGGGGCTCTAGACCTTTTTGTGCTTTGCAACAATGTAATGTAACTGCCCTAAGTGTCCCAAGAAAAGAATACGGAAACAGGCATATAGAAATAGCATTATAGTGCAAAGGGCCTTGACATAATTTCCTTTTAGAAGACATTAAAATTATTTTATCTGTGAACCCCCAAAAGCACCAGTATGCAATACAGGATAATTAGAGAAGGCTCAATGATAATTACTGCTGCTAACAAAAAGAACTGATTATTGAATCTAGAATGCATCATTGACATAAACCATTGTCAGATGACATCCATGTCAAGAGCCCGCCTCTGGTAAAATAAAGAGATGTAATGGTCAGTGGGTTGATTTCTAAATTCTGAATACCTTCCACTAACGTTATAATGATAGCATTGCTATGTGAAACCAAGTGCATAGAACAGTGATGGCGAACCTTTTAGAGACTGAGTGCCCAAACTACAACAAAGACCTGCTTATTTATCGCAAAGTGCCAACACAGAAATTTAATTTGTGATTTATACTCCCTGCTCTGTCACAGTTTTTATTGATATCAGCACCTGAGGACACCAATAAAGCAGAAAATAGTCCCAGGTAGCACTGTCACTTTAAAATAGCTCTGTGTACAGCAAGTCCTGGACTGTCTGGGACTGCAAGAAGGTACCTGGAGTCATCTCTGGGGATGGCCTGGGTGCCCACTGAAAGGGCTCTGAGTGCCACCTCTGGCACCAGTGCCATAGGTTAGCCATCACTGGCATAGAATATCAATGAGTACTAGGCTCTTAATGAATAAAGAGAGACCTGTATATTGAGGATGGGCAGCACTAGTTAAAGAGTTTTTTACGTGATGAATTCTTTCCTCCAGAATGCCATCTATTCAGATATGGAATCTCCAGAGAGACAACAGCACAAAGTGGAGGGGGAGCTTGTCTCACTGCTCAGGTCAAAGAGTCAGACAGAGCCGTCATCAACAAAAAGTGAAGCTACAATGGGCAGAACTGTACCATGCAAGTTACTGGGACTCAAACTTAAAACATCATTTTTTTTTATACAATTTTACAAAGTATTAAAAATCAAATGGTCATTCTTCCCTAAAGGATGTTTGGAAAGTTCCTGCTACATTATATATACTGTATATTGTATATAGTAAAGGAAATCTACAAATGTAGCAAAAATAACTATCACAATTGATTCAGAAATTGAAAATTGTGATTTACATAATAGATAATAAAGTGAAAAATATATGTTATATAGTACATACTGGACTATGTTTGCAATAAATTCTCTCTGGACTACCGTACATAACAATTAGAATTCTCACATATTATTATACGGAATTGAACAGGGTTTTGTTCACATTGATAGAGCTGATAATAATAGCAACATCTGTATTATGAGTTATAATTAAAAGTATCTATCAACATAAAAATATAATTAATGAGTCATATGTTAAACAGAACTAAAGCTATATTTTGAAGACCATAAATAGAAACATATATACATTTGAAATGTACCTAGAACAACAGGAAGATTACAACGACTATGATAATCATGTGTTAATTATAAAAGACAAGTATTGTGCGGGTCATTTTACAGGATTAAAAGTTACATCTTATAAATATTATGTATTCATATTCACTTACATGGCTTCTTTTTTCAACTGCAGGACAGGATCTTGTTGTTATATGCAGAGGGTCAGACTGTGGCAATTTCTCAACCAAATCTTCAGCTGATGTTGCTTTGTCAGTTGCTCTTGAAGATGTCACTTCTCTCGGAAGGTTAGCTGGGATGCTTTTCAGCTCATTTTGTGATCTACTTTCGAACCTAAGTCGTTGTTGGACAAATGAACTAGTACGACCTCTACTCTCTGGATAATCACCTTTCTTCTCCATAGTAGCCAAATCAAACAGCCCTGTGAGACCAGGTGGGAGGGTTGAGGATACACGGCCTGGTTTTGATAGGTTATCCCTTGAATCCATTGTGCGAAATATGTTGTGCTCCTGAAGGGAATTCATGCTAGATGTAGAGGAGACGCTATGATTGTCAATTAAACTCCCTGAAAAGTAGGTACTTTGGGACCGCTCTTTTAAGAATCCAGATTCTTGGGATGAAGGCCTCCGACCAGTTTTACGCTCTATATAGTCTGCCAGGGCATTTTGCTGAAGCTGTTTAAGCTCTGGTTTAGAGAGGTTAACAGTAGAACAGGCTTTACCATCCCTCTCAAACATTCTACGTCTGTCTGCCACAGTTTGCTCCAAAAAGCTGATATTTTGTCCTCTTTTTTGGACGCTTGAAGATAATTCATTGTCAGATGCTCCAACTTCATTCATCTTTTCTGGCTCTGAGTAGGAACGTTTTTTTTGCTCTGCTGTCAAACGCCTTCTTGCCCCAATCCGAGCTACTTGGTGTGGTACACTTGTTCCTTCTTGACTTTGAGATTCTTGACTCTTTGCAAAGTTGTCTGTGGGTGTAATACTGTGTCTTTCTTTTGGAGCATGTGGAGACACTGGAGACCTACTGTATACAATGGCTGATGTCGGTCTCTGTGCTCTTTTTTCTGGCTTCTTGTATTGTGGTGGGCTAATTTCTAAATCTCTCCGTCTATAGGATGTTGCTTCTAGGACTTTGGACTGTGCATCTTTGATACTGTTCCTGTAAGCCCTGTTAAAACCAAGAGTGTCCTGTGAAGCACTCTGCCACTGGTCTTCTTTATTTGGCATTGTTTGGGAATCAACTGTTCTTTTATCACTGTCTGGCATGGTTTGCAAAACACACTGCTCATTATTAGTCTCCTGCGTTTTGTCTACTTGACTCTCTACTGTTGTTTTCTGAGCATTCCCTAATTTCACACTCCTACTTCCGGTTCTTTTTAACAGCTGAGTCCCAGTCACCTTATCATTAGCTGGGGAACTTGAAGGTTTACAGAATTCACCTCCTAAGATATGATCCTGTGAATTAAATTTACTCCTTATATCTTCAATGCTGTTCACAGATGCTCTGTTGCTTGATCCTCTTGGGCATTGTGCAGATTGTTGGCCATACATGCTTCCTACTGAAGCATGTGATTTTTGATTCTCATGTTCTCGTTGTTCAATTTTGTTAATTTTTTCAAACACTGAAGCCCGCTGTTTAACATCTGTCCTACCATGTGTAACATTACATCCACTTTGGTTGGTTCCTGAATGTAATCTTCTTCTGGGAAAGTCAACAATATTTATTTGAGAAGTTGATGATGGCTCGTGGGAATGCTGGAAGGTAGTATAAGATGTTATTGAACTATCAGCTTCTTCAATGTGCTTTATAACATTTCCACTATCTAATTTACCTTTAAAGTTAGACATAAGTGGCTGCTGTGTTTCATCTTTCTTACTATTTAAGCCAGTACTATATAAGTTCCCACAATCTTCATCCTTATTTATATCGGTGATGGTATTAGATCTAGATAGTTCAATACTGGTAGCACGGCAGAACACCTCTAGATTTTCTTTGCTGTTGCACAACTCATTCTGAAATGCAGGCCCAGAATGTCTCTTTTTTTCAATATTACCTAGTTCTTGCATGTTCTTTCTACAATCAGTTTGTAGTTGGGGATCAGTTTTACTGGATGACTGAATTAATCTTGAAGAAGATATTTTATTTTCATTGCTTTCTGTTAAACAAGTGTTATGCTCAGGACTAACAGAGAAGTGGAGTTTGTACTGAGCAAAATCTGTAGGCCTATCTTCTACTTTCTTATCAGTCTTGGTTTTGGGTTGGTTTGCTGACAAACTATTATGGACACTTTGACTACTTTTTACATTGCTTTCAAAATGTGGAAAAGAAACTCCTTTACCTCCATAGGATGTCCCTTCTTTGGCCAGTGCTGGGTATAGTCTTCCATTATTATTAATTAGTTGTGGGGCATGTGCAAAATGTGGTTCTGGAGATGGAACAGGATATATTCCTGCCGGAAGCATAGGTTGTCCAGGCTGTGGAATCTGTGAATAAATTTGTTTCGGTTTCATAAGAGGGCTACATTCAGGGCTCTTTTCCATTACAGTATGCAATTGTCCTTCCCCATACATTGGTTTCTGCTGCTGATTTATGCTGAAAGCCATAGGTGATCCTGGCCCTTTGGAATGTGTTCGAAAAGACTTATGTTGGTCCATGCTAGACCAAGAACTTGGCCTTTCATGATGTTTAGTTACTGCATAGCTGTCACTCCGAGTAGGTGGCATAGGAGGACCTTTTTCAGTGATATCACTCTCAGATAAAAATCTGTTGTGATCTAATCTACCAGCAGGGCCACCACTGTTTCTAGAGTATCCACCTGAAAATCTAGCCCGGTGTTTGATGAGTGATGAGTTTACCTCATACTCTTCTGACACTCCACGTTGAGAATCATAGACTGTCCTGATATACCTTATATCTGCATGCTTTATTCCATCTTGCAAGTTTCCTCGAGGAAGCATATTTTCCATAGAATAAGATCTCTCCTTGCAGTACATAACAGGATGGTATTCTGGAATACTGGAGTTAGTAGAAAATGAGCTATAAGCAGAATCCCTTTTGCTGTGAAGATGACTCAGTTGATCTATGGAGTTTGTAGACTTTGCTGGAGAAAGATGACAAGGTTGATATGTAGTTGATGTGTGCTCCAGGCTTTCCATGCTACCTCTTGAGCTGTACTGGTCAGGGCTCCTTCTTAAGTACCCATGTTCATAGCTGGAGAGATCGCTTGCAGATGAACTGAAAGAAAAAGACAGAGAAAAGTCTCACTGTTTGAAAGAAACATTACAATGAGCTTATAAATAAACTTGCAGATGAAATGTTTAGGTTATGGGAGGAACGGAAGAGGAACCATATTTGGAACCTACTCTGTTCCCTGCCAGTTGTCATTCCTGCATATTATAAGTAATTGCTTGTGGCTGCTGTGCTCATTCTTTTTATCCACGCAGTGCTGTCAGGATTACACAGATACGTACAGACATAGCCAGAATCCTTGACATTTCATACACGACCCCTATACTGATACCACTCAAACCTCCTACAAACATTAGAATAGTAGACTTGCCAGTGAGCACTAAAAAGTCTCCAAGTAAAGGATACACTGTATGTTTTACTTCTTCTCTTTTTATGGAGTTGAAAGTTTTCTCTGGCAATCTTCCTGGAAACTTGAAGCATTAGAGACATTTGTTTGCTATGAGAAATCTAAACAGACAAGACGAAAGGCAAAAAGAAAAAACACCCAGGCGTTCAGAGATGACTATTAACATGCCGTGCCTGGCTCATGAAGAGGAGCAATCGCCCCCTTTAATTCTAGGTAAACTGAAGACATTGGGGAACATGTACTAAATGCAGTTTACCTGTGTAGTGTTCAGGGTGCGCCAGATTCAGGATTTCTGGCGCCCCCTGCACAGCTCCGAAAGAGTGCACCACTTTTTTTTTTGGTGCACCTTTAACATGGGGCGTGCAACACAATTCTGTCGGACTTTGCATGTTAAATCTGGCGCACGGTCAGACTGAGCACCGGAACACCCGTAATTTGTGTCGCATGAAGACTAGTGCAGGCACACCACAAAAGGGTTGCATACAACACAAATGTAGCGCAGACACTTCTTAAATACCTGTGCAAGCAGGTTGCACTAAAAAAAACACGCTACATCCGACAGAAAACTGGTACATGGCCCCTAGTAAATGTGCCCCATTGTATCATTTTAGAAAAGTGTTTGCTTTGAGGTCTTCCTTCAGCTTATCTGAAATGAATGTTCCAATGTTCAATACATTAACAGTTCACAGTCCACCACCTACTTACTAGGTGAAATAAAAGGGAATATTATCAGAAAAATTACTTTTTATTCAAATTAATGCTTTCTATAACTTTCTATACTAGCTTACACTGGGTACAGAGCACTCTTAAAGGAGACTTACCATGAAAATCAAGCATGATACACCAGGGATGCTTAGTTATACATGACTGCATCTTAACTGTGTTATCCATGGCAGAAAGTGGTCATTGCTCACAAGCATATTTTTTAAGTTGATTTTAGAATAAATATTTTACAACAAATATAAGAACATTACAAGAGAAAGTATTTATTGTTTTTCATGCTTGATTTTGATGGTAGATTTCTTTTAATTGGTTGATACCTTCTGCATTGTGAAGATCACTTTTCTCTCTTGCTGTGTAAGAACACATGTTAAGAGTATGGTCACTTGAGCCAGAAAAGTTGCAGAATCTCCTCTTACATAAAATAGATTCCATATGATGGGCAAGATTTCTCAGAAGTATCAGAGGTAAAAACTGTACTAGCTACCCATGGAAACCAATTAGAGCTCAGCTTCTACTTTATAAACAGCTCTGGGAAAAAGTTGAGCACTGATTGGTTGCCATGGGCAACTAGAACAGTTCTTCTCTCCCTAAAATCCCCCTAAAATGTGAAAAGAGTTGATTCTACTGACACTGATATCTACAAAACTCATTAAGATAAATGAGGATAATAACATTTCTGCAGTATAACTGATGCCTGAAATCCCTTTTAATGTACATTATTACTTTCCATTCTACAACATTTTCTGGACAGTATTAGGAGGAATGTTTTTTTCCTTTTAAATGAATTTGCCCTGAATAATATGGAGATGTTATTCAAAGAGATAAATACAAATGTTACAATAACTAGCACCATATACAGTATCTACAGTACAGTATAGTGCAATTTTTTCTAGTGAGATTGTTAAAGTTTTATCGAATTGTATTTATGTACCAGCTGACAATACGTCTCCAGGGGGCACATGTACCTTTGTTTTGGCTTTGTGCTCCTGGCTTTTTTTTCTGCTTCTCAGATGTGTTATAGGCTCTTTACTTTTCAACCCCTTACTGACCTGTGACGTATAAGTACGTCACACATAGGCTGCCGCTATATGGACACGGATCGAGGGCATATTCCAGCAAACACCCACCAGTAACAACTGTGATTGGTGCTAGCAGCTTTAACAGTTTTTGCGACTTATAGAACAGTTGCAAAAAAGTCCCTAAAAAGGGGAAATAGCTCTGAATGTTTCCCCATGTCTGCCAATAGCAGGTATGGATTTGTGCCAAATTTGTGTAAAAAAATAATATTTGTAATTGGGTGATAACTTAGGGAACATTGCAGAAAACTTCCCAAAGACAAAATTTAAAGGGAGATTGTCTTAGCCGCAAAAAGGTTGCAAAAGTGTACATGTGCCTTAAAAGTTGCAAAAATGAAGAAAAAGCCAAGCCAAAACAAAGGTACATGTGCCTCTATGAATACCATCTCCATATGATCTCCAGACGTAAGAAGATTTAAAGGGCCAGCGCACCACTGATTGGTGCTGGCCGTTCCACGATAGGGTTAAAAGCCAGCCAATCCCAGGATTTCCTGACGGATCTTTATGCCCTGTGCTGCTGAGAAAGCTTGTGTCCCTGCCTTGTGCCTGTTTATAGATTTCCCCTTGTGACCATGTTTGACTTTGATCCTGTTCCGCCTGCCTAGACCTGTTGCTACATCCCCGATTCTGATTCTGTGCTACCCATCCTGACCTCCTGCCTGTCTCAGACTGTGATTCTGCCTAATGTCTGTGTACCTTGCCATGGCTGCCCTCATGGACAAAGTCGTACCTGTGCAAAAGTGTACATGTGCCTAAAAAGTTGCAAAAAAGAAGAAAAAGCCAAGACAAAACAAAGGTACATGTGCCTTTATGAATACCATCTCCATATGATAAAGGGTTAATCCTTTAAGACGTCATCGTCTGCGGTGGTCCAGTGGGTCCACTACCCATGGAGCCTGACACTACTGTTATCAAAGATAGTGGAGATGGTCTTCATGCAAGCCCCATGAGTCCAGTCTTATCGAGCATGCACAGTAACTATGTTTCCATTCCCCTACCTAATATGACAGCAGGCAATCTTCTGGTGACCTACATGTATGACAGCCATGCATCAAGACATGCAAAATAATTCATAGGAATTGGCCATTGCTTGGACTTTTTGGTTTCTTAATGAGATGACCTAGGGTGGGAGGTACCCTTACAGGTGAAGAATTAAACTTATTTCTTACATTTTTTTTCATTATATAAACAATAATACTATATACACATTTCATTTATGTATTCAAATCTATACACTTGTTCTATATAAATTTGGTTATTGTACTAAAAATCTGATAAAATTGTGAATTTTGCATGTTTTTAGGAATTTTGCTCTAATTAATGAGTTGATTATATATATATGTATTTATTATATAGGTCTTTGAGTATGCACCATTGTATGGCTTGGCTAAAGCTGGAAAACAGCTGAAATGTTGCTTAACTTTTTTTCACTACGTGGGAGTGCTGCCTTCTTTGTGAAATTTAATCGGACTCTTTTTGATGAGAGGATTAGGATAGCACCCTGACTGCTTCATCTAAGACTGATGTCTTTTTGTGTTTATATATACTGTAAATATATACTTTTTATATATATATTTAATATTAAATGGGTAAATGCTTGTCTGGGTTGTTTAGCTATTTTGGCTATTTGTTATTGAGTCATGCCTTGGCTAATCTGTTGTCACTGAGATGGTAGTTGTAATATTGATGTATTACAGTTAAAAGATTCTTTGTACCATGTTAGACAGTGGTTAAAAAGATGAAAGTTGAGAGTCCTCAGTTGATGATGCCTTTTAATGGCCAACTAAAAAAGATGATAAAATTGCAATTGAAAGCTTGCAATAGTCATCATATCTTTTAGTTAACTTATTACAGTTGTTACTTTGTGATCTATATATGTATGTTTTTACAGTACAATGAAATAGGCATATGCACCATATACACCTTGGCTTGTGCAAATAATATGCAGCCAGCGGTGACCTAATAAAAATACAATTTCATTACAACTTCTAAAAACAAGACTGTGAATGTTAAAGTCTTTCCTTTGCTCTGTTGCTCCTATAATAAACCACTGTAAGGTAACACAAAAATACATTAAAAGAGCACCAATCTGTCCTATGGGACCTTGGCTTTGAACCTTAATGCATTGTAGTGCACAACATGAACCACAACTACATATCTTCTTCCACATAACACATGTTCTCATTTAGATGCAGTGTGGAGCACAATTTTCCAGGTTCAGTCAATAAAAAGCATCATAACCCTCTTAGAGCATTGTTTGTTTCCACATCCAGCAAAACATGCTTTAGTAGCACAAGATATCATCTGTGTCAGGTTCAATCAGAACACTTACTCTTTGTTCTTGAAAGTCAAACAATAAACTGTCCATTTCAGGTCTCACATCTTGTACAGATTTCCAGGGAGAATTACACTTGGGACTAAACTGAATGGAGCAAACTATCTGCTGCAGGAGATCAGAATATGCTGGAGCATCACAAAATCCCTGATGCCAATATTTAGAGATGAAGAAACTGAATGACAGGCCATTGTCTGGGATGATTCTTCTGTTGCTTGTACTGAGGTTTTTAGTCAAGATTATTTTAGGATCTCATGCACATGCCCTGGTACTGACTACAACTAGAATCCCAAGCATGTCTTTCTTTGCCTCCAAAACAACATGTGCTGAGAATTCATGAGCAGAAACAGACGTTTGGAAATCCCAGGCTGAACTCCTCACCCTTGGAGGATTGAAAATGATGTAACATCTCTGGCATGGCTCATTCATTGCACTGTCTTCTGGCAGTACTTGCTCACTCATTCGTACACTGGCATTTTTGCATAATTTCTATTTTGATTTTACCGGTCTGCTATTGTTTCTTGGTGGGCTACAATGATTCCATTTTAATCAATATTCCGAAAGAGGGAAGCGGGAGCTGTGAGATAACAAAGGACCCCCTCCAAAACCAAATCTATGCACACACGCCCTCACAGCTATGTCTCCTTTAATTGAGGTTGATCAAGCTCTCTTGGGCCAGATATAACATAGTATTCATGGTATTAGCTCTGATGTCCAGTATTATCTATGGTTTATGACATAAACCATAACGAAATATACAAACATCTATTATTTCCACAGTAAACACATACTGTAGCTTTTTATTGTTTGCATTGCCCTCAGTACAGTTAGAAATACCCAGGCCAGATGCTGTCCTTTCCATATTGTGCTGTGGCAAGGATTCTGCAGCTTATATTTTAATACAAAAAGCTGCACAACCTGAATACATTTCATAGTAATAGTATATACTTACAATCAGCAGCAAAATAATAAATATGAAAGTATGTTTCTATCACACAGATGCTGGATGATTAATCTAGTGCAGTATAAGACTGGTGAGTAGTACTTTGCAGCTCCTATTAGTTGTTCAAGTTTGCTGCTCCACAATATAGAATTTTTTGGCACATGGACTGAATTTTCTGGTGCATGGGCTATTTTCCATCTGATCAAGCGCAGAAAACTACCTGAAAATGGTCTAAAAAGCTCAGTAAATGTGGCGCAGGGCATTTCAAGTGCAAATTACTTGTATTTTCTGGTGTACACAGATTAATACATCTTTCCCAATGTCTTTAAAATTCTACACAACGGGCTCTCTAATACACCTGAATAGCTGGTAATGCTCCATAAAAGTTAAGTGTGGACTAAATCAGCAGCATTATGGAGCAGAGCCTATCACAGCCTGCACCTTGGTCAGATGCTTTTTCTTAGTGTATATGCAATAAATTAAGTGAAAAATGCAGCAATTTTGCAGCATATCCATAGGGAAATCTAGTACGGTGCGAGCCGGGTCCCGGTACATGGAGTGGGCTCGCAGGCCGAGCCCTCTCCATAGCCGGTAAGTCTTTGCTGCATATTGCAGCAACGGCTTACCGGTAACACCCGTGATCGGTGCTAGCTGCCGGTGGCTTCAAAAAGATGCCGGCACATGGGGAGCGGCAATCCGTCGCCATGACAGTCTCGGGTCTTCTGAAGACCCGAGGCTGTCTCGTTTTAACCCATTCATTAAAATGTGCTATAAGCACATTGTAATGAATGAGGAGGAAAATCCCCATATACTGCCATACTGCAGACAACCTAGGGTTAAAGTACCCTAGGGAGTCTGAAAAATAGTAAAAGTAAAAATAAAAAAAAAGTTAAAAAAAAATAATAATAAAAAAACCTAAAAATTCAAATCACCCCCCTTTTCATAGAACTGATGTAAATATTAATAAACAGTAAAAATCATAAACACATTAGGTATCGCAGCATCAGAAAATGCCCGATCTATCAAAATATAATAACGGTTTTGCACTGCGTTTTACCCCGTAAGTTAAAACAGCGCCAAAAGTCATTTTGCCATTTTGAAAAATATAAAAAAAAGTGATCAAAAGGTTGCACAGTCCTAAAAATTACAACAATGAAAACACCATCAAAAGTTGCAAAAAATGACAACACCCACAGCTCCGTCACCAAAGTATGAAAAAGCTATTGGCGCCAGAAGATGGCAAAATAAAAAAAAAATGTGTACAGGAGGTTTTAATTTTTGTATGAAAACATTACAAAACTGATACAAATTTGGTATCCCCGTGATCGCACCAACCCAAAAAATAAAGTAGACATGTCATTTGTGGCACATAGTGCATAGTGAAAGCTATAATATCCAAGCCCACAAGAAAACAGCGCAAATGCGTTTTTTCACCATTTCCACTACATTTGGAATTTTTTGCCCACTTCCCAGTAAAGGCGGTCCCCTACTTAAGAACACTCGACTTACATACGACCCATAGTTACAAACGGACCTCTGGATGTTGGTAATTACTGTACTTTAGTCCTAGGCTACAATAAACAGATGAAACAGTTATCAAATGTGTCTGTAATGAAGCTTTAGTCTTAATATTGATTCTTATGACAACCCAACATTTTTAAAATCCAATTGTCCCAGAGACCAAAAAAGTTCTGGCTGGGATTACAATGATAAAATATACAGTTCCAACTTACATACAAACTCAACTTAAGAACAAACCTACAGACCCTATCTTGTACGTAACCCGGGGACTGCCTGTATAGTACACAGCATGGAATTTTAAATACTGTCACTATGAAGTGCAATTTGTTACGCAAAAATTATGCTGTCACACAGCTCCTTATGTGTAAAAATAAAAAAGTTATAGATTTTTGTAGGTGGTGAGTGAAAAATGGAAGTGAAAAAACTAAAAAGGGCCAAGTCATTAAGGGGTTAAAAAACATCTATTTAGTGCAAAAACCTGTGTATGTCTATCTAAAAACAAAATGGAAACATTTTAACAAGCCAGCACCAATAGTTTCCTAAAATCACGCTGTGCCTTTTTTCTTTTCTTTTTTTTCACTTTAAAGGTGTCTTCCATAAATTGAAATACCTTACCCCAATAGTTATTTAATTTTTGGCAACCAAATGCTACATGTGGGAAATCTGCATTTTCCAGGAGGCACCTCCAGCACCTAGTGTTCTCCTTCAGTTTCATCCTCAATAATCCATAAGGGGAATAATATAATTGAACAAATTAAATTGTAACATTCTATGATTCCAGGATAGGGATTACAACCCGATACCCCTATAGCACTTTTCCCAATCTTCACTAGACATTACTGCCACTTGGTCGTGCCACTTTTTCTTAGATGGATATACTACCCCCTTTGCAAACCAGCAAATTATATATCTATATAAATGAGAGATCACCGTATTCAGTGCCGAAGTGGCCGCCCCTCCCTTCAAGGAAGTTCTTGACACCATAAACACTACAAACACATTTGAGAAAATAATATCACTTCAAACTAACAAACATAACTTATATTTAGACCCCTGGCAGAGCTGGATTAACAGCCCCTTCTCTGTACCCTAGGGAATCATGACAATAATTCCCTAAATTCAGTTTGGCACCAAAGATATTAGAATTATCTCGCCTAACAGAACATTCGGCTAAGAAGCAGACAGCACATCACACCTAAGTACATAATTAGTCAATTAGACTCCCTACTGACACAGGTTGTTCTTGGTTATGTTTTTATTTGTTACATGTTATATAACGTTCAACTTCCATCAGATCTACCACGGCAACATGTATACCATTTAGATTACTATATAAAGAGATAGAAATAAAAATATATAGATTTCTTATGTGACCGGAGCTCCAGACGTTCACAGAGGTTTTCACTCCAAACGTTCACAATAATTGTTCTCGTTTGTCCTCCGTTCTGCTCACAGCACAAATCCACAGATTCTCCAGATATGAGTACGAGTAAAAATCTATATATTTTTATTTCTATCTCTTTATATTTTAACATAGGGACTTCTGGATCAGTCCTGGACCGTTGTTTTAGCTCCGAGAGGGTTAAACAGGGCCGTACCTGTCATGAGGCGAGATGAAAATCTCGCCTCAGGCGGCAGATGTCTGAGTCCTGATGGGAGCAGCATCTTGGGGGAATAAAATGAGGGTGATTCAGGTGCCCATTGCCGCCCGAATCACCAACCATGATATTAATCGCGTCTGCTTCTTTAAGAACACAGACGCGATTAATATACAGAGCGGCGCAGGCCTGTTAGGCTGCGCCACTCTGTTGCTCTGGAGGACCCAGGCGGCGTGTGATGATGTCACGCCGCCTGCGTCCTGGCACAGAGCATTCGGCGGGAGAAGGCAGTAGCTGCGTACAATCTCTGGTCTCCGCGCCGGCTTTGGCAGAGGTAGATAACAATCCCCTTCAAACTCATGGAGGAGGCTCAGGCCATGCATCAGGTAACACAAGAGCTGCTCCTCCGTCGGATCCCCGCGATGCTCACACAGAAGCAGCCCACACTGGGTCGTCCCCACCATCTGTACACAGGGCTGCTGATCAGCCATAGACTCAAGGAACAGCAGCAGCCCTAGCAGCACAGAGTGCAGCAAATGTCAGCCAAAGAGCTGCACCATCTTGGGGACACAATTGAAGATCGGCTGATCAGTCAGGAGGCACTGATGTATGTATATACTGTTTTTTATATGTGTGTGTTTATGGTGTGTATGTGTGTTTATGCTTTGTGTGTGTATATGCTGTATGAGTATATATGGTGTCTGTGTATGGTGTGTACATACTATATGTATGTGTGCATGATGTATATAAACTGTGTGTATATGATGTATGGTATGTATACACTCACCGGCCACTTTATTAGGTACACCTGTCCAACTGCTCGTTAACACTTCATTTGTAATCAGCCAATCACATGGCGGCAACTCAGTGCATTTAGGCATGTAGACATGGTCAAGACAATCTCCTGCAGTTCAAACCGAGCATCAGTATGGGGAAGAAAGGTGATTTGAGTGCCTTTGAACGTGGCATGGTTGTTGGTGCCAGAAGGGCTGGTCTGAGTATTTCAGAAACTGCTGATCTACTGGGATTTTCACGCACAACCATCTCTAGGGTTTACAGAAAATGGTCCGAAAAAGAAAAAACATCCAGTGAGCGGCAGTTCTGTGGGTGGAAATGCCTTGTTGATGGCAGAGGTCAGAGGAGAATGGGCAGACTGGTTCGAGCCGATAGAAAGGCAACAGTGACTCAAATCGCCACCCGTTACAACCAAGGTAGGCAGAAGAGCATCTCTGAACGCACAGTACGTCGAACTTTGAGGCAGATGCGCTACAGCAGCAGAAGACCACACCGGGTGCCACTCTTTTCAGCTAAGAACAGGAAACTGAGGCTACAATTTGCACAAGGTCATCGAAATTGGACAGTAGAAGATTGGAAAAAAGTTGCCTGGTCTGATGAGTCTCGATTTATGCTGCGACATTCGGATGGTAGGGTAGGAATTTAGCGTCAACAACATGAAAGCATGGATCCATCCTGCCTTGTATCAACGGTTCAGGCTGGTGGTGGTGGTGTCATGGTGTGGGGAATATTTTCTTGGCACTCTTTGGGCCCCATGGTACCAATTGAGCATCGTTGCAACACCACAGCCTACCTGAGTATTGTTGCTGACCATGTCCATCCCTTTATGACCACAATGTACCCAACATCTGATGGCTACTTTCAGCAGGATAATGCGCCATGTCATAAAGCTGGAATCATCTCAGACTGGTTTCTTGAACATGACAATGAGTTCACTGTACTCAAATGGCCTCCACAGTCACCAGATCTCAATCCAATAGAGCATCTTTGGGATTGTGGTGGAACGGGAGATTCGCATCATGGATGTGAAGCCGACAAATCTGCGGCAACTGTGTGATGCCATCATGTCAATATGGACCAAAATCTCTGAGGAATGCTTCCAGCACCTTGTTGAATCTATGCCACGAAGAATTGAGGCAGTTCTGAAGGCAAAAGGGGGTCCAACCCGTTACTAGCATGGTGTACCTAATAAAGTGGCCGGTGAGTGTATATTATATGTATGATGTCTATATATTGTATATGTGCATATACTACAGTATTTATATATAGTATGTGTGTATATATTGTGTTTATACTGTATGTTTGTGTATATACTGTAGGGTGTTTATATATACTTTATGTCCAAGTATATATTTATATGCTATAATGTTTATAATGTATATGTGTTATACAGAATGTGTATATGATGTGTATAAATGTATGATGTGTACATATTTTGTGTGTGTATATACTTTATGAGTTTGTTTATAATGTATGTATGAGTGTATAAATATATATGGCTACATAAATATGTGAGTGTATTAATATGTGTAAGAGTGTAGCACTTCATGCACTCTATGGGGGATCTGTATATCGGTGCTGGATTTTAATTAAACTGGGTGTCCTTATATGGAATACTGTGTATCACATAATTTGGTGTGATATTTTAAAGAAGAATTCGCTTTTGTCTGCCACAGACTGACTACTTGTGTGTAAGGTAGCATCATTGGGTCCATGGGGGGGTGGGGGCAGCATTTTCAAGTTTCGCCTCAGGCAGCCAAAAAGCTGGAATCGGCCCTGGGGTTAAAGTTAAGTGTGCAGCACTACACCCAAAGAGTTAACCATTTATTTTACTAACTGCTTGTAAAGGAAAATAAGTGTTCACCTGTCACACCAGATGTTAATCATGGCATGTTTATGATTGTCAGTGTTGTTTCTCTGAACTGTGATGCTTTCTTTTTCTTTAAATAAAATTTATAAAAAAAAAAAAAAAATTATATACCTGCATCCATACACAAAGTGAAGCTACATTTCTTAACAACCGAATTGTTGGCGTGCGGAAGTTGAAGAAATCTAAAAAAAACCTGAGTCACCCCACCAAATAGTGTTGGCTGTGCCTTTTTCAGGGCTGCCATCAGGGCAATACTGTTGGTAATGCCATTCGGGATATGTTCACACCTTTCCTTGCCTTGTCTGATACATCTTTAGGCCTTAGCTAAGAGCCCTATTACACATCCCATTGATCTGGCAGGATGATGGATAGTACATCAAACCACCATGATCACTATTTTACCTCAACAGTTTGTTGTTTAGTCCTTTGTTGGCTGACTGGCTGTATAAATGCACAGGTCAATTGTTAGAAACAAATATGCACACTATTTCCCAAATAACTGGGCCATGGAATAAATCTGTAAGCAGTTTTTTTTCTTCTTTCTTCTTTCTTTTGTAGTCTTCCACCCCCTTGGTTTAGATATTGATATGACATGATACCACTGGATGGTACTGTGGATATTAGCAAATATATGTGCGCTAATTTTGGAAAATTAGTATGAACACCAGATCAGCGAAGTTATGATTTATTATGTCAGACATGATTTTCCTGGCTTGTTTTTGTGTTGTTTAACAAGGTTAATCTTTTGTGTTGGTTTGTATGTGTGACAAACTACTCAATACAATTTAAAAAAAAATAAAAAATCTGTAAGCATGATAGAAGATTTTAGTAGGCTTAGTAGCACCTCTTTGAGAAGACCACCTACTACTGTACACTGAAGTTTACCGTATTATAGTTTATGTTTATGCACCCACTTTTTAATGCAATATACGCATGCATTTTGCAGATTTAGCTTAGTGTCTTTTTCCCCATATGTTTGGCCTATTTCAGTGCAATAGAAGAAAGCTAAAGCATAATTGTAACCTCCTTATTGCTAAAAATAATTATGATTATAGAGCTTTCTTTCCAAAAGGCAATAATGGTTGTTTTAATGACCACAGCCTTTTTGATGCTAATTCACTTCTGAAAATTGTTTATTTCAATTAAGCTGACAGTACACATGGTAATTCTCCAAAGCTAGCCCTGAAATCTACAGAAGCATGTAGGGTGACCATGCCATGTACTGCCTCTGGCACTAAATAGCAGCCCTATTCTCTTAGATGAAGCAGATATAACCCATCAATTAACAAGTAACACTAACAGCCACTGATGTCCCTTGGAGACATTTTAAATGTCTGAAAACTATGACTCCTGTACATCATTTACAACTAATATATACGAAAAATCTCAACTCGTTTAACTTAAAAATAATATTTGTGCAATAAAATTTTACAATGTGCAGGTCTTGTGTGAATAGTTACAATATAATACATTTTTCTCACCTTGAATGGTAAGCCTGGTGCCATGGAGATCCTATCGTCCCCTGAGATATTTGCATCATGCTGGGATTCGGTTGGTTCTCCAGTAACTTGGACGAGTGCCAGGAATGAGGACGAGGAATAGACAGACTGTGCCTATGGAGACATTAAAAATAAATTGAGTACATTAGAAATACTTTTCAAGTCCAAATCAGTAGATTTATGTTTTATTTCATTTGATATTTCGTATATAATATTGTGACATTAAATATATTCTTAACTGTACAGTAGTTACCTGCCAATTTTACCTACAAAACCAGTGATGCCACTGGTGGCTTCAGACATTGTCACTTGTTGTTTTGTGCTCTTTGTATTTCGAGGCATGGAAAATAATCCCAACTATAAAGTTGCCACAAGAACTACTTATTCTCTTCTCGTTCATTAGTTGGGTCTATCAGTAGGTCATGCTAGGTCTGTAGAGCTATGTGAGTTATATCCAGGACAGGATGCAATACATCTCAATTTTTATATTATATACACCCTCTTGGGCATGTTCAGGAGTAATGGTTTCTTAATGCAAATGACACAGCAAACAGTGCTTTTTATTGTTTGTATATATATATTATATATATATATATATATATATATATATATATATATATATATATATATATATATATATATCCAATATAATAATATAATACCTTCACAACAAAAATTATTTTTACAAAACAGAGAATAGTTACTCACTGAGTATGGTAGAAACGTTTCAAGGTAGATCTACTTGCTGTTTGGGAGTGTATGTCAAGCAAGGAGTACATGTCAATATGTTGTAAAATTGCGAAGTACGTGGGCATATAGCCTTTAAAAAGAAGGGACATAGAGCAGCAAACAGGAAAAAAGGGAACATGGGGATGCAGGCTGGAGAAGAGATGTGCAAGCTGAAAAAATAGGGAGACATACAATAGAGACCAAAAGTTTGGACACTCCTTCTCATTCAAAGAGTTTTCTGTATTTTCATGACTAAAGATTGTAGATTCACACTGAAGGCATCAAAACTATGAATTGACATGTGGACTTATATGCTTAACAAAGAAGTGTGAAACAACTGAAATCATGTCTTATATTCTAGGTTCTTAAAAGTAGCCACATTTTACTTTGATTACTACTTTGCACACTCTTGGCATTCTCTTGATGAGCTTTAAGAGGTATACACCTGAAATGGTCTTCCAACAGTATTGAAGGAGTTCCCAAAGATTTCTGAGGCTGGTGAGGTGGTCCTCATGTGAGCCAGTTTCTTGATGGTTTTTGCAACTGCACTTGGGGACACTTTCAAAGTTTTCCCAATTTTTCGGACTAAATGACCTTCATTTCTTAAAGTAATGATGGCCACTTGTTTCCCTTTACTTAGCTGCTTTTTTCTAGCCATAATACAAATTCTAATTCTAGGAGGACTATCAGCTGTGTATCCACCTGACTTGTGCACAACTGATGGTCCCAATTTCATTTATAAGGCAACAAATCCCACTTACTAAACCTGACAACGCCCTCCTGTAATGTGAAAACCTTTTCTGGAGACTCTTGAATCTCTTGGACCTCTTGAGGCTCATCAAGACAATGCCAAGCATGTGCAAAGCAGTAATCAAAGCAAAAGGTGGCTACTTTGAAGAACCTAGAATATAAGACATATTTTCAGTTGTTTCACACTTTTTTGTTAAATGGGTTTTCCCATGAAAGAAAATTCTCAAATTTCAATCCCCTAGTGATGTCAACACAATAAAGATAATTTTTAACCCTTTACTTCACAATTTTACTAAGTTTTATTGCTGTTTCAGCTCTTATCACTCAGAGATGGTCAGTGCAAAAAATTCCAGGGTGTGAGCCATCTAGTTCTGTGAGATGACAAGGTGGTGAGATTATCAGGGTACAAGTTTACATACACTTTCATTTACTTCCTGAACATTGTACTAGTATCTGATATATAGCAAGAGAAATGAGACAGATCAAAGATGATGATCCATGAGATGCCTATTGCACACAATGACAGACAGCTCTCTTACATCTCTCCTATTCCACAAAACACTAGATCTGCTGTACCCCCTGGATAAGGAACTTATCAGTCTGTAGCTTGTAGTTCTCCTCATGCGGCTCCCAGCAGGAATTCAGGGTCTGTGTATCCTTACGTAAGCTCCGTCCTGGACAGCAGGGGTGGGGCTAGAGTGCAGGATGCAGAGAGAGAGAGAAACTCAGCTCCACGGTCGTCACACAGAAATTCAAGATGGAGTCCCGACCCTAAATCAGAAGCTACAGCGTTGTGTCTAGGGGCAACTGAAATTGTGTACACCAGGACTGATAGAGACAGGCTGTGAAATTCTGTATTTTTGTTATTAAAAGTGAATGAGAGAATGTGTTATTTTTGTTATCCTGAGTACATTTAAGAAATTGTCTTCAAGGAAATACCACTTTAAGTTAATAATTCCACATCTGCTAATTCATTGTTTTGATGCCTTCAGTGTGAATCTACAATTTTTAAAGTCATGAAAATACAGAAAACCCTTTGAATGAGAAGGTGTGTCCAAACTTTTTGTCTGTTCTGTAGAGGATCAGGCTGAAAAATAGGGGAACAGAGTGGCACAGGCTGTAGAAAAAGGAGGATGTGGATGTGAGATAAAAAAAAAACATAGAGGGGCAGGCTGTGAGAAAGAGGGGGCATGGTGTGCCGGAAGGGGAAAGAAGAAGATATGTGGTGCAGGCTGTGAAGTGAATAAGTGCAGGTTATGTTAAGATGGGCGCATTGAGGTACTAGCTATGATAAGGTAGCAAGGGGAACATGGTTATGCAGGATGTGTAATATTTTTTACTTTTGTAGTGGATGTGGTTTAAAAAAACAATGTGCTTAGAGTATCAGGGTACAGGTTTATCTACACTTAGCTTCTTTTTTTTAGCTTCTAAACATTATAGTATCTGACACATGGCAAAATAGAGATGAGACAGATCAGAGATGAGAGATGATATGATCCATGAGATGGATATAAAATATAATGACAGTCTCAGCTCTGCTCACTCACCTAATCAATTAACACAGAGTCAGCTCTGCGATATCCCCATCCCCTGGATAAAGACCTTCTCTGTCTGTAGCTAGTCGAGTAAGTCTCTGCACACTGCTGTTTGGCAGCAGGAGGTGCCTGTGTCTGAACTGGTCTTGTAGGGGGGAGGTGCAGAAAGCAGAAAGCACTGCAGTGTGCAAACAAGAGATGCTATTCATGAGAAGAATTATTGGTTTATTTATGGTTTTGTCCAGGGACATTTGTGTTCATACACTTTATATGGTTTTCCCTATCCCTATTCCTTTTGTTCTTATTCCTCAATCTTAATACAGCCCCCCTTCCTCCCCCATGGACTATGAATCTTCCCAGCTCTCTGTCTACACTGTCGTTTTGCCCTGCACAAATGTCGTTGCCCTCCCCCCAGGTCTTTAGTTTAAACACTCCTCCAACCTTCTAGCCATTTTTTCCCCCAAAACAGTTGCAGCCTCCCAATTGAGGTGCAGTCCATCCCTACTGTAGAGCCTATAGCCGACAGAAAAGTCAGCCCAGTTCTCCATGAACCCAAATCCTTTCTTCCTACACCAACTTTTGAGCCACTTATTTACCTCCCTGATATCCCACTGCCTTTCTGGTGTGGCACATGGTACAGGTAGTATTTCGCAGAAAACTACTTTTGAGGTCCTTGCCCTGAGCTTATGGCCTAAATCCCTGAAATCATTTTTAAGGACCTTCCACTTACCTCTTACTTTGTCATTAGTGCCAATGTGGACCATGAACGCTGGTTCCTCACCAGCCCCTCCCAGTAATTTGTCAACATACCGAGCCCGAGCACCCGGCAAACAACAAACTGTCCGGTGCACAGTCTTTGTGACTGATTTCCCTCTCTGTTTCCCTAATAATCGAATCTCTCACTCCTAACACCTGTCTGACCTTGCCTGTGCTCCAATTATCCTTCTTACTGGAGCAGACAGGTCCCTGGTTGCTAGATGTCATATCTTGCTGCATTGCTACCCCAGAGCTGATATTCCCCTCATCCGCCAGCCTGACAAACTTTTTGGGGTGCACCAGATCAGAACTAGACTCCCTGCAACTTTTCCCTCTACCCCGCCTTCTACATGTTACCCAACTAGCTGCCCCCTCACTCTGCACCTCCATACTTACATCCCCGCACCTATCATCCTCAGAGAGTTTGTGCTCCAGGAGCAGCAAACTTCACTCCATATTGTCAATTGCCCGCAGCCTTAAACATGCTCATTTAGATCCAGAATCTGGGCAATTTTCACACATCCCACAAAGCAGTATTCCCCCTCAAATGGCTGTTCAAGGAAAGCATACATGGCCCAGGATGTACACTGTGTAGCAATGCCACTTATGGAATCCATCGTGCTAATGCAAGAATGCAAGAGAAATATGGAAGAAAAGAAGATTTTAAAAGTAAAGTAATACAAAAATACAGCAGTTACCTGCTACAGTCCCTAAAACTTAATTCCCTTAATCCTAAATTCCACTTTGGACACTGCATTCACTTAGGATCATTGCACACTCACTTTTCTGATGCTCATAAAACATTATTTGCCACAAAAATCTGCTGTGTTGACTGCAACAAGATTTGCAAACCACCAAACAAACTGACCACAGAAGTATATAAAGGCTGCTAATTAGATAGCCACACCCCATTATTAATAAGGCAGCATCTTTGCTATACTGTCTAGATAAGCAAGGTGAAGACTTAACCAGCACTATACCCCCACACAATATACAGATTATTCAAGTAAAATACCTTCAGATCTACTTGGTTGCAATTAAACCCACACAAATGAATATCAGAAAAAAAATGTAAATGCACTTATCTATTTGTTGCTGGATCCAAAAAAGTACTCCTTCCCTTAATCCTAAGTCCCACTTTGGACACTGCACATACTTAGGTTCAGGATAAATCAGACATCCTAGGGGTAAAGTACCCTAGGGCAGTGTTGGCTAACCTATGGCACGGGTGCCAAAGATGGCGCTCAGAGAGCTTTCTGTGGGCACCCAGGCCATCTTCCTAGCACAGAGTTCAGCAGACATGACTCAGAGAATCTTCCTGCAGTCCCAGGAAACTTAATAGATGCTGCTCTCAGGGCTATTTACAAGTAACGTATCCGTGGTTGTTTGGAACTGCAGGAAGAGTGAGAAGGTGTGAACAGAGCTGAATTATATTTAAAGGTTCTCCGTCTGATCCTATGATTCTTCCTTTACATTGACACCCTGGAGAGAGGCTACAATGATTGTCCAAATTTGCCCTCTGTCTTTTAACAGTATTGTTGGCTTCAGGGACCATATGCGATTGAAAGTTGTGGACGTACAGATAGCAATTAGTTTCTGCTTAAATTGTGATGTTGGCACTTGACGATAAATAAGTGGATTTTGGTAGTAGTTTTGACACTCTCTAAAAGGTTTGCCATCACTGCCCTAGGGGTCTGAAAAATAGTAAAAAAATTTTAAAAAGTTTATATTAAAAAAACCTCAAAATTAAAAAGTTCAAATCACCCCCCTTTTCCTTGAAGTCATATTAATATAAATAAACAGTAAAAATCATAAACATGTTAGATATCCCAAAATGCCATATCTATCAAAATATAATAATGTTTTTTTCACTGTGTTTAACGGCGAAAGTAGTGCTCAAAGTAGAAAATGGCACTTATTTTGAAAAATATAAAACATTCTGTAAAAAATTAGCAAAAGGCTGTACTGTCCTAAAAATAGAAGAATTGAAAACATCATCAAAAGAAAAAAATAATGACACCACCCACACTCACTCTCACACTCTGTACACAAGGCGGAGTCTCCAGGACTTATACTCCAGTTGATCCGCCGCGCTGGAGGCTACAACTATCACACGCCGGCGCCCATCATCAGAACGCCGGCGTCTTTATTATTTTCTGTGTCCCGAATGAATATAAACTATCATTCTATTTAGTCTTATCCTCTACGGTTCTCCTGACGAGCCCCACTATCAGGGGCGAAACGCGTAGAGGTGGAGAGATGAGAAGATAGGACATATGTTTAATGTAGCACACTAGGACTCCTATAAGAGCAGGGAGATAGAGTAACCTCCGTAGTTGTTTAACCTGTTATCAACTGAGTCTATAAGACAACTGGAGTAATCTCTATACGCTGTAAATGAACCTGCCAATTGGCCACTGAGCTAACCTGCACCATATGATATTCTGTATATATATATATGTGGTGCGCTCTCTGAGCTGTAATAAGTCCTTTTCATTACCATCTGTGACAGTGTACAATTCAAGCAAGAAAGAAGTCGGTGTGTATAGGCTGAAACAAATATCAAATTTATTAAACAATTAATACTAAGCACAACAACGAGATGTCATACCTCAAAGCATTAAAAACAATTAAAAAAGTGTACAAATACACATAAACAAGTGGATCCGAGCCAGTTGCAAGGATCCACAAACGGCCACAGGTCAAACGGTAGAGCAGATACCGGTCCCCCATACATAAGATCAATACATGATTAAATATGGAGGTCAAACAACCCTATAAAGATACCTGTACATTCTTACAAAAGTCCTCAAATAGGGAGGACAAACTAAAAAGTAAATGTAGAAGCAGGGCAGAGTCATTTGGTGTGTTGGCTACAGAGCATTGCATAATATCCATTTCCACTTTCTTTGTTGTAGCCATCTGTGACAGTGTGTCACTATCCTCTAACTTCTGCGCACACTGATGCACACATTGGAGTATTTTTAAGTGTTTTTTCATTAAAAGCTATATTTTAACTTTTCCCCAATTATACCTGTGACCTCCTCACACTCTGTACACCAAAGTAATTTTTTAAAATTTTGTACAGGATTTTAATTTTTGTCAATGTATGAAAACATAAATAATATATAACTTTGGTATCCCCATGATCACACCGACCCAAAGAATGAAGTAGACATGTCATTTGTGGTGAAGAGTGAAAGCCATAAAATCCAAGCCCACAAGAAAACGTTGCAAATGCGTTTTTTTTCACCAATTTTACTGCGTTTGGATTTTTTTTCCTGCTTCCCAGTACATGGCATGGAATATTAAATACTGTCACTATGAAGTGCAATTTGTTACCCAGAAAAAAAAGCCATCAAACAGCTCTTTACATGGAAAAATAAAAATTATAAAAGTTATAGATTTTTGAAGGTCGGGAGTGAAAAATGGAAAACTCTGGTTAAAATTGTTTACATATCAAACATTGTACTTCAAATTAGTTGAATTTAAATGATATCTTCTGTGTTTAGTTATGAAAAAAATTGGAATGTATCAAAAATGTCAAAAAGGGGGTTTTAGGGGGTTCAGAATTTTGGGTGCAATTTTTAAAATTTTTATGAAAATCACCAAAACGTATATTTAGAAGCACCTACACAGCTTTAAGTGACTTTGAGTGTCCTAAATAACAGTAAAACCCCATAAATTATGTCATTTTAGAAACTACACCCCTCAATGTATGAAAAATCTACTTTAAGAAGTTTGTTAACCCTTTAGTTGTTTTACAGGGGTTGAAACAAAATGCAGGTGGAATTTACATAGTGTAATTCTTTTTAGACAATACATTAAAGGGAACCTACCACCACGATTCTACCTATAAAGGTAGATCGGGTGGTAGATGGATAAATGGGACGTGAGGATAGCCCTTTTTTGGGCTAATCCTCACGTCCCGGCTATCTTTAAGAAAATTTTAATCGGCGGATATGTAAATTTTTGGGGGTCATGGAGTAGCCGGACATGAGGCTACATGTCGCGGCTATTCCATGCCCCAGTAGCCTCTTCTCTCTGCCTACCATTGCATCTTCGGCGCGCAGCTCTTTGTAGCTGCGCGCTTTCATCCGAATACCCGGCGTTCTGCGCATGCGCAGAACGCAGGCCTGCGGGTGCGCGACCACAGCTCCGAGGCCGGAGCTACTGCGCATGCGCTGATGCCCGGAACTCAGACGATGGCGCGCAGCTACAAAGAGCTGCACGCCGAAGATGCAATGGTAGGCGGAGAGAAGAGGCTACTGGGGTGTGGAGTAGCCGCAACGTGTAGCCTCATGTCCGGCTACTTCATGCCCCAGTAGCCGCTTAAAAAAATTTACATATCCGCCGATTAAAGTTTTCTTAAAAATAGCCGGGACGTGAGGATTAGCCCAAAAAAGGGCTATCCTCACGTCCCATTCATACACCTACCACCCGATCTACAATGTAGTAAATGACGAAAGCCTCCAAAAAGTTTGATACCCAATTTCTTTTAAAACTGCTGATCCCCCATATGTGTTGGTATGTTGGTAAACTGCTGTATGGGCACACAGCCAGGCATATATCGGAAGGAGTGCAATTCAGAGCAGATATGCATTGCCACATTTACAGGATATAGATTGTTTATTTTTCTGTAATTTGAATGTATGGGGGGTTACTTTTTAGGTACATCATTTAGGTGGATTCAACAGATACCATATATACTTGAGTGTAAGCCGACCCAAGTATAAGCTGATGCTAATTTTACCACCAAAACTGGGAAAACCTATTGACTCGATTATAAGCCTAGAGTGGGAAATGCATTGGTCACAGCCTTTCCAGTATATAGCCAGCACGCCCCCAGTAGTATATAGCGAGTAATCCCCAAGTAGTATATAGCCAACCAACCCCCAGTGGTATATTTCCAGCCCCCTTTAATATATAGCCAGCCCCCTGTAGTACATAGCCAACCAGCCCTCTGTAAATAGCCATCCCCTGTAGTATATAGCCAGACCCACGTGGTATACAACCAGCCCCCCGTAGTATATAGCCAGCCCCCTTTAGTATATATCCAGCCAGCCCCCTTTAGTATAAAGACAGCCAGACCCTTTAGTATAATGAGCCAGACCCATGTCGTATATAGCCAGCCCCCAGCACATAAAAAAATAAACTGAGTACTCACCATTCCAACGTCCCAGGCCGATCCTCTTCTTTATTCATGCACAAACTATGTTATCAGCAGTTTATTTTTTTTCTATATAATAATAATAATAAGTATAAGCCGAGTGGTGATTTTGCAGCACAAAAATTGTCCTGAAAAACTTGGCTTATATTGAGTATATATATGGTAATAATGATATTTTATTAACTCTTTCTTGGTGGTGGCTAAAAAAATATTAATTCTAATTTAGGGTTATTATTTGAATTTTTTCCATCCGTTCACAGTAGAATAAAAATAATATGTTACCTTTATTCTATTACAGCTATAGCCCATTTATATAGATTTTTTTTTATGGTTGACTTGTTTTGCAGAATATAGAACTAATTGTGTGAGAAATTCACTTGTTTTCTCATCAACATGTATTAATGGGCAGAAAATGTTTATTTTATTTTTTTACAGAGTTGTTTTAGGGCTTACTTTCTGCGGGACAAACTGTACTTTTTCTTGGTATCATGTCGGGGTAAATGTTACTTTTTGATTGCTTTTATCCATTTTTTAGCATGTTCCTAACAGGTTCTACGGAGGCAGCCCTGGATTCCTTCATTAGTAGGGTCCCTGTAATCTCTCTATGACTTACAGTTACATCAGAGTGCGGGAAGGGGTTAATATTTATTGAAATGTAACAAGATATATTCAATGTTTAAAACATTAAACTGTGCCCTACATGTCTAGGATTTTTAACTGAACAATAGGAGTTGAATCAAGATGTGTTTAGGTTTATCTGTCTTAATTTTCTATATCCAAAACTAAATAGGGTATACATTGAGATTGCACCAAGACACGTGTTTCGCAATAGCGCTTCCACTAGGGGAGCGTTTCCTCCAGAGGAAGCGCTAAACATGTGTAGGGACTACGTGGTGTGTTGTCCAATTGTTTGGTACAGTATATCCTAAGTATTTCTTTGTGTTTATCCCTACATTTAGTATCATATGCTCATTCTGTTCCGGTATGTAGAGTTTATATCTACTATACGGTTATTTGTGCAGTTTCTTATGCAATATATCTTGTGGGATATTACACTGGATTGAGACACACCCTTTTTTAATTTGCTCCTTACTGCTGACTATGATTGTTTTATGGATGAACTGATAAAGATTTTTATTTTATCTATATACTTAAGAGAATGAATTTTCTTTGTTCAAATTTTTGGTTATCTGCATTACAGCTGGGGGTAAAAATTATTTGCGATTGCCCATACCGCACGGTTTTTATTTTTGGATACTAATACTCTATATAGCAGTAAACAATGTGCTGGGATACATTGGCCCTGTAAGGCCGAAGGCGCATGCCCTAGGTTGGTGTAGGGCACTGGTTGAATTGTGAAATCCAGCCAGCGCAAAACTTGTTTTTCATAGACCAACCATAGTCGTGTGCTGGTGAATTGCAGTCCCTGAATTCTGCTTCCAGCCTACTCTCTGCACCTGTGGGCTATAAAAGGCAGTTTCTTCAACAAGGAGATGCTTGAGCAAAGGCGTGTGTTCTGCTAAGGTGTGTGTGCTGTTTTTCTGTATTCCTTTTGTGACCCTCAGCCAATTTATTGGACTTCAGCATCTGCCCTGCCATTCTGCAACAATTGGCAAGATAAGAATTTCAGTGTGTTATTCTAATGAAAGATCCCCTTATTCTGTTCTTCATCATATTTTACCCTATCTACCAGTGCCACTCCTTGATTATTCGAATATTCACCCTGCCAACTTGCAAAAAATTCTTAATAAAATGAAATAGTATAAATCCTGGAATCCCACAAAGAAAAACACCAAAATAACTCTTGGCACTAGGGACCAAATATGCCGGGTCACTCAAGTGTTAACTTAATTAACCTTTAGTAGCAGAGTCTCTGATTGTACAACTCAGTTCACTGACTCCTCTTACATTCATCTTACCTGTCTTTTAGCCTCAGTTTAAGTCCTTCTCCTGGGCATATTCCAAAACTGATGGATGAATTTTCTATTGTCGCCAAGCAAGTCGCACAACACCCAGTCCTTTCAATGAATAAACCTCTGTAGATAAATAGAATAACAATTTGTCAGTTTAGAATGCACAAAGGGATCATCATTGATACCAAACAATTTTTAATGCTATATCATATCTATATGACTAAAGTGTGCCAAGAAACAAAAAAAAAATTAGCATGAACAAAACAAATATTATCCTCTCAAGAAAAGTACAAACAGATATTTCTTGTCTTTTGAATTCATTTTCTAATATTTTAATATTGTGCAGGGTGAGTTGAGAACATTTTTCTTATGTATTTTCTTGGGTATGCCTTATCTCTCTATTGATAAGAAGGACCCAAGTTAAAGCCTGAATAGTATGGGGCAGATTTATCAAGCTGTCTGAAAGTCATAATTTTCCTAGTTGCCCATAGCAACTAATCACAGCCCCCCTTTAAAATATTCATGAGCACTGGAAAATGAAAGCTGAGCTGTAATTGGTTGCCATGGGCAACTCGGAATATTCTGACTTTCAGACAGCTTGATAAATCCGCCCCTATCTGTCTATGGCAAACTGAATTTGGCTTATGACTACTCTCCCTGTGATTTTTATCTCTTTCTGCAGTCTGCTTGACTTATGAATTCTAAAAGCACTATCTTCTAACAAAGCAGTTTATCTCTCCATGCTCAGCAAGTCTTTGTTTTGTAGCTATATGTAAAAGTAAGAAACAGCAGGACTAGAAAATTGTTGTCAGAATATAGTGCTTATAAAATACAATAGTCGGTAAGGGTTAGAAATAACTGCTTAAAGCTGTATAAACAAATACAGAAAGTACTAGGTTTCCATTTTAGGAGAACTAAGCAGAAATAAATACATGAAGATTTAGGTAAGGTTATTTCATTCAGTTCTTCACAGACATTAATATACTATGTGTCACTTCCTGTTGCTGTAAATTTCTTTACAGCTGAAAAAAACGCAGCCACTTACTTACAGATGGTCTATAAGAACCTGCAAAATGCATGTGTGAAGTTTGCAGCCTTTTTTTGGTGTTCACAAAAGAAAGTTACTCCTTAATTTGGATCATATTGCGCATGACTGAGATACTAGGAATGTTATTTTGTGCCTCTATGGGTTACTGCAATACTACTCTACCAGAACGCTTATTAATTCTTGCAGGTTTCCCAATTAGTACAGAAGTCATACTAGAGACTCTGTCTGGCAAGGAAGGGCTAAATGTATCATAAGGAGCAAGCCCTGAATTAAGCTTGCATATTTGGAATAATTTGCATTCCATACATGTTGGAGAAAAAGTACTTTAAAACTCATGCAGGTGTCTAACAGGCAAATTCACTTTAATTTGCTGAAGAACAACATTTTTCAGCTAAAATTAGAATACAGTTGATCTCATAAAAGGTTGCGTGTTGAAAAGTAAAACTCATTCATGCCAATCCCATAGCCACGATATAATATTGTTTCGTTTCAGAAACTCTCAATGAATTTATTATTAACATTACATTGTCACTGTCAACATGTTCCTATATACAACTTGCATTTTCTGCCATTTTATCAATTTCTGAGAGATCCCCCATTTGTTTGATTAGTTTCACACCCAGACCCCGCACAATCAGGGTACCTATAGATAGAGCCTATCCTGGAAATTGAGCATAGGGCTCCATCCAGGGGTGCACCGGCCATGAGGGAAGTTTTGCTTCTTTCCTCATGCAGTACCACCTGCCGCATCACCTGTAGACCTCACACTTAAAATTTTTTTTTTCTTCATACCTGATGTCATAATCAGTGACACTGTTATATAAAAGTAACCTGATATATTGCTAAAGTTTGCCTCAGGCAGCAGAGAGTTTAGCTTCACTCCTGGCTACATCCTCTGTATAGTCAATACAAGCTGGATATCAGTTCTTCAAAATGTCAACTATGGATCGAGCTCTAGCCTTCCAGCTCCAACCAACATACAGGTTTCAGCATCTGGACAAGTATATGTGCAGAATCCATATGTCAGACCTTTACTGATGATATATCAATTCAATGGGAAAGCTCCCAACACATACAGTTAACTGAACCGAAGTCCAGCTCCTATTCACCTAAATGTAATTCAAGTCTCATTTCCCTTGTTCTAGGGGGGATAAGAGAGGTATTTCATGGGAAGTACAAGTATTTTCTAAAAACAGACATGTCAGGAGAGGTGACAGTTCCTCTTTAATGTTGTGTCAGCACAGTGTCAGAGCCCCACTAATCTGATATTGATAGGTCTCATATTGCATATTGATTGGAAAAGAATACTCTCATAATAATTCTGTAAATAAATATTTAACAAAATTTAATTCATTATAGAGGACCTGTTATCTGACAGAATGTAAAGAATATACTTCTCTTACCAAGCAGATAATTCTGGAACGTATTTTTTGTTTCTCCTAGAAGTTTATAAAGACACTTGCTAATTCTGTAGGATTGTTCTGTGCAGCATCAACATCCTATTTACACCTGCAATCTATCTCTCTATAGACCTCCATGAGTTGGCTCTAGACCATTGATCTCTGTTGTCATGAGGCACCTATAAACCATACCACAAAATGTTGTTACTAGAGCACAGACAAGATGGGAGCCCCCATAATAATAGACAGAAACTAGAAGAAAAAAATCAACAATCCGAAAACAGATTAGAAAAATGCAATATGTTTCACTATGTCAAAAAGAAAATTGTTGACATATTCCCTTTAAATGTCTACTTCATGGTTGAGAAACCAGTTTCACTGCTTCTTGGCAGCACAAGGTTCATTTTCTCTACAGTTATAAATCATAAAAGAAGTTTATCTAATGTGTTCTGAGCATGCTGATATGTTTAATATATTCATGTCAAACAAAGTATTTTATTTCTAACACAGGCAGATCTTCTGGGTACTATCTAGGAGACATTATAAAAAATCTCTCATGTCTTAGTCACTATTTTAATGTCAGATGAGAAACAGATTACATGTTGTTCTATATGGAGTGTGAATAAAAGAGCAGATAAAATGTATGTAAATATTGTAGGGTAAAGAGACGGTATTGCAAAGGAGCCATATACAAGCGGTCCCCTACTTAAGAACACCCGACTTACAGATGACCCCTAGTTACAAAACGGACCTCTGGATGTTGGTAATTTACTGTACTTTAGTCCCAGGTTACAATAATCAGCTTTTAAAGTTATCAAAGTTGTCTACAATTAAGCTTTATTGTTAATACTGGTTCTTATGACAATCCAATATTTTTATAATCCAACTGTCACATAGACAAAAGAATTTTGGTTGGTGTTACAATGATAAAATATTCAGTTCCGACTTAAATACAAATTTAACTTAAGAACAAACCTACGGAGCCTATCTTGGACGCAACTGCCTGGTACTTGAGAATTTCTATACATGCATACTGTACTCAGAGTGGTACATATGAGCTACATGGAGAACAGAAGAAAGCTTATCTTCCCAAGAAAAAAGAAATCGAAATTTCTGACCCACCAAACCTTCCCTGACAACTACAGCCCAGTCATAGTGTTAAAGGGTCAGCCCATCATTATGGAATTTGGAAGTTTTGTTTGAAATAAATATAACTGGGGAGATTGATTCTCTGCTAGTTATATTGAGTTCAAAACGCCAGTCTTATTGAATTACTACAATGTGTGTATATCATCAAAACCAAGAACATTTCATGTAGGCCTCAAAATGTGTGAAGCTAGCAAACAGGTTGTCTGTGCATTATAATACCTGTAAGAAAAACAACTGTGTTCCTGTGTCCTAGGAAGTTTTTCTTCCAATCCTGGCAGTCTATAGTTAGTACCATAAAAGCATGTAACATTTTATCTATGATAATGTAATACATTTTACTTTACTCTAAGAATTATCATGCAGTAAAAAATGTATCACCTGGCTTTAATCAGTCCTGAACAAATTCCTAGCTCACAACAACCTGCTTATGTGAATATGCCTACTCCTCTATTATTCAGTCTCAATTACATTATACATTGACAATTGTATTGTGATGCATTGTAATTATATAATTGTATACGTCCCCATTACTACCACTCCCACCTTGTCTGGGTAAGTGATCTTGTTCAGAGAGAATGTTTTACTGCATGATTGCTGCATAAACAGAGGTCTGAGAGTAGAGTCCCAAATCAGCTTACCAAATGGGCCGTTAAGGGGTCGTTCGTACAACGCCTGTAATGTCCCCTTCTGCATGCCCCACAGTCAGCTTTTGATGCTTCACAATTTGATTGGCTAATATTTCAGACTTAATTGATGTTATTGCAGAAAACTGTTCATCCACATCATCAGTCTCCGCCGAGGGACTTTAGGTATGAGACAAGAAGAGTTTTATTTTACCAAAAATGAAACAGTATCATAGTATATATGTCTGGAAAAAGACGCAAGTCCATTAAGTCAAACGTTTAAGCATCAAACAAATGTTTTTTCCCCATAACCCGTGATATTTTTTCTCTGCAGAAAGGTACCCAGGCCTCTCTTGAACATGTACATAGAATCCGCCATAACAACCACCTGCGGCAGAGAGTTCCATAGTCTCACTGCTCTTACAGTAAAGAACCTTTGTCTATGTTGATGGTAAAATTGCCTCTCCTCTAGGCATATAGGATGGCCCCATGTCCTGGTCACAGGCCTAGGTATAAAAAGATCTTTGGAGAGATCCTTGTACTCTCCGTTCAGGTATTTGTACATTGTAATGAGGTCTCCCCTCAGTCGTCTTTTTTCTAAACTGAATAATGCCAAATGTTGTAATCTGTCATTGTATTCTAGTCCCCCCATTCCCCTAATAATCTTGGTTGCTCTCTTCTGCACCCGTTCCAGTTCTACTATGTCCTTTTTATACACTGGTGCCCAAAACTGTACAAAATATTCCATGTGTCTGACCAGGGATTTATATAAGGGCAAAACTATGTCTTTATTATGAGAATCAATTCCTCTCTTGATACATCCCATGATTTTATTTGCTTTAGCAGCAGCCGCCTGGCTCTGGTCACTAAAATTAAGTTTACCCCGAAGTCCTTTTCAGCTCCAGTTTTACCAAGTAATTTACTGTTTAGAACATAATTATACTTTTTATTTCCATGGCCCAAGTGCATAACTTTACATATATCTACATTAAACCTCATCAACCATTCTTCTGCCTACTCCTCAAGCTTCCACCAATCCCTCTGTAATGCTAAACTATCGACCTCAGTATTTATTATTTTACACAGCTTAGTATCATCTGCAAATATTGAAACTTGACTGTGTAAACCCACTACAAGGTCATTAATAGAGATGAGCTTACATACTCGTCCGAGCTTGATGCTCGTTCGAGCATTAGCGTACTCGCAGCTGCTCGTTGCTCAGACAAATATTTGGCCAGCTTGAGAAAATGGCATCTCCCGCCGTTTGAATTTTGGCGGCCAGAAACAGAGCCAATCACAAGCCAGGAGACTCTGCAGTACACCCAGCATCACGTGGTACACTTACATGTCGATAGCAGTGGCTGGCTGGCCTGATCAGGTGACCATGGAATATACTAGCCACTGCCCGCGGTGCTCAGATCATTCTCTGCCTGGATGCCATTAGGGATAGAGCTGCTGCTGGTCAGGGATAGTGTTAGGGTGTTCTATTTGATTAGTGTTAGGCAGGAGTGATTCTACAAGAACCCAACAGCCCTTGTTAGGGCTACAATAGCAATATTTTTTTTTTTATTTGCTTGTGGCTGGGCTTGCTGGCACTAGTAGTGCAGCTACTACCATATTGTGACGAATTTGCAGGGAGACTTGCGAACATTATTTTTGGCTCTTAGTGACACACATATCCATTTCAAACAGCTAAGTGGGACAATTTATTGTGGGTTTGATTGATTAAGGAACAGTCTACTGATTTTTAATTTTTTTTTCAAAAGTGAAAGTGAAAGTCACAGCACAAAATCCTTTTGTGTGCTGTCAGTGGTGCAAATGCAATTTCATCTAGCTTAGTCTGCCTGCTACTGTTTAGCAAGCAAGTCTCCAGAAATCCCATACCACATTCTCTCTGCCGGTGAAGCGTACTGCGTGTTTCGTTCAATAAGAAATAAAAAAAAAAAGTTCTAAAAACGAAAAATAAATTTTCTCTTTTCATTTTTTTTTTGGGGTGGGAAATCTCCGTTATAGCAATCAAATAGTGTCATGGTCAATTATTGGGTGTTTTAGATGCTATCTCGCCTCACTCGGTCACTCTGTCATTGCCATGCTGTTGCCCATAATTTTGGCATAATGGTGCGATTAGGCAGCCTCAGAGGCATCCATGCATTCTGCCCCTGCTGTTTCCTGTTCATTTCCGTGGTGTTTCCATCCTTTTCTGAGGTTTCCAGGTTTTTGGCCAAGCTTCCCTGTGCAGAGCCTTGGTCCCTTTGAAAAATGCTTGAGTCTCCCATTGACTTCAATGGGGTTCGTTATTCGAAACGAGCATTCGAGCATCGGGAAAAGTTCGACTCGAATAACGGGCACTCGAGCATTTTAGTGCTCGCTCATCTCTAGTCATTAATAAAAATATTAAAAAGAAGTGGCCCAAATACTGACCCCTGTGGCACACCACTAATCAGGTCAACCCAATCTGAGAATGTTCCATTAATGACAACCCTCTGTTTTCTATCACTGAGCCAATTACTTACCCAAATACACAGATTTTCCCCTAGTCCCATGTACCAACCTTTTATGTGGCACGGTGTCAAATGCCTTTAAAAAGTCCAGATATACAACATACACAGCGTCCCCCAGATCCAGTCTGGAATTTACTTCCTCATAGAAACCAATCAGATTAGTCTGACAGGACCGATCTCTCATAGACCCATGTTGACGCTGGGTTAAAAGGTTATGTACAGTGAGATACTCCAGGATAGCATCTCTAACTCACCCCTCAAATATCCCCCACCCACCTACAGAATTTAGTCTCACGTGTCTGTAGTTTACAGGATCGCTTTTTGATCCTTTTTTTGTATATTGGTACCACATTTGCTATGCGCCAGTCCTGTGGAACATAACCAGTCAACATAAGTTTGAAATTTCAAATATTAAAAATAACGGTCTGTCTATCACGGTACATAGTTCATGTAGAACCCGGGGGTATATGCCATCTGGCCCCAGTGATTTATCTATCTTTGAGGTTGCAAGGGAGTGCCGTACCTCTTCCTTATTTAAACAGTTGACATTCCAAAGAGAATTTACATCATTCCTCATCGTGTCTTCCACCAGGGGGTTTTCCTAGGTAAAGACAGTCGAGAAGGCGACATTCAGTAGATTGGCCCTTTCCTCATCTCCTTCCTCCATGACCCCCATGTTATTCGTAAGAGGGCCCACACTCTCCGTTTTTAGTTTCTTATCATTTATATGCTTTAAAAATAATTTGGGATTATTTTTGCTCTCCCTGGCAATATTTCTCTCACTCTCTATTTTTGCGGCCTTTATCTGCTTTTTACAGGATTTATTTTTCTCTCTATAATCCTGTAATGCCTCATAGCTACCTTCACGTTTTAGCACCTTAAACGCCTTATCTTTCTCACTTATTGCTTTCCTTACAAGACTAGTTAGCCACATTGGCTTTTTTTTTGTTCCTCTTTATCCTATATTTGTCTGGTATTGTAGCTCATTCTAATTTGTGAGTAGATGCACTATTCTGGACAATTTCTTTGATGAACTCACATATTCTAAAATCATAAAAATGGATGTTGATGAAAGAGCTTTTTTTTAACCAAAGAGATGGCTTTCAAAAGCCTGCAGAGATCTGCATGTTTGCCTCCTTTTTGATCTAATGACACTTTGCATTAAAAGACTCTTTCATTATGTCTTCCATGGGAAAACTACTCATCAGAGTGTATAGAGCATACTTGATTATTTATGAGATGTTGTGTACCCAATCCATAGAAGTGCTTGGTAAACAGAAACTTCTTAATGCCTCAAATAAATGCTAGGCCTCTTGTCCATTTGTAAGGTGTATGCCTTCTTCTGACTAATGTTTGTTTTTTGGGATCATTCTAATGAATTGCATGTAATCTGTTGTCTTTAATACAATGGAAACAAGTATCAGTAGCTCTACAGGCGCCGGGAAAAGTGTGGAAACTAGCAGGGTAGCCATTTTACTTTTTCAGCACTCGCTCAGCTTATGAAAGACTATTAATGAAATATGTGACACATTAGAAATCATTGGTGTGATACTGCTGTAACATTTTTGCAAAAATTTTTGTTCACTGTGTATATTATATTGGCATAGTTCTGCTTTACACCATGTATAATCCTGCAAATTAACAGCTTCTGACTATTTGCAGTTCAAGCACAACATTTTTTGTTTACAAACCAATAGCCAGTCTCTTCCCTAGCTTTGTGTCCTGGTTGTACTGATTAATGTTATGATCAGTAGAGTTGCTTAGGTATATGGGCTGAAAAAGGGGAAGGGGTATTGCTCCCTGCTCACTAAGGACGAAGGAGGGGGAGGTCATGTGACAGTGTTCTCTGTGTGCACTCTAGGTAGCAGAGCTGCTGCAGAGTGTGGTGCTCTGTGGATGTAAAAGTCTGCTATACAGAATAGTGAGATAAAATATCTTCCTATCAACCCCTCCATCCCAGTCTTTGATTCTGGAGAAATGTCTCTTTCTCTGCACCTCATGCTGTGTCATAGACTCATCTGCACTCCTCCACCACCTTCTATCCTGGGCACTTTCTACACAGTACAGAGAACCTACTAACCCTTAGACTTAACAATTTTATGGCTGGTTTCTACTCCTTAATACATGCTGCACGCTCCTGCATGTGATGAAACATGCCAGGTTAGTCACCATATAGATCCTCTATATATAGTTGGCAGTGCTCAGTGGATTTATTTGTAGAAATCTTACTGAATTTCCTGTTACATTGCAGAATGAAATAAAATAATGTTTTATGGGAAGTGAGGGCAACCTCAATTCAACTCAGCTTCAGGGCAGGTACAGAAAGAGGTTAGTCTCCACCCATTTCACTGCTGGGGAGAAGTATATTTGACAGCAGTTTGAGAACAGAAAATACCATAACTAAAATTAAGATGTTTTTAATCTCTGTAAGGCTCCCTTTATATCACTTAAAATGCAGCATGATTCTTTAATAGTAAAAATGATGGATACTATAGAAGAACCTGGTAGACCTCTTTTTAAGGTCCATTACAGACCCATCAACAATGGAATTTTTGAATGCAGATGTGAACTAATATATAAAAGTAAAATCTATTCATTTTCATGCAATGCTTTGCAGCTCTGCCAGACAGAGCTGGAGGACTGCTTGTCATAGGAAATGGTAGAAAGCTATTAAAATTTTCTGGGATGAAGTCCCAGATTAACCCACTGGGTCAATAGTAAGGTTATCTTGACTTGTTAAGTTTGACACACACACCTCTAGTAACACAGTAGTTGCCTCTTAGCAAATCTTTTTTGGCACCTGTCCTGCTTGAGCTTAACTCTTCAGCGGTCTATGACAAGTTCTTAAATGAAACCTGTCAGATAGGACGTGGCGTGACTGAGGAGCAACAGATCTAATACACAGACTGCCCCGGCAAATTAATCAGCAAGAAACGTTTAGAGCAGGGATAGGAAAACATATTCTTTCCATGGATTCATATGTCATGTAAGTCCCTTATCTCGACTACACAAGATCCAAATGTAAATGTATGTCTAACTCTCTATGAAGCTTGTATCAATGCATACAAATATTGCTGAAGGAACTATGTATGTTTTTTTATGATGCATCCATACTAATAATGTTATTGAGATATCATCCCTTCGAAGCATATTTTGAGAATATTTTTGTAATATGATGTCTACTCGAACATGAAGTCAGAGGCATACAGTTGCAGTGTACAGAGGCATGACTTGGAACTGCTGGGCCTCAATGCAGGCCACAGCCTATAATCTTTTGTTTGTACTACCAGTCTTTGCATATTAGAAAAAGACACCTTATTAGGTGACACAAAGCAATTAAAACATTAATTCAATAGGAAATTGCTTCTGTTTATAAATAAACACATACAATAATGTGTGATTGTTAGTAATTAATTGCTAATAATATATAAAAGTATGTTGGATAAAAACTCTATGTTTTTTGAAATACAATAAAACGACATACAGTTGCTCGTGTTATATAGCAACAACAAGCAGCTGCTTTGTCATAAATACATTAAAAGATAAAACCCATTAACAAAATAAACTAGAATTTCTAAAGAGCCTTAAAGTCAAGCACACATTACAGTAGTAACAAAGCACTTTATTATACTTCCAGCTAGTAATCCACCCACATATTCAGACTTTTCATTTAACAGACTGTGCTGTGACCGTTCCAGATTATTAACATACAATTGGATAATAAATGTATAGAATAGCAGCGAAAAGCCATTAAAATTACATGATGTGACGATCTTTTGACAACCATGCATTGAAGGCTAATCAAAAAGACTATGCAGACCACACACAATCACATGCACAAGCATAGAAGCTGTCTATTTTTAAGTCAGCAGAAAAGTGTTTGGGCTTGTTGCACCGGCCTTAAAGGAAATTTATCGTCAAAATCAAGAATGATAAACCAGTGGCACTAACTCATAGATCCAGATACCATGACTGTACTAATCTTATATTTGTTATCCATGGTCTCCTCCCTTCCCAAAATCTACTTTTAAAATCATGCTAATGAGCCTAAAGGGCTACAGTGGCAGTTCCTAGAGCACAGAGTCAGAGCCTGATGTAATCTCACTGCAGCAGAGGAAGTGTCATCACATTATAACAGCATATGAATCTGCAGCACAGGTGGCTCTGGGAACCTCCTCATTAGCATTTTTTTTACACGTTCGTTTTAGAAGGAAGGAGGCCATCATTAACACATATAAGAAGATTACCACAGTCACAGTGCCTGGATCTATTAGTAAATGTTCCTGGTTTATCGTGATGGATTTGGATGGGAGATTTCCTTTAAATCCTTCTCCCTTCGTATACCTTTAACCATTAAACCCCAAACATAAGGAATAACAGTCTGATTACTGGAGGTCTGACCGAACGAACCCCTCTGCAGTAATGGTGTGACGTTTGTCTCTGAGTGCTTCATACAAATAGGTCAGTGGTGTGGGCTCAATTATTACATTTGTGTCCCTGTTCAATTCAGATGAAGATTTTCATTCCTGTACAATAGTGATAGCTTGGCTTTACCTCACTTGTTGGAAAGGTTTAGTTTATTATTGGGTCTTGTTATCTAAATATTCTGGATAGAGTGATATAGCTTAAAGAGGACCTGTCACCCTAAAAGAAAGGAACTAGGAGTAAGAAGTTCCTACCCCATTTTTAGCAGTGTTAAACTGCCAGCTTCCGTTCCTAGGGTACGGCACTGCAGTATCTGCTAGCTTTATCGGAGCTAGCAGAAAAATGGGGTAGAGCTAGGAGCTGCTTACTTTAGTGCCTTTTTTTTTAGGGTGACAGGTCCTCTTTAATGGCACCCTTGTGCATCCAGCTGCCTGCCTTAGCCTAATATCAATCTCTTTCTACTTGAAAATACTAAATAATCCAAAATGTTGAATTTTCTGTCTGCATTTATATAGTCTTTTATTTCCTCACCTACATAGGTGATCATAGATATTATTCACACCAAAGCTCACTAGGAAGCAACCCAGTAACCGTTGTATTGTGAGCAGCTGAAATGTACTTTGATATGAGCAAAGATTTCCCCAAACAGGTCTGCAGACAAGCAATGATTTAGTTCTATAAAGGGACTATGGAAAAGAAAGGTAGTCCTTTGTTCAGAAGCAAAAGGGAACATTTCCGTGCAAGATATTCAAGGTTTGACTTTTCAATGCTCTTTTTACAAATTGACTTCCTTCCTATATGCTTCTTTAGGGGTGGGAGGAAGAATGTGTTGTTTATTGTTCATATGACGCCATCCTTAGGAGGAACTTATGAGAGCATTCTGGGTCACAATAGTTAGATTTACAGAACACTGACAATGTCATTGCATAGAAAACTCTGCACTATAGCCAGTGTCTCTTTCATCTTTAAAGTATTTTAAGCATTCATCAAGCAGATTGTGAAGTCACTGTGAACCATTAAATAATTGTTAGGAACAACATAGTTATGGGATCTTACAGATACAGAAGTGTATTGTGGGCAATGCCTTTTCATCCTAGTTTATTCTAGAGATCTGGACCTATTCAGGTTCTCCATTTGGCCATTTGTTTGTATTACCCATGTCTGCTGAGGGTCCACTTCATTTTATGACGTTGGTTCTCATCACTTCTAGTGACTCTTTCCACTTCTCTTCTTCTTAACCAATCACAGCATGGTGTCTCACTGCCACAGATGCAAACCATCTTTACTTATTCACCAACAAAATTTCCACATCTATGTACTATACTACACAAAAAAACATATAATCCTCCATATAACAGTCACAGTAATATTCACCAGAATATAGTATTGGTTAGGATAGCTATGAAAACTCCTATTCTGTGAATACATTCTTTGTGTAATTAAACATGGCTTAAATTACGAAGAAAAAAAGAACAACTATAAACTAAAACTATAAAAAGTGGGTTGCAGGGCTTCACAGCTGAGGCATGTATCTATTCAAATTCTCATTTGGCAGACTGGCAACTTGTGCTAATCTCCCATGTTCGGCCAAGAATGGATGTGTCCTGAAAGAGGAGAGTGGAATAAGTTGCTGCCAGACACTTTTAGTGGTGGTTGTGCTTCCCATGAGAAATCCAACAGCCCTATCCTTCTTTCTCCTGACATCTTCCATTTAGGAAGAGTTGGAACTGCCCCACATATATCAGAATCAAGTATGATAAACCAGGGACACTTGCTTATACTGTATATCCAGACACCATGACTGTGGAAATCTTCTTATATTTGTTATCCATGGCCTCCTTTTTTCCAAAATAAACTTGTTAAATTATACTATTGAGCCTGAGGGGCTCTGGTTGGTGTTTCCATAGCCCTTCAGTGATGTCTTTTCACTGGTTGTTACAATGAGCAGAAAAGGTTTCCCCTTCCCCTACATTTCCTGCTGCTGCTAAAAGTACACAGGCAGAGTGAGGGGGAGAGAAAAGGGGGAGGATGACGGGCTCTGGAAACACCCACCAGAGCCTCTCAGACTCATAAGGAAAATTTTAAAAGTTTATTTTAGAAGAAAGGAAGCCAGGCTTGAGTTTGATGGTAGATTAATTTGGGCGCTAGAAAGGCTTAGGGTTCCCATCCCAAGTACTTCAAAATAGAGAATAATCTAAGCACTCCTTGGAATATAATGCCAGGTGAAAACGATCAAATTCAATTCAGTGACGTTTCGGCCTATCACAGACTTTTGTCAAACACAGAACATTGTAGCATGGAGAGAAGTTTAGCTGGCACAGCAAGCTCCCGGTATAGACACAGCGTGTCATTCCCCGACACACTGTGTCCATACCAGGCGCTTGCTGTGCCAGCTAAACTTCTCTACAACAATCTGTTTTTGACAAAGGCCTGTGATAGGCCAAAACGTCACTGAATTGAATTTGATCGTTTTCACCTGGCATTATATTCCAAAGGAGTGCTTGGTTTTATGAAAGAGTTTCCCAATAAATATCCCTTTCTGTTGTAGAAGCATACCATATTATATTCCATACACTTCTCAAATACACATCCACGATTCCTTTATTAAAGCCCATTTTAACAATTGTACCATGTAAACTATTCAACCGTCTTCCCCCTACAACTCATTGGGTCTCTCTTAATATCTTTAGAAATCAAATTCTTGGGAGCTGTTCAAAGGGTTTAGAACAAAAAGATACCACCTGCGACACTTTCTGGTTGCCTTTAGTTTCGTCTCTTTGTGGGGGGAAATGAAATTCCTTTTTAGAGCATGTACAGTGTGATCCTGTCTGCATTGCAGGGGATTTTCTACACTGAAAGGCTTAAACTCTGTCGTATAAAGACCTTATAAAATAAACTGATAATGCGACCTCCCTGGGGGAAAAACAATTCTGACAGCTGGATGTCCCCATATGTTTAACCCTATGTATAAAAAAGATATAGAAGCAATATGCTATTAATAATAATCATATACTATCAGTTGAATTGCAAATACAGTATACTATTGCTATCAGCCTTAGGTTCATTATACTTCACCAAGCATTGTCCTACTTAAGAAAATGAGTAAGCATTGTAAAGAAAAGTGTGTTGCCAGGATAGTAATAGTAAGAATTAGCAGAGGAAGTTGTAAAAATACAGTGGGTCACATACATAACAATGATGAGACTGCTAGTAAATGCTGTTTCACATGTTTTATGTGCAGTAAGAAAATATAGCAGACTTCTCCACCAACAGAAGAATATCCCAAACTATATAGAAGTAAGTAGAAGATTTTGATTTTGAGTCTTTTTGAATCTACAAGTGGCCCCCGAGGGGTTGTGGTGGGGATGAAAGCCTGTAGAGCCTACTGCTAGTGTCTTGCAAGATTTTAAAAAGGTTGTGCGAGTATTAGATAAAACTCGGAGCCGGGCTGAGGAAGGCTTGTTAAAAAAATAAACATGCACTCACCTCGTCCGGTGTTCCCGATGTCACACGCCGCAGTCCGTTGAAATTGTGCCCTTGTATGTTTGCTGATACAGAGCCGCTACAAGGGGACAGGTTGGTGTGTCGGTCTGCCCAGAAGTAGTTGGAGCGGAGCTTCCTAGGCCCTGTAAACTTACGGTCCGACGGAGGGAAAACGGGAGTGTCAGACGAGGTGAGTACACTTTTATTTTTAAAAAGCCCTCCCCAGACCTGCATTCAGTGTTTTCTAACACTCGGACAACCCCTTTAACCACTTCCCAACGCAGCCCTTTTTCGTTTTTGCGTTTTCATTTTTCACTCCCCCCCTTAAAAAATCTATAACTTTTTAATTTTTTTGTGTACTTTAAGATGGTGGTATTTAATATTCCATGGCGTGTACTGGAAAGCAGGAAAAAAATTCCAAATGCAGTGAAATTGGTAAAAAAAACCCATTTGTGCTGTATTCTTGTGGGCTTGAATTTTACGGATTTCACTGTGCGCCCCAAATGACATGTTTACTTGTTTACTTTATTCTTTGTGTCGGTACGATTACGGGGATAGCAAATTTGTATAGGTCAGTGATGGCGAACCTTTTAGAGATAGAGTGCCCAACCTACAACCAAAACCTACTTTTATGTCGCAAAGTGCCAACATGACAATTTAAGCAATAACCTATTGATCCCTGGTGTATCACAAGTTTCAATTGTATTGGTGTCTAGAGAACAACAATACAATAGAAAGAAGATGGAGAAATTTGGATTATAGCTTCCTTCCAGGGTTCCCTGAAGAGGAAGAATCAGGGGACCCACAGCAGGAGCTCCATTGATAATCCATCTCTGTCCACACCTTCTTGCTTCTTGAGATGTCCTGGCAGCCAAGAAGGGCTCGCTTTAAAATAGCACTGAGCATAGTATGTCCATGGCTGTCTTGGACCTCAGGAGGAAGCCTTGAGTCACGTTTTCAAATTCTGTGCTAGGGGAGAAGGCCTGGGTGCCCACAGAAAGGGCTCCCGTGCCATAGGTTCGCCACCACTGGTATAGGTCTTAGAATGTTTTCATACATTTGCAAAAATTAAAACCTGTACAAACTTTTTTGGGGGGATTTTGCCATCTTCTGGCGCTAATAACTTTTTAATACTTTGATGTATGGAGCTGTGGGTAGTGTTGTTTTTTGCAGATTTTGATGACGTTTACAATGTTATCATTTTTAGGACTGTACGACCTTTTGATCACTTTTTATAGAATTTTTAGTTTCTTTTATAATAATTTTTTTTAAACTTTTTTTTAATTTTTATTTTTACTATTTTTCAGACTCCCTAGGGTACTTTAACCCTAGGTTGTCTGTACGATCCTAACATATACTGCCATACTACAGTATGGCTGTATACTGTATTGGGATTTTACTCCTCTACCATGGCGACGGATCGCCGTTCCCCAATGACGTCACGGGGCGGTCAGCGGGAACACACGATAAGTAACAGTGATGTAAAATGAGGCTTCTACTCTGTAAATCAATCCACATATTTACCACATATAATAATAAAATCTTTATTACTATAGCGCCATCATATTCCACAGAGCTTTACACATTTGACTGATGGCTATACATATATAATACATAATAGCAATGGCATTGTGCATAACATATACAGGTGGTCCCCTACTTAAGGACACCCGACTTACAGACAACCCATAGTTACAGACAGACCCCTCTGACCTCCGGTGAAGCTTTCTGAATGCTTTAATATAGTCCCAGACTGCAATAATCAGCTGTAAGGTGTCTGTAATGAAGCTTTATTGATAATCCTTGGTCCCATTACAGCAAAAAATGTTTAAACTCCAATTTTTTTGTCTGGATCTACAATTATAAAATATACAGTTTCAACTTACATACAAATTCAACTTAAGGACAAACCTCCGGACCCTATCTTGTACGTAACCCAGGGACTGCCTGTTTATGCAAAAGTCTCTACCATTACCTTTCAGCTAATTTCAATTTTCTCTAAAACAAATTAACCCCTTACCGACATGTGACGTAATAATACGTCACATGCCTGGTGAGCCTGTGAGCCCTCTCCATAGCCTCTCCTTAGCCGGTAAGCCTTTGCTGCAATATGCAGCAAAGACTTACTGGCCATGGAGAGGGCTCAGCCCGTGAGCTCTCTACATGCACCCACACCCACAAGTGACGTAGTATTACATCACATGTCAGTAAATTGTTGATTTGTTTTGGAGAAAATTGAAATTAGCTGATAGGCAATGGTAGAGACTTTTGCATCTATATGTTATGCACAATGCCATTGCTATTATGTATGTATAGCCATCAGTCAAATGTGTAAAGCTCTGTGGAATATGATGGCGCTATAGTAATAAAGATTTTATTATTATATGTGGTAAATATCTGGATTGATTTACAGAATAGAATCCTCATTTTACATCACTGTTACTTATCCTCTACTGATCCTGGGTTATGACCTGGATTATAGTGCAGAGCTAAACTCACAATTTCCTTCTTACTGCTGGAAGTAGTTTGCAAAACAGACACATATCCTGACAGGTCATCAGAGCTACCATCATGCAAAGTTAGGTTCTCCTACATAAGAAATAGTTATTGTTCTTGAGCAGAGATTGAGGCAGCAAGGGACAGAGAATGCAGGAAGACTTTAGCTTTGAAGGCTTCAGCCTTCAGAACACAATTATAGGCGATGACAAGTTTATATCATAAATTAAAGGGGTTTTCTGGTTTTGACTCTTCTTTTGGATATCAGACCTGATGCCTGGCTACCTGAAATGAGCTGCATAAGGTACTGCAATCTCTTCAATTTATCAATCCCAGACAACCTCTTTAAATTTTACTTTGTTAAATAAATTCCTTGTCTGAAAGAAAACTTTGTACAAATTGGAAATACACATGCTACAATTTCATAACTGCGATGAGTGCCAAATACTGTATGTCCCCTTATAGAGGACCTTTCACCCCTCTTCTTTAACCTCAACTCTTTGCATAACCTAATAGGCATCGTTCCACTGATTCCAGCATAGATGTAATTATTTCCCTAGTTTCTTCCATTGCTTCCATTGTCAGATGGGTCGCCCTGGGCTGGAACAGACAGTCTGGCTCTCCCCGTATGACAAAATTCTGTTGTAGTATGCACTAAAAAACTGTTTGCACCACATTTATAAAGGGTTTTAGAGAGTTTTCTGTTTCTCCTACGTCTATCACAACAAAAGGGACATGAACTGTGAAAAGGGGTGTGGCCTCAGACCTAAAAAAGTCTGTGCGCCAAAAATGCCTTGACTCAAGATAATTTTTTCCTAACTTTCTGGCGTAAAGTAAGCCAACTAATAGGAGGTGCAGAGTACAACCAGACGGTCTAATACTGCACAAGATTTATCACCCAGCACCAGGCACTGATGTGGATCTGATGCAGAATAAGACTGTCTAGTCTAACTCTGCACAGTCTAACATTAGGTCACTTTTTATATAAATCTACCCCATTGATTGCTTGGGAATGGTGGGAGCTTTGTGGCCAATACAGAAATGTCATATTTTTAAGAATTTGCAGATGAACCTACAAGTGCATAAGGTAGGCTTGATTTGCAAGATTTGCCTATAGACAACTGAATTGGCTGAAAATGAGTCTGAGAATATTAAACACTGCTATAAACACAGGAATTCCAGAGGAGTGCCAGGCACATGTATCTGTCTGTATGCAAATCTATCAAATTAAACCCATACCCAGTGGACTTATGGACTCATTTACATGTGTTATTTCCACATTTCTTCATCAGTTTGGGACAATAAATGTTTGTCTAATACTTTCTACAATAACTGTTCCCATGGAGTTAACCATGAATTATATAGCTGCAATGTCTGATACTAAAGCTTACCTCTGGCATTTCTCAAAAAGACAGCAATCTTGCATATCAATCAGTTGACAGCACACACTCCTGAAGCAAGGCGTAAGTGAATACTCATAATAAATTTACACCACATTTCTCTGGAATGTACTATGTGAAGGTAGAGCAATAGATGATGCAATGTTTTATGTTAGCAAGTTCACCACTATACAATTGAAGCAACTTTAAAACCACAGATGTGGTTAAGTTAAGTTTCTAAGTTGGCACAACTACCCATCATAACACAATGTGTTATTGTGGATTTGCATAGTTTTGTGGGTAAATCTGTTGCTTCATTGTTGGAACGTCATACACACAATGGGGGGAATTCATTCAGACTGGCGTTTAGATTGCCTTAAAATTCACCCCGCTGGCACACTAATGCTTGTATCCACTAAGAGACTCCGGCCTGTAAGTGGATACGCGTGCAAACTCCTTCAGTTCTGACCTGTGGACCAGGTTGTAACTAGAAGAGTTTTTATTCCTATAGCCTCCGCCAGTTCTCTGCTGGAGACTATAGTAAATATGGCGGGACAGGGATTCACACACCAGCCCACCCCACTCTCCGCCACCTTTCCGCCCCATCACACCCAAGGTGGTGTGTGGGTCAGAGTTGCCAGAAAATTGTCAGGGAGGGTGAGATTCCTGAGTTTTTTTCTGACCACAAAACTGGCGGAGATGGCATAATGAATCTTCCCCAATGTCTCCCTACATGCTGGCTGTAGACATGAGATTTCAGGCTTGATTTTAGCCATGCAATTTATCATAAAGCAGGTTTCTTAGAAGACCTCTTTGGCTATCTTTTGCTTGTCAGATTGATTGTAATGGCAGAAAGAGGTTGATAAATGTGGTTTCATTTTGGCATATGAGATGTTAATGTTTGGTCGAGTCTCAGTTACCAGGTGTTACCAGTGGGGAAAGGGGGGAGGTGAGATGTTCGGCATAGACATTTTTGTGAATTTAGGCATCTACTGTGTCAACCACATCTGTATGTACTTGATAAATCTGGCGTAGATTGTCTGAAGTGAAAAGTGGAGAATTGCTCCGAATAAAAGGTCAAATGTTTGGCACAGATTGGGAATGGGCCAATTTTGAGATATTTTAAAGACAGGAAATGAATGTAACTGTAATAATGTGTAACCCGCATTAATTGTTAATGGAGCCGATAAACATAATCGTGCCCTATGGTCCCAAGAAACAGAGATTTGACAGTCTAAATAGGACAGTGATCACTGTGTATATCTGGCAGCTTTTTGTCCTATGCTTTCATCTAGATAACATTTCCTTTTTAATTGAATCATTACATAGGGGAGATATTTGGCACTACAATCTTTAATTATATTCTTGTCCCTGCTATTTCAGTATAAACTATGCTATATACTCCATGCAATTCCATTTTTACAGCACCCACAGCACTAGATTTACAAGTCTGCACTTACCATTCCTTTACATTATTTACATGGCTTTACATAGAAATGTAACACCAGACTAGCAAGTTTTCAGAACCCACACAGCATACCTGCTAACAGATACACCTGTTCATAGGCAAGCAAAGAAAAATGTGGACAATGAGATTCTAGCTATAATAACAAATGCTGACAGTGAAGGATACAAAGCAAAATGAATGTGTTTGCTATCATTGACAGATACGCCAGAATTTGACATGTAGCAATCCGATAATGTGTTAAAATTGTTATATAAGGACCATAAGTGTTAAGTCCCGTAGGACAGAATTGTCAGTCTCTCCCTTATGTACAATTCATGTTCATTTTCAGTCCCTGTTTATGTAGCTTCAACAACAACAACAGCAATAATAACCTAAGGAACAACAACAGTATTATAATAATAATAAGCATTGATTCAAGTTATATTAGAGTGACAATAAGACTACCGTATCTCACCATACAGGATTCCACAACAGACCCCAAAATAGTTGATTCCTTTATTGCTTACATGAAATAGTAAGAAGCCAAGTTCATCCACACTTTAGTTATATGCATTATCCATTTCTAAAAAGAAATAATGATCCTTACCATTTTTACATAATGTCCCATGGGTAAATGTTGTAGGTTGCCTTAGGCTTGCAGAGACTGCGGGAAATGGCTGTGGATGTAGGAGGAAAGGCAACCTCCAAGCTAAAGCACAGCAGTAAAAGAGACGCTTTCAATATTAAAAGTCCAGAATCAACTCTTTCTGTACACAGCATGTGAAAAACACACAAAAACCTCTGTTCCAATATATCCTCCAACATGGACAAGCAGAGAGAAGCCAACAAGAGCTCAGAACATGCATCTCTCTCAAGAACTTGTGGCTAGGACTTTCTCCTTTCCTACATTGAGACTGCAAGGCAGTAAAAACCAGCACTTTGTCACAAGTGAATGATTTTCTCCTCCTCCCCCTCTCCTCCACATCACTCTACCAAAACCAGGTAATCCCACAAGGCGGCTGGCCCTGATTGGCTGCGGCTCTCAGAGAACTGTATTTGCATTACAATGGAGATGAAGGCCCTTGTAAAGTTGGAAAATGGAATCTGGCACTCAAAAGTCAGGAGCTTCCCTCCCCCTTCGGGTTCTTATTGCATGCATGATTTTCACTCAGAGTAATAGTTATAGAAGGGAAGGTGGCATTGTTAGAACAGAAGAAATACAGACTAAGGCCATATCTACTGTATATCTAATCAGTGCTTACAAGTAGCTGGGAAGCAGCTGCTGGAGGTAAAAAGTTCATGTCAAATCAAGATATTTAGGAGTGAGGGGAAAAATAAACCATTAACTCCCAAGACTCTCCAGATCACATTACATAGTTTGTTTTCTGTGGCTGCAAAGAAGCAAAGTGCTAAAACTGATCAGAAAAATCCTATTTTTAGACTGAGATCTAGAAATTGTGTGTAATATGAAGGGACTGTTGATTCTCATCACATCTGTATTAACATAATAGTAAATTACAAGTTACAAGAATGATAACACAGCTGTGTCACAACTCCATACAACATTAGATTTATATTGAATAATAATAATTCCTTTATATTTATATCACACACACATTACGCAGCACTGCAAAGAGCTTGCCAAATCAGTCCCTGTCCCCAATGGGGCTCACAATGTAATCACCCCATATAACATATGTTCCGTTGGTAGCCTCTGACGTATGGAAGAGTCAATCAAGTATCACCTGCTTTACTGAATGCAGATGTGACTATTCTGGAACACATCAGGGTCTATACTGATTGACCTGAAACAGATAATACACCATGATTGGTTAGCAGGAAAGATGGACATTGTCACTATTGTCACTAGACATTTAGGGTTATGAGAGTGTTTACATCCTGGAGCCCAGATTTAAAAAAAATTGTAATCTTCAATAACCTAACTAGAGATGAGCGAGCACTAAAATGCTCGGGTGCTCGTTACTCGAGCCGAACATTTCCAGATGTTCGAGTGCTCGTTTCGAGTAACGAGCCCCATTGAAGTCAATGGGAGACCCGAGCATTTTTCAAAGGGACCATGGTTCGGGAATAAAATGTGTTAATTAATTTAAAAAGAATGTCTTCTGATAAGTTAGCAGATGTATGCAAACATCTGCAATCTATTCTTCACTGTTCCGCGCGTATATTATCTCCCGACAAGTTAGCAGATGTGAAGAACAGTGAGGAATAGAATAAAAACAGTGAACACAGGATCATTTAAGTGAAAAACACAGTGAAGAATAGATTGCAGATGTTCGGCACATCTGCTTACTTGTCGGGAGATACGCTGTCTCCGTGCCCCGCTGTCTCCGTGCCCCGCTCTCTCCGTGCCCCGCGGTCTCTGTGCCCCGCTGTCTCCGTGCCCAGCTGTTTCCGTGCCCCGCTGTCTCCGTGCCCAGCTGTTTCCGTGCCCAGCTCTCTCCGTGCCCCGCTCTCTCCGTGCCCCGCTCTCTCCGTGCCCCGCTCTCTCCGTGCCCCGCTGTCTCTGTGCCCCGCTGTCTCCGTGCCCAGCTGTTTCCGTGCCCCGCTCTCTCCGTGCCCCGCTCTCTCCGTGCCCCGCTGTCTCCGTGCCCCGATGTCTCCGTGCCCCGCTGTCTCTGTGCCCCGCTGTCTCCGTGCCCCGCTGTCTCTGTGCCCCGCTGTCTCTGTGCCCCGCTGTCTCCGTGCCCCGATGTCTCCGTGCCCCGATGTCTCCGTGCTGCTCCGTGCCGCTGCCTGATGTCTCCGTGCTGCCGCTGCCCCATGTCTTCGTGCTGCTCCCCGGTGTCTCTGTGCTGCTCCCCGGTGTCTCTGTGCTGCTCCTCGTTGTCTCTGTCCTGCTCACCGTGTTCTGCAATGTCTTCTTCACACATATATATTGTTCTTCACATACTATTTTGTTCGCACGGTTCCGCGCGTATCTTCCGACAAGTAAGCAGATGTGCCGAACATCTGTAATCTATTCTGCACTGTGTTCTTTACTGTGTTTTTCACTTAAATGATCCTGTGTTCACTGTGGTCACTGTTTTAATTCTATTCTTCATTGTTCTTCACTGTGTTTTTTTAATTAAATGCTCGATCTCGAGCAGGGGAAATACTCGTCCGAGCAACGAGCCGTCTCGAGTACCTTAATGCTCGAACGAGCATCAAGCTCGGACGAGCATGTTCGCTCATCTCTAAACCTAACCTTATTGAAGATTACAATTTTTTTTTAAATCTGGGCTCCAGGATTTATAAAAGTAATAAATTCACTATACTCAATGGTGGATCCTCATATAGACTTTGACTTCTTCTTCCCGGCCCCACGGCTCTGTCTTCTCCTTTTGGCCCGGGCGAAGCTGTCAAAGGGGAGTATAGAGGTTTTTTCTTCAATAGGACTCTGCTGTGGACATTTCATTAATAAAGGAGGGGGGGGCTGTGGTCATTCTGTAAAGGGGGACCTTTCTGTAGACACGTAAAAGGGGTCTCTGATGTGGACATGTCTTTAAAGGGGGCATCTCCTGTGGACATTTCATTAAAGGAGGCATCTGATGTGAACATTTCTTTAAATGGGGTCTTTGCTGTGGACATTTCATTAAAGTGGGCATCTCATGTGGACATTTCTTTAAAGGGGGCATCTCATGTGGACATTTCTTTAAAGGGGGAATTTTCTGTGGATATTTCAACAAAGGGGGCTCTGCTGTGGACATTTTAGTAAATGGGAGCTCTGCTGTTGACATTTCTGTAAAGGGGCTCTGCTGTGGACATTTTATTAAAGGGGGCTCTGCTGTGGGACATTTCTATAAAGGGGGCTCTGCTGTAGACATTTCTGTAAAGGGGGTGCTGCTGTGGACATTTATTAAAGGAGGGCTCTGCTGTTGACATTTCATTAAAGGGGGCATCTGCTGTAGATATTTAATCAAAGGGGGGCTATACTGTGGACAATTCATTAGAGAAGCGTCTGCATTTCCTTTCCTCAGGCTTATAATAAAGTCAATAACTTTTCCCAGTTGTTTTGTGGTAAACTTAGGTGCCTTGGCTCATACACAAGTATTTGCAGAATGAGGGGGAGTTCAGCTGCAGAGGTCCGGCCAGTCAGGGGCAGCAGTCCACATACTGTGATCATGGGAGATCTTCTCTGGATGGTTGTCAGGGTGGGCGGTTTCATGCAGTTAGGAAATTTGATTGGCTTTTCTAAATAGATGGGTTATAAGGGCAGGTTTAAAGTTCATAATTAAATTACTTTTATGAACAGTATAAGATTAAAGATTAAGAGAATATAGAGTATAATGAGTATATAGAATACACGTAACATTTGGGAACATGTTTCTTGGACGCTGAGGGGGCCCTAGTCGTGTGAGCAGCCTAGGGCCCATGAGACACTTAATTCGCCACTGACTACACTTACCTCTCTTCGGCACTGCATGCAGCGCAGTGTCTCTGCTTTTCCCCAGTCTCTGTACAGAGACTTATCAGTGACAGTGGGGCAGATTTATCAATCAGTCTGAAAGTCAGAATATTTCCAGTTGCCCATGGCAACCAATCACAGCTCAGCTTTCATTTTACCAGTGCTCATGAATATTTTAAAGGGGAGCTGTGATTGGTTTCCATGGGCAACTAGAAATATTCTGACTTTCAGACAGCTTGATAAATCTGCCCCAGTATGTGGCTTCTACAGCCTCTGGCTACGGCCTATGTTAGGTTGTAGTGGGCATGCACTGTCCACATGACGTCACTGCTAAGCCTCTGTATAAAAATAGAAACTGCTGCATGATAATTATGCCACAGATACTTACGGTAACTTTGTGCGAAGCAGCTGTAAAGATGGCATCTCAGTATTTTCCACATGATCTGAGAATAACTTTAGCAGTGCGTTTATAATATCTGTATTGCTAGATCAAACTGAAAACCTAAAACTGGGCGTTCCACCTTTGTTGACCTTTGTTTTTCTTTAATTTAAGATAAGAGAAACCTTATCTTACTATCCTTGTTATCATTTGATAATGTATGAGGTATGATGTGATAACTTACAGGGTGCTTACCTTATTCGTTAGGCCACCCCATGGGGTAGACCTCTTGTTCAGCCAAGTATAGAAATACCTCATGCATGGACAATGAGATGCTATATTATTTTCACATTTGTGATGGAAATGTTTATAGATGTCTAAGCATGTAATGAGCACACTGGAATTTTGATTACTGGGCAATACCATTTTATTTTATCACTGGAGCTGGGCAATAGGCTTATTATTGGACAGCCCTGCCTCTCTCTCTTCATAAGTTGTGGACACGCTCTTTCTTTCTTTGTAGTCGATCAAGTCGGCTTAGGCAATGGCACTCACTGGATGTGGTCACTCACACGCTCCCTTTTATAGCCAATAATGTTGCTGTTCTACTTTAGCAAGGCCTTCTTGATCCACAACCTGTAGATTATGTAATTTGTCACACAATCCTTGTATCAGCCTAAACATGACTAGACCACCTTCTTTAGGTAGAAAGGTCTTTATTGCTAGTCCTTTGCAGCCAAGACCCCCAAACATCCCCAAACCTCTAGGCCAGGGATCCCACTGGCACTTTCAAACATATGGCCACCAAATTTCCTTTACGTGAGATTGCCTTCATGAAACCTGCCACCTGCATGGTAACACAGGCCAACAACTTTTTGTTGTGAATTAAACATCAATTCACACAACAACTTTCACACAATACATATGTATACTTTATTAGGCTGCATGAAATATGGTACATGGACTATGGAAATATAGTGGATTTTAAATTAAAATGTTCCACAAAATATTATTACAACACAGCTACTTGAAAAATGTATATTGTTAGAGTAATGTGTGAGATATTTTAGGATGAAATTGTTGTTTCCTATTGTTTCATTTAACCATGCAATTTTATTTTTTACACATTTTTATTTTTACGTCAATATTTATGCTGTGGATTTAAAACAAGCCGAATTTAATTATTTCCTTTTGCTTATACATGGTAGATCCAGAATTTATTGCAGTGCTCAACAGAAAGTTACTGTTCAACCAGAAGTTATTTTAATATCTAATGATACAGTCTAATCCAGTACATACACTAAACTATTTCTTAGAAATGTCTGCTTTATTTGTCTATTTGATTTTTAGAATGATCAGATTCATGATATGTAAATACATAAAAAAGTTGCCATTCTATTTATTGAAGCAGTGTTTTCACATATGGCCCGCTTCATTTATATACAATATACGTGTATATACTGTATGTGACACATACACAGTCCCATGTGTATGCAAGCTGGTCTACCTTGCTTACATTCAGTTGTATCCATGTCCTTAAGACTCAGACATAATTAAGTCACTGTCAAGTGCAATGGAGTCCTACTAGTGGACATTTTTTAAAATGGTTACAGGCGGCCCCCTACTTAAAGACATCCGACTTAAAGACAACCCATAGTTACAGACAGACCCATCTGACCTTTGTTAAAGCTCTCTGAATGCTTTACTATAGTCCCACATTGCAATAATCAGCAATTGTCACTGGGGACAAAATTTTTTTGTTGTCTGGATCTACAATTATAAAATATACAGTTTCAACTTACATACAAATTCAACTTAAGAACAAACCTCCGGACCCTATCTTGTACGTAACCCGGGGACTGCCTGTATTGGCTTTTATTACTAACATTTACTGTTCTTTCATTTTTTGGTGCATTCTTCCAATCAAAAGCCCAAAATATCCTATTAAAAAAAACCCTAACACAGCAACCTAATGGAAAATTAAAAAAAAAAACAATTTTAATCCTTGGAGAAAATATAAAGTGCTTGGACCTTGAGACCTAGAATACACTAAACGCTAAAGGGAAATATATCCTCTTTTACTTCTGACATGCGATGGACAAAATGTCACAATTCAGCCTAAGGGTGGCCCTGTCACTGGGAAATGTTTACCCAAAATCTCACATGAATCAACTGGCAAAAGACTATTCTCTCAGAAAACAAAGGGGGGGCATTTAGTTTAATGACCTCCATTACAAGAGAACAATAACAACAAAGTGACAAAGTGGTCTTCAAGCACAAAAAGAAGACTGTGTGTAGAAATAACAAACGTAATCCGCACATGAATTATAACCTCCCGAGAAACCAATAAACATGTTTTACTATGATAACATCTAGCCAGGGATATACACAATGCTATTCTATCAAGGTCAATGGACAGTGCTTTTTGGTTAAGTTCTTTTTGTAGTTTCAGTTGTTAGTAACCAGTCACTCAGCTGAAAGTAGACCAGACTTTGTTAGCATTTACATCAGTCTGAACCATGAAAACAGTTTCACAGTACTGTACAAGGCTTTGCATTACAGTAAAGAACAGATATGTAATTACCGTATATACTCAAGTATAAGCTGAGGCCCCTAATTTTACTACAAAAAAATTGGGAAAACATATGGACTCGAGGATAAGCCTAGGGTGGGAAATAGAAGTGTGCGCCCATTAATAAAATGTCCAGGAGAGTGCCCCCATAAATGTATTGTTCAGCAAAGTGTCCCCATTAAAGCAATGTCCAGCAGAGTGCACAATTAATTAAAGGTCCAGCAGAGTACCCCCATTAATAAAATGTCCAGCAGAAAGCCCAAAAATCTTACTACTCACCCTCTAGCACTGACCCCCCACTTCCTCTTCGGGTTCCTAGCCGGGATGGCAGATGCACGTCTATAAGATCTGCCTGCACACAAACTATGAAGTCAGCAGGCGTCATGGTTTCTGTGCCAGCAGATCACATGGACGCATATATCAGCTCAGCTGGGTACCCAAAGATGTACTGCAGGGAGAAGAGGACACCGGGCGTCAGCACTGGAGGGTGAGAACTTTATTTTTTTATATACCTGAGTATAAGCATAGTGGAGATTTTTCAGTTTAAAAATTGTGCTGAAAATCTCAGCTTATACTCAAGTATTGCAAAAAATTGGGCTACAAATATGGAAAAGGGTATAAATTTGTAATGTCCATAGTACCAAGATAATGGCATTCTATTTGTCAACCCTTTCTAAATCTCGGTCAAAAATCATCTGGCTGGCTTTTTGAAAACATACACCTACAGACACAAAACTAAGCCATTTTTAGCCGAAAATATACAAAAATCTTTATTGCATTTCATTAAAAAATTACATATTCCACAAAGGGAAAAAGGGGGTGGGGGATACAAGCGGATGGTGAGGATGTCACACAGGGACACTTAAAAACATAGGCGACTGGGAGAGTGATGAATATTAGAACATCATGTCACATGGGTTTAAAAGTGATCGTATATTTCATACACAAATATATGACAACAACCATGCACAAGATACTGACAAATATTCAGGCTGAAAATGCAGCTTTTTAAATGCATAAAGTGCTCAGTGCATGTGCAAATAATACATTGTAAACGTACCCATGTTTTAATTGTATCTCCCGTCTGCTGTGGATGGATTCCCCGACGCGCGTTTCGGCGCAAGCCTTCGTCTGGGGGTGTTGTTCCTATGGCTGCAGCTGGATTTTATTTAGGGATCGGCCAATGGTGGAGTCGTGCACTCACCTGGTTTAAATTATTAATTCGGACCGGCGGAGCTACTGGGCGCACACGCGCCGGAAGGTATCCGCCCCCAGCCCACGCTCGTCCCTGTGCACGTGACCAGTCATGTGACGATGACGTCACACCCGGACACGTGACCGGAGGGAGAGTCATGGGAACAAGGGGCGGATCCCACCGTGTGTGCGCGCACACCCCCGGTGTATTGACAGGTGAGAAGTGTGCCGATGTAGGAGTTAATGGTAGAAGATAGAGAAAACTAGTGGGATAATTCTAAGGTTACCGAAGTTTCTATTAGGCATCAATTGTTCCATAACAAGGTGGATTATATACATTCTATATCGATAGTCCATAAAACCAAAGAAGGGAAGGAACAAAAAAATAATGAGGAATGCTTGCCCTCATATGTGAGAGATACATCAGATCTCTTACAAAAAATCGAGGGTATACATCTTGAGCAAGACATGATTCTTGCTACCCTCGATGTAGAATCGCTGTATACCAGCATTAGACACTCGGATGGTCTTAGGGCAACACAATTCTTTTTAAACACAACAACTTTGGAGGAAGGCCTGAAGGGTCTGATTATACAGCTGCTGGAATTCGTCCTCTGCCACAACGTGTTTGTGTTTGGGGGATCCTTCTACCTACAGCTCCAGGGAACGGCGATGGGGGCGGCTTGTGCCCCCTCATATGCCAATTTGTTCCTGGGGCTGTGGGAGAGGGACCTCCTCACGGGCGACCGGGATGTCGAGATGGACCGTGTCATCTTTTGGGCACGGTACATCGACGACATCCTGGTCGTCTGGAGGGGGACGACCCAGCAGCTGGATGCATTTGTTCAGAGAATAAACGTGAATAACATCAATATCAAACTTACACACAAATGCGATACCAACAAAGTTGAATTTTTGGATGTCTTTCTAGAAAAAGATGAATTTGGATTCCTCCGATCGGACCTATACAGAAAAGAAACTGCAGTCAACTCCCTGCTACACGCCTCATCTTCTCACCCACCACAAACTATAAAAGCTGTACCCACTGGACAGTATCTCCGAATTAGAAGGGTCTGCTCGACAGATGAAACCTTTGAATACCGCGCACAAGAACTTCGACGAAGATTTACAAATCGGGGATACAGCCAAAGATGTTTAAGAAAGGCCTACCATAGAGCCAAATCAACACCTAGAATACAGTTACTTTATCCTGAAAAGAAACAAAAAGAAGATCAAAAGGTGAGATTTATAACAGATTTCCACTCACAATGGCAGCCCATGAAAAAAGTTCTAGAGCGTTTCTGGCCCCTGTTAAGATCAGATCCAGTACTACAAAAGTATATCCCAATACATCCGGGTGTAGCAGCCCGCAGATCCAAAAATCTGCAGGATTTGCTAGTGACTAGTCACTACACAAAAAAAGAAAGCCACACTTTTCTAGACAATAGAGGCCCAAAATGGGGATGCAAACCCTGTGGTCGATGTGTAGCTTGCCCCAATATTATCAAAACCACAACCTTTACAGATTCAGGTGGTAGGAAGGAATATAAAATCACACATACCATCACCTGCAATACCAGAGCGGTGGTATATCATGCCACATGCCCCTGTGGTATGATATACATTGGCTTAACCACTAGAGAACTCAAAATCTGAGTACGGGAACATGTACGGGATATCAAGGCAGCGAGCAACCCAGATTTTTGCACTGATGGACTTCCAGTGGCAAGACACTTCAAGGAACGCCACGAATGTAACCCTAAACACCTTCGCATTTGTGGCATAGATCACATTAAAAACAACATCAGGGGAGGTCCTGTAGCGCAAAAATTGGCACAATGTGAGACCAAGTGGATCTGGACCCTCAAAACATTGAGCCCAGAAGGCCTTAATGAGACCCTGACTTACGCACCATTCCTCTGACTTCCGACCCGGGTTGTGCAGGGTTTTTAATTTTAAATTTTTGACTTTTTTTATCATAAGTTTGTCTATTTTCTTGTATAACTAATTTTATTTTAGTTATTTAGCAGGATCTGCATTTGATTGAGTATGCGAAAATGTAGGTGTCTTGGAGAACTGATAGTCCCTCATAAAATTGGAAAACGGATACATCTTCTCTTAAAGGCAGCACCCTGATTTGAATATGAATATCTCCGACATTGCGGAATCAACGCTAAGGGCAGTACATTTGGACACCTTTTTTGGACTTAACTGCATAAATGTAACACCACTATTCCTACCTTCTATTTTTCATTTTTTATTCTTTATTTTCCAATTTTTTGATGTACACATATATTATGAAGTATTCATATGAGGACAACAACTATGTCACATTTTGTATTAATCACTTTGTCGTCTTTTTATGGGAATATTCCATTCATACATTCACATGGTCTATTAATAAATGCACCCACATATAGATAAGGCTTTATCTGGTTTACTTTAACATTGTTTAATTGAAAAGTTGTCATATATGATAGTGAGCCATATACTGAAATTTTTATGGATCTCCTCTATTTTCACGCCCCCTTTCTCACTCCTCACCCCCATTCATTTCTTCACCCCATCACCTATCACACTCACCAATCACATTTTGCACTTACCTTCACACTACCTAAGTCCAAAATAGAGGTGATCCATAACATATATATTTTTTAATAGACAAATATATAATTTGACCCATATACCTTTAAATAGATAAATGTATAATCTGCCCAAGAACTCATTTATAACTATTTTATTATTTTTTTGTTCCTTCCCTTCTTTGGTTTTATGGACTATCGATATAGAATGTATATAATCCACCTTGTTATGGAACAATTGATGCCTAATAGAAACTTCGGTAACCTTAGAGTTATCCCACTAGTTTTCTCTATCTTCTCCCATTAACTCCTACATCGGCACACTTCTCACCTGTCAATACACCGGGGGTGTGCGCGCACACACGGTGGGATCCGCCCCTTGTTTCCATGACTCTCCCTCCGGTCACGTGTCCGGGTGTGACGTCATCGTCACATGACTGGTCACGTGCACGGGGACGAGCGTGGGCTGGGGGCGGATACCTTCCGGCGTGTGTGCGCCCAGTAGCTCCGCCGGTCCGAATTAATAATTTAAACCAGGTGAGTGCACGACTCCACCATTGGCCTAAATAAAATCCAGCTGCAGCCATAGGAACAACACCCCCAGACGAAGGCTTGCGCCGAAACGCGCGTCGGGGAATCCATCCACAGCAGACGGGAGATACAATTAAAACATGGGTACGTTTACAATGTATTATTTGCACATGCACTGAGCACTTTATGCATTTAAAAAGCTGCATTTTCAGCCTGAATATTTGTCAGTATCTTGTGCATGGTTGTTGTCATATATTTGTGTATGAACTATACGATCACTTTTAAACCCATGTGACATGATGTTCTAATATTCATCACTCTCCCAGTCGCCTATGTTTTTAAGTGTCCCTGTGTGACATCCTCACCATCCGCTTGTATCCCCCACCCCCTTTTTCCCTTTGTGGAATATGTAATTTTTTAATGAAATGCAATAAAGATTTTTGTATATTTTCGGCTAAAAATGGCTTAGTTTTGTGTCTGTAGGTGTATATTATACTCAAGTATATACGGTAGTTAATGATATACTTTTAGTGAATATTATGGAAAATGCCCAGTTATTTGTTGAGGAGCTATATTGTAACATAAAACACCTAGTGGAGAGGCGCTTCGTCACCATAGACGGGGATTCTTTACTGTAAGACCAGTGAGACTATGGAGCATTCTTCTGCAGGATGTTATGATGGTGGAGCCTGGATGCCTTTTTTGAGAACAAAAATACAGTAGGGAAAATATATTAGAACTGACGTTTTAAATTTCCCCCTGCTTGCTGGCTAAGTGAATACAGTGGGCCGCTGGCATTCATATCCCTGTCTACCCTGCTCCGCTGAAAATGGCAGAGAAGGCACGTTGGCCCAGAACTATTAAACAGGTTACGCTAGTTTTGTGGCTGACAGAAAAAGAGTTTGTAACACATTTAATACAGCAACTCAAATTGTGTTGCATACTGTTTATTGAAGGTGCACCAAAAAGTGGTGCCACTTCCAGAGCAGTGCAGGGTGTGCTAGATAATTGAAGGCCCTGCACTAATTATCTTGCGCACCTTGCGCATTCATGAGGCAAACTGCTCTTAGTTTGCCTCACTTTTGATAAATCTGGGCCTCTATATCTCCCCTTATGCAAACAAAACATATTTTTAAACTGATGTTGCTCCAGGGAGGCTACAGTCACAGGAACCGCACGAGAGTGGTACGGTGCAGAACACGTGTGGCACCATAGTGTTCCGTAGCCCATAGAAAATAGGACATTTCCTATCTTTCTACGGAATACGGCGCTGCTCGCTGTGTATTTCTGTGGAGAGGGGCTGGGTGAGCAGTGCTCTCAGCCTCCTCCTTTCCCCGGCACCGATGTATGCCTGCCATACTACTGTACGGCGGGAATACATCATGTGCATGTAGCCTTATTCTGCCATTCTTGGGTTTGGAAATCATTTTTATCCAATATGGACAGATTGGCATCAGCCATGTAGTTTTTTTATTCCTCTGTCCTCTTAATCAAAAGTGTAGGATTTATATGGGTTAATGCCTTTTTTCAACCTTATCTACTATAATTCTAGTATTGTAAATCAGGGTAGGATTGACCATAATACACAATGAACTCCAAATAAACGTCAAGGTACAGTACAGGCACATAGCTGGCTATACCCAAAAACACAAATCTGTAATATGGCTGTGTGCAGTGACCTTACTGAATGTCATTTGGATACTGTAAGCTCAAATTTTACAAAAGCTGACTGTATTATTTTTGGTAAATTATAAGAGGTGTAACTTGAAACTCCAGTGCTCCAATGCAAAATTGACTCTCCAAACTATAATGTATCATTTATAGTAGCACAAAGTGGTCTCTTTTTATGTGCTCCCTAAGGATCCTGGGCCAGTGCGTGACCGCACCCTCATTGTTCCTCAAGTTACTCACCTGACATTGACACTAAGGTATGGATAACAAATCATATGAGGTATACTGTTACACGAGAATTTCTTTGGAATCTCTTGAAGTCATCTGACACATTTACATGGAAAATTGTTGGAACATATTTACTAATACTGTGTAATAATTATCTTTATTATTTACCTTTACTATTACTAATCCTCCAGCATTAATACCAATAAATGCCAATAATGTGGTTAGGGAAGGCATACACTGTAAGTTCTAAGAACAAGTCACAATACTGTAAAAGGATTTAGTGTTATATCAGGATAAACATTTCTGGGTAAGAAAGCAACTCTAGGCATCCCCTGAGATTCTCTTAGGACTCTGAGTACCCTAAACAATTACTTCTATGTCTATTACTGTCCCTTCCTCATACATATCCTTAATGCCCATTTAGATTTATCACAGCCAAAGCGCCTGAAGAGATGGGTGCTGGCAAATGTGCCAATGAGTTGCTTCTATGATTCACAGAGATAACTCAGAAACGGTGAACAAAAAGCCTAGACAACAGCAGAAAGAGTGAAGTCAGCTTTTTGGGCTACTCCAACGAAGGCCAAAAGGAAATGTACTACCAGTAAATTACTTCATTGACTCTCCTCTCTGTTGATCTGCCAGCCTATGTAAATTTATTTTACAGAAGTTGGCAAGGAGCAACTAAATCCAATTTCAACACTAACCTAATAATGACAGTATTGAAAATTTTGGCTAAACATTCCTCCATGTGTCAACATATTAGTCTATCAAAGTCACACCTCATTATGTAACAAGATAAATCAAAGAAGTAAATCAGAAATGTAACAATGATACCATATTTTCTACACAAATTGAAATCACAATTGAAAATTTACAGTTGGTATAATGTATTAAAATAGCAACCAGAATTCATTTTACATTTCTGGACTATACTGTGAAAAGCATTGAGCTTTTGGATTCTGCAACCTGCAACATTGATGGAGCCACAATCCTGTGTGCACTTGTTGCTCATTTAATATATCCTTCCTATGCTGCCTCAAAAATTGCAAGGTCACTCAAGATAAATATATATATATATGGGAACGTGTCAAACATTTTCATTTTTGCTAATAAAACCCAGAAAACATAGTGGCACATTTACTTACCCGGTCCTGTGTATTCCCCGATGCTGCGATTCACTTACATCGTGAGCCCGATATCCTGCATGTGTCGCTGCCCGCTCAGGTCCGCCGGAGTTTATCTTCTTCCTGGTGCATGCAAGTGCTTGGTTTGCGATCCAATTTTGAAGTTAAATCCCGCGTTTTTTTCAGAATCCGTCAGATCGTCCGACGGGCCCACCCTTCGAATTGTGTCGCGTGAAAGCCAGCGCGACTGTGTCAAAATTTGATTGAGTCCACGCAATGCCCTTCTAAATCCCTGTCCCGGCGGCACGATCCCCGATAAGTTGGAAAACCTGGCAGAAATGCGCCCGCGGGACCCTTAGTAAATAAGCACCATAATGTATCACTTTTTTATAATCAGTTTTTGGTTTCTATCTTGAATATGGGGGCTGCAATCTAGCCTGGTCTAGAGCAAATTGAGGTATCTATGGAGAGTTATCCAGTCATACTCTGTGCAGATGCTGACATAATAGGGGCACATTTAATTACCTGTCCGCCGAAGTTCCCCAAAAGTGAATTGTCTGACGAGAATGACGCGATTCACTAAGATCACGCTCCCGATGTCGTGCATGTGTCACTTCCCTGCTCAGGTCCGATGGAGTTCACCTTTTTGTTCGTGGTGCATGTAAGTGCCTTGCGACATAATTTGAAAGTTAAATCCCGTGCTCAGTCTGAATCAGTCGGATAAACAGGACACAGGAGAATTTTTCTTTACTTTTAACTTCCAACATAAAAAGGATGGCTTTAAAAGTATAATAATAGATTATGTCCTTATCATGTAACATTAGGCAAACAAAAACCTATTAAGAAAAATAAAAAAAATCATACAGTATGTAAATCTATTCTTTTATCCATATCTGACATCCAACTATAAGATTATTGTTGTTGCAACATACTAACAAATGACCCTTCAAAGAACAGTATGTAATACACAAAGTACATAATGGGGCAGATTTACCTACCCGGCCCATTCGCGATCCAGCGGCACGTAGTAGAAAGGAAAGTCCTGATCTTGCGACACAAATTCTTTCTTAAATTCTGCGTTTTTTTCGAATCCGTTGGGTTTTCCGATGGGCACGCCCCCCGATTTCTGTTGTGTGAAAGCCAGCACAGATGCGCCAAAATCATATCGTGTGCGCCAAAATCTCGGGGCAATTCGGCGCAAATTGGAAATCATCGGGAAACCAGATGAAAATTCGGACCCTTAGTAAATGAGCCCCAGTGAGTCTGTCGGACCCTTCGCCGCTCCTCAGAGCACTTGGCAGATTCCGTCAGCTCCTTAGAGATTAATGGAGCAGAAAGGTCATGCAGGGCCCTTACTCTTAGAGAGCAACAAGGGGTCGGTCAGACCCCTTGTTCTCGCAATCTGCAGGGTTCTCAGCCCTGAGACCTCCACTGATCAGCAAGTTAGGCTCTAGCCCGAGCATATTAAATCTGGCGCACGGTCCGACTGAGTGTCGGAATGCCCACTAATTGGTGATATGTGGTGCCTAGTGCAGCTGCGCCACAAAACGGTCTTGTGCAACACATTTGCGGTACAGACACTTCTTAAAGAGGACCTGTCACCTATAAAAAAAGGCACTAGTAGCTGCCTACTAAAGTACGCAGCTCCTAGCACTAGCCTATTTTTAGCATTTTTAGTGATAAACTGCTAGCTTTATTGGAACCCTCCGATAAAGCTAGCAGACACAGCCGCGAAGTACAATAGGAACAACGGACAAAGTGGTCTGGCGTATTCATGAGGGGTGGGACTAGGAGGCGGTGACAGCAGCATGAAGCTCGGTAGTCACCTCCGGCCTATGCAGTGGGATGGGCGGTCCGGGGAAGAAGCAGAGCCTCGGACCGCACCCTCATGAATACGCCGAATTGCTTTGAGCGCAGTCTGGCGTTCCTATTGTACTTCGTACAAGCTGCTGTACTTTAGTGAACAGCTCCTAGTGCCTTTTTTTTATAATTGACAGGTCCTCTGTGCAAGCAGTTTCCACTAGAAAGTGCAAAGTCCGATCGGAAAACTGGCTCAAAGCCCTTAGTAAATGTGCCCCAATGTGTATAGAGGTGTCCTAATGACAAAAAGAAATAGAAAACTAGTGCAGTGATTACTGACAACTGCTTTGAGTTGTGACATCTTAGGAATGTAAGACACCTCCCATATCTACAAGACACAGAACAGAATAGTCAGATCCTAAAGCTGACAAGGAACACAAGGCTATAATTTACCAACTTATAAATTTAATTTAGCGTACAACCAATTCTACTGCCGAAATGTATGTTTCCTCCAGGCTTTTGATTTTGAGATAGCATTTACACAAAAACTTAATGGCAGAATAACTTGTTATGTAATAAAAAGTTTCTCTCCGTCTTTAATTTGGTTTTACATTTCCTTACTCCTTTTTGACCCTTCTTTGGAATGGGCACCATACCCTGAATAACACAAACAAATGTGTTTTGAGGTCTCTAAGGCTTCATGGATTTCCCCACCACAGAATTCTCCTAAGGTTACTGCTGGGCACATAAACTTGTCCAATTAATTGGACGGTATGCAGTTAAATGAAATGTGTCAGTTTTTAAGAAGATAAACACAGAAAATATCTTGGAGTTTTGTTCACTGCTGCATTTTTCTACAAATTTCTGGCCTTCACAAAAGTTGAGGCCCAATTACCATCAAAATGTTGCTAGAATTTTCTTCTTAGCTATGGCTATATGGTGCACAAAAACCAGCTGAGCCTGTTTCTAAAAGGAATGAAATTGTGCAGAAAGGTTAATTCTTTCATATTGTGAAACCATTTAAGGAAACTGCCATGGCTACTTTACGAAACTGCCAACGAGTGCTTTATATGTATATTATATTTACTGGATTGGTCAACAAATTGGGAACTTTCTCAACATTGATTACTCAAAAAGACTGCTGGAAGACTTATTAGGGAAGTAATAAGATTCCTTATCCCTTTTTTGAACGGGACATTTTTTAAACTTTAGCGATGGACCTATTTAATTGAGAATAAATAATACAATTCTAATTCAACATACATATGTTCTATATAGTTTTTTTCAGGACATATTACTCCATCGTTTTATGCAATTAAATGATGCATACAATATATATTTTTTAAATATTATCGGAAAAAAGGCAAAAAATTATTTAAAAAAAAACATTTTTCCATTTTTGAAGTGGTAAAAAATTTTAGAGACAAAATGGTTTTGGGAACTATACTTTTATATTTTCAGTGTGTAAATCAATGTTATTTGTATAATTTATTTTCTAGTTTGGCTCAGTACAAGGCATAAATCTGGGAGTGGATCATGAGTTATGAAGGCCTTTTTTTCCTATTGGTCAGCTATCACATGGTTAATTCACACAGGGATCACTTTGAAGGTCTTCGGACTGTGCAGTGTGATCCTAACTGTCTAGAAAAAGAACCATTGCACTGTAGTTCTGCTCCTTTTTTTCCAGAGCACTGGTCTAAATTAGCTGCTGACTACATATTGACCATCACAGTTAACAACATTTCACTGAGCAGTACTGTATATAATAGTAAAGCAATGTAAAAGTGAATACCGTATGTACTCGAGTATAAGCCGACCCGAGTATAAGCCGAGACCCCTAATTTTACCACCAAAAACTGGGAAAACCTATTGACTCGAGTATAAACCGAGGGTGTAGTATACAGCCAGCCCCAAGTGGTATACAGCCTGCCCCCCCTCATGTATACAGCCAGCCTGCCCCCTCATGTATACAGCCAGCCTGCCCCCTCAGGTATACAGACAGCCTGCCCCCTCCGGTATACAGCCAGCCTGCCCCCTCAGGTATACAGCCAGCCTGCCCCCTCAGGTATACAGCCAGCCTGCCCCCTCAGGTATACAGCCAGCCTGTTCCCTCAGGTATACAGCCAGCCTGCCCCCTCAGGTATACAGCCAGCCTGCCCCCTCAGGTATACAGCCAGCCTGTCCCCTCAGGTATACAGCCAGCCTGCCCCCTCAGGTATACAGCCAGCCTGCCCCCTCAGGTATACAGCCAGCCTGCCCCCATGTATGTTGAGCACATTTAAAAAAATTATACTTAATTCTCACCTTCCGCCAATACTCACCCCTGATCCTCTGCGTTGGCTCTCGATCCCCGGCAGCGTCTTCTGTCTTCTCTTGCCGGCGGAGGCGCGTCCATGCGATCTCCCCGGCGGCGCTCACTATGATGCGGCGGTGTCGCCGCTGATGACGTCACACCGCCGCATCATAGTAAGCGCCGGCGGGGAGATCGCATGGACGCGACTCCACCGGCAAAAGAAGAAAGAAGACAGCCGCAGCCGGGGATCGAGAGCCACCAACGAGGATCGGAAGCCGGCGCCGTGGATCGGGGGTGAGTATCGCCGGGAGGTGAGAGCTAAGTTTATTTAATGTGCTGAACTTCGGGAGCCGCCGCCGGGTATCGGGAGCCGCCGCCGATGGATCCGGGCACCGGAGGGTGAGTATTAACATTTATTTTTTTTTAATTGACTCGTGTATAAGCTGAAGTGAGGTTTTTCAGCACATTTTTTGTGCTGAAAAACTCGGCTTATACACGAGTATAAACGGTAATTAGACTTTGCCATTAAAGGCCACCTTTGCAGCCATTTGAAGATTTATGTTCTACGGTGGGGTTCTAGGAAATATGCAAATGCATTTTTATAATCAAATCCATAAGAACTTAATCTGAGTTGACTTCAAATGCTTCAAATTTATGAACTGTTTTATAAATTTGGTACACCTATAAGTGTTTCAAGAGATGTTACTCTTCTTTCTACACCTCCCCTTACTGGAGTCCTAAATCTGATTTCCAAATGTGTCTTAAAAGGCCCCCACCCACTGGAGTTGATGGCATCAAAATGTAAAAAGTAAAAACTATACTAGTCTAGCACCAGCAAACATAGAATATTATACATTTATTAGTCACTTTTTTTTAATAAAAAATGAACATATAAGAAATAAATTGTACTATATTTATTATAAAAAGGCAATAAACATTATAGATAGTAAAATGTAATATTGGCACTACTACCACTATTTGGGGTAAAAAACCTAAATTGTCCAAATATGATACTCCAAAATGTACAGGCACAGTTATATATAAGATCACATCCAAATCATTGGATACATTTTGCTATATATTGCAACGACCAGAGCAAAACTAAATCAGTAAAATGTGCTATAACCGTGACTCATATATAATAAGTTTAAAACTCACAAAAACATGTTTTATATGACTACCATTGATCCTCCAGCATTATCGTGTAGAGTCTGGGTGTGGTGACTGCCGGCTTTTTATGACGAGATTCAATCAAAATTGCTGGACTTGTGTGTTACTTGTTTGTGGTACACCACTGGTCACAGGAGGCCAAGCACACAGGAATCTCACCAGCAAATGTGTTACTGGTTTGCAGGGATTCTGTGATTGTAGTCAAGATATTGTAGCAAATAAAAGTGAGACCAAAATAAGTCCAAAGTTATAGATAGAAGAGCTTTCCAATGTTTTTTGGCTTTGCGCAGCTGTGACAGATATTTAACGATCGGATTTTGACGCAGCTGTGCTGGCTTTCATGCAACAGAAATCGGAGGGCGTGCCATCGGACGATCCAATGGATTTGGACTGAGCGCAGGATTTAACTTTCAAATTGTGCCATAAGACAATGCATTTACATGCACCAGGAAGAAGAAGGTGAACTCTGTCTGACCTGAGCGGGGAAGCGACGCATGCAGGATATTGGGTGCACCATCTTAGTGAATCGCAGCAGAGTGCATGATGGTCGGACAATGCACTTTCTGTAAACTTGTCCGGAAGGGTAAGTGAAAGGGATGCTCTTCATTTGCTCTTCACTAGGGATGCGTTCTCTTTGCCACATCAAAGCTGTCATATTCAAAAACTATCACTGGAGGACTTTCCTCATTAGGCTGGCTCCATCTGAAGGTTTTTATTTTGTTTTAGGAACTCTGTCAGATTTAATAAAGTGGCTTTGGCTCATTTATGCATCTGTCAACACTGTTTTTGCAAACATTTTTTTAAATAGTCACATAAAAATCGACCACTCATATGTTGAGGGGGGACTGGAGTGGCTTTGCGACTCTTAAAAAAGTCACTGTAAGGGGCAGCCCTGGAACAGACAGAGAGCCATTAAACGGATACCACCAGAAAGTCCCTAACTAATCTAAACCATCCTAGACAGTGGACAGTAGCTGGGCAACCCTGCTTAACTCTTGAGTGATAACAACAGACAAAAAGACAAAAAAATTAATAGGAAAAGTCGCCAGAGCCGAGTCAAAACCTAGAGGACAAAGAGGTAACAAATCGATAGACAAAAGGGATAACCAGGAAGACAAGCCAAGAGGGTTAGGAGGTACCAGATATAAGCAGGCAGAATACATGCAAGTTTGAATTAGAACAAGCACTAAGGATTGATTCCCAGGATCTTTCAAGTGATTTCAGAATCCAACCACTGATAGAATAAGGATTTTGGCCATCACAGCAAGCTGTTAGTAAAGGTGACCACTGGGTGTGATGCATACTAAATCAAAACTGCTTAGGAAGAAAAAGACCAGAATTCACAATAAAAAAGACCTCAGCACTCTCCTGAGCACAGCGTTCTGCTGATATATTCTAAGCAAAGGTCACCAATATTAATGTTTTGAACAACTAAACAATTTAAATGAAAAATGTACTTTTTTCAGATGATCACATTTTTCATATTTTACCTCAGTAGAAATAGCATAATAGCATAAAATATATATATAAAAAATAAATAGTTAGATATCTTGTGAAAACCATCCCCTCAAGACATTTTATACAGTTGCCAACAGGATATTTGTAGGAAGTGTAATGTAATCTATTATTCTTGTACAAGGTTTGGTAAACTCTATTGTCCTACAGAAGACAGAAAGATCCTTTTCATGTATTACATTTCTATTTTCTAATTTTAGTTCTAGTTCCTTACAAACCATTCTATCTTAAGGCATTTGGTTTCTAATATGACTGGAAAGAACTCTTGTATGGACAGTGACGTTTGCAAAGCTTATTTACAACTGTACAAAACATTGATACTTAGGATGTCTCCTGTTGTTCTTGCTCTTTAGTTTGTGGCTCTGAGGGCATAGACAAGTATAATACTTCCTCCTGATGAAAAACGTATTCTGTATATAGAAATGCTCACATGACCAAGGAAACTAATCATAAATTGACCTCATTATATTTCTGTTTTCACAATTCACCAGATTCCGCTGGTTGCATTCGTTCTATGCTATTGGCATTATAGGTGTGTTTGGATATTGATGCTGTCTTAGGCCATTTTAAAAAGTCTGAAACTGGGAAAATACACCTTGGTTTTAGTATGCTTGGACCATATATCCAGTGAATGTGTACTTAGCCCAAGCTTTACAGCTTCATTGACTGTCAAGAACACTAGAGAGGAGTCAAATAATCTTAGGTATATATTTTTAAGTATATATTTTTGCTTTTTAAAGTCAACTTTGGACAGCATCCATACTATACTATTCATACCTCTGTGCTGAATCCGCACATGCCCCTATATAGGGTCCATATATAATTGACAACCGTAATGTTTTGCTTGTTTCTATAATGATATTATTATTAGGTTATTTGGTTTATGGTAATCGAGGGTTGTCAGTCATCCAGGCAGACGCTGGCTGTTCGTTAAGCAAGTATGACTCATTATAGATAGACTTAGGCACATTTATTGATAAGAACTTGCTCTCAACCTCATTGCATTTACAGTTTAACTTCTTGGTCATTGTGGACTTTGTCTGAATGTCAATATACAGTCAACTATTAAGTCTTATGGTACTATATACTACAGTTATAAATATATGAACTAATAGGTAGGTTGAGAAATATGAAATGATATATTTGTACATAAATAAAAATTGTTGTATTTACAATATAAGCATTTTGCTATATCATTGTCAGTGTCAGCCGGATGGTTCAGGTGTTTTCCTCGAGTACGGTGTATTTATTTTTAAATGTATGTCTATTCATTTAAATTTGTATGTGAATTAATAAAAATCTCTTTATATTTGTGCAACAAATTGTTTGAAGCTTGGCATTTTTTGTAGGATTAAACAAGGATACAGCATAAAACTAGACTATAATTGTATAAAGAAATGGACGGCACTCACCGATCTTCCAAAAGTATACTTTTCTTCTTGTCTATGGGCACACTGCACATGCTCTCTTCCACAAATCACCCTGTTATTCTCTTGTGAGTATGTTTGTATTACATTTGTGACAGAATTAAAAAGAAGAAAAGTATATTTTTGGAAGATCGGTGAGTGCCATCCATTTCTTTATACGATTCTGGTATTCATACATTTGGAAACCTTTACTGTTGGACTCAGAGCACCCCTGATGCCATTAGAACATCACAAGTTGTGGTACTATTGAGGTACTATTGCCCAGTTCCCATACATAATGACACCCCTGTGCCTTTAATAGACCACTAACCTCTGATAGACCATTAGCCCCTCATTAACCTATAGATTACTACTCCCCTATGTTGCTATACATTTCAAAACCCTCCTGCTCCCACTCCTATAGACTTTTTGAGCCAAACCATCCTATAAATTATGATAAAGTCTGTGCTAGTAATCAATTATATAAATTAAAAATAAATAAATAGGAAAAAATAATGCTCTTGAGGATGTCCCTCCTTAACTGGACGCCTTTGACGCAGGCCCTAATGACAAATATGGCTCTGCATGTAGTTCGAATTGGGACACTAGATCACCAGATAACCTGTTTGTGATTTAGAGTCGCAAATAACCATGACAGGTTTGCTTTAATGCATTAATTGTATATATATATAAGTCAAACAAAGTAATACTAATATTATAATAAAATCGAAACATAATAATGATAATACTATTTACTAGCATGAGGAACATAAACTGTGTATATTAACAAGACCTATAGAGAGAAATGACATTACACTGAGAAGAAATTCTCATGCCCCTATGCCCACCTTTAGTAACAACATTAACAAAGCAAGTCTGAATGCCTTCTGAAATTGCTTAGGCAAGAGCAAATGTTGCCCGTGTTTTATCTCCCTAGAGACTCAAAAACCTTCCAAGAATGAAGTTATGGGAGCGGATCTGGCACTGGGTGAGCTGGGGAGAGCAGTAATGTACTCTCTCATGCAGACAACAACGCCTCAGTGTCAAAGATACAAGACCAAGGGCAGCTGACTGATTCAAGTATACAGCACACAGAAGAAAGGAAAACAATCTTTTGGCAAAAAACTTGACTCCAAAACAGAAGAATGAAGCAGCAGGAGAGCTAACCCATACCATCATGTACAAATATCCAGACGAGCTTTGCCACTGACTATCATAATGCATCAGAGCGCTGTAATATAATGCACACTTGTAAATCACTGAACAAAGGATGTTTCTTCACAGAGTCACTAATCTTATGTACGAGGCAACATACAACTTATAAGAATTTAGTTTAGAGCGTTACCTCTTGCTAAGGATAGTTCCTTGACATCTGTAGTTTCCCCAGCAAGATAGTTTCTTGGCAGTGGCGGACGCTGCCATGTCATATTCTCAAAATGAAAGCTTGATATATCCTATCAGGATTCCTCTATTCTTCTCTAGACCAAGAAGTATGAGAGCAGGGACAAAGGGCTTGCCTTAAAGCAGTTAAAATGAATCAGCATATCCTGGCTCCTATAACTGCATCCATTTGCCATGAGAAAGGCGGATGGAGCCTTTGGTATCTTTTCTCAAAACATTACAGGAAACTGAGGCCACTCTCTAGGGATGAAATTACAATAATGACATGGCTACAGATGGTGTAGGGTTTCTTGAAGTCAACTTGCATTACACATGGCTGTATACTTAAGAAAACATAGTGGTACGCTCATGGTGAACAATCATTTACTAATTCAAGGCCATTGTTATTCAGTCCATTTTACATATAGGGGATATGAGGCAGAAGTCAGCAACAATACATGTTTTCTGTATGTGTAACTTAGAGCTGCTGGGTCCCAATGCTAAATTTGCACAAACTATAAAGTTATTTCTGTTGCACTGTATCCTTGTATAAAATTAAACACCTTATAGACCCTTAAGTTACCCAGGCATCATTAGTTGCATCTCTTAACGTTATACCCATGAATACAATAGTTGTTCAATACAATAGAGCCTGTTCAATATATTGAAGGTACACAATCTGATAGAATTTCTTGCATTCTGATTTGCATTGCATTATGATACAGTATATGAATGCACCATATATGAGTATAACCTAGTAGAACTAACAGCACACCTAGAATTCAGGTTGGTATGAAATGAAATGAAGATTATACTCAATGCACATATAAATGAGTCAGTTGTTAAGAACCAGCTGCTGTTACCAAGCCCAGATATAAATGTGTTTATAACCGGTAATAATGTAGAGTTCATCTGCTGTAGACTACAATTTCCCTTTTTCACATCCATTTAAGTTATACATACCGGGAAATCAGCCAGACATTATCAACTAGTCCTCCATAATCATGAGACAAAAATATGAACTATATTTCACATGTATTATTTTTGGTTGTTACCTCTGCATACTTTAGCACATATTTTGACTAGTAGACAGATGCTTCACAGACTGAGACCAAACCCAGGTGTAAAAAAGCTACCCATACTGTTAGGTGTCTCCCACATGTCACATTCTATATGTTCTTCATTGGCTGGGAGTAACACAGAAAAGGTCTACATCATTGAAGTGGACCATTGACTAAGGACCAGGTGATTAAAGTATGCGGCGAAGATTTAACTATTAAGTGGCCAAATTTGTTCATTAGGATCATGAAAATGGACCATGGTAGAAATTAATCTTTTAAGCGTCAACATTTATTATATGATATTTTTCTTGGTCTCTGTGACATATGGATTTTAAAAAAGTTGGGTTATCATAAGAACCGGGATTAACAATAAAACTCAATTACAGACACATTTGATAACTGTTACAGCTGATCAGGATAGCCCAAGGCTAAAGTACAGTAAATTACCAACATCCAGAGGTCCATTTGTAACTAGGGGTCATCTGTAAGTTGGGTGTTTTTAAGTAGGGGGATCCAAAATGAGTCCCTGCCAGTGAGATCTCATAATCTATAATGAGATTGTATGTTCCACACTTCAAAAAAAGCAGTGATGGTTTATTTGGCATGTAAGCCCTACTGACAACAGAGATTGACGTAGGTGAATTTATCCTATGTACTTTGCTGCAAAATGGAAACTAAAATATGGCTGTTAAAAAACAGAGCGTGGGCTCCAGACCCTTTGACTTTCTTGGGCCCAGGGCTTGGATGACGGGTAGGTTTTGGTAGGCGATCTCCTAGTGTGCTACTCTCGCCCATGTGTAGGGACTACCTTTATAATGTTGGGGCATGTGTGGGGGGCTACCTACTTATTGCTGGGGCATGTGTGGGGACTACCTATATACTGCTGGTTGCATGTGTAGGGGCTACTGTTATACTGCAGGGCATATGTGGGGCTACTTATATACTGCTGGGGCATGTGTGGAGGGAAATGATATACTAGGGGCATGTTCAGGGCTACATACTAGCGGTGCTCTGCTATTTAAATTAATTAGGATTAAATATGAATTAATAAGGGGGAAGTATACGAAAGTATTTATTATAATATATTGAGGGGTATTATCTGTATATACAGTGGGGACATTGTGAAGCCCTTAGCTGTTACCTAGGGGACATTATATTGACAGATTTTTTTTAGAGGGTGGGGATATTCTCCGGAGGACAGAGTCACCAGGTTGGCAAATTCTGCAGTGATAAGTTACGGCTGGAAGAAGTTTCCATGGCGTTCTCTACCTGACGAAGAGGGATTGGGAACAATGAGGAGACTACAGGAAGAAAAGCCTAAAGAACCAGGCCAACACAGACGTTGAATGTAACAGCTGCAGCCTAAAAGTAAGTAATGTCTGTGTTCGAGTGCAGCTCAGATGTGCTGTACATTTAATGCTGGTATATATTTATCTGTGGTAATTTACTGCAGATATGTACAGTATTTAATCATGCAGTAAATTCATTTTTATACGATTTGTGCAGGATATTATAATGTGCTGTTTATTCATTGCTGGTGAATATTTATATGTGCAGCCTAGTCATTGGTATCTATGTGTTTGGTATATTCTTTGCTTGAATATATTTATATTAATATTTGTGATATATAGATTTCAGGTGTATATCTATATGTGCAGTACTTTCGCTGGAGGAACATATTTTTCTATTAGCACTATATATTTACCATTGATATGCCTTATTGTAGATGATCCCACAGCATCAGCCCTTTTGTGTTTCATTCTTAAGATTTTTTCTACAATTTTTTCTACAATTTTACAGAGGGGGCGGGAAGAGTGGGAGACACAGTTGATGGACGTAACACAATGACGCTGTGAAAAGGGCAGAGTTCACGGCACACACAGCGTTCTACTTGCGCCAAGAACCTGGCAACTGCTAGCAGCATTCAAATAGTAGAAAGTGGCTTTTCAGTTAAAAACATTTGGTTGTGGGCACTCCCCCTCTGCTGAAACCCTAGCTACGCCACTGTTTCAAATAAAAGTCTCATAAGAGACTGGAATCACTTCCTGCAGAACACAGAGGCTCCTCCCACAGTGTAATGGCAGCTATGAAATGTGGGAAGGGGGAGCTAAGTTGATATATCTTTTCTTGCTAAAATATGTTTACTTTTGGCATATTTATGTGACTATTGCTCTCATTTTATCATATTTTTGAAGTTGCATCTAACATTTTCCATTGTTGCATAAAATAAGAATAAGACAGAAGAATAAACAGTAAAGAACGTCCCGCATGTACCAATAACAAAAGATATTATAAATAAGTCATGTGTTGTAAATAACGGCAGCTTGTTAAAAAATCAAAGTTCAATTTATTGTAAATGTAAAACCCTGGATGAAAGGGTCTATTTGACATAAAGGTTGAGGTGGGACAAGAGTTAAAAATTTTAGACATATTTACAGGTGTCCCTGTAAAATGAGAAGGTCCATGGCTTCATTGGTCAGCTGCTGTATTTTAAATGTCACAATTTGTAGGCAGTAAAACCCTTGCAAAAAATTCTATACCACTATTATTTGGGTAGTCTATAAAATCAGCTTTTTTTCTTGTGTAACCTTTCGGTTTAGCCCTACTGTGGAAATCTTCTTATATTTCTTATCTGTGGCCTCCTTCCTTCTAAAATCAACTGTTATAATTTTGCTAATGAGCCCAAGGGGCTAAAGTTTTTACCACAGTCATGTGCCTGGATCCATAAGTAAGTGCCCCAGGTTTATCTTGCTTCATTTTAGATTTCCTCTAAATTTGAGATTTCATGATATTCTAATCCATGTAAAAAAAAAGAAAAATAAACAAAAAAGACCTAATAGATTTGAGATAAAATTTCAGATTTTAATGTGCTCATTTACAATGCTAGATTATTGGCTTTGTTAGACTTTGTTAGGTTTCTGCATGGTACTTTTTTTTTTGTCAGCGCAAAAAATGCAGTGGGGTGATCAGAAATACCAAAACTCCCATAGAACCCTGCTTCACCTGTCTTGTAGTCAACTGGATCAGCCATTGTCATTTTTTATATGGCCTGTCACAGCACTGTAAACATTAGCATTCCTGCTAGTGTGAACAGAGCCACAGTTTATTTTTTATGATTTGTGAAGGTTTCCCAGACAGCATATATCCATAAATCCATTTTTAACAACTTTCTCTAGAATAAATAGGTTCTTATCAGGGAATATGGAGGCTTCAAGTGTAAACATGAACTAAAGAGGAAGTGGTGTATAAGTGAAAGAATGCATATTGAAACCCGATAAGAGTCCTATGAGTATCATCATCACCCATCAAAGTAAACACATAGTTAGCTATGTGTCATTAGTAGCCAATATTTACCTGGAATATAAGCTGATTGCAGGTGAAATCTACATTATATATCTGAAATAAAATTACATACTATTAAATGTTTAGTTTAATTAAAAAATACTATGTAAAATGTGTAAAATATAACAAAATGTTGTTGTTGTATTGCTTACTCTGGTCCAAGGAGGGATCTACAGCACACACTGCGACAAAAACTACCCCCAAACTACCCCCAAACTACTGGTCGATTTATTTTTGTAATACCGTATATACTCAAGTATAAGCCAAGTTTTTCAGCACAAAACACTTGGTTTATACTGAAGTCTATAAAAAATAAACTCTGTACTCATCTTTCAGATGCCCTCTGCAGATCCTCATCAGGACAGGGACTGGCTATATACTGGGGGTCAGGCACTGGCTATAGACTGGGGACATGCAATGGCTAAATACAAGGGGACAAGCATTGGCTTTATACAAGGGGACTGATGGTTATATACTAGGGGGCAGGGAACATACTAGGGGGCTGCTGGCTATATTCTGGGGGCAGTGGGCTAATGGCTATATGCTGGGGGCAAACTCTGGCTATATACTAGGGGGAAGGGGCTTGCTGGCTGTGACCAATGCATTTCCCACCCTAGGCTTATACTCCAGTCAATAGTTTTTCCCATTTTTTTCTGTTAAAATTAGGTGCCTTGGCTTATACTCAGGTCGGCTTATACTCAAGTATATAGGGTATATTAAAATGTATAAAATGCAAATGTGTAACATACAACCTTATGTCATTGTAAAGTTTCCATAGGTATGGTCATTTTAAGTTCACTTAATCAATAAACTAGGTAAGCTTCAGGGTATCAGGGTCAGCGAGTAATAAGTGATATGCCCTAACTGACCACATTGTCAAGAACTCTTCCTCAGGCCACCAGATCAGTCGATTATATGGCAGACAATGGGGGTCATTTATCTTTAGTCAGGACATTTGTGCATGTCTTTTCTTGGTTTTTCTGGGTTTTGGGCTTGTTTGATTTATCTTAGAGGTTGATATATCAGGCAACTGTGATTGTGGGGTTTTCTTTGTAATCCCTCCTATAGGTTTTCCTTCACCTGATCTGGACTGGAGTTTATTTGTGAATTTTAACCATGATTGCACCAAAATTGTGACTTTTTCACATATCCACATTTGGATTTCAAAGATATCAGGTGCATCACAGAAAAAAATTATTTTGCGGTTAACTTTGCTAAGTGAGTGGAAAAGCCACAAATGGTGCAAAAATACAAATGTGACAAAAATAGTCACAGAAAATCCTAAGATAAATGAGTCAGATTTCACTGCAAGAAAAGTACTGCATGCACTCCTTTCTTGGTTCACAATGAATACCAGTGCCTGTAATAAGAAAATTAAGAATAACAATAAAAATAACAAATAGCATGAAACAATGAGAAAAAAAGGATAAATTTACTTGCACATACTTTTTCCATCAACCTTTAATAAATGGACTTTCCTCTCATGACATAGAACTCAGCACAGACATGTCTTAAGTGCTACAATAACCACTCCTTGCCCTAGCAATTCATTTTTCCACAACTGTTCTACAATTAGAAAAACCTCTCCACTACTTGAGACTTCCTCTTCTGCACAGGCTGAGGATAAAATCACTACAAAAGAAGTTTTGTTAGTGGACGTGAGAAGAAGAAACATAAGGACTGAAGGGATTTAGATCATGGGTAGAAGGGGTTGGGTTGATAAGATAAACGATACAATCTAAAATTATTAACTTTGAAGTTACTTTATGCATAGTAAGCATATGGCTGTATCTTGTAACTACATCACTTACTGGAAAGATGCTGGAAAATTAACATCTAAAGCTCATACTTTTTTGAGAACACTGTTACAATATTGGCTACCCTGGGAACACAGGTACAATACTGGATACTGTGGGCAGCATTGTGGCTCAGTGGTTAGCACTGCAGACTTGCAGCTCTGGGGCCCTGGGTTCAAGTTTGTATGCTCTCTCTGTGTTTGCGTGGGTTTCCTCCGGGTCCTCTGGTTTCCTCCCACACTCCAAAACATACTGGTAGGTTGACTAGATTGTGAGCCCCATGGGGGCAGGGACTGATTTTGCAAGGGCTGTGTAATCTGTGTGCACTATAGAAATAAAGTAATAACTCCTTAATAGTATTAGTACATCACACATCAGCTGCAGGTATATGGAGAGGGCTTTCAGAAACACAGGTTCCCGACAGCATAGGACTTTTATTTGGTTACATCATAACCACTCCATGAAACAATGAAAGTTCTATGCTGTCGGGAACCTGGCTGGACTGTGATTATATTTCTGAAATTCTACATGCCCTAGCAGGAGGGTGGCCCGTGCTGGATCCGACACTGGAGGCAATCTACGGGGTCGTGAGCTGGCGTTTACATTTTCTATATGGAGAGGGCTCTCCATACAAGCTGGGTGTTTGCTAGTACCAATTGGTGGTGTTAACCCTTTTAAAAATATGCTAATTAGCCTTGGGCACTCTGTGACATAAAAAGAGAGAGCCTAAGACTAATAATTATGCCTGCCTCCAGCAGTGACACTTACCTCCTCTCCCCCACAGGAGCCTGGTGACGTCACACAAGAGGCGTGCATAATTATGAGCTTCAGGAGCTCTGTGCACGTCACACAAGCTACCAGCGATCTTGGCTAATAATAATGCACACCTCCTGTGTAACGTTACCAGGTTCCAGAAGTACCGTGCTTAATTATTAACCTCAAGGGCTCTGTGTACGTCTGAGGGCTAGTTAGCATATTTTTAGCGGATTGTCAACATATCAAGCTTCATGAAGATATGTGCTGCCATCAGGGAGAAGACGCCAACAGGTGAGTATATATAGCTTAATTTACTACCACAAAAGTGGAAGATTTCCTTTAAGAATACTTCATGATAAAAAGGACAGATTGGACCAAAGAAGTTAGGATTTGTTGAGTGAGTTGGTTATGGGTATTGGCAAAGAAAACAATATTTCAAGACAGTAAAGGTCATAAAGAGAGGTGAGGGTGCAGTGTGCTATAAGTGACTTGTATACAGATGAGGAGTGAATGTCTGCTGATGAGAGAGTAGTCATAGAGCCGAATGAAGACCATGAAGGACATGACTGAAGTGAAGGTTGGAATGTGTGATTGACCATTTCCCTTGCAGGAGCTGGGTAAATAAAGCTTAGAAATGCATAGCTTTACAGACAGATAAATACATCTTACAAATCATATATTAATTACTGCAGAGGTGCTTAAAAGGTGGGGTATACAACTATTTATATACATTCTGGTTTATGATCTGATATGCCAGACAATAATAGAACATAATAGAGCATATCCCTGATGGACACGTGCATATGGTTGTCACAACCAGATCTTTTCCTTTGGTAGAGTAGTGTGTTTCCTCTGTGTTGTTATCCACAACTTCTCTTGGCTATAAAAAGCTAACTATCACGGTGTTTTAGCAGCTGCATGTATTGATCAGCTAGCTGGCGGGGCAATCTTTAATGATATCCTATTTCTTCTAGACTAAATCATTTGGATATTGATGTTCAACAACAGTATCATCTGAATAATTGGCCATAAGTTATATTTTGCCTTTGAATTCCTTGATGCACTAGGCTAAATTGCATGTTATATATAATTGACTATTGTCACGCTCTGCACCATCTCTACTAGTTGGCAGTTCACTGTGATTATTCTTCCAGAGGTGAAAGAGAGACGTGGAGCTGCAGGCTCCTTATTTATATCTGTGAGATGGAAACCTGTCTAATTTTTCTGATGGACAAGGCATCTAAAAACCCTCATTTTTGATGCTTCTGGCGGTTGGGTGTTGGCGTGACCGGAAAACCAGTGGAGACAACAGTTCAAAACTTGACCAGGTTTTACCTGGCCTAAATTGGACAAACCTGGCGAAGATTCCTTACGGCGTTTAAACCTGACAATTGAAATGCCAGTCTTAATAAATTCCCCCCTTTATATTGCAGTTCATCATACAGATCTGCTAACTGTGATGAGAGACACGTAGCCTTCCATAGATTTGAGCACAGAGCACACGTAATAGGGGCAGATTCATACTGCTGGAACTATACTGATGTGATACACATTGATAAAAACAAGCAAGATGTTACTTTATAATTCAACTAACTTACTCTTTTGTAGATCTTTCCTTGTACGCATGTATGTCGTTCTTTCTTAGATGGGAATAGTTTTCCAGCAAACAGTTTTTAGGAATGACTCTGAAGGAAAACAAGAAGCTATTAATGATGTGCCAAATTAATAAAAAGTTACTTACAATATACAAAAAAGAAAAAAAATCTCGCAAGAACCTACATTTAAAAATAAAAACAGCAACTACTATGTTTTTTGAGCTTCAGTTTGTAAAATAATTTTATCCATATAGATATTAACAGAACGCCGGCTTCTCAGACGAGGGCACGCAGCTACGGGGAGCTGCGCGGCGAAGATGTAGGATAGGAGGAACAGAAGAAGAGTCTACTGGGGCGTGGAGTAGCCGCAACGTGTAGCCTCATGTCTGGCTACTCCACACCCCAGTAGCCTCATTAGAAAATGTACATATTAGGGCAATAAAGATTTTAAAAAGATAGCGAGGATGTGAGGATTGGCTCTAAATCCTCACTTCCAATACATGCACCTACCACCCAATCTACTTTTATAGGTAGATTTGTATTCTTACAAATGTATTACATTAGGCTAAAATTCTTTTTTTTTTTTACGGTTAAGAATCTCATAGTGATTTTCACTATTGGTAAATAGAAGAGTTCCTGCAACCTTTTTATAGCCTTGAAGGGGCAACTTATCATACCATTAAATGCTTGAAAAAAGAAAATACTATGGGCCCAGGGGGGTCTTAGCATAACAAATAGTCTATACTTCATTCGTCTCTGGCTGTGGTTTGTAGGCTGTAGGCTGTAGGCTCTGGTGTTGGTTGTGTTGTGCTGCGCTGCAATGGAGCACAGGGGGAAGGTAACTATACACTGCTATGTATACACTGTTCTGAACCATGGGGCCCATAGTAAGAAAATATTTAATCCAAGAAAACTCCTTCAAAGAGGGCAGGTCATTGACACTTCATCCTGACAAATTTACTATAACCTGTGCCCAAAAACTGGAGCATACTATGGTTGAAAATCCTGTCAGTCCCTGTCTTGCATCACTTTCAATTCTAGTGAAAGGGATGTGCCAGAATTCTTAAGAAGCTAAAACCTCTGAACAATTCTGGGCCATCTCACAGCAATGAGCCAGATTACGAATGGCACATGAACTGGTAGTCTCGTATAACAGCCCTGTTAAGGAACCATTTCAGGATTGCTGCAAATGAGACAAGGCTCTTTCAGGAATGTTGAGGTTGTGGTGATGAATGATTTTAACGTGGCCTTTATTGTGACCAGAAAAAGGCCAGGGAACCCTGACTCAACTGTGAGACCTGACTCGAATTTGCTGTGCAACCAAAGAGACATTATGATGTGGCAAGAAATGAAATTCCTTGGGAACAGAAGAATGTATACTTTCCTAAGGAGTCTCTTGTTGTCTTTTCAAGATGCACAATGCATATGTCGGCTTGGCACGCAAGGCTCTTGCAAGCAATAATATTAATACACAAACATGGACTAAGCAAAGTTTCAGCACACAAGCCCAAGGTAAACATACTGTGACTTTCATAGATGTGCTGTACATTCCTCACTATTATCTAATAGGTGCGAAGGTCAATATGATCTGAATGATAATTACACAGTACTTGATAATGAGACACCTCCCAACAGGATACATCACAGCTGCATATTGTATGTTAAAAGATGTATCTCCATAAGAAACTACATTCATTCATAGATAATAGTATGTATTATAAGACTTATAATGTTATGTTGTAAATCATCCTTTTGTGTTGTCACAACTGAATACCCAAGTGTTCATCTTCTATATTTATGATAGGAAGCGATCTGGGCTTTTCTCAGTGACTGAAAATCACATGCACAGTGATATTTCTACTTTATGACATTTGTCCAAATAAAACTAACTTGCTCTCCATAATATAAGCAACAAAAAGCAAAGAAAATCTAAAGACTTTTTCTCTCCTTCTTGCCTACAGCTTCTAATACATAGGTCAATAATGTTAAATTGATGGTCTAACCACTAAGACCCATAACATTTGCTGGCATTGGAATAGCAGACAGACTGCCACTGTTTGCAACACATAAGTATTACACATTTATGAAAAATAGACCCTCACAATGTTTATAATAGTGCAAGTATTGTTATTACATTTATTATTTTGTGTTCTTCTCACCATTTGGGATATACCGTATATACTCGAGTATAAGCCGACCCAAATATAAGCCAAGGCCCCTAATTTTACCACAAAAGCCTGGTAAAACCTACATTTTTTTTACTTGAGTATAAGCCGAGTTTGGGGTTTCAACACATTTTTTTGTGATTAAAAACTAGGCTTATACGAGAGTATATATGGTATTTCCTTTTTGTTTTCTAAATCTAGTAAGTATGTTATAATGATATGTGTTACACATGTGCATGTGTGCTTACTGAAATTATCCATATGCAACATCCCCCACCGGGGCCTAGCCCTTCTTTGGTGGTTGTAGAAAGCCGGGGCCCAGAATGCCAGAGCGGCTGGCTTATGCAGCCTTGGGCATGCTATGGTCATGGTGCTTGGTATTGAGACCAGAGGACAGGCCTACAGCTTGGCAGGTCTCTAGCAGGTGGTGTGTGCAAGAAAAGTAGAGGGAGAGGCTGATGAAGGAGGTTTCTCCCTGGGGCAACCCCTGAGGTGTATATAGGAATCCCTAGGTTCAGAAGGCTGGAAAGCTGGTAGGAGATAGTTGGTCCGCAGGAAGGGTTGCTCACAGCTTGATAATAGCTTCAGACTGCGCTGATAGATGGAGCCGAATCCGGACAGTGGACCTCTGCTCTGGGGCTTAGTCTCCTAATTTGCCCAAGGTGTCAGGCAGCTGGCCTGAGACACCAATGCTTCCTGGTAATATGACACTGGCTTGTGCAGCATAGGCAGGTGCTGCACACTCCTCTGCTTCTGGAATCTACTGACTCTGCAGACCATGTGCTCCCGCCACAAGGGGTTTTATATTCCCCTAATGAGGTGACAGCACTCTCCAATCAGCTTCCCGCTTGATTTACAATAGTACAAGGGATATCATTGGCTTATAACACTTCACGTTAACTTTTGTCTTACTAGGCAGGAGTTTCATGCTGTAATTAGTATTTTACAGACCTCCTGGTGAGGTGATCAATCTCACCAGGTAGCTACTGGCATGAAGATGGACATTTACGTAACACCTACCCATCCCATGCATTGGCAAGGGTGTTGCACATACTATATATATCTGTGTCAAGTTGTTTAAAAGGGAAATTCCATCAAAAAGGTTTGTTGCTAAATTTATTTTTTATTAGTATTTCGGCCTGACTTAGTCACAGTAATGATCTGCTGCATTCCATTGTAAGGAATGTCACTTATCATATCTTATTCTTAGTCTGTGACACAATTACTATTAATATACAAGGTGACACTTCCTTATATTCTTTTGATCATATGTTAATCGAGAATAAAGAATACTAGAGATAGGCATTTCCCATTCATATATCACAAATCTCTATATTAAGACCAATAATAGTAGTAACAAATGTGATTAAAACTATGATACAACATGACTGGTCATGGTCAAGTAAAAATAATAGACTCTAAAAAGAACAGGCCCAAAAATTAATGTCTAGACCAAATAAAATCTAGAACCAATCTAGACCAATAACAAACATTTATGGCATATTCACAGCTATTTATTGCATATACACACCCACTTCTTCATTCAGTGGAGCAGTAAGACAAGGACTGCAGAGCCAGAGGAGGGTTCCCCATCTATTTATGGCACATGCTGTTGTTACTCCATTAATTATTCAATATGCTTTATAGGGTCAGACTGGGGGGGCTAGGGCCCACCAGTGCAATTGATGCTGGAGGCCCACCTATTGCTTCATGGGAATATTGAATACTATAAAAATCCCATATAATCCCACATAAAATGGAGTGTGAATCAGCCAGGTTGTGGCAGTCTGGATGCAGAAAAGAATTATTTAAAATTAAAAAGTTTTTTTAATCTCTTAGTGGAGACAAGGGCAGGGGTAGCAAAAAAAGTGACTTTGTATGATTGAAAGTGCCAGGTTGGGGTTCAGCCAATGAGTGGCCTCCTTGGTCAATAAGACCTCCCATGATCCAAAAGGGTCACTCATTGGATGAAGTGGGTTATGTGAAAACCCTTTGTGCCTTCTGATCAGACACAGGGATCAAAGCCTTGAGCAATGTGGGTATCAGAAACATAGTATTTTTCTTTCGTTATCTCTGCCTCAGACCCATTGGGTTTCCAGTATTCCTAAAAAAACATTTAACGTTCTAGTCCTTTTCCATTTATGCATTTTTTACCCTCTGCTTTCCAATTTTGCACTAGGAAGCTACATACACGCAGAAGTTTTTGATTATTTTTTTTTTGCGGATGTCCCTGACTTATGTCGTTCCGACTTACGAATGACCCATAGTTACTAACAGGGATCTCACCAGCACAGATAGTCTGCAGGAATCTTCTGCATGTGTGATCCCAGTTCGGCAGCTTAACTCTCATACAGGACAGGTTGAACAAGCTGCAAATGGCTCCGGAGGGAGATTGCATATATTGCAGTCTTTTCTTTCTTGTTGCGCAGGCAGTGGCTTCAATGCTGTATTCTACTGCAAGCCACTGCCATGCGCTATTGCTGGTATCCAAGGATGCTTGCGCGATCTTACCAGCAAAGCGTCCTTGGAAACGTGATCGCTTGCAGATAGATAGAGCACTGAAGCTGCTGTTTGTCTTACAAGACAGAAAAGTTTAAAGATTGTGCCTCAGTACAGTAAAGTACTGTCATTTCTTTGTTAAAGTGCCTCTTTTAATCATATTCAGTGTCTTTAATATGTTACGGAAAGTTGCTGTCCCACGTATCCAAGGACACACACGTCTTTGGTTACCCTCGCTCTATTGTGGCGAAAATGCAGTGGCAGTGTTATCATACGCCTCTTATACGTAACCCAATGACTGCCTGTGTTACCGTTTTCTTATACCTCTTTCTTTTTTATAGTTCGGTGTACAGAGTTTGGTAAGGAGTAACTTTTTGTGGGATAAGCTGATGTTTGCATTGATATCACATAGTGAAATTCATGAGTGTTTGATCACTTTTTCCGCATAAGTTGATAGGTAGGCTTGTGGCAAGGGACAGACAGTTCAGGGTTGCTACGGACATCCACTATGTTGTTACTATAAATTGCTGAAACTTGTGCTGTGGCCAACCCGCAGGAGCCTTGCCCCATGTGCCACTATAACCCTAGGTCCCATCTCTTATAATGAGGAGGCGGAGCCAAGTGGTGTCGGGGCCCATTGGTGATTTCACCGGTACAGTAATGGGCCAGTCTGACCCTGCTAATGGGAATACTGCTTTTAGGCCACAAACAATCTTAAACGCAACATCCCCTATAACTATACCCCAGTCCAGTCATAAACTCTGCATGCACTTTCACCATTTATCTATCTGTAGGAATGTATTTGCCTATGCTAAGCCGTTAATTGGAGATTTGCCTTTGTTCTATTCTCATGCACTCTGCCTATTGTAATTAGTGGGGAATTTTCTAAATAGAAACATGATATAGGTATTAAATCATATTGTCTTGGGAGAAAAAATATACAACTGTCAGTTACTTACATTTGGCAATTCCTTTCAATTTGGATCCAATCTCTCAGACTTAGACCACGTGTATAGGATCATATTTTTCTGGCAATGCACTAGCCACAAATACAGTGGCTAATTCACAGCCACATTGACTTCTATTGTGCATGGTCATGGTGGGTAAGAAATGATGCATGCACCGTGTCTCACCACACTGTGAATATAGTGAGCAGAGGGGCCGCAAATTATAGAGCAGGTCTTATTGATGCCTGGCAGGGAGGCAGTTTTAATGGACACACCGCCAAAGTCGTATTTTTGTAAATTTGTATGTGTAAAAAAATATCAGGAAACTGAGGCTGCAGAATGGTAGGGCATATTCAGTACAGATCATGTAGCAACTGAGACGCTGGTGCCAAAATGAGTTCAGCAGTTCAATTAATGCATGTAAACTACTGATCTGCATCATAGCCCTAGATCTTCCAGTTATATCTCTGCTTAGAAAGGAGGGAAGAACTCTTTAGCTAGCAGATTAAGAGCTCCTAGAAGGTTTTTATTAGAACAAGGATACAATGGAGTCAGTACATCCCTTTCTTTTGAACTTTTTATTATCTGAAATATATAACAAGAGGTAGACACACTTGAAGAGTTCAAAGCAATAGCAGCTACCAGACTAAGAAGACACAAGATTAGATCAAAATGTATATGGCCTACCTAAGAATGGTAGCCTTCCTATATCTTATTGTAAAATGTTATTTGTTCAGTCCCATAATAATATTATACAAAGCCAAATATAGGGAATTGCAATTCCCAGGAGGATCATTCTCCATATTTTGGCCATGGATAGATATCACATGACCCTCCATCATCCCCTTGCAATGGATTGGTTAACCACACAAAGTATGAAAGGTAACTTTAATGTGCATCACCCTGCTTTACCCCTGGGACACAGTTCATCTCTAGGTCGCACCGGCCAAAATGCTTTAGGTGGCCACATTTCAGTCTGTATTAGAAAGGAGGGAAACAACACATGGAGTAATTTGGTACAATTAGTGGCTGCTGCAACACAAAGACATACAAGTGATATGGTGCATGCCCTGAACTACATCTCACCCTAGTAAAAGGTGGTGACCCCACAGACTGTAGACTGAGGTCAATGGCAGGCCAACAGGAGTAAAAGTCCCAAGTAGTGTGATACAGATGCCATGACCTGCTCCAACTAGTGTAATGTATACAGTTTACACAAACATGGCAAATACCTTGAGAGGTATTAGAACTGAATCACTAATTTTTAAAATAAGGTTATTATGTATATGGTAATCATAAACTTACGCTAACCTTGTAGATTAATACAACACTTTTTTATGCCAGAGACTTTATGCCTGTAATTTCTGCTTTAGGCAGCATTCACATGGCCATATTATAAAGTTGATTTATTGTCTGTAATATGGCCCACTTATAAATTGGATTCCATGAAGGGAGAAATATGGCCATGTAATATAAACTTTTTTATTCCAGAGACTATTAATTTCTGTTTTAGGCAGCATTCACATGGCCATATTAGAAATTTGTTTTATTAGAACATCTATGTTCTTTTAAGCACATATTAAAATGTAGGCTGAACTGGCACCATGAAAAATATAAGTAGCCATCATAGGAATAATAAGGTGTTTTCTATAAGAACCACTGCATGTAAGGAAAAGTATAGTAGCACATGATGGATTCCATGAAGGGAGACATATGGCCATGTGGTATAAACTTTTTTTTATACCAGAGACTTTATGCTTGTAATTTCTGCTTTAGGCAGCATTCACAAGGCCATATTAGAAATTTGTTTTATATATGTCTGTAATATGACCCACTTATAATTTCTATACCCTAACAAAGACATATAATTAGGCACATGTATTATATTTTATATAGACTCCATAAAGATCATTGCAAATATCGTCACATGCACAATTCTGTTTTGTATTAACCCTTTAAGTAAATCTTTTTGTTGCCACAGTGGAAGTTCGGCAGCACTTCCAATCAAAGAAAAAAAAATACACTAAAGTCCTCACAATTGACATAGTAGCTCATGGCCACCCCTCATTTGCATTGCAGGCTGCTTAAGAATTAACACATGTGAGTGCCCTCTATCTCTCTCTCTCTGTTAAACAACATAGCAACATGCCATGTTTGCTATTGACTGTGGCATCTAAAGCAGTACTGCTGGCATCATGCTGGCTAAGTTAATTGGTTCTAGCTAAATAGCAATATTTCTAATTATATAACCAATATAGTAAGAACTGGGACTGGACCACTTATTTTCTTTTGAGCACATCTTAAAATGTAGGCTGAACTGGCACCATGAAAAATATAAGCCATCATAGAAATTATAAAGTATTCTCTATAAGAACCATTGCATGTAAGGAAAACTATAGTAGCACATGATGGATTCCATGAAGGAAGACATATGGCCATGTGCCAATGTGAAGTATCTATACACACTCTACAGCAAAATGCATGTGAATTACTCATTAAATGTGGGATTACATCTGAAAAAAAACCCTGACATAAAGGATGTAATATATTTAGACTTGCGCTTCAAATGCCAGTCTTAAAATTCTCCCCAGATGGCGCTTCTGAGTAAATTTGGAAGCCATCTCAGTCAAGTTGGGCCTGTTCAGACCGGGCTTAGGCCTCTTGAAGTATCCGGTGAGTGGCAAGAACGCCCTGCCAGACCACTCCTCCAGTTGCCATGCCCCCCTTCATGCCCCCCTGGTGTGGAGGCAGCATAAAGGGAAAAATAATCGCAAGTGTTAGTGATACTGTAGCATTTATTTTAGGGTTTCTTCGCCAGTGTTATGGCGCAGAAGCCCTGATAAATAAGCCCCATTGTCTCTGCTGGTATAGCTCTCCAAAAATTCCTAATAACTGTCTGGGATGGACTTCATCTATGCCTTAAAGAAAGCCAAATCACTGTGACTGTAAATTGCTGTGGGTTAGCCGCCCACAATAGAATAATCATAGTTAGACAAAGGAGTTAACTTGCTTTAGACACTTTAATACATCTGGTGGAGCTTAAGACCATCTAACTTTGCACCTTAAATAAATAAAATATACTTTAATAAATATGCCTTAATGAATGTGCATACATACATCATTTTTTCAATCGTTTTAATAAACTGTAAGTGACTGTTCATGGAACGTTCACTAAAGTATTCTTTCTGCACATACTTTATTCTTTAAAGGGTACCTGTCACCACTTTTTCACAAATAAATCTATTGACAGGTTCCCACAGAGCCCTATTATGACACCCTTCTTTTAGCTACAAATTGTATCCCTATAGCATAACTTTATGTTATATTATCTGGCATTAAAGGGGGTGTGCCTTGCTCGGCCAACCCCACCCATCTACTCCTTTCCATGTCCCATGCCTCTTGTATGTCTCTTCTGAGCAGTCAGCACTTAAAGGGGTTATCTGGGAATAAAAATTTACTTAGGGCCGGGCTGGGGCTGGCTATTTAAAAATAATAAACGTGTACTTACCTCCTCCGGCGCTGTTGATGTCCCACGCCACGATCCATATCATCTGTGCGCCGATTTGCTTACAAGAGCGCACAGGGAGCTTCCTGTCAGCCGACACCGCAGAGAGATAGGGTTGGATGGGAGGAGCCGCCACATCGCCGGCCGGAAGCTCCCTGTGCGAGGCTTCTGTGTCACTGTAAACAAACAGGGGCATGGATCAAACGGACCACGGCGCGTGACATCGGCAGCCCCGGGGGAGGTTAGTACACATTTATTATTTTTAAATAGCTCACCCCAGCCCGGCCCTAAGTAGATTTTTATAACCGGATAACCCCTTTAATGTCATGTAACCAGGGTGATGTCATCTAAGGTCCTGTATCCAGTTACATTTGCAACATCTACCACATGCCAGTATATGACCTCATGAAATCACAACATGCCTTCATGGAGACATGGGGAGGAGTATAAGTCCATGGAGGCATGCTGTGAATTCATGTGATAAGATACATACAACACATAGACATTTCGGGGGATATTTATCATACGCTGGCGCTCGTGATAGCCCCGCCGCTGCAAATTCGCAGCCCGATACATGAAGAGGCTTCTGCCTCTTGATGTATCGGGCTGCCAGCAGCGCAGAGTTTTTCCTACGCCAGGCCCTGCGCAACCGGCGACTTTTAACGTATGAAAAGTCGCCGGCAGCAGCGAGTGCGCAGGCACAGGGACAGTAACGCCCCGCGCCGGCCCACTCCAGTCCGGCCGCGCCCCCCGCTCGGCCGGCCGCGCCCCCCCCCTTCATGCCCCTTCACGCCCCACTGGCATGAAGGTGGCGGATTGTGAAAAATAATCGCAAAAGTTAGCAATAAGCTAGCATTTGCGATTATTTCAGGGCCTCTGCGCCACTGGCGGTGCGCAGAGGTCCTCATAAATATCCCCCTTCAAATGCAATTGGGTAAAAGACCTTAGATAATCCTGGTCACATAACACGAAGCATCCACTGATGTAACAGAGTTCTCTCTAAGTGCCCCATACAACTAGTCAAGCAGGAACATGGAAGCAGGTCAATGCAAGTAAAATTTAATATGCAAGACTCACTTAGTGTGAGTGGTACATAAGTTTACAAACTTATTTATTAACATTATAGTCATGAATATAATGAAACTCTTTATGTCCACAGGAAGGTGGAGAGTTTACAATTACTTGTCACTTTCTTCAACAATGTTCTTGCTTTTCCACTAGTTTCTTGGCCTTGTCAAATGATATATCTAAAGCTAAAGGTTCCGGCAATTTATTTCTTTTGCTTTAGGCAAATAATTTAACAGAGGCACAGGGTTCTCAGGAAGCTGATAGTGGTCTAAATTACTTGGTAAATGTGATATCTATGGTTAGCTAGTGATGATAACAAGGACTTCATTATTGTGTGGGAACTAAACAGTAGGATCCCTAGGCTCAGTCAGATGGGTTTCTATTTTGGACATACATTCCTATAATTCCAAATTCTTTTGCTCTACTGTTGGGATATATGTTGGGTTTTCTCACCATATATAGAACAGGGTTTTGAAAATGGATGCCCAGATTGAGGCCCAGTTAAACATCACTTTTTTTATTTCGGAATATGATGTAGTTAGTATAAAGAAAACTACTACACTACATAGAATATTTTTATATTACACAGCTATGAAATAGCTCCTGTGTCCAGAAATTTCAATCTTCAGTCCCTTAAGTGAAAAATTCATAGCATTAACATTTTTTAACAAATTTAAAAAGCAAAGCTATTCCATCACTGTTGTTTGATTTTCCACTTTTTACTATATCGGATCAAAACTTAAAAAATCTTTAAAAAATGAAAAACATTTTCTATACTATATTCTATGTGTGGTGTCCTAGACACTAGCCAAACCACAAATATCATAGATACTTACAGTGGCATACAAGCTAAGACACAATAAATACGATGAAACGGCCTAGCCCTTCCTGAATATAAAATGTGATGTCTATTACATAATCCAATAAAACATGCTGCAGAAAACAAATACACTAAGGTGGAAGGTGAAACTTGTTTTTTTAGTTTCATCACCACCGAAGGTACTTTTTTATAGGTATTTTTTTTTAAGATAGTGGTCAAACCAGGCCTTACTGACTGAGGGGGACCAAAAATGTTCTTTAACATATATAGATCACCAGTATCATTATGAAAAGTGCAATCTCTAGTCACATATTTTGCTAAGAGAATTTTAAATTATTGTTTAGCATTAGCAGATAGTGTGGCGGTGCAAGTTATAAAGCAAAACTGTGGTAGGGATCCACTTCACATTGTCAAGAAAATCACAGGCTTAAATGCAAATTGTCACATGTCACATGCACAATTATCTCATTTATAACATGATTTGTAAAGTGCTGCAGAATATGCTGGTTCTCTAGAAATAAATATTTATTATTATTATAACACCAATCATTATTTCATCCTGCTAGTTATAGATTTGCCCTGGTATTATCCAAGTATCTGAATGCAGCAATTCAACCATTATTATTAGTATTATACCCTCAGACTGTAAACTCTTGTGAGCAGGGTCCTTTGTCTTGTTTTATTTGTATCTATGTATGTCCCTCATGATTTTCTAAAACACTGTGGCATATGATGGTGCTCTATAAATAAAGATAATTATAAATAAAGCATTTTATTATTATCATATAGCACAATCTAATTTCTATTCATACTTTTTTCATTATCTATTTCAAATATTCTATATGTGGTTTAGTGTAAAATTACATAAAAGAAAATAAATACAGTCCTCTTCACTGTTACCAAAGGTTTTTCACAAATTAAATAAAAATCTGTCTTGAGAGGCTGCTGCCATGAGATGGTATACTTCACAAAAGATGTCAGCAAAGACTGCTGACCGAGGTTGGCTCTGAAGCTCTCCACTCAAGCATACCATTAACATTCTTTAAATGCCAAGGTCTCCCCTATTTCTAAGACAATTTTGTGAATGTGTTCTCCTTCTTATTCTGTCATCCAGGTGCTTTTTCACAAAACAGGGCACTATTGTTTCATCTGATACACAGAGTAAATGCCTCCAATTTTATGCTCAAACTCTTGGTGGTCTAAAAGGTGGTCTAACCTATCTCCAAAGAGATCATTAAACATATGGATTTTAAAGTTGGCTCCAATGTTGATATTGAAAATTAGAAAATCCTAGGCCAAGAACCTTGTTTTAATAAAAACTAAAGTGGTAAAAGTCGGTGCATTAAAAGAATCTTAGATTTTCAATAGTTCACCTGGAATTATCTATTTTGATTTTCCATGGGTTAGATCATGATGAATAAACATATGCAACATCCCCCTCGGGGGCCTAGCCATTTCTTGTGGGCCTGAAGGCTGTAATGGGGATGTTCTTCTCTGGCATTTCTCAAAGGTAGCACTGTGTCTGGTGGTCACTTGAGAGCTGGTTTCGATTAAGGCCTGTAGGGTTACTCCATTTATAGTCACAGGAACCATGGGTTGAGTTCCCACAAACCTTGGCATCCAAGTGGAATCTTGGGGACTTAGAGATTCTTCTCTTGGAGGTCGTCCCATAGCTTCAAGGGTTTGTCGTTTAACCGACATTCATTCCCTTTATGCCTGTACCTATGGCAGAGGCTACATAGCAGTCTTGGTTCTCTTTGACTCCAGGTGTTCTGGGATTTTGGCGTAGTCAGAGGCTGTTTGGTCCGAGAATCACGGGGAGCGGATGGCTGTAAGGAACAGGTGGTTTCTTTCTCCTTGATGGGGCATCTACTTCCAACTGTGCCAGTTGCACCAGCATTTTGCTCACCATGTCTGCCAGGATGGTGACCTGCTCTTCCAGGACAGTGACTTCTTCAGACACTGGAGGCGGTGTGGCCAGTTGCATTGGAGGAAAGGCTAGAGCAGCATCTTCCAGATCCACAGGCTCAGACTCCTCCTGAGGTTCAGCAGGCAGGCCTTTCTAAAGAAAGGGCAAAGTCTCTCTCTCAGTCTGTCTTTTAATGCGAAAAAAGGTCACGGTCCAGCCAAGATCTCCAACTTCACAATTCTTTATTTAAGATTCATCATAAAAGTTCCAAGGCATTGTAATGCGCTCTTGTTGTTTTTTGTCTTCTGATTTTAGTTTGTCTCTTAAAGTGGCGCCATCCCACGATGTGATCGTTCTACAGGGCAACATGAGCTATGTTCCGTCTTCAACCCATGAGCGTCACCATTGCGGGACAATGCTTCTCCCGAATACTGCCCTCATAATGTTGCAATGTTATGTTATGTACTGACTAGTTAAGTTAAAAATATCGATATTTATGTGAAACAGATTTCATACTTACCAGGGCTAGTATGACAGCCTCCTCCCCTTATGTATATTCATGAATTGACCGGAAGTGATGCAAATGGAGAGGGTTGGGCAATGTTACTGGGAGGGAGTTTTAAAAACGTGTCAAGTTAGATTGTTAGTATATGTTTGTCATGATTAAGAGCGGGGCCTCTGCTCGAAACACGTAGACGTTATTTATGCCTTGGAACTTTTATGATGAATATTAAATAAAGAATTGTGAAGTTGGAGATCTTGGCTGGACCGTGACCTTTTTCGTATTGGAATACTACTATACCTGAGCAGCAAGGTGGCCCGTGCCGACCCAACCACAGGTGCCTATTACTAAGGAAAAGGTGAGCTGGTGTCTCAATGAGGATTCTGTCTTTTCCCAAAGAACTTCTGCTTCAGCTCAGAGGCAGTACACTTTTCAAAGGTGGTGCGCAGCTTATTGACAATTTGGGGCACATTCTGCTTGGGACCACATTCTGCTGGGGGCCAAGACTTGACTTACCGGAGAGCAGGTCTCTTTAACTGCCGAGATAGAATGCCCACGTTTTGTTATTCTGTGAGCGTATACTGAGTGAAGGTAGCATCTAAGCTCTAAATTCGGAGAGAGTGTGCAACTTTCCATCATAGTGGGGTAATCAGGGGGCTCCAAGATAGTAGGGCATGGTCAGGGGCAGAACTAGATGGGCTCTCTGGAGTATTTAGAAGACTCCGATGCCATGAGGAGGGTCCTGGTGACAGGAGTCGCTCCAGCACAGTGTCCTCTTCCTGATCCAACATTGTTAGGCTGGTCTTTCTGAGTTTGAGGGACTAGGAGGCTTAACAATGTCCATTGCTATGGGCAATGGCTAGTAATGGGGACATGGTCCCTTTAAAGCAAATTCACTATTCCCTGGGAGGTGAGCCAATATACACCTTCAGAAACAATCTCTACCCCCCTTTAACTTCCCCAGCGGTACTCACTCAGGATCAGCTGCGATGCAGGACAGCTCCGGTGCACGATGATCTCCTTTCCAGATATCTGGCAGGCAGAAGGTGCTCAGCGGGGGTTAACGATGCTCCTTTCCAGTGGCAGGACACCTGCATCACCACTCCGGCTGGGACGCACGTTGTTAGCAAGCTTGGTTGCGGCCTACACAGATATCCAAGATGGCTGATTAACCCTCTTCCTCGCTGGGCAGCAGCTACTTTGTGCCACATGCGCAGGGGGCGTAGTTTAGCAAGCTGCCTGGATTTCCCGCCAGTGAGGATTTTGGCAGGCTGGAATTCCTTGCTGTGCCACACAGCCTTCCAGAGGTTAACGCTTTGGGCACTGCTGCACAGTTCTTTTGCAGGAATTAACCTCCTGAGTGCTGGAGCAGCGCTTGTGGGCCTGGAGGCAGCCGGGCCCACAATATCGGAGTGGCTGGCGATTGCGGCCTAGGGCATGCTGATGTCACGGTGCTTGGTATGGGAACCAGAGGGCTGTCCTATAACCTGGCAGGTCTCCAGCCGGTGGTGTGTGCAAGAAATATGGAGGGAGAGGCTGATGTACTGGTTCTCCCTGGGGAAAACCCAGAGTGTCTATAAGATAGGCGCCGCCATCTTGCGGGGAATCGTCGCTCCCTGTGACATCATCAGGGAGCGGTGATCCATCGCCATGACAAAAACCCATGATGCTATAAATAAGTGAATATAACAAATCTCAATGTCATTAGTCACAAAATGGAGCTTTAATAGTTTGATTTTATGATTCACAAGATTTTATAGTCTCTCTAAAGTATGCAGTTATCACCAAGATGGCCGCAACTTGAAACTGTCCCATGATCCTTTAGTTCTCAGTAACTCCTCTTATGTTCTGCTCACAGTGATGTTCTAACAGACTTTCTTGCTCTGTTACCATAGTAAGATGTGTAACTGCCATCTCTGCACATCAATACAACACTTCTCATTTATGAGAAATTATTTTTTTTTTTAATAGCATTCAATTGAAGAAATGTTTACATATGGCAAATGAATTAAATTAAATGTAAATGTCCAGATGGGAAAACCCCTTTAACAAATTTTTTTTGTAGGGAGCCCTAAAAAGTCTCATTTTATCCCTGTCCTCATATACGGCACACAGAAAATGCTGCCTAAGGTTAAAAATATTACACCGGTTGCTATTATCACAAGGTGTGGCCTGTCTAAAGTCATGCATAATTGCGATAAGAACAGCTAATGTTTAGTCTGTGTGATCTGTCTGCAGCATGGACAGTAAAGGCATGGCTCAAGGTTCATGCTCCCTCAACTTCGATAATGAGGGACTAAAACATAGAAATATTCGATTTTTAAGTATAAGCTGTCTTCACTTAAGAAAAAGTAGGCATTCTGGGATTATGAATAAGCTGGGTGGGGACCAAAGTACAGGGTTGCTTTAAGTCCAGGACATCCTGCACAATTACTGGGTCTCTGCAAATGTCACCATTAGTTTGATTTACTACGCTAAACATTTATAAAAATTAAAGGTGTTGCCCGGGAATTATACCAAGTCAATATATTGAACATTGTGAAAAAGTGCTGATGGTTGATCATAGGAATACATAAAATGTATATCATAGAGTGATCAATACATGTTGCAGATGGATAGGCCGCATATTTGTACCAAAAAAGTCTTTTTTTGGTCAATGCTTCAACAGACAGGAGACACAAGGGAACCTTGGAAAAACAATTACAGTCATCTATATGGTACTGTTTCGGGTTTATCGAGTATTTCTGTTGTGACAGGTTCCCTTTAAATGTGCATTTTCAAACTTGATGTTTATATCATATCAAAGGATCCTGAACAGAACATTCTTTAATGTGAAGTTGGCTATTGCTCATCAATATCAAAGTCCTGGAAAAATTATTTTAATGCAATTCCATAAATAATAGGTTCATAGAAAGTAATGAAATACTTTGTTAACTATCGCTAGAGGCCAAAAAGACACTTTATAAGTGTAGATGTTTCCAATGCCATTAACTCCTTAACGCACTGCGCCGTAGCTCTACGGCGCAGAGGTATAAAGAGTGTATGAAGAGGGCTCACATTGCAGAAAACCCCCACCGCTAATAACTGCGGTCGGTGCTTGCACCGATCGCGGCTATTAACCCCTCCGTTGCCGCCGCCGGCATTTAAAAGACGGCGGCGCGCGGGCGCCGCCATCTTTGTTACGGTCGCTGCTCCCCCGAACGTCATCGGGAGGCGGCGATCGGTTGCCATGGTAGCCTCGGGTCTTCGTTTGACCCGAGGATACATGGCTTCTGCATATCCATTACTTTGAGCCTGTGGCTCATTGTAATGTATAGTGTGCAGAAATGCCATATACTGCGATACAGAAGTATTGCAGTATATGGTAGGAACGATCTGACCATCTAGGGTTAATGTACCCTAGATGGTCTAAAAAATAGTGAAAAAAAAAAATAAAAAAAAAGTTTAAAAAATAATTAAATTAATAAAATATTAAAAATTCAAATCACCCCCCTTTCCCTAGAACTGATATAAAACATAATAAACAGTAAAAATCACAGACACATTAGGTATCTCCGCGTCCCAAAATGCCCGATCTATCAAAATATAAAAACGGTTATGGCCGATGGTGACCTCCGAGACGGGAAATGGCGCCCAAATGTCCAAAATGCGACTTTTACACCTATTTACATCATATAAAAATGGAATAAAAAATGATCAATATGTTGCACAGACCTCAAAATGGTAGCAATGAAAATGTCGGCTCATTTTGCAAAAAATGACACCTCACACAGCTCCGTGCGCCAAAGTCTGAAAAAGTTATTAGTTTCAGAAGATGGCAAAAATTTTTTTTCCTTTTTGTACACATTCGTTTAATTTTTGAAAATTTATTAAAACACAATAAAACCTGTATAAATTTGGTATCACCGCGATCGCACCAAACCAAAGAATAAAGCTGAGCTGTTATTTTGAGTGCACAGTCAAAGTCGTAAAAACTGAGCCCACAAGAATTTTTCCACATTTGGAATTTTTTTTCAGCTTCGCAGTACACGGCATGTTAAAATAAATAACATTACGGGAAAGTAAAATTTGTTACACACAAAATAAGCCCTCACACAGGTCTGTACACGTAAAAATGAAAAAGTTATGGATTTTTGAAGGTGGAGAGGGAGAAATGAGCGAAAAAACCCTGCGTCCTTAAGAGGTTAAATTGAATTTGCTGTAATTGAAAATAACTGAATTGTTAGACTATTCAATTTAGCTTTTATGATCCTGTACATTAGACAGGTTTTTATGGAAAAGGTTGGACATTTAATGAAGTGAAACCTTAGAAGCTAGCTGTCTGTAATCTCGCACTGCGGTCAAAGTTATGCTTTTATTGCTCAGTAATGTTATTTTAAAACTCTCTTAGGTAGTAAAAGATCCTCCTCAATAAAACAGGTGTACCTTGAAGACTATCTTCTGAACTAGGAATCTGCATTGTGTGTTAATTACAGACTTCTATGTCATATCTTTGTAAGTTCCTTACCTTTTAAATGAAATCAAGCATTATAAGCCTCGTTCCATCTAAAATTATGCTATTAAAATTATGCTAGAGTGCCAGAAGGGCACTGGGGGGATGTTACAAGAGCCCCTTAACGCTTTAGCTTCACATGCTGTTATTATTATTTTTATAATTTTTTACTATTTTATTAATATAGCGCACACAGATTACAGAGCACTACACAGAGTTTTTGCCAAATCAGTCCCTGTCCCCAATGCGGCTTACAATATAATCAACCAACCAGTATGTTTTGGAGTGTGGGAGGAAACGAAAACACGCAGAGAACATACAAACTCTTTTCAGATGTTGACATGGATGGGACTTGAACCCAGGACCCCAGTGCTGCAAGGCTGTAGTGCTAACCACTGAGCTACCGTGCTGACTTTAACACTGTGCAGGAGCCTCCCTTCACACTGGGGCAGATTTACTTACCTGGTCCATTCGCGATCCAGCGGCGCGTTCTCTGCGCTGGATTCGGGTCCGGTCGGGATTTAATAAGGTAGTTCCTCCGCCGTCCACCAGGTGGCGCTGCTGCGCTGAAAAGCATCTGAACGCGCCGGAATTCACCGAGGCCGACTGAGTGCAGGTAAGCGCGTCCCGAGCGACACATTTTCCGTTTTTAAATACGGCGGTTTTTCCGAATACGTCAGGTTTTCGTTCGGCCACGCCCCCCGATTTCCGTTGCGCGCATGCCGGCGCCGATGCGCCACAATCCCATCGAGTGCGCCAAAATCCTGGGGCAATTCAGGTACAATCGGCGCAAATTGGAAATATTCGGGTAACACGTCGGGAAAACGCGAATCGGGCCCTTAGTAAATGACCCCCACTGTGTGCTGAAACTTTTTCTGGTGAAATAACAGTTGGTAGTAGGAGACGGAAGTGCTGAGGGAGCAGGGGGAGACATGCTCCTGGACAGAAGTTACAGCACGGAAGGGATTCTTGAGATTCGTTAGCAAAATTTTTAAAATTTTTAAAGTTAATTTTAGAATGAAGTAGGATAACATGGATAACAAATATAAGAAGATTACCACAGTCACTATGACTGAATCTATGAGTAAGTGTCCCCGGTTTTCCTTTAAGTCATGAAGGAGAGGGGAAAAAAGCAAATAGCACACACCCCTAACATGGTTCATATTGGAGATTCAATACGTTACAACCATGTTTTTTTCATTCATGTCCGCCAATAGATATAAAGGAAAAAATGGATATGCTATCGCAAGTACTCCCCGAATGCATTATTCCAAATTTTTGCTTGAATCCTTCATTATTAGTGTTTTTGGCTTCTTGTTTTCTATATACAAATGAAAGAGAGTGGCATCAATACTAAGGGTTGTTACTAGTAAGCTTAGCAAGCCAACATACTAATACAGTATGCATTGGACGGTTGTGAAGAGGGCTCAAGGACAGAGACCTCTGCATATGCAGTAGATGCCAGCTTTTTTACATATCTAACATTTTCCGGTAACTGTTGTTGTCGGGGCTGGCATCGATCATGGAAGTTAACCTGTCAGGTGCCATGATCAAACCCGATTAAGGCATCTAGTAGGTCTGCTTGTTGCCATCTTTAAATTCTGGTCTGGGCCCCCATGTCGTCATCAAGACAGACTGATATAGAAGCTGTAAATCTACAATATACTACAATACAGTTGCATTGCAGTATATTGTAAAGTTGTCAAGTACGTTTGGGGGGGGGGGTCTGTAAAAATTGCAAAAAAACTTTTTTTTTTTTTTGAAAAAAATGTAAAAAAAGGAAGAATTGTAATAACCCCTTTTCCCTACAACACATAAAAATAAACAAATAAAATCATGAACATGTTAGGTATCACCACATTACAAAATGTCTCATCTATCAACCGCAAAAAATTTATAAAAAGTGATCAAAAGGTTGTTTAGTTGTCAATATTGCATCAATGAAAATATTAGCCCATCCCGCAAATAATTACACCTTACACATGTCTGTAGTATAAAAAGTTCCGGGTGTCAGTATATGGCAATGCATGGTTTTTGAATTTTTTAAAGGTATTAAGACATAACTAAATTATATCAATTTGGTATCTCCACGATCGTACTGACCCAAAGAATATAGGAGAGTTATCATCTTGGAAAAAACAGTCAAAACACAATAAATAAAGTCTTGTAGAGGGAACTTATATCAATACAGGTCTTGGACTAGAGGTTCTTCATTACCTCTTACTAAACCCATCTACGAATAGTGTCCAATAATGTAGACCTTACATCAAAGATTTTGTTGCAAATATATGGCAATATTTGGACTCAAATTGCATTGCTGCAAATAAAGGTCTTTTGACCAAGAGATAGTGTGATTGAATATGTGTGAAGTATAAAATTTAACTTTTATTTACATTCATTTAATAAATATACCAGAGCTAAGTCTGTGTTTGTCTCTGGTTGAAAGGAAGTATACTGAGCCGAAAATTCTTGTATACTGAGCCGAAAAAAGATGTGATGGTAGTGGATATATACTTTAATTTAATTTAATAAGAAGAACTGATACAGAAAGAAAGAATGATACACTTGTTGGTCGTTATCAGTGTTCATATATTAAAAGTATGTATTGTACATAATATATACAAAATTATGTACAGGCAGTCCCCAGGTTACGTACAAGATAGGGTCCAGAGGTTTGTTCTTAAGTTCAATTTTTATGTAAGTCGAAACTGTATATTTTATAATTGTAGATCTAGACAAAAAAAAAATGTTGGCCCCAGCGACAAATGGAGTTTCAAAATTTTTTGCTGCAATGGGACCAAGGATTATCAATATAGCTTTATTACAGACACCTTACAGCTGATTATTGCAATCTGGGACTATAGTAAAGCATTCAGAGAGCTTCACCAGAGGTCAGAGGGGTCTGTCTGTAACTATGAGTTGTCTGTAAGTCGGATGTCCTTAAGTAGGGGACGGCCTGTATATGTGTAGTACATTTTAAACAAAAGCACACAGAGTTTCATGGATCATTAAGTCTCAACCATTTTGCTAGCCACAACTGTCCCCTAAGTTTTCATTTCCATTACACTGTGGTGAGTCACCATAGCAGTTGCACACAACCACATTAAATCAGGTGTTCCAGCTGCATTTCCAAGACCAACCACATCTATGTGAAGCATAGCAATGAGTTATGAAGCACAGAGCTAGGGAGCATTACTAACAATGCTGAAGCAGTGTGACATGAAACTATGTGGTTGGGTCAGCAGTGCTTTTACCAGAGTTAACTTCATGATAGTTTACTATGAGAAGTAGTTAATGGGTTTGTCCAAGATTCAGTAGTGGATTATAATATAGGCGGCTTGGGCTAAAGCCTTCTAGATGGCCCGTAGCCACCGAAGCCACCGAACAAATTTTATACACACACATGAATCCTGCTTTCAATACACATGTACACAAAAGCCATTTCAGGACCTTTAAAGGTCCTCCGAACGTCCTGAAATGGCAGATTGAAAGCAGGCAGAAGGGACACATCCTCCATTCCACAAGTACCATATGTAGGAAGTGATTTTCGGACTTGTAAGGGAAATAAAATTCATACAGGCCAGGGCCCATGTCAGCCTTAATTCACCCCTGCTGATATTATACAAAAATATCTAGGTGGGCTGGAGGGGAGGGGGTGTACAGAAAAATAAACCACTACCTACTTTTTCCGGTGCTCCTGGTATCCAGCGTGGCCTTCCCTCAGTGCTATGATCTTTTTTGTTTACAGGTGCAGAGCACCTCAACGTCAGCAACTTCCGCCCACCTGGCACGCACACCCCTTCCCTGTACCAATGCCTGTGCCATTATTGCCATAATCGGCCCACATATACTGAAGCCCCTGCGCCAGTTTTCTGTCAGACTTTGCACATTCTTTTATGTGCAAACTGCTTGCATGTGTATTTAAGTAGTGTCAGCACCATATATGTGTTGCATGCAATTCATTTGTTTTGAGGCTGCACTATACCCAATGCAATACAATTCCTGTACCTGCACACTACACAGACAAAATGCACAATGTAAAGACCTACTGTTAAAACTTAAAATTAAATTTTGCGATTTTCTGACACCCATAACTTATTCATACTTCACTGCAAAGATCTGGGTAAGGTATAATTTTTTTGTGGGATTCGCTTTCATTGATATCATTTTGGGACTTATATGACCTTTTGTTCACTTTGTATTCAAATATTTATGGGTGAAAAAATGGGCAGAAACAAAATTACTATTATTTCAGACCACCCTAGGGGGTCTGATCGCTCATACAACATCCTGCAATACTACTGTATTACAGAACATTGTGCATATACTGCTCATCTGTAATGGTCTCCATGTGGATGGGCCCAAGAGTGAACTTTGGGCCACTACACTAAGGGTTCATTCACATGCGGTATGCCCGCCGTGCAGGCATACTGCCGTGTGCTGGAGAGGAGGTGGCCCCTCCTCCCTCCATAGAGAAAATTGACACACGGCCGCACACTGGGAAACAGATAGAGCATGCTCTATCTTTTCCTGGTGTACAGCGCGGAATGCGTGGCACCGTACTGCCGCCGGTCCGCCATTGTTGTCTGTGGGGACGTATATGCGGCCGCATGTATGTCCCCCCAGACGGCCGCGTGAATGAACCCTAAACCTCACTTTAGCTATTAACATTAGCTATTTAGCAGTTGTTCAGAAAATATCCAAACAAGATAATATGGTTGATAGTATAGACAGATGAAAATACACATTGATAAACACAAAATAAATAGGAAATTCACCTTTAAAAGTTAAAGGGGGAGGCTCCTAATCCAGGTCAATTATAGAGTTAATGACGATTAGTAAAACAGGCACTCCTTGGATAAGGGGAACACAGGTAACACATAGCTATGTCGGCAGGTCGCCAAATATAAAGTATGTGTTGGGAACCAGAGTAAGCAAATTAGTCTTTGATAAAACAAACATGCTTTTGATAGTTCTGTTTAACTAGTAGGAGCCCATGTTTAATATTCAGTATCATAAAAAAAACACCTCACATCATTCATCATAAAGCTGACACGTTAGACAAAGATGGCTATATCACGATACTGACCAGCAATATGCCTATCCATGCTGTGCTTGAAGAGGTTCTATCATATAACACGCATAACCATCAATGTGTCCTTTAAGAGCTGCAGAGGCCCTGAGATTTGAACCTGTGGACCTTATGACAATCTCCATGAAAAAGACCAATATCTGTGGAGAAGCAGCTTCTAAGCTACAGAGGACGATGTGCCATCTCTGACTGTCCTTCTCAATGTAAACAGCAAAGAGAAACAAATAGCAATGACAATAATAAAAAGATACTATAGCAGATAGCAATAATCTATATAAGTTATCTATCCATCCATTCACAAATATATCCACTTTGTATTAATCTCATTTATATTGCTTTTCTATTCTAAGTTACTGATCAGCATCACCGCTTCCTTCACAATGTCTTGTAGGTGTCATACAAGAAGAGCTTTTACCTCAGGAAGAGACTCTTGTCACCAGCTCTCGTTGAGCTTCCATCCTCAGTAAAGTGAGCCTCCAGTGCCACGGTAGAATGGCAAGCCCCATCCAAGCATGTGAAACCAAACACTGGAGCAGAAAACAAACAGCTACCAGTGACGAGACAAAACAAAACACACGCGAGGTACAGGTGTCTAACAGCAGAACACCTTCAGCACTGAGTCAGGAGCAGCACAGTACAAAAGGCAGTTCAAATTACTGCTGAGCAGCCAGCCAATCCTCAGAGAGCCAGGCCTCGCCAAGCAGAAACCATGACGTAAGGGGAAGCTCCTGTACAAAGTGCTTCACTAATCATCTATTTCACAAATCAATGTCTGTCACAAAGAAGAAATCCTAGAAAATTTACCATCACTAGCCCCAGCTGTTACTTACGGTACTTAAATTCATAAATGATAGATAACCACATACTGGTTATTAAACAGGTATTTCAGTAATAAGTATAGTCAATATTGAAATGGGTCATTAAAATATAAGCTACCATATATACTCGAGTATAAGCCGAACCAAGTGTAAGCTGAAACCCCTATTTTTACCACCAAACACTGGTAAAACCTATTGGCCGAGAGTGGGAAATGCATTGGTCACAGCCTCTAGTATATAGCCAGCCCCCTGTAGTATATAGTTAGACCCAGTACTATATAGCCAGCCAGCCCCAAGTAGTATACAGCCAGCCAGTCCCCATGTTGTATACAGCCAGCCCCAATAGTATATAGCCAGCTAACCCCAAGTAGTATATAGCGAGCTAGCCTCCAGTAGTATACAGCCAACCAGCCCCCAGTAGTATACAGCCAGTCAGCCTCATGTAGTATACATCCAGCCGCCATGTAATATACAGCCAGCCCCCAGCAGTATACAGACAACCAGCCCCCATGTAGTATACATCCAGCCAGCCCCTATGTAGTATACATCCAGCCCCCAGTAGTATACAGCCAGTCAGCCCCATTTAGTATGCAGCCAGCCAGCCCCATGTAGTATACAGCCAGCCCAATGTAGTATGCAGCCAGCCAGCCCCATGTAATATACAGCCTGCCAGCCCCCAGTAGTATACAACCTGCCAGCCCCCAGTAGTACACAGCCTGCCAGCCCCCAGTAGTATACAGTCTGCAAGCCCCCATTAGTATACAGTCAGCCAGCCCCATGTAGTATACAGCCTGCCAGCCCCCAGTAGTATATAGCCAGCCTGCAGTTTGCCAAGCACATAAAAAAAATAAACTTACATTGTCCACGTGATCTGCTGGCTGGCGCACACTGTGATGTCATCAGCGATGACACCGCCGCATCATAGTGTGCGCCGGCAGGCAGATCGCATGGACGCATCTCTGCAGGCTAATACAGCAAAGAGAAGATAGAAGAGGAGCTGCCAGGATTATAGGGGGACTATATATAGTGGTTATAGGGGGGCTCTATTTAGTTATTATAGGGGGCCTGTATATAATTATTATAGAGGGACTGTATATAGCTATTATAGGTTGTGTATATAGTTATTATAGGGAGACTGTATGTAATTATTATAGGGAGGCAGTATGTAGTTATTATAGGGAGGCAGTATGTAGTTATAGGGGGCAGTATATAATTATAGGGGGACTGTATATAATTATTAGAGGGGGACTGTATATAAGTATTATAGGGGGACTGTATTTAGTTACTATAGGGCAGTGATGGCTAACCTATGGCACTGGTGCCAGAGGTGGCACTTGGAGCCCTTTCGGTGGGCACTCAGGCCATCACCAGAGAGGACTCCAGGTATCTTCCTGCAGTCCCAGACAGCCCAGGACTTGCTGTGCACAGAACTATTTTAAAGTGACAGCTCTACCTGTGACTATTTTCTGCTTTATTGGTCTCCTCAGGGTGCTGGTATCAATGAAAACTGTGACAGAGAAGGGAGTATAAATCACAAATTAAATTTCTGTGTTGGCACTTTGCGATAAATAAGCGGGTCGTTGCTGTAGTTTGGGCACTCGGTCTCCAAAAGGTTTGCCATCACTGCTATAGGGGGACTGTATATAAGCCGAACCGAGTGTAAGCTGAAACCCCTATTTTTACCACCAAACACTGGTAAAACCTATTGGACGAGAGTGGGAAATGCATTGGTCACAGCCTCTAGTATATAGCCAGCCCCCTGTAGTATATAGTTAGACCCAGTACTATATAGCCAGCCAGCCCCAAGTAGTATACAGCCAGCCAGTCCCCATGTTGTATACAGCCAGCCCCAATAGTATATAGCCAGCTAACCCCAAGTAGTATATAGCGAGCTAGCCCCCAGTAGTATACAGCCAGCCAGCCCCCAGTAGTATACAGCCAGTCAGCCTCATGTAGTATACATCCAGCCGCCATGTAATATACAGCCAGCCCCCAGCAGTATACAGACAACCAGCCCCTATGTAGTATACATCCAGCCCCCAGTAGTATACAGCCAGTCAGCCCCATTTAGTATACAGCCAGCCAGCCCCATGTAGTATACAGCCAGCCCAATGTAGTATGCAGCCAGCCAGCCCCATGTAATATACAGCCTGCCAGCCCCCAGTAGTATACAACCTGCCAGCCCCCAGTAGTACACAGCCTGCCAGCCCCCAGTAGTATACAGTCTGCAAGCCCCCATTAGTATACAGTCAGCCAGCCCCATGTAGTATACAGCCTGCCAGCCCCCAGTAGTATATAGCCAGCCTGCAGTTTGCCAAGCACATAAAAAAAATAAACTTACATTGTCCACGTGATCTGCTGGCTGGCGCACACTGTGATGTCATCAGCGATGACAACGCCGCATCATAGTGTGCGCCGGCAGGCAGATCGCATGGACGCATCTCTGCAGGCTAATACAGCAAAGAGAAGATAGAAGAGGAGCTGCCAGGATTATAGGGGGACTATATATAGTGGTTATAGGGGGGCTCTATTTAGTTATTATAGGGGGCCTGTATATAATTATTATAGAGGGACTGTATATAGCTATTATAGGTGGTGTATATAGTTATTATAGGGAGACTGTATGTAATTATTATAGGGAGGCAGTATGTAGTTATTATAGGGAGGCAGTATGTAGTTATAGGGGGCAGTATATAATTATAGGGGGACTGTATATAATTATTAGAGGGGGACTGTATATAAGTATTATAGGGGGACTGTATTTAGTTACTATAGGGGGACTGTATATAGTTATTATAGGGGGCAGTATATAGTTATTATAGGGGGCTGTATATTGTTATTATAGGGGGACTGTATACAGTTATTATATGGAGGCTGTATATAGTTATTATAGGGGGACTGTATATAGTTATAATTGGGAGGATTTATATAGTTATTATAGGGAGACTGTATATAGTTATTTTCGGGGGACCTAATATAGTTATTATAGGGAGGCAGTATATAGTTGTAGGGGGCAGTATATAGTTATCATAGGGAGTCTGTATATAGTTATATAGTTATTATAGGGGGCTGTAAATAGTTGATGCTTTGGGACTGTATATAGGTATTGTTGCATATAGTTATTGCTGGGGAGCCATATATATATTTATTACTGTGGGCTGTATACAGTGATTGCTGTGTGAGCTGTATATTGTGATTACTGAGGGAGCTGTCTACAGTGATTTATGGGGGAGCTGTATACAGTGATTGCTTGGGGAGCTGTATACAGTGATTGCTGGTGGAGCTGTATACAGCGATTGTTGGGGGAGCTGTATATAGTGATTGCTGGGGGAGCTGTATACAGTGATTGCTGGGGGAGCTGTATACAGTGATTGCTGGGGGAGCAATATAGTGATTACTGGGGGGGGCTGAATACAGTGATTGCTGGGGGAGAGCTGTATATAGTGATGTCTGGGGTTGTATATAGTTATTGCATGGGGAATGATATACAGGCAGTCCCCGGGTTACATACAAGATAGGGACTGTAGGTTTGTTCTTAAGTTGAATTTGTATGTAAGTCGGAACTGTATATTTTATCATTGTAATCCCAGCCAGAACTTTTTTGGTCTCTGCAACAATTGGATTTTAAAAATGTTGGGTTGTCATAAGAATCAATATTAACACTAAAGCTTCATTACAGACACATTTGATAACAGTTACAGCTGATCATTTGTAGCCTAGGACTAAAGTACAATAAATTACCAATATCCGTTTGTAACTAGGGGTCGTATGTAAGTCGAGTGTTCTAAAGTAGGGGACCGCCTGTATAGCGATTGCTGCTCTGATCGCAGGTGTGTAACCCGTTAAATGCCGCGGTCAGTAAAAAAACTGTTGAAAATCCATCAAAAATTATCATTTTTACCTATTCAATCTTACAAAAAATGCAATAAAAATGGTTTTTTTTAATGGTTTTATTTGACAAATTTAGTAAAATGTAAGAAAATATATTCAAGTCTGGTATCCCCGTAATCGTATCGACCCATAGAATAAAGATAACATCATTATTAGGCTAAACGGTGAACACGAAAAAAAAAAAGAGTCAAAAATCTAGTACAGAATTGATGCTTTTCTACTCCTGCCCTCAAAAACGAGTTCCTAAATTTTCAACAATAGGTGATACCAACCCCAAAATGGCACCACAGGAAAAAGCATCTCATCCCGCAAAAAAAATGCCGTCACATGGCCCCAATAACGAAAAACCGAAAATGTTATAGCCTACAAAAGGAGGCAACAAGAAAAACTAAAATCCTGGCAACTGCAGGGCGCTCCTTCTCTTCTCCCCGCTGGGCACCCATAAAACAAGTAACGTCCACATGAAGGGGGTTTTTGTACTCAGGAGAAATTGCAGAACAAATTGTATGGTGGGTTTTCTATTTTTATCTTTTGGAAATGTGTAAATTTTAGGGCTAAATGAACGTATAACTGGCACAATTTGACTATTCTAAAGGGGTTAAAGGGGATCTCAAGGGGTTAACCATCTTCCTAAAAGCTGTTTCTGATTGTTTGAGGGGTGCAGATTTGAAAATGGGTTGATTATATAAGGGGTTTTGATGCTAAATATGTAAAATTTCATTCAAAACTGTATTTATCCCCAAAAGAGTAAATTCTGAAAATACAGAAAATAGCTATTCGATTTGTAAGCCGCAAACCATCAAAATATATTATCCAGACATTTCAAAAATTATGTAAAGTAGACATATGGGAAATGGCAACTTATTTAGGTGGTAAATCTATCTACCTGAAAATGTAATGATTTCGAATTTCCAAAAAGTTAAATTTTTCAAAAAATTCATCATTTTGTCTTTTTTTGGAAAATAATCGCAAAACTTATCAGCCAACATTTACCACTAAAATGAAGTACAACATGTGGGGAAAAAACAATCACAGAATCGCTTTAATAAGTAACAGTGTTCAAAAGTTATAACCATATAAAGCGACGCAAGTCAGAATCCAAAAAAATGGGGCTGGGCCTTAAGCTGTAAAGTGGCTGCGTCCTAAAGGGGTTAATGAGGCATTATCTGCGATTACAATAGCACTCCCACAGTTATCAAGAAAATCCTTTATTTGTACTAAGCCCTCTATAAATTTATATGTAGTTTTTCTGACGTTTCCGGGATTTGTGCAGCTGGGAAAGATATTTAACTGGGGATTGTCGCACGCGATCGGATTGTGGCGCAGCTGCGCCGGCTTTCATGCAACAAAAATCAGGGATTCGGACTGAGCGTGGGATTTACCTTTAAAATTGTGTCGCAAGATCAAGCACTTACATGCACCTGGAAGAAGAAGGTGAACTCCGGCAGACCTGAGCGTGGAAGCGACACATGCAGGATATTGGGCGTACGATCTTAGTGAATCGTGGTACAGTGCATGATCGTCGTACAATGCACTTTCGGAAACTCCACAGGACCGGGTAAATAAATTTGCCCCAATATGCTGCAAGTACATATTCTATTGCTTTGCAGACATGAAAATAGCTTGTGCTCAATTCCCAAAATGTATCTATTCATTAATTATATGTATCAAAATGTCAAGCAAATTGCAGAGGACAGCAAATTTCTGCATGTGCCCAAAGTGCATGAACTTTATGCACCCGATTTTTTCTGGTGCACTAAGTTCAAGGGGCGTGCAACACATTTCTTTCAGACCAACATAAATGTGGCGGCTGCTGTGAATATACACTGGAATGCCCCTTTCTGTGCACAGTATTGTATTGCGGCAGTGACACAATACTGGCACAAACACTTCATGAAAACACATGACTACTTATGACCATGTGATATATCAGTTTTTCATGTTTAATAAATTAGCAAAAGTATCCGCGTTTCTATTTTTTTCTGTCAAGATGGGGTGCAGAGTGTACATTAATGATCTTACCAGTTGGCTGCAATGGAAAAAAAAGTGAAAAATTTAAAGGGGTCCGAATACTTTCTGTACTCACTGTATATTGAGTACTGTGAGAAACACATGATAGAAAGACATAACAAGCTGCATCTTTCCCTCCTGCTGAGCAACTTATATGCTCATGCTCACTTCCATGTGATGTAACCACATAAGAACAATTACATCACTGGGAAAACACCTGAACACTCTGAACTGATGTTCACTCCTTCTCCTGCTTTCAGGGGTTAGGGAAGAAACAAGATGAATTGATACACTGGGGCACATTTACTTACCTGGTCCCGTGGAGTTACCAAAATTGCACTCGAAGATCGCACTCGAAGATCGTGTGCCCGATATCCTGAATGTGTCGCTTTTCCTCTCAGGTCCGCCGGAGTTCACCATCTTCTTCCCGGTGCATTGGATGTGACACAATTAGAATCTTAAATCCTGCCCTCAGTCCGAATCAGTCAGATCGTCCGATGGCCCAACCCCTGATCCGTGTTGCATGAAAGCCGGCACCGCAGCGCAAAATCCGATCACTTGCGACACAATCCCCTGCTAAATCCCTGTCACATCGGCGCAAATCCCGAAAATGTCTGGAAGTTCGTAAATAAGCCCCAGTGTATGTGAATAAAGTTGAATACGTCAGGAATCCTCCAGATTTTTGAATACGAAGGAGAAAATAAATGAGGTCTGAACAGTTACCCACGGTTTTATATTAGCTGTATAAAATTTCTTAGGAGTCATCTAAGCTATAAATGTAAAAATTATGTAGAGGCAGCAGCTGGGGTGCACCGGTGACCTGCACCCGGATACCAATAGTTCCAAATCAATTTGTACTAACCCAATAGAAAAAACTAAGTATTACACCTGTGCTGAACCAAGAAGTACTGTCTAAAGGGCTCTGTACCAACAAACAATGCAACACTACACTTAGTACCATACACAAGCGGGTTCAAATATTCATGTCAAAGTCACATGTGAACGCTATAGTAATGCCTGTATATAGATGGTCTATTGGCAAGTGAAACGATGTCCGTGTATTGAATACCTGTGGGATGTCTCTAGATGTGTCCTTAATATGAGGAGTTCTCTCTTCTTACTTTCACCTTGTCCTATTGGTTACAGAAACCGAAGGGTCAGTCTGGCTGTTGTAATCGGCATCATCTCCATGTGCGAATCCAAAGTCAGGTGACGTCACTTTTCTATGGAAAGCCGCACTAGGCAACATTCCTACACATTTCAAAGGCTCTTCTGCCTTCTTTGTCAGGGAAATTGGCTCTTCCGATCGTAAGTTCTTATATAAAAGTGTGAGGGCTCTGATTGGATGCTCTATCAGGAAGGTTATTGTATGAATCTTACAGGTATGTGTTTATAAGACCACCAAATTTGGCCAAAGGGTCCATGTTTTGATCACTGGGCTAGTTTGATGTTTTATTGCCTCCAAGTTAATGACTCTGGAGTCTCTGATGACCTCACTATCTCAGGGTAACATTTATTAGATGTTGTAGTGGGTCGGGAATGCCTCTGATAAATTGAGTCCCTCAAAGAGGGTAATAAATTTGTATTCCCAAATTCGTCTATCATTTTGTGACTGGAAATTGCCCTTTAATACTAGGACCTTCATATCCAGGGTATTATGGCCAGGACTGCGGAAGTTTAGGAACGCCTCCTAATTTGGTAGCATGCAACACAAATGTGGTGCATACACTTCTTTAATACCTGCTCAAGCAATTTACACTAAAAAGAATGTGCAAAGTCCAACAGAAAACTGGCGCAGGGGCTTTAGTAAATGTGCCCGATTGTCTTTAGGCGGTCATCTTTGTGGAGTATGTGGTGGTTTTCCTGAAGTTGTTTTTATAGGTAGTGGGGTCATCAGAGACTTCAAAGTCATTAACTTGGAGGCAATAAAACATCACACTGCCCAAATAATCTAATTAACCCCTTAACGCTCTGCGCCGTAGCTCTACGGCGCAGAGGTATAAGGGATGTATGAAGAGGGCTCACGGGCTGAGTCCTCTTCATACAAAGGTGGGGGTTTTTGCATTTTGCACAAAACCCCCACCGCTAATAACCGCGGTCGGTGCTTGCACCGATCGCGGCTATTAACCCCCTAAACGCCGCCGGCAAAGTCGCCGGCGGCGTTTAAAAGACGGCGGCGCGTGGGCGCCGCCATCTTTTTTTCGATCGCCACGCCCCCGAACGTCATCGGGGGGCGGCGATCAGTTGCCATGGTAGCCTCGTGTCTTCTTTTGACACGAGGCTATCTGGCAGCTGCATATTCGTTACAATGAGCCAGTGGCTCATTGTAATGAATGTGCTGCAAAAACGCCATATATTGCAATACAGAAGTATTGCAGTATATGGTAGCAGCGATCTGACTATCTAGGGTTAATGTACCCTAGATGGTCTAAAAGATAGTGAAAAAAAAAAAGAAAAAAAAAAGTTTAAAAAATAAAAAAAATTAATAAAATATTAAAAGTTCAAATCACCCCCCTTTCCCTAGAACGGATATAAAACATAACAAACAGTAAAAATCACAGACATATTAGGTATCGCCGCGTCCCAAAATGCCCGATCTATCAAAATATAAAAACGGTTACGGCCGGCGGTGACCTCCGAGGCGGGAAATGGCGCCCAAATGTCCGAAATGCGACTTTTACACCTTTTTACATAACATAAAAAATGAAATAAAAAATGATCAAAATGTCGCACAGACCTCAAAATGGTAGCAATGAAAACGTCGCCTCATTTCGCAAAAAATGACCCCTCACACATCTCCGTGCGCTAAAGTATGAAAAAGTTATTAGCGTCAGAAGATGGCAAAAAATTTTTTTTCTTTTTTGTACACATTCGTTTAATTTTTGAAAATGTATTAAAACACAAAAAAACCTGTATAAATTTGGTATCACCGTGATCGCACCGAACCAAAGAATAAAGTAGGCGTGTTATTTGGAGCGAAGAGTGAAAGTCGTAAAAACTGAGCCCACAAGAACGTGACGCACGTGCGGTTTTTTTTCAATTTTTCCACATTTGGAATTTTTTTTCAGCTTTGCAGTACATGGCATGTTAAAATAAATAACATTACGGGAAAGTAAAATTTGTTACGCACAAAATAAGCCCTCACACAGGTCTGTACACGGAAAAATGAAAAAGTTATGGATTTTTGAAGTTGGAGAGCGAGAAATGAGGCGAAAAACCCTCCGTCCTTAAGGGGTTAAGGACCTGTCTCAACTTTGTTATTGTCATTATTGTTATTATTTTTTGTATCACCTCTTTTCATTGGGGCACCTTTACTTACCCGTCCCTTGCGTGTTCCCCGCTGTGCGTTGTCCGATGATCATGGACTCCAGCGTGATTCACTAAAATTGTGCACCCGATTTCCTGCTTGTGTCGCTTCCCTGCTCAGGTCCGCTGGAGTTCACCATCTTCTTCCCGGTGCATGTGAGTGCATGGTTTGTGACACAAATTCAAATGTTAAATCCCGCACTCAGTCCAAATCCGTGCGGCACAATCCCCTTTTAAATGTGGCTGCAAAACGGTAATTGTTGGAATATCCGACATTTGAGTAAATGATCCCTATTGTGTATAAAATCTATAACACTTCACTAAGCCTGTTATATCAAGCCTGAAAGCAGTCCTGAAAGCTTGCTTGTAACATCTTATATTTTTAGCCATTAAAAGGTATCACAATCTCAGAAAGGTGACTTTATTTAACCTATCAAAAGCAACCGGAATTTCTTCAACTAACTAACACGGTACAAAACTTTTTTTCTAGTTTAAGCTTTAAATGTAGTCCAAGTCTGTCCATAGACTGTAGCTGTTATTGCAATTGAACTTCCTACACTTGAAGCACATGTAGAAATTTAGCTTGATTTCTGGAAAAATGCTAATTGTTTGGTAATCCTGGTACTTTATTAGGTCTGGAAAGTTTGTAATAATCGTTGTGGTGCTAAATACTGTGTAATAGAACATGTATGCATAATAAGTACGGTAATTAATACTCATTAACAACTTTATTTTTTAAATCTATTTACAGACAGTCCCCGGATTACATACAGGATAGGTTCTGTAGGTTTGTTCTTAAGTTGAATTTGGTCGGAACTGTATATTTTATAATTGTAACTCCAGCCATAAAGTTTTTGGTTTCTGTGACAATTGGATTTGTAAAATGTTGGATTGTCATAAGAACCAGTATTAACACTAAATCTTAATTGCAGACGCCTTTGATAACTGGCAAAGTAGCTTATTGCAGCCTGGGGCTTAAAGGGGTATTCTCGTCTGGGCATTCACATTCAGTTTGATAAATCTGCCATATATAAACATTTCTTCAATTGGATGTTATTAAAAAAAATGTTCCTGTGTGAAGATAATTTCTCATAAATGTAGTCATTTTGTCCCTTAGAAACAAGATGGCTTCCTCGGATACGGCCACGTCTGCTGGAGGGATTGCACAAAGAAACAAAAGGTTTTTGTATATGAAATGTCCGGGAGTTACTGCATGTCCCGCAGCCGTCCTGTGGTAATGAATGCTCAATCCTGGTGGTCAGGCAGGACTCAATAGTTTATGTCTGGCCACCGCTGCCAGAGTGTGACGTGGTCGTATCCGAGGAAGCCATCTCGTTTCTAAGGGACAGAATGACTACATTTATGAGAAATTATCTTCACACAGGAATATTTTTTTTAATAACATCCAATTGAAGAAATGTTTATAAATGGAAGATTAGTGAAACTGAATGTTAATGCCCAGGCGAGAATACCCCTTTAAGTACAGTAAATTACCAACATCCGGAGGTCTGTTTGTAACTGTGGGTCGTCTATAAGTCAAGTGTTCTTAAGTAGGGGACCGTCTGTACTTGAATAGACTATTAATGCTTTTCACTAAAAGTTGATGTTTCTGTAAGATGTTGAGCCTGTGTTGACATTTAGTGGACCCGCTGAAGCAGTCAGATCCCAATGGACTGTTGCATTGTAATGTACATGCCTGGATGATACATTTGGTAAAACATAGATATGAGTAGATTTACCATATTTTCTTGAGTATAAGCCAAGCCAAGTATGAGCTGAGGTACTTTACCACAAATATCTGGGAAAACTTATTGATTTGATTATAGGCCTAGGATGGCAAAAGCAGCAACTACTCTTAAATAAAATGTCCAACAGCAGCCTCCCTTTACTAATTCAGTGTCCAGCAGTGGCCTCTCTTCACTAATAAAAAGCCTAGCAGCAGCTTCCCATCAATAATAAAGTTCCAAGCAGCAGCCTCCCTTAACTAATACAATGTCCAAGCAGCAGCCTCCCTTCACAAATAATGGGGCAGATTTACTTACTCGATCCAGACGCGATCCAGGAGCATGTTCTCCGACGCTGATTTGGGTTCTGCCGGGATTCACTAAGGTCGTGCACTCGATGTCAACTAGGTGTCGCTGCTGCGCTGAAGACCGCCGAAATTCACCTCCTTCGTTGCGGTGTATGTGAGTTTTATTTTTGCGACACAATTTTTTTTAAAATTCAGCAGTTTTTACGAATCCGTCAGATTTTCCAAACCCCCCGATTTCGCGTGAAAGCCGGGGCCGATGCGCCACAATCCAATCGCATGCACCAAAATCCCGGGGCAATTCGGCGCAAATTGGAAAAATTTGTGAAACCAGGCAGAAAAACGTGATTCGGACCCTTAGTAAATGTGTCCCAATGTGTCCAGCAGCACCCTCCCCTGACTAAAAAAAAGCCTAGCAGTGGCCTCCTTTCGCTAATATAATGCCGATTGGTGGCCTCTCTTAACTTCTAAAATGTCCAGTAGTGTCCTCCGTTCACTAATAAAATGCAGTAGTAGTCTCCATTACAAATACCAATAAAATTCCAAGCAGCGGCCTTCCTTAATAATAAAATGCCTAGAAGTGGCCTCCCTTCACTAATATAATGTCCCAGCAGGGGTTTCCCTTCACTGCTCAAATATCTATCAGTGGCCTCCCTTCATTAATAAAATGCCAAGCAATGATCTCCCTTCACTGATAACATGCCCAGCAGTGGCCTCCCTTCACAAATAAAATGTCCAGCAGTGGCCTCCCTTCACTAATAACATGTCCAGGAGCGGCCTCCCTTCACTGATAACATGTCCAGCAGCGGCCTCCCCTCACTAATACAAATACCTCCATTACAAATACCAATAAAATTCCAAGCAGCGGCCTTCCTTAATAATAAAATGCCTAGAAGTGGCCTCCCTTCACTAATATAATGTCCCAGCAGGGGTTTCCCTTCACTGCTAAAATATCTAGCAGTGGCCTGCTTTCTCTAATAAAATGCCGAGCAGTGGCCTCCCTTCACTAATAAATTGCCCAGCAGCGGCTTCCCTTCACTAATAAAATGCCCACCAATGGCCTCCCCTCACTAATGCAATGTCCAGCAGCAGCCCTCCTTCACTAAAACATGCCCAGCAATGGCCCTCCTTCACTAATAACATGCCTAGCAATGGGCTCAACTCACTAATAAAATGTCCACTAGCAGCCTCCCTTCACTAATAAAGTGCACAGCAATGGCCCTCTCTCACTAATAAAATGTCCAGCAGCAGCCTCCATTCACTAGTAAAATTGTCAGCAGCGGCATCACTTAACTACTTAAATGCCCACCAGTGGCTCCCTTTACTGCTAAAATGCCCAACAGTGGCGTCCCTTAATAATAATATGCCCAGCAATGGCCACCCTTAATAATAATAATGTGCCCAGCAGCGGCCTTGCTTAATAAAAAATATGCCCAGCAGTGGCCTCCATTCACTGATAAAATGCCCAGCAGCGGGCTCCATTCACTGATAAAATGCCCAGCAGCGGCCTCATTTAATGATAATATACCTAGCAGCAGCCTCCCATAATAATAATATGCCTAGCTGTGGCCTCCCTTAATAATAATATGCCCAGCAGTGGCTCCAACATCGATGCATCATAAAGTGTACGCAGTCAGGGTGCATACCTCCCAACATTTGGGTGAGAGAAAGAGGAAAGCCCCTCCCCCTTTTTTCTAAACCATGCCCTTTGCCCCAGCCACAGGCATAGTATAAAATCGGTAAAGAAGAAAAAACTATTCTGCTCACTTCCCTTCCAAATGTGGCATAGATTTTCCTTCGGCTGATGCAGGGACAGCAGTGTGGGAACCAACAGAAAGCTACATATTCAAAAATTCCATAGGAAATCCATCATCCGAGCTCCAAACAGGAAAAAATATATTTTTTTATTTCATAAAAATATTGCTTTGATTCATCGTAGTAAAAAGCTAGGGTGGATTAAAATAACACCATTGAGATATTTAATTAGACAAGACAGAGTAGAGACGTTAAGGCACTAAGAAAAGCAAACAAAAGGCTTTTTCAGAAAATGGAGGAAATTTATTACGACACATATGTCCAGGACAGAAATTGTGGAACTGGTAACCCCCAATACACACAAAGGTATAATCAGGAAGAACTGAAAGGGACACTGGGGAACTTAGAGTTACACACCAGCACCCCTCACCTAGCATTGGGATAGAGCCCTTCCCAAATCCTATCCTTCACAAAATATGGTGAACACACTGGAAACAATGAAGATTGCTACCACACAATCTTTTTTAAGCTTTTGCTGGAAACTTAAATAAAATGTTGTTTCAAAACAACACCATTAAGTCTGCAAGAAACTGACGTGTTTCAGACAAATGTGTTGTAGTCTAAAAGCACAAGACAAGGTGCAGAGTATTTAAGGAATGAAAGTCCAAGAATCATGGGAAAGGATAAGGTACTTCCATTATTCTGTTACAGCAAAAACAATTCATATTAATGTGTACAGAACCCCCCCATGGACCCCTATTTAATTTTATCCAGTCTCCTACTGTGGCCTCCTGTCCTTCAGGCTCCTCCAGTCCCCTAGCCTCCTCCAGAATCCTCCTGTAGGCTCTTCCTGTCGCCTCCTGTGGTCTCCTATCCTCCAGCCTCCTAGTGTGGGCTCCTGTCCTCCAGCCTCCTCCTGTGGCCCGCTGTCCTTTAGCCTCCTCCTGTGGCCCCTTCCTCCAGCCTCTTCCTGTGGCCTCCGGTCCACCAGCCTCCTCCCGTGGCCTCCTGTCCTCCAGCCTCCTTCTGTGGCCTCATGTCATCTCTTATTGGCCCATTGTCCCCTGGTATTAAAAAAAAAAAAAACATGTTTCATACCTACCATGTTCCCCGCAGCAGTCACTTCTTCTCCTGGGCTCCGACTGACTCACGGAGGAGGCAGGGTCATTTTAGGGGCGGAGCTACCTCCTCACATGACTCATGCAGACATTAAGTGAGGAGGTAGCAGGGGCTGGTCTTGATGCTTCGGTTGCTCTGCAGTTCTAATGTATGCGACCAGGAGGATGCAGGACAAATTGAGGGGAAATAGGGGCAGCGCGGGACAATCTACAAGCTGCCCATGACAGTGGGACAAAGCCCAAAAACTGGGACTGTCCCGCAGAATCTGGAACAGTTGAGAGGTATGCAGAATGCATAGATGTGCCTCTGCCTGCAGTGCTGGGAGGAGCCATGAGAAGATGGGAGGAGTGCAGAAGAGGACAACGGGTGGTGCTCCGATAAGCTGCTATCTGAGAATTTGAGAATGCATGTTTGTAGTAATGAAGAGAAGAAACTCACACTTAACCCCTTACTTCTTTCTACGGTTGCTACATCAGAGGAAGACTGCAGGACAAGGAGTCATGTAGGAGCCCTAGGATTGGAAAAACAAAGTTTCTGTTTTTGAAACACAGCCCTACTTCATTAATTGAATTATTGCCCTGTTCAAAACATTTCAACAAACATTCATAGATTTGCAATTCAAAGGTAAAAGTGCACAATATCCAGGGATGACTGTCGCCCCGATGCGCGTTTCGGCTCGTATTGAGCCTTCTCTTGGGGGTGACGAAGGTTCAATACGAGAAGGCTCAATATGAGCCGAAATGCGCGACGGGGTGGCAGTCATCCCCGGACATTGTGCACTTTTACCCCTAATACTGGTAAGGACTGGTTTTAAGATTCCAAATCTGTCTGCTTGCTCTACTATATTGGCACGAACATTAGCTGTGCCATTATCATTGCATGTATTTATACTACTCCCAGGTGTTCACCTTATATATACCAGCCCTTCCAAATATTTTATACACCTTTATACAACCTACATATGTCCGGGTATGACTGTCTTTTTCTCTGCTGTATATTTACCCCACAACCCTATCATGTACTCTACAACTTTTAATTGTGTTTATGTGTATATATGTCTGCATACATAAAGATTGTTTATTTTCTATACTTATTTTTGATGTTGTCAGATTGCCTCACTCTTTTCTCCTCATCCTGAGGGGTACTATAGGTTGTGTTTTATATATACAATATCAATAAATTAAATTTAAGCTTTGTACTTGAAAAGTTTAAAAGTAAAGGGAGTACAAAGTGTATGAATACTTTTACAATCCACTATAAGAGGCTGTGGATAAAAAGTCGATTTTCTAGTTTCTGGTGACCTCCCTGTTCCTCTAATTGCTTTTGTTATGAGAGCGCTGGATGTAAGACTTTTGTAAACTGTTTAATACTTTGACTGCCATTCTGGTTTAATGGTGTGTGCAAATAGGTTTATTTTTAGCCATAACTGTAGTGCAATGAGGCAGTGTTAAACATTGCTAGCTCTGTGTGCTTGATGGCAGAACTGATAAAAAGTAACTGTATTGCACTGAAGTGAATGGAACAATTCATAGACAAAGGTAGATGAGGAAAGGAGGATGTTAATAAGGAGGGAAAACTTAACAGGCACAGACTAGGCCTTCAGGAGTAGCAGCTAAGGAGAATATTAAGGAGCCTATCTCTTTATTTATGATGCTGTGATGACCATGAGCAATGGATGATGAAAGCATTAGTTTTAAACGACTCTAATATTATTCTTTATTTTGAAATATTTCCGAAATTATAGGTTATTAATTATCTAAGAATACATTCATTGTTCCTTCATTTATAAAACTTCTCAATAGTAGCAACTTTGTTGTGTTCAGACCCGGTGAGCAGCATGCCGTGCGAGTTTGATGCAAGTTCATTGCATCACACTCGCAAGTGTAGAAGGGGCCTTACAGTTACCCAATCCACCCTCACAAACTGAAGTCCTGGTTTTGCAACTAATGCATCAGGAATCTCTTCCTTTAACCATGTTTCACAGAGACACATCGAATTGACTCATTGAAATTCTTTTTTAAATTTGACCATTGCACATAAATCGTCAATTTTATTAACTACCAATCTAACATTTCCCATAATAACTGAAGGGACAGGGGTTTTAAAATCCTTATTTCCATGGTTTATTCTCCTACCAGCTATACACCTCCAAAAAGGTCTCAAAACATCCGCCGGTATCCCCTGGCATGCCATTTTTAATTTCATTATACGCTTTTTTAGGGCCAGTAAACTATTTTGAGACGCAAACAAGGAATATTACCATTTTTCATTGAATGTTTTCCCCTTTCTGAGTTCAAAATCCCGTTCTGTAAAAAAATTTAGATGAGCAATTTGAAGTAAACACACAGGAGATACCAGGTACAGATGAAGCAAAAGGAGCTCCAAATTTAGACCAGTTGTACATTATGCCAGAGTTGACACTTCAGATAAATCTTATACTGTTCATCTTACTGTAGACTTGTGTCATATTTTTATACACTTTTGATAAATCTATCCCTCTGTGTTTGTACTACATGTTTGGTATATACTGTAAAGTAGAATTAGCCACAGTTTGGACTATATATGAATGTGTACATAAAATAGCAATTCTGCTAAAAAAATAATTTGGAAGTTTGCATCAACTCCCACCTCAATATTAACATTCAACCGCACATAATACAACATACTGTTAGTTGCCAAAGAAAACACGCTGAAGGATTGTGAAATTAGAGTAACTCCAAGAGATAATTACAAAGCTAATAACATTATATAAAATGTCTACTGCATTACTCAAGCTATAGGTGGAGAACAGTGTTTAGCATTATAAAGGAACATACAATAGAGACTTATATTAGTAAGACATCAAGAAGCTATACCATTTATATTGGTATAACCCTTACAATGCCTAAAGCTACCCTAATGATGATACATTTGTATAAAACATAACATATAGTGATGTAAGTTCTCATGCTGTTCTTAGCATAACTCCACCCAAAACATTAAAAAATCAGGTTCAACTGCAGTTCTCAGGTTTCCTTATTTACAGGGTCAGGAAGCTTAGATGCAGGGTTCTTGTCTGCAACATGACCTTATTTTCCAGGTCTCTGATTTACATAACACGTGCCATCAATGACTCTCACCAAGGAACTCCACAGTGCAGGGATATACGCTTCGTAGGGTTGATCTTCTTTAGTGCTTCAGGACTAGGCTTCTTTAAGGGAACCTGTCATCAAGAAGGTCATTTTTATATGATGACAAGTTCCAATAGCCTCAGGCATGTTGATATAAAAATGTCTTTATGGTGCATCTGAATAATTCCAATGCTTTTTATTTGTTTCTTTACCTGTAACAGTGTGGTGAGACCCCGTGGGTGGGGGAAAGTTTATATGGCACAATCAACTCCTCCTAAACAGGGTCTGACCAATCAATTGCGAAATTTTTAGTCGAACTCGAGACTCCACTCGCACTCCTCAGCCACAGCTTAACGGACATTTGATGGCCATGACTAGCAGTGACACACTTTCTACACCTTCAGATCTGCAAAGTATGTTTGGAGGAGACTCATTTTCCCACAGATAAGACACATTTGTTAATTATGGGTACAATGGGCTGGTCACTCTTTACATAGCTCTAACTATAGGAGTATCCTTATTGGTTTCCAGTTCTTTATATTAGGAAGTAAAGTCCCAGATGACCAACGGAGTGGGTAGAGTTTCATTTGCCCATGGGGTTTGTCTGCCCCGTCTGCCTCTAGGCATATTCTCAATTGGGCAGCGCTTTTGTCAGCATCTTACCCTCCTAACCAGGGTCGGACTGGGGTACCTGGGGCCTACCATTGAAATTGATTTTGGGGGCCCACCTACTACTACATAGAAATATTCTAGGATAAGGGAATTTCTAAGCACTCGGGGGCAGTGAAATAAAGGATAAGCTAATCCCTCTCTGCTAGCGCTCGGGTCTTGGTTTGTGTACAGGGGCTGCAGTGGTGACATTACCTCAGGGCATTAATGTTAGGAATAGTATAAGAGTTACCCCTGGTGTCCCGGGCAGTGGTTAAGGATGTAAGTGTTCGCACTGCACCAACCTTCCAATAAGGAAATGCTGAAAACCTTTACAAGAACTGATGACAATAACCCTACTCTGGCGTCCCCGCACCACATAGACAAGTCACACCTGGTCTCTGACCCTATGGATATAACCGTACATACTCTGAGACCTGTCTCACACTAGAAGGTTATTCAGTGACTACAATACTGATCTGACACAGGGAGAAGTAGGATCTTGTACCTCCTTCACGTCCAGAATCATCGTAAAATCTGGTTGCAGAATTTTCTGGCAGATGTGTTCAGCTCTGGGAAGCAGATCCCCCGCACTGCGCCCCTAAAAATACCACAGTTACTTACAGTATAATGTCACCTGGATAAAACAATGTCCCACACTGTACTTCTAAAGAATCTACATAAGAAACCCCCAAATCTACATTGTTACCCCCAAATATATTACTATACTACAGTCTGTAAATAAATAATACTGTGCCATTAAAAAGTATGGTTCCCCCATTAATTAATGGTGGTCATTTACTAAGGGTCCAAATCGCACATTTTCGTCAGTTTCCCCGAATTTTACCGTTTTGCATCGTATTCCCCTGGGATTTTGGCACACACGATTGGATTGTGTCGCATCGGTGCATGCGCTGAAAATCCGGGGGCGTGGCCGTCGGAAAAATCGCGCTAACTTACATGCACCAAGGATATACTGGGGAACTCCGGCGGAGCTCGGCTCAGCAGCGACACCTGGTGGACATCAGGCGCACGACCTTAGTGAATCGCCGCAAGACCCGAATCCTTGTTGGTGAAACCACGCTAGATCGCGACAGAACCGGGTAAGTAAATGACCCCCAATATTTGGTTCCTCTGTGAATTATTTTAATGAATTAATTTATCTATTTAATGTCCCTTCTAATTATTTTTATTCATTTCCCCTACTAAAAAAATGTACTATCTACTTATTATTATATACAAAATGTACTAATATGTTTTTATACCATGTCCTAATTATTATTATACATATAATCCCCTCCAACTTATTAATGAGCATATAGTATCCCTTCAATTATACATTTTTACAACTTGCCTCCTATTTATTTACTTACACCTAGTATCTGCACATTATTTAATTGTATTATAATATAAAGTGAAGGACTTGCTGCAAGGGGCGCTGGTTACTGGGAAACTCCCTGCTGACACGTTCCCTCTACATATAAATAGTTTTATTTCTGTATATTGTATATACACACTGCCCCCCTTATTACACACCCCACCTAAGCATTTAACATTTACCCCCCTCTAGATTTTTTAAATAGGCCACCTCCATACACACTGTCCCCTCCAGATTCTAGTAAGACCCCCCCATACATGTTTCCACCCCCTTCATATTATAGTTACCCCCCATGCACATTAAACCCCCCTTCATATTATAGTTACCCCCCCATGCACATTAAACCCCCTTCATATCATAGTTAGACCCCCCATACACATTAAACCCCCCTTCATATCATAGTTAGATCCCCCATACACATTAAACCCCCCTTCATATCATAGTTAGGCCCCCCATACACATTAACCCCCCTTCATATAACAGTTAGACCCCCCCCATACACATTAAACCCCCTTCATATCATAGTTAGACCCCCCCATAAACATTAAACCCCCCTTCATATCATAGTTAGACCCCCCCATACACATTAAACCCCCCTTCATATCATAGTTAGGCCCCCCCATACACATTAACCCCCTTCATATTATAGTTAGGCCTCCCATACACATTAACCCCCTTCATATTATAGTTATCCCCCCTATACACATTAAACCCCCCCATCATATTATAGTTAGGCCCCCCATAAACATTAACCCCCCCTTCATATCATAGTTAGGCCCCCCATACACATTAACTCCCCTTCATATAATAGTTAGGCCCCCCCCATACACATTAACCCCCTTCATATTATAGTTAGCCCCCCCATACACATTAAACCCCCCTTCATATCATAGTTAGACCCCCCATACACATATTAACTCCCCTTCATATTATAGTTAGGCCCCCCCATACACATTAACCCCCTTCATATAACAGTTAGGCCCCCCATACACATTAACCCCCCTTCATATAACAGTTAGGCCCCCCCATACACATTAACCCCCCTTCATATAACAGTTAGGCCCCCCCATACACATTAACCCCCCCTTCATATAACAGTTAGGCCCCCCCCATAATCATTAACCCCCCTTCATATTATAGTTAGGCCCCCCCATACACATTAACCCTCTTCATGTAACAGGCCCCCCATACACATTAACCCCCACCTCCATCTGTTTTGCCATTAGGGAAAAAAAAACTTACTCACCTCATCCTGTCTATGTTGCTGCCGTGGGACGGGGGAGAGATGCGCGCCCGCGTCGTGACGTCACGACGCGGCAGCACATCTAAGTTACAGTGTGACGTGCGCCGGAAAGCAGCCGGCCGCGTCACACTGACAGCTTTGGCTGTACTATTGCAGCCACTGGCAGGGGCCTCCGATGGATACGAACGGAGGCCCCTGCCATAATGACAGGAGTTGGGGCCCACCGGGGAATTACCTGGCCCCCCGGCGGGCCAGACCGAGCCTGCTCCTAACACAATTTGCATGGAAGACATTAACATGGTCCTTGTTGTTACCATAAAAAAGAGCCCAACCGTTCTTAGAACTACCTCTAGTCTGTGATGTGAACACAGTATTACAGTCTATAAGATGCACAGCAAGAGAGCTGAAAACCCATATTGCCGAGCACATGACCGGAACAGCAACTCCTGTGCAGGCAATCCAATGCAGTGATTCAGGGACTTTGCAATATATTTGTGGTCATCACTATGCAAACTTGCAAAACATGTCAGCCCATCTTATGATGAGATTCCAGCCTCCCAGAAGGGGCTTAACTGGACAAAAGCTTTCTTTTTTTATATATAATTTGCTTTATTGGTAACAGGTAGAAGCCAGGAATGCGGTCCATCAAGCAGTATACATGAAGAGAATAAAAATGTAACAATGGGTAAGATATGAATCAGGAATAACAACAAATATCACGTATAGTCAAGTAGAATACCAAGCATAAGCGTCCGCATGCCAGCCTCCACCGCCCTCCGCTGAATTTCCAAAAAGACCAAGGAAAGGATGTGAAAGGCCAGAAAATTAAAAGAAATGGTGAAGGGAGGGAGCGCAAGTAAAAACAAAAGGTGGGGATTAGAGTGGAACGATGGAAGGGTGAAAAGCATAGAGGGCATCCCGACCAGGAGGGGGGGTTAGCTAAAATAAAACAGAGGAGGAAAGGCCCCTCCAATGTCTCAGAGAGATCATTTATATTCAGCAGGCTGCTGAAATTGGAGCCACAGTTGCCAGGTTTTATGAAACTATGCATATGTGCCATGGAGCGAGTAGGTACGGTCTTCCATCATTAACCTTATTGACCCAAGTAGTCTGTTTTAAAAGTATCAGAATGCAAGATCGGGCTGCCATAATTAGTATCTGTAGCAAAGAGTGTTTATATGTCAGCGTCAAAATGGTGGAGGCTAAGAAGAGGAGGGTCCAACCTCATTGACTTTCCACAGATTGAAGCAATAAGATGTTGTAGGTCCTACATGTTGTACATGAAAGAAGGACTTCTCCGCATCTTCAGCATGTGAAAGGCACTTGTGGGAAAATAGTATGCAACTGGGTTAGGACCTGGTGCCATCTGGCGATGAGATTACTGCTTCCTGGTAGCGTGAACTTACCAAGGTGCTGTGACATAACACAAAGATCCGTAACTTTTGTTCGGGTGTGAGAGAGATGTTGAGTTCATTTTCCCAATGCGTCAAGTATGTTTGGGCTGGGATCATAAGGAATGGATAGAAGACAAGAATATGCTGAGGAGAGCATGTGACGTAGTGTTCCCATGATAGTACAAAGGCTTTTAAAAGAGTTTCGATTTCTGGAGAATTGAGAGCAAGGGAATTGAGTGTTCAAATAATGCAGCAATTATTGATCTTTCCACGCTTTTAGTGGGCAGGGTCTGTGAGCTCCATAAGCTGTTGAGTAAACTAACGTGTTCTGCTCTAAATTTACCTGTTCTTCTCCATTGTTTGAAAACAATGTCCTCACATCCTGGCAGGAAGTCGGGGTGGCCTAATATGGAGTCAATGGTGAGTGTTTTGGCAGTATTCTTTCCCTTACTGCTTCCAACTTACAGTATAAAATTGTCTAACCAATCGTGGAATGGGCTTTTAGGGATTTCTTCTCCTCAAGGTCTAACCAGTCATATCCAGGGTTTCAAGCTAGAATTACAGCACTAATCCAAGGCTCTGGCCAAATGAGCAGCTATATGACAGCCTCTTAGGTGCAGTAATCCAATGCCTCCCGAGATCATTGAGCGATATAGGGGGGTATGCTTAATTCTGGAAGGTTTACCAGCCCAAATAAATTTGTACTGGAAGGCATTCAGAGAATGAAAATATGTTTTTGGTAGTTTGATGGGGACCATCTGAAAAAGGTAGAGAAAGCGCTGGAGTCTATTCATTTCGAATATGGTGCATCTGCCAAACCAAGAGAAAATGCCTTTGGACCACGTGGAGCAGTCCTCTAGTACCCTTTTGAGTATTGGTAAGAAGTTAAGAGTGTAGAGTCTACATAGGTGCAGCTGACAATTGGATCCCCAAGTAACTGATGCTATAGGACGCACCTTTAAAATTGAATGACCATTCTAATGTTTCCCTAAGGGGCTCTAGTAGGGAGATATTCAAAGCTTTGGATTTGGACCAATTGATGCGGAAGATTGACAATTGGGCGAATGTGTGTATTTTCTGCATTAAGTTGTGGAGGTAAATCTGTGGGTTTGTCAGTAAAAAGAGAAGGTCATTGGCAGAAGCCGCTATTTTATACATGGACCCCTATCCCTTAGATGACAATGTGAGCACAGACATGGCGGAGAAAAGGTTCCAGGGAGAGGACAAAAAGCAATGGGAATAGTGGGCATCCCTCCCTGGTACCATTTCTCATTTCCAACGTATCTGAGAGAGTGCCATTCCCCTGGACAGATGCAGAAGGCTAGGAATATAGGGACATGATCCAACAAAACATTCTAGTCGGGATGCCAAATGTGCAAAGGACTTTAGAAATATAGCACCAGCTTACTCTTACTCATATCAAAGGCCTTCTCTGCCTCCGTTGACAGTAATATAAGCGGCAGATGTTCCATTTGGGCCTAAGACATGTATACTTAGATAGTTAAATTACAAAACAGACTTAGGGGGGAATTTATCACAAGTGTCTGATTGTAAAATTGTTCTAGTTGTTCATGGAAACCAATAAGAGCTCAGCTTTCATTTTACAAATTGGTAAGATCTGATTGGTTGCCACAAGCAAGTATATGTACATATATTGATACATCTTAATTATCAGTTGTCTGTTTCTCCCTTTCCTTTTTCTTTTTGTACAATACTCTTACTATATTATGTCCCAGGTGATAGCTGTAGCGCTGTAGCTACATAGGATTTTACAATTATATTAACGCCTTAACGCTCTGCGCCGTCTCTCTACGGCGCAGAGCTATAAGGAGTGTATGAAGAGGGCTCACGGGCTGAGTCCTCTTCATACAAAGGTGGGGGTTGTTGCATATTGCAGCAAACCCCCACCGCTAATAACCGCAGTCGGGGGGATGGCGATCGGTTGCCATGGTAGCCTCGGGTCAAACGAGGCAGTGGCTCATTGTAATGAATGAGCTGCAAAAATGCCATATATTGCAATACAGAAGTATTGCAGTATATGGTAGGAGCGATCTGACCATCTAGGGTTAATGTACCCTAGATGGTCTAAGAAATAGTGGAAAAAAAAGAAAAAAAAAAGTTTAAAAAATCAAAAAAATTAATAAAATATTAAAAATTAAAATCACCCCCCTTTCCCTAGAACTGATATATAAAACATAATAAACAGTAAAAATCACAGACACATTAGGTATTGCCGCGTCCCAAAATGCCCGATCTATCAAAATATAAAAACGGTTACGGCCGGCGGTGACCTCCGAGGCGGGAAATGGTGCCCAAATGTCCGAAATGCGACTTTTACACCTTTTTACATCACATAAAAAATTAAATAAAAAATGATCAAAATGTCGCACAGACTTCAAAATGGTAGCAATGAAAACGTTGGCTCATTTCACAAAAAATGACACCTCAGACAGCTCCGTGCACCAATGTATGAAAAAAGTTATTAGCGTCAGAAGATGGCAAAGTCAAACGACTCAAAGTCGAAAAAACTGAGCCACCAAGAACAAGACCACGTGCGTTTTTTTTTTCCATTTTTCCACATTTGGAATTTTTTTTTCAGCTTCGCAGGACACGGCATGTTAAAATAAATAACATTACAGGAAAGTAAAATTTGTTACGCACAAAATAATCCCTCACACAGGTCTGTACACGTAAAAATGAAAAAGTTATGGATTTTTGAAGGTGGAGGGCGAGAAATGCGTGGAAAAACCCTGCGTCCTTAGGGGGTTAAACAAGCAAAAGGAGAGAGCAGGGGGTTGGGTAAGACATGTTCTGTTCATTGTAACAGCCTGCGAATCTGTTGCACTAAGGGGGTCTAGTAATGTCCCTAGAGCCCTTCAGACACATTATCATAATTGTTGATTTTAGAAGGTAGGATAACAAAATGAGAAGATCACCACAATCACGGTGCCTGGATCTATGAGTAAGTGGCCCTGGTTTATCATGATGGATTTTGATGGTAGATTTTCTTTAAATGCTTGTGCAACTTGTATGAGTTAGACAATGATTAAGGATTTAACAAGGTTTAACAATCTGAAACGCATCTGTTGTGTCGTCCCAATATATTTTTAACCATTATGAAATAAATGTGTGTTTTTAATATGCTATTTTTATTTTGGAGATATTAATCCAGCCCATACAGTCTTTTATTGTTTGAGGTCCTTTATACTGCACTCTTGTGGAGACTACAAATGAATCATATACTACCGCTAGAGGCTTTTGTATAAAAAACAAACATACAATATGCCCTGACAAATTTGATGTCTAGAAAATTTGGTGTGGCTCTTCAGCTACTACCACCCTACCTTCTGGATTTCATGCTGCATTACCCAAACTCCGGATCCCTAAGCTCGTTGCTATAAGGGTACCTGGGCACATTTATGCCTCAATACCATATTCACCTTTGCTCAGTATGATAGCATGCACAGTAAGTTCTTCCTCTTTTTGGAAGTGAGCAGTGAGTTACTGCACAAGCATTGGCACGCATGAATAGCCGAAGAGTGCTGTGACCCCCGCTCTGCGAGACTTCAGAGGCTATGGGGTCATGGTGTAGGCTTATCCCCTGAAGCTTGGCCAGGCTACTCCACATCCCTGTAGCAACTGAAGTTAATCTGCATAAAGTATAGATAAAGTTTTTAACTTAGCTATGATCCATTGGGGACAGGGACTGATCTGGCAAGCTCCGTGTAGTGCCGCGTAATCTGTGTGCTCTATAAAAATAATGGAATTATTATTATTGAAAGTGTAGATAAAGGCAGCATAGGGCTTAGTAGATAGAAAGGAATTTCCATCTGGAATACATCAGTTAGTGTATTCCTGATGGTAGGTTTCCTTTAAATACAGTTGTTTATTAAGAGGAAGACACCAGGTTGTACTATTGGGGATAAGTCCAGTATATATGTAATAAATTTAGGCACATTGGAGAGTAATTTCCCATCTCAAGCCATTTTTAATTTACAAAAAGACATAATTCTGGTTTGAAATAGCGCTGAAAGCGGGAAATAATAAAATAGGTGTAATGCATGTTTGTCACTTATGGAAATGTATCAAAAGATGCGATTCCCAGTTGGATTATCCAAGGAAAAAATTGGTGGATGTCAGGTGACACAGGCAGGAAATTCAGACTGGAAAGGATTTATCCTTTGGACCCAGTTTTATTAAATGGTAAAAAATGTACATTAAACAAAGGTATTAAAAAGATAAAGAATACAACATGTTTCGTGTCCATCCCTGGACGCTTCATCAGGGACAACATGGCTACATTTCAGTGAGATTATCTTCACACATGTACACTTATTTAATAACATGCAATTGAAGAAATGTATGTATATGGCAGAATAAAACCCCAGTCAACTATGGGATACCCCTTCAGAGATGTACCAGCCCCTCAAATATGGTCTTTTCCATTTCCCCTCCAACAACAAATAGAGAGAGTTCAATACTCCACATCATATATAATTAAGATGAAATTCGTTTCTCCACCCTCTAAAATAAAACCACCCAAAAAGTAAGTTCTGTGAAGATTTTTAACCTGTCAAAATATAAATTATCTATTGAGGAAGAGTCTTTACTGTCTAAAAGGCTATCTTTTTGTCTCAGTAATAACCCTAAAGAATTTTAACTATTCCTAGTCATCCATCAGGATATTAATAATTAAATGACACTTTACAATTAAAGCTAAATATCAGTGAAGAATGCCTTATGTTCAAAAGCTTCTATTCTGCGCTAGTTCAAGAGCATTATGTTCAAGAGCTTCTATGCTGCCCCCATGGCAGCGGCAAAGAGTCAAGAGTACCCCCAAAGCACCAGCCAATAGTCAAAGTACCCCTTTGGAAGCAACCAATAGTCGGAATGCCCCTACAGTAGCAGTCAATAGTCAGTGTCCCCCCACATCAGCAGGAAATAGTCACAGCGCCCCCACACCAGCAGCAAATAGTCACAGCGCCCCCACACCAGCAGAAAATAGTCACAGTGTCCCCACACCAGCAGCAAATAGTCACAGTGCCCCCACACCAGCAGCCAATAGACAGAGTGCCCCAAGGCAGCAACCAGAGGGTTCCCTTGTCTGTAGAATCCCCTGTCAAGCTGTGGAAAAAATAATTTATTGAGCGCCAGGTTTACACACCAGCTCTGTAGTTGCCAAACGTGATGATGTTATGTCTGCCGGCTTCATACCCTCGGCATACACCTGGTGCACACATAAGTAAAAAAGAAGATTGCTGTAGCTATAGGTAGAGTGGAGAAAGTTGAGTATCTCTGCCCCCATGCTTCTCTTTTTACTAGCGCAGCATAGGAGCAGAGAGCCAAGCCAAGGTTTCAGATTAAATTATATTTATTCTGTAAAGGCAGAAAATTATGCAGACATAACATTACCTGGGAACAGGCATGAAATCAAGATACAAGCATAGGAACATGGTTCAGCCTCTGAAACATCAAGTTGGGCTTGAGGCTACTGGATCATGCAAGAAACAGGATTCTGGATCAGGTCAGTATACAGTTTTCTGCATCAGGTCAGGATACAGAAATCCAGTTCAGGATACAGGGTTCCAAATCATGTCAGGATACAGGAATCCAGTTTAGGATACAGGGTTCTGGATCAGGTCAGTATACAGGATTCCAGGTCATGCTAGGGTTCAGTACACCGGCTCAGGCTGGATACTGGTCCAGATACAGGCTGTCAGAATACAGATTTCTAGGTCAAGATACAGGGTCCTGGATGAAATCAGAATACAGGTTCCAGTTCAGAGTGCTGAATAAGGCTGATACAGGCTCAGATACAGTTTATAGTGCAGACTGGGGTGGAGGGTACCTGCTCAGGCTGGATAAAGGCTCAGATACAGATTACAGTAAAGACTTGGGTTTAGGGTGGCAGGTCACACTGGATATACCTAATGTATATGTTCAGGATTTTACGTCCAGCAAAACAGAAACAGCCAGTTCTACTACAGGTCACAGGAGAAAGTTTAACCAGACATCAATGAGTTTAGACGGGCTAGCCCATGCATCATTCAACCCACAGCTGTGTCTACAGATGTTTCCCAGGTCACAGGAGGCATTTGTGCAAAATTTTCTGATTGTAAATGAGTTGGTGTGGATTATTTTACATTCAGCTTTATATATTAGACAAGGACTCCTTCCCTGTACAATGTGTGCAATGTGTGGAAATGTACATGGGAATGGTATATTTTAGGTTGTAGCCAACAGTTAAAGTGTAACCATCATTTCAAAAAACTTTTGATATGTTGTTGGGCAGGTAAGTTTAAGCACTTTTGCAATTGGATTAGTTACCCGAATCTTGCTCTTTCCTCTTGTATTCTGCAGACTTCCCCTAGATGGCAGTGACTGCTCAGATAGCTGTTACTATGGACATTCCGTCTTCATAAAGAAGACTACGGCAGGAGACACGCCCACATCCCTGCTCACAGCTGATTACCTCATGGCTCAGTGCTGCAGCACTCATGTGTCACTGCTCCAGCACTGTCATGGACAGGGAGAAGCCCTGACTAATATAGTGACCAAACACCTACACTCTTATCTCTCCTCAGCTTTCCCTACATCTATATACTGTATAAACACATAATCCACACAGACAGAGACTGCAGCCCCCACTCCCCCCATCAGCTCACAGAAGGAAGTGGCAGGAGAGGAGAGACTCCAAGCTGTGCCCTCATGTGCTGTGCTGAAGTGTTACTTAGATAGGTAGAAGCAAGATTAGAGACTGGGATCGGCACCACTAAAGTAAAAAGCATACAATGGCGGCCAAAGCTGTACCAAAAACTACTAAAATTATAAATGAACACAGATGTACGCTATATGACCAAAGATATACAATTTTATTAATAATGCAAAAAGAGCACAGCAAGAACAAACAACAATAAAAACCATTAAAAAGTGTGCAAAGCACACAAATTCAACCGGCAGAGCAGCCCAGCATATGATAGTGCTGGTTGCTCTGCACACCACCAGCTCCCCCCTACCTGCAGAGAACCCCTTCCTCTGCACAAGTGTAAGGCAATGTACGATGATGAATCAGTTGGAAAAAACCTTGCTATGTCCCAAAACCAAGGTGTGGTTTGACTAAGTGTACAAATGTACAAAGTCTGGGGGGAAAAAAACCCAAGATACTAAAAAAAAGTGTGGTGGGCGCTAGCCCAGGGTCCACGCTCGGTTTTACCTGTAAAGATGGCAAAGTCCTGTCGTAGAATGCGGTGGGTGGAAGGAGAAGAGCTGGGGAGAAGACCCAGGGGGGAGCTGGTGGTGTGCAGAGCAACCAGCACTATCATATGCTGGGTTGCTCTGCCTGTTGAATTTGTGTGCTTTGCACACTTTTTAATGGTTTTTATTGTTGTTTGTTCTTGCTGTGCTCTTTTTGCATTATTAATAAAATTGTATATCTTTGGTCATATAGCGTACATCTGTGTTCATTTATAAACTTAGATAGGTAGATACATAGCTATGGGTTAGATAGATAGATAGATAGATAGATAGATAGATAGATATGAGATAGATAGATAGATAGATAGATAGATAGATAGATAGATAGATATGTAGATAGATAGACATGGATACATAGATAGATATGATATAGATAGGATATACATACCGGTAGATAGATAGGAGATAGATATGAGATAGATAGGTAGATAGATATATACAAGAAAACGGGCAGCACTCCAAATTGTGATGAAAAAAGGTGTAGATTCTTTATTCCATAATCAGCAACAAAACAGCTGTTTTGTTGCTGATTATGAGTCCGGGAGGCAGCCATAGACGGCGTATAATGGGTAGGACACTTGTCTGTTACTTAATATTGATGTGTTATTTATAGAATTGAGCAATATACCCTGTTATGCAGTCATATGGTTTCTTGTCTCATCGGACCTTTCGTGTTGGATTTCCTCTGTATATAAAAAACACTCATTACATTATTTTATCAAGTCATGATAATACAATTCTGTGTTGTCTTGTATTTAAAATAAAGGTTTATATGTATTGATTTTATAAGAACGTTGTAACTCCGTTTTTTTTTGTGGTAATATACTAATTATGGTGGAGTAGTTCTAGATTCTGAATATGGCAGGCTACGTGCCGAGTCCCTAACTTCAGCAACATGAAGATAAGGTATTTATAGATAGATATGTAGATAGATAGACATGGATACATAGATAGATAGATAGGATATAGATAGGATATACATAGATAGATAGGAGATAGATATGAGATAGATAGATAGATAGATAGATGTAAGATAGCTCTGGTCTCATTGGTCAGCAGCAGGCGCTTGTGATGAGGTGACAGGAGGCTGTCCCCCCTCCCCCCATCACCTCACACGAGGAAGTGGCAGGAGACAATCTCCAAGTCTTCATGCTGTGCCCTCATGTGCTGTGCTGGAGTGCTACTTAGATAGATAGGTACATAGATAGATAGATACATAGACAGATAGATAGATAGATAGATAGATAGATAGATAGATATGAGATAGATAAATATGAGATAGATAGATAAATATGAGATAGATAGATATGAGATAGATATTAGATAGATAGATGTAAGATAGCTCTGGTGTCATTGGTCAGCAGCCTGCGCTTGTAATGAGGTGACAGGATGCTCCGCCCCACCATTTTGCTGATTGTAGTTTTTTGGAGAGCTGGAAACCATGGTTGCTATGGGACAAAAGAGGTACTAAATGAGGACCGGGAGGCAAAATACTTTGAGGAATAATTCCCAGGGACACCTGGAGCAGAATTATGCATTTCCTTGTTTTTTTTTTTTTGCTCAGAATGACGGTTACACTTTAACCATACCTCCCAACATTTGTGAAAGGGAAAGAGGGACAAAATGGCGGCACGCTACGCGATCCCCTAGGCCACACCCCCAATCACTCCCTGGCCACGCGCCAAATTTTAGCCATATTATAATAATAAAAATCATCTCAATAAAAAAAATAAATAAATAAAATTATCCTCATAGGGATTTGAACCCAGAACCTGCAGTGTCCATGTACAATAATGTCACAGTGCCCCAACCAACCTCAGTGATTATCAAGGTGTAGAATTTTGGTAACTAAGAACTATGACTACTGTTACACTGACACAGATTTAATGCTTTGGTATATAGGGAGGGATCTTCTCAGAGATTATTGTAATTATTGAGACTATTATTATTATTGAGATTATTATTATTATTATTGAGATGATTATTATTATTTTTACTATTATTAATAATCATCTCCATAATAATAAAAATAATAACATTTATAATAATAATAATAATAGTCTCAATAATTACAATAATAATCTCTGAGAAGATTCCTCTCTATATATCAGTGCAGTAAGTCTGTGTCACAATGTAACAGTGGCAGATAACACTTCTTAGTTACCAGAAATCCACAGCTCTGTATCACTGGGCTTATAGCTCAGTCAGTTAACGCCCCTGTCAGCAGTGCACAGGGTCCCAGGTTCAAATCTCAGCCTGGGCAAAACTTTATTTAATTTAATTAAATAAAGAGCTTGTGTCTGGGGAAGCCCTGGAGACCATATATGGGCAGATACTGATCTGAGCCTGATGACGTGGTCCCTGCTCTCCGCTAAGCCGACACTTCTCTGAAAACGATTCCCTGCCCGATGTCTGCTCTGGGGAACCCTAGGAGATGCAGTGACCATATATGGATAGATATCTGAACCTGATGACGTGGTCCCTGCTCTCTCCGCTAACCCGACACTTCTCTGAAAAGGATTCCCTGCCCGATGTCTGTAGAAGCCATTCTTTACTCTCATTTCTGGCTTTCAAAGTATTTACTATGCGGACACATGGAAAGAAAACCTCTTCCATGAGACTTCCATGGGCCCACAGATTTCTTTGCTCTATCACTGATATATACAGCACATATTAACAATATGGCAGCATGATTAACAGTATGGTGTATATGGTGTAATACTGGTGTATTATTGTTAAGATCAAGGACATGATACACAAAACATTCAATGTAGCTTACATCATTGTTTTCTTTGTAACATTATTTTCATATCCTTTCATTCTTTAAGTTCTGCGGCTTTTCAGGAACCTATGTGTTATTATGTCCCATCATTCTTTATATAGTAACAGGAAATAAATATTATTGATGAATATAAATAATAAGACATTGCGCAACATAAAATGCACATGTCCTCATAGCAGTTAATAAGATATTACTATAAACTTCCTCATTCCCTCACATAGCATGTCTGTTTGACGCTGTGTACCACAACATTCCCAATACTTCTTGGGAACTTTGTGGATATCGATTCATGAAATGTCATGGCTTTATTCATAGGTGTTGCCACCTTTATATATTCCTATCTACTGTAATATCTAATTGTAGTTGTAATAGTTTTTAACAACTCATTGTTAAAAGAATTTGAAATACAGACATACACTGTAGAAAATAGGAGGAATACAAGTGTCTTAAGTACATTTGTACTTGTACACTGTATATACTCGTGTATAAGCCGAGTTTTTCAGCACAAAATATGTGCTGAAAAAACTCACCTCGGCTTATACACGAGTCAATAAAAAATGTAATACTCACCCTCCGGCACCCGGAACCTCAGTGGCGGCTCCCGATCCTCGGCGGCGGCTCCTGGTCCTCGGCGGAAGCTCCCGGTCCTCAGCGGTGGCTCCCAATCCTCAGCGGCGGCCCCGCTTCTCTCTTCTTTCTTCACTAGCCGGCAGTCACGTCCATGCGATCTGCCGGCGGGCGCACAATATGATGCAGCGGTGTCGCCGCCGATTACGTCATCAGCGGCGACACCGCCGCATCATAGTGTGCGCCCGCTGGGAGATCGCATGGACGCGACTGCTGGCTAGTGAAGAAAGAAAAGAGAAGCCGCTGCCGAGGACCGGAGCTGCCGCCAAGGACCAGGAGCCGTCGCCGAGGACCGGGAGCAGCCGCTGAGGACTGGGAGCCGCCACTGAGCATCAAAGGTAAGTATCGTCGGAGGGTGAGTATTAAGTTTATTTTTTTATTATTCGCTTGGCATACTGGGGGCAGGCTGTATACTTCTTGGGGCAGGCTGTATACTTCTTGGGACAGGCTGTATTCTTTTTGGGGCAGGCTGTATACTTCTTGGGACAGGCTGTATACTTTTTGGGGCAGAGTGTATACTTCTTGGGGCAGGCTGTATGCTACTTGGGGCAGGCTGTATGCTACTTGGGGCAGGCTGTATGCTACTTGGGGCAGGCTGTATACTACTTGGGGCAGGCTGGTTGTATACTACAGAGGGCTGGCTGGCTGTATACTACATGGGGCTGGCTGACTGTATACTACACCCATGGCATATACTTGAGTCACTAGTTTTTCCCAGTTTTTGGTGGTAAAATTAGGGGTCTCAGCTTATACTCGGGTCGGCTTATACTCGAGTATACACGATATCTTAAACTATCGTTAAAATTTCATGTTCGGTTTTTACATCATGAGACACTCTCATGAAGTCAAGGAGAGATTCCCGATATCATTAAAATCCCGCTATAAGACCTCCATTCATATGGTTGTGAGCTATGCAAAGATTCTGTACAGCAGGAAACAGAGCTTTACAGACGCAGAGTGTGCATCTCCCCAGTACATACCCATACTTTATATGGAATCCAACAAAAACACCTTTCTATGCCAATGTGTGCAATTGGAAACATCCAGAGGTACAATATGAAGTCCGTATATAGGCCTGTGATGCTTAATTCTGCAACTCCCTACTAATAGGTCTTCCACTCACTTACTGCTCTCCTCAGTTCCCATGTCTGTCTATTGTATGGGGCTAGAGTAGGCTAGGTAAAACTTTGAAAAATAGAGAACTAATTTTAGCTATTGCCATGATTTAGGAGACATACCCTACAGCTGCAATTTGTGAATCAACCATTTCTTTTCATGATTTTATACGCAAGTTGCATTTTTAACCTTTGAACGTACTAGTGTCTACCCTGCTGTGTGAAGATGAAATAGATTGTAAGCCGCCATCTGGTTCTCAGTTTTAATTAGGGAAACTTAGATACTCCTCCTGTTGTCCCTGCCAGGATGACAGGTTCATGATCAGTCGGATGCTGTGACCTGTTGACTTGCGTATGGATCAATGCATTTCATTGGTTTAGCACCATCTTTCATAGCCTGTTTCCTGCCCTTATTCTGTCACCCTGAAAGTTTAATACATGGGTCCATTTAGGAGCTTAACATCTCTCAGTAACACCTCATTGAGTAAGTCATCAGGAAGAGGGAAAAAAGCTAACATTCTTTCATATGCCACTATTAGCTACAACAGTTTCTTCATTCAGGTTAGATGTCATAAAAAAAAAACACTGATTGAAATCAGCAGGAATAATTGACATGCTGTGGATCCTAAGGGCGTGGTCACACATCACGTTTAACACATGCGTTTAAAAACACATTCCAACAGCTGAAGAGAGATTTGCCTAAGCAAACAGCAACCGTTAACACATTTTAACGCATGTGTTAACACAAGCCTTAGCATTTGTGTTTTGTAAAGGCAAGTGTTAACAGCTGTTTAATTAGGCAAATCTCTCTTCAGCTGTTGCAGTGCATTTTTAAACGCATGCGTTAAATGCGACGTGTGACTGCACCCTGAATCTAAAGTGGAAATCAGTTTCTGTAGTTGGAAAAGATTTCCTCTAAAGAATGTCCAGTTATAAAGTAATACCACCATTTCAACAAATTTGCCCATTGCAAAGGTTACAAAAATGGACCCCCTTTCCACCCCCAGAAAAAAAAACCTTTCTATAGGATAAGAATAGTGCTGGGGGGTCACTGTGTGTAACACATTAATTAACGAGGGGAGGCTGCTGTATAATACAGTAAGGAGGAGAGTACTGTTTAATACAATAATCAATGATGGGGGGTGCTGTATTATACAATAATGAAGATAATATTTGATTATGAGGGCTGATGTGCATTATATGAATGAATTATTATTAATTTATACAGCACCATTAATTCCATGGTGATGTATTACCAGAGGGGTTCACAAACATCACATTAAGACAAAAACAGATGCAAGTATTAAATACAAAACTACAGTGACCAGGAGACAAGTAGCCTGCCCGTGAGGGCTCACAATCTATACGGGTGTGTGTGGGGGGGATTGGTGTTAAGACATGAGGTGAGGGAGCAGTGCAGTTAATGTGAGTTGTAAGCAAACCTAAACAGGTGAAAGTGTGGAAAGTGCGGGACAGTATGACACATTTTTGTAAAGAGTAAAAGTATGGGAGATGCACAAGAGAGAGTATGAGAAATGAACAAGAGAATTCCTGGATACGAATGTAAGAAGAGCGGATGGTAATAGAGTGAAGCTGAAGGTCCTGTGAGGAATGGAGATTACGTGTGGGGCGGTATTGCTTGATGAGTTCAGAGATATATGGAGGGGACATTGTTGTGGAGAGAGGAGAAATAAGGAGACAGATAGATTAACCAGGCAGCAGAGTTTAGGATAAACTGGAGGGGTGTTAGAGAATTAGCTGGGAGAAGAGTGTTTGCAAAAATCCAACCGAGAGATGATGAGGACATGGACTAGTAGTTATGTAGACTGGATTGAGGAAGGTTCGAATGCGAGAAATGTTCTTGAGATGTAGGCGGCAGGTTGTAGTAAGGGCCTGGAAGGGAGGCTTAAAAGATACGTCAGAGTCAAAGGTGGCTTCAAGGCAACAGACTTTAGGGACTGGGGAGAGCGGGTGCCATGAATTGTGACTGTTATATCAGGTGGTAGGGATGTGTTTATGAGATTATGAGTTCTGTTTTGTCCGTGTTAAGTTTTAAAAAACAGGAAGAGAAAACGGAGGATATGGCTGACAGACATTCTGGCTAGAAGAGAGGAGATATCTGGACCAGAAATACAGATCTGTGTGTCATCTGCATATGAATGGTATTGGAAGCCATGGGACTTAACCCCTTTCCGCAGCGCGCCGTACTAGTACGGCGCGCGCCGGGTCCCGGTGCATGGAGAGGGCTCGCGGACCGAGCCCTCTCCATAGCCGGTAAGTCTTTGCTGCATATTGCAGCAAAGGCTTACCGGTAACACCCGCGATCGGTGCTAGCACCGATCGCGGGTGCTTTCTCCGCGATCGCCGCCGGCAATGCTGCCGACGGCTTCAAAGAGATGGCGCCGCTTGGGCGCCGCCATCTTGTTGTGGATCGCTGCTCCCCGATGACGTCACGGGGAGCGGCGATCCGTCGCCATGGTAACCTCGGGTGTTCCGAACACCCGAGGCTACTTCGTTTTAACCCATGCATTACAATGTGCTAATTGCACATTGCAATGCATGGGGAGTAAAATCCACATATACTGCCATACTGTAGTATGGCAGTATATGATAGGATCGATCAGACTACCTAGGGTTAGAGTACCCTAGGGAGTCTGAAAAATAGTAAAAGTAAAAATAAAAAAAAGTTAAAAAAAAAAAATTATAATAAAAAAACCTAAAAATTCAAATCACCCCCCTTTCCCTAGAACTGATATAAAAATAAATAAACAGTAAAAATCATAAACACATTAGGTATGGCCGCGTCCGAAAATGCCCGATCTATCAAAATATGATAATGTTTTTTTCACTATGTTTAACCCCGTAACGGAAAATAGCGTCCAAAGTCGAAAATGGCATTTTTTTGCCATTTTGAAAAATATAAAAAAATTAATAAAAAGTGATCAAAAGGTCGCACAGTCCCAAAAATTATAGTAATGAAAACGGCATCAAAATTCGCATAAAATGACACTATCCACAGCTCCATACACCAAAGTATGAAAAAGTTATTGGCCCCAGAAGATGGCAAAATAAAAAAAAATATTTTGTACAGGAGGTTTTAATTTTTTTAAATGTATGAAAACATAATAAAACCTATACAAATTTGGTATCCACGTGATCGTACCGACCCAAAGAATAAAGTAGACATGTCATTTGGGACGCAGAGTGAAAGCTGTAAAATCCAAGCCCACAAGAAAACGTCACAAATGTGGTTTTTCACCATTTTCACTGCATTTGGAATTTTTTTCCCGCTTCCCAGTACACGCCATAGAATATTAAATACCGTCACTATGAAGTGCAATTTGTTACGCAGAAAATAAGCCATAACACAGCTCTTTATGTGGAAAAATAAAAAAGTTATAGATTTTTTAAGTTGGTGAGTGAAAAATGGAAGTGAAAAAACTAAAAAAGGCCATCCCAGGCCAGAGGTGTAGAGCAGGGGTCCCAGGACAGAGCCCTGAGGGACGCCAACAGAGAGGGGATGAGGTGAAGAGGTGATGTGAGAGTGATAGTCATTGAACTAATGAATTAGACACTGCATAAATGAAGCAGGTGTTGCTGTATAAAATATCAATTAATTGGGGTGCTGCTGTATATTATATTAATTAATGAGGTAGGTGCTGCTGTATAATATATTAATCACGGAAGGGGTGCTGTGTTACTTAAAAATAAAGGGTTGCTGATGTTGCACATGAATGAATGGTCTGTACTGTATAAAAGTGCTGTTAGTAAGCGCTGTATATAAGTTAATTAGTGGCTACTGTATATAAATCTCAGGAAAATGTACATAATTAATTTAGTGGGGGCACTTGTATTTAATTTAATTTGGGGAGACTTAATTTAATGAAATATGGGGAGACTATGTAATATATTTATTTAGAGAATATACTTTACAAAAAACACAGCATGGTCATTTGTGAGGAGTATACAGGATGACTTCCGTTCCGCAAACCCAACGTAGCTGGAAGACTCATATAATGAAATTTGATAAAATAATAAAATATCTGACCGGAGCTCCTAATTTCAATAAAATGTCACTCAGTACTGATTTCTTTTCTTTACAAGTCCTCCGACTCGATTCAATTCAATAAAATGGCACTTATTAATGATTTCTAGGAGGGGATTTCTTGTGGGCTAGGAGGGGCATGGCCAACCAGCGAAGTGGGCCAGCTTACTTTGAATGTCTTTCTTTCAAATGCTGCATTTCTACAGCAAGTAACTGCATTGATAAATAATATACCCTTTTTACTTAGTCATTCAAATATACAATACATCACATTGTAGCCTCCTAGGGTGGGCGTCGAAAATATATACTTACTTTTCTCTTTTGAATGGTAAATACAGGGGCCTTTAGCCTCTTCTTTGTATGTATTTAGTATTATTTCTGGCACGATTTCTTCTTTTCTTCCCTTTTTTTTTGCGTTCTGATATATTTATAAACATAGCCCCAAATAGTGACTTCTTCGAAAATTCTGCCTTACGTGTGGAATAACGCCCTTATACCCTCGCCGCTTTATCTTTACTTTGGCAATTTGCCCATACAATGATCTCGCCGACAATATACGAATATACTGTATACTTTAAACTTACTTTGTCCGATGCTCTTTAGTAATATACTTTGCAATTTCTGTAACATTTCTGTTAGTAAATGTCTCTGTACTTCTTACTTATGTGTTTTCATTGAGCTTTGGTTTACTTCTCTTAGTTACATTGGTGTATAGTCATTTTATACTTTACACTATTAGGCTGCTATGACTGGTCTTACAATCGACGCATAACATTATATGTCGCATTACAACAATCGACACCTTTTAGACTAAATATACTTTATTCGCTTTACTTTTCAATTTTTACTCATACTGGCAAATATAGGAATTCTGTGTAAGTACAATTGAGTTTTGGGAGAGCCCCACATTGTTTTTCCAACTCCAGGTTCTACATGCTTTCTTAGGCGCTTCTGGCCTGGTGGAACGCACGGCCATCTTCCCGGCTTGTATAGCGCATGTCCGGATATTACATCATGGTGGGGCGGAAGTGGGTGGGCTGGGCCGCGGCAGAACAGCTGGGGTATATAAGTGTATCACTTGTTATGTGCCGGTATCCCCTGACGAAGCCCGCGAGCCGGGTGATATGCGTGGGGCATCTATTCCTCCCCAGACCTGAATCTATTTATATGGTAATGTAGATTTGCACCTTATTTGCTTGCACTTTATTTGCACTGGACCTCATGTTTATAATATACACTCACCGGCCACTTTATTAGGTACACCTGTCCAACTGCTCGTTAACACTTAATTTCTAATCAGTCAATCACATGGCGGCAACTCAGTGCATTTAGGCATGTAGACATGGTCAAGACAATCTCCTGCAGTTCAAACCGAGCATCAGTATGGGGAAGAAAGGTGATTTGAGTGCCTTTGAACGTGGCATGGTTGTTGGTGCCAGAAGGGCTGGTCTGAGTATTTCAGAAACTGCTGATCTACTGGGATTTTCACGCCCAACCATCTCTAGGGTTTACAGAGAATGGTCCGAAAAAAAAAAAACATCCAGTGAGCGGCAGTTCTGTGGGCGGAAATGCCTTTTTGATGCCAGAGGTCAGAGGAGAATGGGCAGACTGGTTCGAGCTGATAGAAAGGCAACAGTGACTCAAATCGCCACCCGTTACAACCAAGGTAGGCAGAAGAGCATCTCTGAACGCACAGTACGACGAACTTTGAGGCAGATGGGCTACAGCAGCAGAAGACCACACCGGGTGCCACTCCTTTCAGCTAAGAACAGGAAACTGAGGCTACAATTTGCACAAGCTCATCGAAATTGGACAGTAGAAGATTGGAAAAACGTTGCCTGGTCTGATGAGTCTCGATTTCTGCTGCAACATTTGGATGGTTGGGTCAGAATTTGGCGTCAACAACATGAAAGCATGGATCCATCCTGCCTTGTATCAACGGTTCAGGCTGGTGGTGGTGGTGTCATGGTGTGGGGAATATTTTCTTGGCACTCTTTGGGCCCCTTGATACCAATTGAGCATCGTTGCAACGCCACAGCCTACCTGAGTATTGTTGCTGACCATGTCCATCCCTTTATGACCACAATGTACCCAACATCTGATGGCTACTTTCAGCAGGATAATGCGCCATGTCATAAAGCTGGAATCATCTCAGACTGGTTTCTTGAACATGACAATGAGTTCACTGTACTCAAATGGCCTCCACAGTCACCAGATCTCAATCCAATAGAGCATCTTCGGGATGTGGTGGAATTGGAGATTCGCATCATGGATGTGCAGCCGACAAATCTGCGGCAACTGTGTGATGCCATCATGTCAATATGGACCAAAACTCTGAGGAATGCACCTTGTTGAATCTATGCCACGAAGAATTGAGGCAGTTCTCAAGGCAAAAGGGGGTCCAACCCGTTACTAGCATGGTGTACCTAATAAAGTGGCCGGTGAGTGTACATCCTCTGTGTAGGAAATTTCTTTGACTCTTGGTCCTAGGTATTTTTGTGCATTTTTCAAGACCATTACCTACCCTTATACTACCTATTGTGGCAATTTTTTGTCATCCATTTTGTCTATGTTTTTGGGGAGCTTTTGTGCACCCATTTTGGGGTTTTTAAGTGTATTTTAAATGTTGTACTAACAAGGATTTTGGGGTGGATTTATTGGGGCTTGAAGGCCAGTTTTTTGGCATATAAGTCCTGAATTAATTACAATTGCTAGCACACTACCAGGAATTGTGACGATTTTCCCCTTACGCCAGCTCTTACCAAGGCAGTGGTATGGGCAGGGTGTACATGATCCTTTGACACATCATGCAAGTTTATGAAAAATTTTTCCCATTGAATTATGTGCCTTTTTCAGTTTTATTTATTACATTTAGGTGGAGATGACAAAAGTTTGATTCTTATTACCCAACCTGTAAATACATTTGCTTTACTACGTAGAAACCAGACAGAACAGGACAATGTTCCTGGTCTTGCCCCAGGTAATTGTAGAGGAATGTTGTCGATTGTTGCTGTACAAAGCCGTATGAGAAGCCTTTTTTCTTGATCTCACAATAAACATTGAGCAGCTGTGGCTGCAACGTAACTTAACAGTCTCACTTTTCAGATGGCAGACAGATCCAGGAAGTGTGGTCTCTGGTAAATAAACAGTCCCATTATGAGCGAACAAACCAGTTATTAAACACACAGCACTATTTGAATGCCTTTCCAACAATTCTAATATCAAACAAATAAGGTGTGAAATAAAGAGATTACTTCGATCGAAAACCTGTGTTTGTTTGCTTAGTCCTATGTACTTTACGGATGAAAAACGGATGAAAAAATAAGAAAATATACATGGAATATGATCCAGAGTACTGTATATCTGACTGGGATAAACAGAAACAGTATTATCATATTTATATAAAAAAACAATGTAGGCATGCTTTATTCAGCGTGTGAACAATATAAAAGACAATATATCTCATGTATACAGAGGCAAGTCAGGTTTATATCTGTGAATAACAACTTGCTAATGACCCTCCCTTCTGAGCAGACATTCAACTGTATGTTATCTGACATCTCAGTCAGCTTCTGTCTAATTGCTAGCAAGATGGAATTCAGCAAAGAGTAAAAAGATAAGTAAGGAAGGATGATAAAAACCAAAGAGGAGAATGAAGCACTTTGCTTTGATAAGATATGTTTCAAAGTTTCTTGTATTTACGCTAGGGTTAATAATAAGGTTAAAATCCATTTCAATCTACTAGGATTTTGTTAATCTCATACTGTAATCTTGCAGACCCAATAATACATCATTTGTAGGGTCACCTCTGCTGACATGTTTTTGCACTTGTGTTCCCCTTAAAACAACAACTTAAAACATGACACATCTGTTCTTATAATCACCTCATGGAATCGGCTTTCTAAGCACTTGCTTAGTTGAAGTATGCACCTGTACATTTTTTTGACTTTCATGCAGAAAGCACCAGGTGATGGGAGAGGGGGACAATATTATATGAGAACGAGTGAGGTTTATATGACAGGGCTGCTTTTTATTTACATTTGACTCCCGTAGAAAGGCAGGCACATGTCAGCGCACGGCAGAGGAAGAGGGGGTGAGGGCTGCTCGCCCCCACCCCTCTCCATAGAGATACATGGCACACAGCGCCGTAATATGGGGAAAGATAGGACATGTCCTGTCTTATCTCGGGTACGGAACGGTACAGTTCCACACGTGTGCTGCACCGTATCGCTCCGTACTGTGCCATGCGCCCATTGCCTACCTATAGGGGATGTATATACGTCGGACGTATATACATACCCCAATTGTCGTGGGAATGTAGCCTTAGACTGGAGAAGGACAAACAAAGTGCTGACTAGAAAGATTATGTAGAGAAAGCCACCCCTTAACTGATTTGCAACTGCCCACTGATGGGTCCCAAGTCTGCAGCAACGTCTTTAGAAGTCACTCCAGTTTCTACTGCTCCCATGCTAATTCTGCTTCTCCAGCTGTCAGACTCCTTTCTTCACCGCATATCGCTAAAGTAGTAGTGCTATAGTAGTGCTGCTGTGTCTGCAAGGTCTGCAGGGGTTAATCAGAGCTGCTGGGTCTAATCAGACCAAGTATTAATAGTAGTACTGCACGTCACTTCATTTAGAGTCTACAGAGTGCTCAATTAGGGCAACCAGTCCATAGATAAATAAAATGAAAAATTGGCCCTCCTTCTTTAGAATGAAAGAGTGTATATTTATTAAGTGAAAAGCAATCCAAGTAAATGCGTGTAATGTTTCGATCTCAACCGAGACCTTCACCAGGCACAGATTGCAGGGGAAGCGAATAGTAGAAAAAGCGGAGCTGACAGCTTGCTGAAAGTTAGATGTAGGAGCTCTTCTCCCTGGAGGAAGTTTTTCCACCATTCCTACATCTAACTTCCAGCAAGCAGTCAGCTCCGCTTTTTCTACTCTTCGCTCCCCCTTCAATCTGAGTTTGAAGAAGGTCTTGGTTAAGACTAAAACTTTAAATGCATTTACTTTTGGATTGCCTTTCACTTAATAGGTTTACACACTTTCATTCTAAATAAGGAGTGCCAAGTTTTCAAAAAAAATTTAAAAAATTGTCCCCCAGGGGTCTTTTATGACCTCATGGGAGACTTATAAAGTAAAAACATACACACGCATAACATACTAATAAATGTATAGAAATAAACATTGATATTTCCCAATAAAATAAAAAAAATTGACATAGTCACCCCGTTTTCCCGAGACTATGGATATTACATATCAAAGGACCGTCACATACTAGAGAATTAATTTATAATGGTCATTTTGAATTAATTTGAAAACTGAAAAAACATTAAGAAAAAAAATTCTTCCTGTCTAATTTTTGTCATTTTATCCCCCAAAATTAAAAAAGGTCCTTTAACATTTTAACTTTCCCTGTGTGGCACAAAAGAAAAGGCGAAAATAATTGTAAGTTTTTGCGCAAAAACAGTTATTGCCCTGGTTATTAAAGCCTTTTAAGGACTGGTCAGTAAGGGGTTAAAAATGAGACTATACAGCTGTAAATAAATTCAAACATTTTGAAGAGGAATGGCACAGGGTAAAGCTCTGAATAAAAAATGATGCTGCAGAATTTGTGTGTAGTGGGAAAAACAGCTTCTTAATCTGATATGTAAAGCTAAGTGTATGTATGTATGTCTGCTAAAGAAATCTGTGCTTACAGGTACCAAATTTTGCACAGCCGCTCTCATTGATTCTTTTTTAACCCCGCGCTTTCCAAAATCCAATTATTAACCACCATATACAGGATGCTGCTGTTGCTGTGGCAGTTGGTAGCTGAGCCGTGATTGGTTGCTGTTCTTCCACAGATCATTAATATGAGCTTTGATAGGTTACTATAGGCAATGTGTATAATACATCATATACTAGGAGCCATTGTCTGCTGTAGCAATAAGCAACCAATCACATCTCAGCTTCTAAGAGCTCTGAGCTTTGATAAGTTACTATAGGCAATGAGTATAATACAGCTTAGGCTGCATTCACACATTGGGTTTTGTTTGCGTTAACGCATGGACTTTCAAACAGCTGGGCAGAGGAGATTTGCCTTATTACATTGTTGACAACAGTGTGTTTACAAAATGCAACCATAAAGGCAATGGTAATACATGTATTAACAAACTGTTAACAAATGCATATGTTAACAAAACATAAACGCACACATGACACCAATGTGATTAGACACTAAGGAGTAGTGTCTGGACCACTGCGGACGATGACGTAAGCCGACACCTGGGATCGGAGTCTAAGTGGTAACCGGTTTTCACCAGAGCCCAGCGCAAAGCGGGTTGGGCTTGCTGCGATGTGGTACCACCAGGTCATTCCACAGGCGTGACTTTGTCGCGGTGGCGGCCAAGGCATAGTACAGAATCGTCAGGCAAACTCGTGGTCCGGAACAGGCGGGAGGTTGAGACAGGCAGCACAGGTTCAGAGTAGGGGACGTAGCGGTATGTTATGGCAGGCAGTATGGGATTGGAGTCAGGAACAGAATTGAGGTCACAACAGGAAATCAGGATAATCGCAAAGGGCATGGAACAAAGCTTTCTCTTAGGCATAGAAGCACAAAGACAGGAACGGGCAGGAATTTATCTTGGCAGGCGGCCAGCCAGCGCCGATTATCGCTGGCGCTTTAAATCTTACAGAGCCGCCATGTGGGATATGGGTTGCAGGGGCAACTGTGACAATTAGGCAAACCTCCTTTTCTCAGCTGTTGTGATGCACTTGAAAATGCATGCATTAAACAAACAAAACGCAACTGGTGAACACAGTCTTAGGTGTGAGGTAAGATGTGAAGTAATATGTGAGGTAATATGATAACCACTGTATGCATGAACCATTGTCTGCTGTGGCAATAAGCAACCAATCACAGCTCAGCTTCTATTTTGCCACAGGTCATTAATATGAGCTCTAAGCTTTCATTGGTTAGTATAGGCAATGAGTATAATCCATCTTATGTGCAAGGTAAGATGGATAGGGATAGAGACAGTCAGGTACAGAGAGACAGTCAGGCAGAGTGAGTGACAGAGAGACAGACGAGAAGAGTGAGTGACAAAGAGGCAGACAGGGAGAGTGAGTGACAGAGAGACATTCAGGCAGAGTGAGTGACAGAGAGACAGGTGGGAAAAGTGAGTGACAGAGAGACAGGCATGGAGAGTGAGGGATAGACAGAGAGACAGCCAGTGAGTGTGAGTGAGTAACAGAGAAATAGCCAGTGCGTGTGAGGGAGAGACACACGGGGAGAGTGAGTATTTTTCCAATTACATAGTGGTATGAAGGCTTTTTTAAGGGTTAAAAATTGTACTTCTCAGTGTCAGTATTTAATATTGCATGGCATGTACTGGGAAGGGAGAAAAAAATTCCATTGAAAATGCATTGAAATTGATGAAAGAAAACATTTGCGCCATTCTCTTGTGGGCTTTATTTTTAAGGCTTTTGCTGTGTTTTCCAAATGACACTTCCCCTTTAATCTTTGAGTTGGTACAGAATAACACATTTCTATAGGTTTTATTTTGTTTTAGAAGATTAAAAAAAAGAAAAAAACCTTGTGTACAAAAAATATCTCAATTTTACCATATTCTGAGGCCAATAACTTTTTAATACTTCTGTGTATGGTGTTGGGTAAGGTGTTCATTTTTTGACATTTTAATTGCTACCATCTAGGAGACTGTACAATCTTTTAATAACTTTTTAATCATTTTTTTATGTATTCCCCGTCGGTAATAACGATTTTATTTTGATAGATCAGGAATTTTGGGATGCAGCAATACCTGACATGTTTATGATTTTATTTGTTTATTTTTATATAATTTCTAGGTGATTCTAGATGATTGAACATAAAAGTTTTTATTAGTTATTTTTATTTTTCTAAACTTTTTTTTTTCCTTTTTCTTTTAAAGTTTTATAGCCCCCTTAGGGTACTTTAACCCTAGGAAGTCTGATCGCTCTTGCCATAAACTGAAATACTACTCTAGTTTATGGTAGTTTTACTTCTGATTTGTAAGCAGTTGCCTCAGGAAGCTGTTTACAGATCAGGTTGAATGACAGGCTGTCATAGCAGCCTATCCCCACTCCCCGATGACATCAAGGGGCGGGGGCGGACTGTATGGAACGTCCGTTCCCGACGTGTGCAGTAATAGTTCATGCCAGGAAAGGGTTAAATATGTTTCAATTGTCCCAAATCTGCTTCGCCACACACAACCATCTCTCCTTTCCTCCTCATCTGCATTTCATTCAAATGTCTGCCCCACAAGCAGCAAGACAGCATCTCTCTGAGATGTCAAAATTACATAGAAGCAAAATGGAGGAAGGAGGAGGATCACTATGATGCAGGAACAAAGTCTCCTTCCAAGTGAAGGTGCACTGAAAACTCACAGATAAAGACTGTAGATAAGGCTACAAGTGACACAATGACCACAATGTTGCCTGTGAACTAGACTCCATTTTCCTGTAAAGTAAGTTAAAGGTGAAATATCCTTTTTAGCTTTTTATTGATAAAGAACTGGCAAGTATTAGAGCCTTACAAAAACAAAGGTCATCCCCTTCTTATTTTATGTCATGAGTTTAGCCTCACAGAATTTCTTTGTTCAGTTTTGTGCACTCTTTCCTGCAGTGTTGTATAGCAAGTGGTGTAGCCGCAATGTGATATACTGCCAGCCCTCTGAATGATTTATCTTTTACATTCAAACCAACCTTTGTCATGGGCTTCAGACATAGACAGAACAAGTGAAAACCGACACTTAGGCAAGCCACATTCTTGAACCAAGTTGCTCAAGTGTGCACCTGTAAAATTGTTAATACATCAGGCATGTCAGATAGATATATCAAGTGTTCAATAAACACAAAGCACTGACCCGTGAAGCACCTGTTTCAAAGTGTATTCTAAGGATGAAGCTTTCATAAAAGTGCACTGCGTCATAGGCATAAGACATTGCCTACTCATATCCAAATGAAGACTAGTAGTAACCAACCTCAGCACAGTAGCAGCATAGTAGATAAAATGTAGACATGATTCATCCTCATACAGTGAATAAAACCCCTAGCAACTCAATAATTATTTAAACTTTCATTTGTGGACTTTAACCTTTGCAATGGAAAGTCTGCAAGTTGTGCAAGGCTCAGAAAGAATCTCCAAGGGGTCCAACAGCAAAATCCACTTTCAGGTGTTTGATGCCACCTGAGATTTCAGGGTAATTCAACTGCATGGCCATCCTATTTGGCATCAGGCTAAACATTCTTATGTTGCGTTGTATCCTTCTCATGTACTAATTTTCAATAACACAATATATAACAGATCATACTGTCTATTAAGTATATTGAACTAAGGTCTACTCATTAGGATATTGGGGGGATTCACTAATTGTTTTATGTCAGTTTATTACACTTTCCACAAATTTTCTTAATACTTCTTGATTTTATTATATACTGAGCTAGGTGAGTTTAGAGTCTGTTTGCCAAATTGACCTCACCCTTCATTTGTTAAAGCCACTTTATATTTTCAGAATATAAAGAAGAAAGAAATGTACTATAATTTGCACTACGAACTGTAGAAATACAAATTTTAAAATAAAATAAAAAACACCCAGGAACTGCTAATATTAATTCAATATCATACATATAAGTAATTATTACCTCCTTACAACAAGCTGGAGATTTTTGTAGGACCCTTTCACAAGCGAGATTGCTTCTCTTCTTGAACTAGACAGCTCCACACCATTGATCATCACTACTTCATCTCCTACTTGAAGATAGGACTCCGAAATATCGACTTTACCTCCACGCTCAACCTGCAGGAGTAGAAGGATTATCAGAGCTCAAGCACAACGCATCACTGTCACACTGTAACGACCCCTCCACTGATTGTAAACAGTATTATATACAGATAAATTGACCTTACACTTTATGCTCCATTCCCATAATGGTATCGGGGGGAGGTGATTTGGCTGCACAAATTGCAGCCAGATCATTGCCCCCACATAGAGGACCATTATACCAAGTCATGGTGCAGCCGCTCAGCTTCCTATTAAGAAGGAAAGGGTGATGAGCAACCTTCTTTCTCCACACAGCTGTGTGCTTTGCCCGTCTTCTGGCCTGTTTGAAGCACATGGTTATGTGAATAAGACTTTAGAATCAGTTAACCAGTTGATATATTTTCTATCTCCAGCAAGTATTGGTAGGCATGGCAGTGTTTGAGTTATATAGTTTTGTACTGTACATATGGCATTCAGTATAATGTTTTTATACTGTATAATAAAATATTGTATTATAAAAAAAATTATTAAATTGTGAATAGTTCAGAGGTTATCAGGTGCAGATCCCCGTACACCGATTTCTGGCACATGGTGTGGACATGCCCAGTTGCCCAAAATCTATGGTCTACCTAGTATAATAGGTAGACCAGTTCCTCTGACTCCTGAGGTGTGCATGTTAGGGATACTGGACAAGGAGGCATGGCAACATCACATATTATTGAGAGAATCCCTCTTCTTGGTAAGAAATGTGTTTGCACTAAGGTGGATGACTCCTCAACTGTAGACTTCCTCCATGTGGAGGAAACCGGTTAACTCCATCAATTCTTCTACAAGTGTAGGGGTTGCCCTAATAAATTTCAAAAGGCGTGGGGAAGGTGGTACAAATCACCTTTGACACAATACTCAGTTGCTTCATTTACGGACACTCTTTGGACACTCTTGACTTTCTACCAAGGTAATAAAGGGAAGGTTATGGGATAATGTATTTCACCTGATATTTGCTGTTTTTTCATGTGGTGTACACACTTTTTGTATGTCATTGAAATGTACTGTTGTATTACTGTACCCTATGTTGGTTGTTGTTTTTTAACTTTGACCTCTAACAGAGTCTGTTTATGCTCTTACTATAAACAATGTTATCTTGCTTTATACTCAATTTTAATGAAACAAGTTTTTTTAAAAATTGCGTTAGTGTGTAACTTAGATAAATTAATCTTTGTAAAAATAGTCTGTCCTCTAAAAAAAAGGAGAATGACAATATGATAGATTTCATCTTACTAACTTTTCTAAGAACCTTTTGTTGAAAAAACTAAACCACAAAAAAACACATTAAATCCTATATCATAGAGCATCTTTCAACATGTTCAGCCAATCAGCAAACTGGGTAATGTTTGTAATGTCACACATTACAAACATGTGTATGTAACACAAAAGGCAGGTTCACATCATTTTATTAAAAGCAAAAGCATATTGCGATTTTATTAACTCTCCTTTTAGAGGAAAAGCAAATCTTCAAATCTTGTTTTGATTTTTAGCATTATTAGGTGGGTGGGGCATATTCCATATTCTGAAAATAATATGTATCTATATTCTCCGGAATCTCTGTTAGCAGTGTTGATGCTTCTTCACAATAAATTAAGTTTCTGGTTTGGCTATTAAGTTGAGTTATGTTCCATGGCTCCTTGGTCTAATATTTAACAAGTTTACTTACCTATAGGTGGCACTAGTAAGACAGTCTCCCTCAATTTCCCCAGGACGACTAAATACTAGAATCAAAGCTGCTTTATGTGAGTAGGCATTAAACAATTTGCTGCTCATATAATATATTTCTATGTGCCAAATCATTTATGCTCTCAATTTATCCCCTCTATATTAGATACTTAAATAGTCGTTGTCACATGCAATTTCCGTAACCCTGTTGGAATGTTGTTACAGTATCAGGTATACAAGCTCATTGTGCAAGATCAAACAACTTGCGTAAATGAAAGACATTTATCACATGAAAATAGCTTGGGATCAGTGTCTTATTCACAAAAGTTATAAACTGCTGATATGTAAAAATGTTAGGGTGTTTCCCAGTATCAAATACTCTATAACCATAATAGGTTGGGATGGACTTAGAGGGAAACTACAAGTGATATACTGAATGCGTACAATCTAATATGTCCTGTATATATGGATATTTAAAGGTTGTATGTGGTACAGGTCAGACAGTACCAATTTTCTGGGTTTTATAATTTTTTTAACACAAATATAGAATTATATACAGGGAATCTGTGATTTTTGTGTTTTTAAATCTTATTATTTATATATTGTATCTGTCAATGATTTACTGACAGGTTTTCCTATTAAACCCAGTCTTAGCCAGCAAGCAACAGAGGGGTGAGTCCTCGTCTCGACACCCCCCTATAGCCCCAACAACAGCATGCTGCTGTGAAAGAACAGGCCGCAAATCCCGGCAAGCAAAAATCCCCACTGGGGGAGCAACAGCTCCCGCTGTCCGCAGCACCGACGGTCCGGCATTCCACACAGGGAGATGAGGTGCCAGAGGCACACAATAGTAGCCTGCACGCATGCACCAGGGCTGACAATCAACGAGAGTCATCTCCCCAGTTAACCCCTTAAGGACGCAGCCATTTTACAGCTTAAGGCTCAGCCCGATTTTTTGGATTCTGACTTGCTTCGCTTTATATGGTTATAACTTTTGAACACTGTTACTTATCAAAACGATTCTGAGATTGTTTTTTCCCCACATGTTGTACTTCATTTTAGTGGTAAATTTTGGCAGATAAGTTTTGCGTTTATTTACAAAAAAAAGAAAATGTGATGAATTTTTTGAAAAATTTGCCATTTTCGAAATTCTAAATCATCACGTTTTCAGGCAGATCGATTTACCAGCTAAATAAGTTGCTGAATAACATTTCCCATTTGTCTACTTTACATTTTCATAATTTCTGAAATATCTGGATAATTTATTTTGATGTCACGCGGCTTGCAAATAGAATATCGCTTTTCCGGATTTTCAGAATTGACTATTTTGGGGATAAATACAGTTTTGAATGAAATTTTACATATTTAGCATCAAAACCCCCTATATAACCAACCCATTTTCAAATCTGCACCCCTCAAGATATCAGAAACAGCTTTTACGAAGATTGTTAACCCCTTGAGATCTTCATAGTAATTGAATCAAAATGGAGGTGAAATTTAGAATGGTCATATTGTTCCCTTATACGTTCATTTAGCACCAAAATTTACACATTTCCAAAATATAAAAAGAGAAAACCCACCATACAATTTGTTCTGCAATTTCTCCTGAGTACAAAGACCCCCCACATGTGGCCGTTACTTGTTTTATGGGGGCACAGCGAGGCGCAGAAGGGAAGGAGGGCGCTGCAGCTGCCAGGAATTTAGTTTCCTCATTGGCCCCTTTTGAAGGCTATAAAATTTTCGCTTTTTCGTTATTGGGGCCATGTGACGGCATTTTTTTTGCGGGATGAGATGCTTTTTCCATTGTTACCATTTTGGGGTTGGTATCACCTATTGTTGAAAATTTAGGAACTTTTTTTGAGGGCAGGAGTAGAAAAGCATCAATTCTGTACTGGATTTTTTACTTTTTTTTTTTTGGTGTTCACCGTATAGCCTAATAGTCATGTTATCTTTATTCTATGGGTTGATACGATTACGGGGATACCAGACATGAATATATTTTCTTACGTTTTACTAAATTTGTCAAACAAAACCCTAATGTGGGGAAAAATCTATAATTTTTGTATTGCCATCTTCCAAGTGGCATAACTTTGTTACGTTTTTGGCTACGGAGCTGGTTGATGGCTTATTTTTTGCGGGACATGTTGTACTTTGCACCAGTATCATGTCTGAGTACATATGGTTTTTTGGTCGCATTTTATATCATTTTTTGTGGGATTGAAAAGGTAAAAATCATAATTTTTGGAGGGTTTATAACAGTTTTTTTTTACGGCGTTTATCGTGGGGGTTCAATAATGATTTACTTTTATTCTACGGGTTGTTACGGACGCGGTGATACTATATATGTGGGGTTTGTGTTATGATTTAGACTTTTTTTTTGAGTTATATGTCTCTTTATATGTTTTGGGGGTTTGGGGCATTTTTAGTGATTTATGACTTTATTTTTTTATTGAATAACTTTTTTTTTTACTTTTTCACTTTTATACCATGGGACATGAAGAAGCAATCTTCTGATTGCTTCTTCATGATAATATTCTGCAATACTCATGTATTGCAGAGTATTATCAGTGTCAGCCTATGCACTTGCATAGGCTGGCACTTTGCCAGTAAGATGACGTCACAGACGCCATCTTACTGGCAATTCTTGCTAGTAACTCTGGGGTCCAGATCGGACCCCAGAGTTACTATAGCAACGATCGGCGCCCCCCGAAAACGGTTCGGGGGGGCCGATCGTGGGGGAAAGACCCCCCAGATACTTGTTAGATGCCGCGGTCGCGCTGACCGCGGCATCTAACGGGTTAAGCACCCGCGATCGGAGACAACTCCGATCGCGGGTGTTACACTGGGGTGCCGGCTATTAGTTACAGCCGGCACCCCGTGTTTCCCGATGCCGGTTCGGCTCTGATCCAGAGCCGAGCCGGCATAGGAGCCGTGGCGGATATATCCGCCACTGAGCGCTAAGTCACTGCGCTCCGTGGCGGATATATCCGCCGCGGAGCGCGAAGGGGTTAAATAATGGCCATGTGGGGAGGAGCTATAGCTCGGTGATGAGAGCAGGGGTGGCAGTGGAAAAAAGCCCCTTAGCACAGCAATCCCCAAAACTGCAGCGTTCATTAGCAAAGCAAGGAACAGCAGCGACCACTCACCACAGTCCCCAATTGCACTTACAGGGGGAGGATATAGGATTGACTCCCACATCTACCAGATATTAAGCACCTTCACCCACATGAGCTTCATCTCCTGAATTAAATGCGGAACCACAGGGGGACACCCCTAACATGGACGTTGGAATTCATTCCCTGCAATAATTCCGCCCCGAAACATATTATATGTCGCTTGCAAGATTATGAGCTTAACGATCGCATTATGTTTCTGGCTAGGAAACATGGACAATGATTTTCAAAGATTCAGTTATATCAAGATTTATCATTGCTGACCTTGCAAAAAAGGAGGCACTTACGCCCTCTGCTGGACATTTTACAACAATGTACCATCGCATAGAGATGGGGATTCCCATTCCCAGCCCCGAAAGATGGACGTACGGCAACATTGCACTCTTACTGAGCCCTTTCTTCATTTTGTGAAACTTCTTCAGAGACTCACCTTCATGAATTAAGAGGACTTCATATTCATATCCTTTTATAATCCTGGCACTTTACGGATCAGCCTCCATTTGGGAGGCACTGCATTAAGTTGCCACACCATAACACCGGGGGTGGGGGTATTCTTGTTATACTTGTTTAAGTTCTATTTTTTATAGTAACTACCAGTTGATACTGCCTAGCTAACACTTTTTGGAGGTGTTTTAGCCACGCACAAGCGCTCATCCTCAGCCTGGATGCGGACAAAGCCTTCGACAGGCTAAATTGGTCATTCATGTTTCATACATTAGAATTTATGGGCATACAGGGACCATTTTTGAGCGCAATCAGAAATCTTTATGCAACCCAACGGCGGAGATAAAACTCCCACATACAGCATCTAGCTCTATACATTAGAAATTGCACCTTACATGGTACTATGTATAGAACCTCTGGCCTCTATAATCCGTCAGGATACTAGTATTCATGGGGTATGCATACGAGAGTAAGCTATCATTATATGTGGACTACGTCCTTCTCACCCTTACGCAACCGCTAATATCCCTCCCCAACCTTCACCCTGGTTTGAAACAATTTGGTTGCTTATCCAGCTATAAAATGAATGCCTCTAAAACTGAGGCACTCCCAATCAATATGCCAGCCGAAAAGGTGGATCTACTGAAAGCAGACTATAGATACTACTGGAAATTCAAGGCCATTAAATACCTAGGGGTCCACCTAACACCATCATATGATACATTATAAGAATGTAACTTCCTGAGTTTGTAACGTGAAATTAGGCCATTGATGGATAAATGGACCACCATGCCGATAGTTTTTGGGGAAGATAGTGGCAATTGATTGTTTTATACTTGTTATTGTTACCACAGCTTGGCCTTTCCAAATAGCCACTTGATACTGTCACCAGTAGATTTGAAGGCCACATACTATGTTATGATCTTTTGTAATGTTAAAAAGGAAGATAACTGTATATGCTTACTGAAGACTTTGACTGTATCCTATGATTGACAGGTTGCAGTCTTTTATTTGTAAGCATGTATCTGATATGATCACTTTGTTAATTATTTACTTTTCTCAAAACTTCAATAAAACAATTAAACAAAAAAAATGTCACACCACCCTTCAGGCACTCCCTCTGTATTACTTATGGGAACTTCATGTTCAGTGGCCTTTTTTCACAAACAATCCATCCAGTGCAGAACACAAGGACTGAGGACAATTGAACTGCTCCTGTTTCGTCAGCAGTGGTTATCAGGAACTGTCACCTGATACATTGTTACAATCCACAAATTGTGTTTTTCCATTGCATAACTGAGGTATAGCATAGCAAACAGTAAACTGAGTCATCCTGATAGAGATGGTGATGGTGTACACGTGTGTCAGGACCATTAGTACCTTAGTCTTTTTTTATTTCGTGCTCATCTTGTTTTTGGTTTTGATTGGTAAGATATAATTTTATTTTACAATGTGACCACAACCATTCCATAGATATCTCCCAATCATTATTACCACCAAGACAAGGACTGAATACAGTAGCTCATGTTTCCTCAGCTGTGGTTATCAGTAATAGACACATGGTATATTAGTTCATGCCACAAATTATATGTTTCTATTATAGAGGTTTATGCAAACTACTTCAGCAGTGATGGAGCACAATCTGTGCATAAGAGGGTGAAGACTTGCTGTTCATTATGCGGTGAATTAAGGTGTCAGGATTGGCACCACCAGCACTGGGCATTTTGGGCATGTGCCGGGCCCAGAGCTGCTGGGGGGGAGGGGGGCACATAAGGCTGTACATAAGGAATCCATGGGGAATAAAAAGGCTGTATCTAATGAATCCATAAGAAGTCAGGGGAGGTTTATGTAAAATAACCATGAGGGGGCTGCTTGGTATGACAAACTAGGGAATATTTTAGGGAACAGAAGACTGTTTTAGTTTCTGAATTTTAATGCCGCCATGGCAGTTCCCTGCTAAGGGGCCCACTGAGGCTCTGTTGCCCAGGGGCCCACTGAAACCTGGAGCCGTCCCTGAGTGCTTATATAGATGTCAACAATTCAAGTTGGGAACCAGGGAAAGACTAAAGTCCTGGAACACAAACCTCACCAGCCTATATAATATTATATTACTGAGAAAGCAACATCCTCCTATGCATATAGTAACATAACAAAGTATGGCACCAGAACCAAGATATGGTACCATAATTACTAGAACCAACATTACTATATAGATCAGAGGACGAAGTAGTGAATGCAACAGGGGCACTACCGAAACTCCCTATAGACCAGCAGTGTGTATATGCCTTCAGAGATGGTATAGAAAAGTAGTCATGAACGACTGTAGGAGTTGTGCTCAGCGTGAAAGATGCAGATATTGTGATAAGTGGGGCAGAGGTAGGAGCAAGGGGTCTAACAAGGTGACAGCCGTTTCGTGTCTTGTTACCGGTAAGCCTTTGCTGCAATATACTGCACGTCGGGAAGGGGTTAAAGACTCCAGCAATACCTTGAAGACCCCATTGACTTATAATAGGGGCTGTCTGGGCTCCATTGTGGTGTCAATTGTTTTGATGGAAGGAATTGATTTGTTCTTTCACGGGTGCTCCTGTGATCCCTGTCTCGGATCGGGGCCCACCCGTGTCCCTCCGTGTGCCCCCGGTGCCCAGTGGAACTCACCTTCCCTGGCTCCAGCGGTGGTCCCTGATGCTCCCGCGGTTTAGAACACGCGTCCTCATGTCGTAGGGCACCCACGCCTGCTCACAAAGTTTTAAAGGGCCAGCATGCTGATATTTGGCGCTGGCCTGACATAAATTCCTACCCCTTCCTGTGACCCTTGCTGGATCTTCAAGCCATCCCCTGAAGAGAAAGCTCCCCTGTGTATCCTCCGTTCCTATGTATCCTGTGTTCCTGTGTATCCTGCGTTCCTGTGTATCCTGCTGTCCAGTGTGCCAGTCCGTTCCTGTGTTCCTGATCCATGTGCCAGTCCGTTCCTGTGTTCCTGATCCGTGTGCCAGCTCCTGAGATTCCTGACGGGAGTCCTAGTGTGCCTTCCTGTGTTGTTCTCCCACTGTCAACCCAGGTACAGACTGTCTCCTGCATTACTACGTTGGCAGCCACCGCGGGCTAGTCACACCTGTGGAATGACCTGGTGGTACCTCGCCGCAGCAAGACCATCCCGCTTTGCGGCGGGCTATAGTGAAGACCAGGTTCCACTTAGAATTCGGTCCCAGGTGTCGGCTAGTACCATCTCCCGCAGTGATCCAAAGGGTCCACAGACTCACAGTCCTGACATGTTCATTGGTGTTTGTCAGGCCGATCTTGATAACCCCTACCTCAGTGCCATAATATGAATATGCACAGGCCTCATCATAAATTAGGTGCACAACCTTGCTACAGTTGACTCACATATAGGATTGAAGTCAGTTGTAGCACACTTTAACATTATAAAAAAAGTAGGAAAATCATTAAATATGGACCCGGCTCTTATCCCGCTTCCTTTTCAGAAAGCAGAGAGTGCTGAGGAAAACCTTTTTTTTGTAAACTGAGTAGAAAAAGACACAAATCAGTGCCTTGTGCCTTTTTATATGCCAGAAATGAAAAATACCCCCATTGTAGCAAACAATTTAAAATTTTTGGGACATAAGGGGCCCACACAGCCAAAAACCATAGTTCACTTATAAAAGTATTTTATATAGGCCTATTTTATAGAAACTACAACCCTTAACATAAGTAAAACAACTTTCATGAAGTTTGTTAACCCTTTCATTGTTTTACAGGGGATAAAACAAAATCATGTGCAATTTTGAAATTCAGATTTCTTTGGCTAATTGAATGTCTTTATCAAAAAATGTACAAATTCTCAGTGGATAAAATACCAAAGCGCTCCAGAAAATTTGATACCCTATTTGATCCCTGCTGTATGGGCACACGCCAGAGCATTGAAGGGAAGGCGCGCCATTCAGAGCAGATATGCATTGTCTTTTTAATGGTTATACAATCAATGTTCTTGGCAATTTGGACAAATAAGGGATTATTTTCAGCGACATTAGATGGACTTTACAAAGACTACTTTTTTTGGTGTTCAAGTTTCTGTGCAAAATCTGGCCATCTCAAAGAGGTTTCACCATATATCATACCTGTATATTTATATGCATGCTTGAGACTCTAGGCTGTTGTTACATTTTATTAGCAATATTCTCCTAGAGAGCCTCAGAAAAAATATTTGTTTGATCAGATACATATATACATATTCATAGTTCTCACATTTAATACCGGTTTTCTATCCCAGCAATACATTTACACTAAGAAAGAAAATATGTGCATTGCTAAAGGAGACAGCTTGGTGTGACCCTGCTCATGCAATGACTGTAATCATGGGTCAGTGCATTGAAAAGGCTGATCCATCTAGGAGTCAGCGGTCCCACGGGATCTTTAGAGCATTCCTCCAAGAACCCCATGCAGAGCAATCCAGGAGGTGAAGAGCTCCTTCCATAGCAACTCCTGATACAGGTCATTAGTTCCTATTTTCACATGTAAAAACTGGTAAACCTCTTATTAATATTAATCACTTCTGCGTAGGAAAAGTCTTTGATTCTGAATGTGCGGTTTATTAATTCCCTTGGAAATACAAAACAATCAGATATGAGGAAAATACATTTTCTGACATCTAACACAGTCTTACACTCTTATGGACATGAAGAGTAGAGATAATATGTAATCTTCATCTAGAGTCCCTAGATTACTCGCACTAGTGTTTGGTACTAATGAAATCTATATCATTGGCTTTTTTAGACTTTTTTTTTATATTTATTTTTTATTTTTACAGAATACAAAAATATATAGTTCCCATATTAAAACTGAACAAAAGGTAAACAGCAATTGCATTTCAATTGTTGCATATTATGCACATTTCGTACAATATTCACTGCACCGTGTAAGAAGTAGAAGATGTAAGAAGAGAAAAGAAGAAGAGAAAAGGAATAAAGGATTGAAGAAAAACTAATTTTTTTTTTTTTAATTAACTCTCTAGTGTCAACATACAATATGAGTGAGATTTTAGGCAGTATTCCTTTCATAACCTGGCCATGGCTTCCACAATTCGTCAAAATCATTGATCTTTATAATGCCTTGTTCCCAAAGACATTTTTCCATTCTCCATGTGGAGTTAACTAAAGAAATCATTTCGTTAACCCCTTAACGCTCTGCGCCGTAGCTCTACGGCGCAGAGGTATAAGGGATGTATGAAGAGGGCTCACGGGCTGAGTCCTCTTCATACAAAGGTGGGGGTTTTTGCATAATGCATAAAACCCCCACCGCTAATAACCGCGGTCGGTGCTAGCACCGATCCCGGCTATTAACCCCCCCGTTGCCGCCGGCAAAGTCGCCGGCGGCATTCAAAAGTGCCCATCCTGGTGAGAGTCCTGGAGAATCCCTAGCTACCAATTCTATAATTTTTCCAACAACTAGCCAATAGCTACTTAGCTTGGGGTACGACCACAGTATATGGCATAGGGTTGCTTTATTACCACAGCGTCTCCAACATAATACATTATAGTATTTACACCACATAACAGTTAAAAGATAGCCAGATAATTTGTATTCCCCAGGTCACAGTTAATTGATAACTGACAGAATATTATCTGCCAAAATGTGATCTTTTTTTTTTGATTGTTGTTAGCTGAAACGTCAACTGTATGGCAGAATCAGTTAACAATGAATTGCTCTATTTTTAGGCAGTTTTCTGACTCGTCTGAAAAAGGGATCTGCTACTTGTAGCCTTAAAGAACTTAAAGGTGTGTTCCCATTTCAACAAGTAATTTATATTGTTCGAATAATGAAAAGTTATTCAAATTACTAATATACTTTCTGTATCAATTCCTCACAGTTTTCTAGATCTCGGCTTGTTGACGTTCTATAGAAAGCTTCTATGTTTACTTCCAGTGGACAGAAATCTGACCATGGTCACACATGTGCACAGCTCGTTAGTATCATAGAGAGTAATCACAGCTAACAAACCACACACCTGTGTGACCACGGTCAGATGTCTGTCCACTAGAAGTAAATATAGGAGCTTTCTATAGAATGACAGCAAGCAGAGATCTAGAAAACCATGAGGTAAATACAGAAGTATATTGGAAAATTGTAGTTCCTGAAGGAATAACGCTATTAGTACTATTGTTAGGGAATCTTATAGCCAGTTGGTATATCTGTATTTTGGGTTATTTAATTGTTGAGGAATCCATGTAGATAGGTCCCTATTGCCTTCTTAGTACAATAAGTTAGTATGTAAAGTGTAGGTGGTGGCAGCGCAAATGCTCTGTGCTTGGCACTAGGATAGTACAATTTAGCATAAGTACGTCATCTTGGATAGGTAGATGGAGTTTTATGTGGTAGATTGTGATACTTTTAGTGAAGGTGCTCACCGTGATATTAGATTCATTTCTATTGACAGGTTTCCTTTAATACAAATCTGATAATTACAGGTAAAATATGTGGGTATATGTGGGTAGTCTGTGGCCCAAGCCTTCAAGGTACCCATAGCGACCCAAACCAACCACTAGAATTGATATTTGTAAAGACCTTCACTAAAGAAATCTCGTACATCTGTTCCTGCTCTCAATTCACATCTACACAAGAGCCAATTCAGAACCTTTGAAGGTCCTGAAACCGCAGATTAAATGCATCCTCCATTCCCCAAGAAGTTTCATTATAGTACCAGATGTAGGGGCTGTACTTGTAGGGGCTATAATATTCATACAGACCAGGGCCCATGGCAGCCTTAATCCACTCCTGGGTGTATGTGCATGTATGCAGACATAATATATAATTTATGTAGCATTTGTAGTGAATTTTGTTTTTCAGATTCAGATTTGAACAGATCTCCCCAAACTTAAAAGTAATTGCTATTAGTCTGATGAAATAGCTTACCCTGGACCCCTGTAGGTAGAGATTAGGTTCTGTAACTTTTAGTCACAAATTGCACTAGGTAGATAGTTAATGCACATGAAACTTATAGAATTTAAGACATGAAGACTTTCGGAAAGGAATGTCATTTGTATTGATAGTGCAAAACCTCTAAATGATCTCATACTCTAGCCGTGTACACTTTAAGCCCAGGCCCTTCCCATATTGGTCATGTGTACACATGTATCTAAAAAACACCATCCTACAGTTTTAATAATTATTATTTTGACTAATGTGTGGGGGTTATTGAGGCAGTGACAAGCAAGTAGCTGCAAGACTTTTCAAAACATAAGGAGTCAATAACCTGCATCTTATATTCTCCATTTACACTACAGGGTGTGGTGGTTGTTCTCTTATATTATTTTCTACAAAATCAACATTTCAGAACAAGGGCCGAGTGATATTCTATTCTAATCATACGTATCATTGAAGTAGCATGTAGGTATTCATAGAGCCACATTCTGCATAAGCAGGGGTGTAACTTGAGGGGGTGCAGAAGGTGCAGTTGCAACACGGCCCAAGAGGCTTAGGGGGCCCATAAGGTGTCACTTTCCCTATGAGAATATGTCAAGTGGTAGCAAGTACAACCGTTTGGTCCATAATAAATGGAACCCACACCATGAAGAATTATGAATTACAAAAGACCAGAGTGGTGTGTAGAAAAGTCCACATAACATGCAAAACTTTGCAAAAAAAAATAACCAATTTTATTGAAAACAAACACCAATAAAAACACTTAAAAGGCACGTACCCATAAACGTGCACGATAAGGGTTTGGTTACAACCAAAAATGAAACCCCTCCACACTATCCCCATAACAATAATATTGCACATACAAAAATCATGAATACAAATAAGCCACATGCAAACATCGGCGCAAGCAAAATATATTGATCCAAGAAAAAGATAAAGGCAAAAATAGCCTTTAATCAAAGGCATAAAGGCACCAATGCGTGCTGATGTTACCTAAATTCTGGCTTGCAACTGGTGGTAGTGTGGGCAGATGCCCTATGAGAAGACTAGTACTGTAAACCATACTATACATTATAGTCGGCAGGCCTGACACAGACTTTGCACTGCAGTCCATCAGCGTCGAGTTACACAGCTGAGCATAAAATATAGCAGAAAAATCAAGATAATAATGCTATCTGCTAGTAACTCAATCTGAGTCCTTGATAATGTAATTACTGTAATAATGTCATTACTAAAACTATCCTTGTACAGGCGGTCCCCTACTTAAGAACACTTGACTTACAGACGACCCCTAGTTACAAATGGACCTCTGTATGCCCTAGGCTATAATAATCAGCTGTAACGGTTATTAAAGGTGTCTGCAATTAAGATTCATTGTTAATCCTGGTTCTTATAACAATCCAACATTTTTAAAATGAGACCAAAAAAAAAATTGCTTTGGTTACAATTATAAAATATGCAGTTCCAACTTGCACACAAATTCAACTTAAGAACAAATCTACAGAACCTATCTTGTACAAACTAGAGATGAGCGAACATACTCGTCCGAGCTTGATGCTCGTTCGAGCATTAGCGTACTCGAAACTGCTCGTTGCTCGGACGAATACTTCGCCCGCTCGAGAAAATGGCAGCTCCCGCCGTTTTGCTTTTTGGCGGCCAGAAACAGAGCCAATCACAAGCCAGGAGACTCTGCACTCCACCCAGCATGACGTGGTACCCTTACACGTCGATAGCAGTGGTTGGCTGGCCAGATCAGGTGACCCTGGAATAGACTAGCCCCTGCCTGCGCTGCTCGGATCATTCTGTGTCTGGATGCCGCTAGGGAGGGAGCTGCTGCTGGTCAGGGAAAGCGTTAGGCTGTTCTATTAGAATAGTGTTAGGCAGGAGTGATTCTACAAGAACCCAACAGCCCTTCTTAGGGCTACAATAACATTATACATTTTTTTTTTTTTATTTGCAGCTAGTACCATATTGTGAGGAATTTGCAGGGGGACTTGCTACCGTTGTGTTTAGCTCTTAGTGACACACATATCCACCTCAAACACCAAAGTGGGAAAATTTATTAGGGGTTTGATTTCAATTAGGCACAGTCTGCCATTTACTTTTTATTTTACGTTTATTTTTTCATAACTCAGCGTCATCTCATCTGGCATAGCAGTGTGCTTTCATACTTGGCTAGAAAATAGCCATAGGAGAATCCAAACGGCTTACTTAGGCCTACAATAGCGTTATATATTTTATTTCTGGTTGATCTGCTGGTGGCTGTCCTTGCTGCAGTGCATCTACTACCATATTGTGAGGAATTTGTAGTGAGACTTGCAACCGTTGTGTTTAGCGCTTAGTGACGCACATATCCATCGCAAAGACCGAAGTGGGACAATTTATTAGGGGTTTGATTTCAATTAGGCACAGTCTGCCATTTACTTTTTATTTTACGTTTATTTTTTCATAACTCAGCGTCATCTCATCAGTGTGCTTTCATACTTGGCTAGAAAATAGCCATAGGAGAATCCAAACGGCTTACTTAGGCCTACAATAGCGTTATATATTTTATTTCTGGTTGATCTGCTGGTGGCTGTCCTTGCTGCAGTGCATCTACTACCATATTGTGAGGAATTTGTAGTGAGACTTGCGACCGTTGTGTTTAGCGCTTAGTGACGCACATATCCATCGCAAAGACCGAAGTGGGAAAATTTATTAGGGGTTTGATTTCTGTCTGCCATTTACTTTTTATTTTACGTTTATTTTTTCATAACTCAGCGTCATCTCATCTGGCATAGCAGTGTGCTTTCATACTTGGCTAGAAAATAGCCATAGCAATAGGATAGCATCGTTTGGTTTTAAAAACTAAAAAACATTTCATTTTCAAAATGTTTAACCCGAGGGCTAGGGGTAGAGGACGAGGGCGAGGACGTGGGCGTCCAACTACTGCAGGGGTCAGAGGCCGTGGTCCTGGGCGGGGTGAGACACCACCTGCTGATGAGGGAGCAGGGGAACGCCGCAGAGCTACACTCCCAAGGTTCATGTCTGAAGTTACTGGGACTCGTGGTAGAGCACTGTTGAGGCCAGAACAGTGCGAACAGGTGATGTCGTGGATTGCCGACAATGCTTCGAGCAATTTGTCCACCAGTCAGTCTTCCACGCAGTCCACCCATGTCACCGAAATCGGCACTCCTCCAGCTCCTGCACCTCAGCCTCCTCCCCCCAGTCTGCCCCCTCCCAGGAAAATTTGGCATTTGAACCGGCATACTCTGAGGAACTGTTTTCTGGACCCTTCCCACAGTCACAAACCACTTGTCCGGTTGCTGCTGAGCAATTTTCCGATGCCCAGGTTTTCCGACAGTCGCAGTCTGTGGGTGATGATGACCTTCTTGACGTATTGGAAGAAGTGTGTAAAGAGGTGTCCGACGATGAGGAGACACGGTTGTCAGACAGTGGTGAAGTTGTTGTCAGGGCAGGAAGTCCGAGGGGGGAGCAGACTGAGGGATCGGAGGATGATGAGGTGACAGACCCAAGCTGGGTTGAGAGGCCGGGTGAACACAGTGCTTCTGAGACGGAGGAGAGTCCTCGACCAGAACAGGTTGGAAGAGGCAGTGGTGGGGCCAGACGGAGAGGCAGGGCCAGAGCAGGTGCATCAGCGCCAAATGTGTCACATAGTGAAGCTCCTGTGGCGAGGGCTCCCGCGGCGAGGGCTAGATTTTCAGAAGTCTGGAGGTTCTTTAAGGAAACACCGGATGACCGACGGACTGTGGTGTGCAACCTTTGCCAAACCAGGATCAGCAGGGGTTCCACCACTACTAGCTTAACTACCACCAGTATGCGCAGGCATATGAATGCTAAACACCCCACTCAGTGGCACCAAGCCCGTTCACCTCTGGCCGTGCACACCACTGCTCCTTCCCCTGTGTCAGCTGATAGTCAGCCCCCTGCCCAGGACCCTGGCACAAAAACCCCATCGTCGCCTCCACGATCCTCCACAGCATCCACCAGCGTTCAGCTCTCCATACCCCAGACGCTGGAGCGGAAACGGAAATATAGTGCAACCCACCCGCACGCCCAAGCCCTTAATGTCCACATCTCCAGATTGCTTAGCCTGGAGATGCTGCCCTGTAGGCTAGTAGAGACCGAGGCCTTTCGCAACCTCATGGCGGCGGCCGCCCCTCGGTATTCGGTCCCCAGCCGCCACTACTTTTCCCGATGTGCCGTCCCAGCCCTGCACCAGCACGTGTCAGACAACATCATCCGTGCCCTGACCAACGCCGTTTCTGACAAGGTCCACCTGACCACGGACACGTGGACGAGTGCTGCCGGGCAGGGCCACTATATATCGCTGATGGCACATTGGGTTAACTTGGTGGAGGCTGGGACCGAGTCTGACCCTGCGGCTGGTCATATACTGCCGACGCCGAGGATTGCGGGGCCTACCTCGGTCCAGGTCTTTCAGGCCTACTATGCCTCCTCCTCCTCCCACCCCTCCTCCACCTCCTCCTCCGAACTACCATCCGTGGGCATGGCGCCATCAGTCGCTAGCTCTAGGCACAGCAGCAGTGCCGTCGCTAAGCGACAGCAGGCGGTGCTCAAACTGCTGAGCCTAGGCGATAAAAGGCACACCGCCCAAGAACTATTACAGGGCATCACGGCGCAGACTGATCTGTGGCTGGCACCGCTGAACCTGAAGCCAGGCATGGTTGTGTGTGACAACGGCCGTAACCTGGTGGCGGCTCTGCAACTCGGCAGACTGACACATGTGCCATGCCTGGCCCATGTGTTAAATCTCATAGTTCAGCGTTTCCTCAAGACATACCCCAATCTGTCTGATTTGCTCACGAAGGTGCGCCGCATCTGTGCGCATTTCAGGAAGTCCAGCACAGATGCTGCCACTCTCAGGGCAGCGCAGCGCCGCCTCCAACTGCCCGCTCACCGACTGTTGTGCGACGTGCCCACGAGGTGGAATTCAACATTAACCATGTTATCCAGAGTTTACCAGCAGCGCAGAGCGATTGTAGACTGCCAGATGTCAACTTCCACCAGAACTGGTAGTCAGGTCAGTCAGCTTCCTCAAGTCTACAATGAGGAGTGGACGTGGATGTCTGATATCTGTCAGGTGCTGAGTAACTTCGAGGAGTCAACACAGATGGTCAGTGGCGATGCCGCCATCATCAGCCTCACCATCCCGCTGCTTGGCCTGTTGAAAAACTCTCTGATCAGCATAAAGTCGGAAGCTTTGTGCTCGTCACAAGAGACGGGGGAAGAAGATTCCCTTGTTGATAGCCAAAGCACCCTTAGGTCTGTTTCTCAGCGCATATCGGAGGAGGTGGAGGAGGATGAGGAGGAAGAGGAGGAGAATGTTGGCGAGACAGAAGAGGGGACCATTGTTCAGTTCTTCACTGTTCAGCGAAGAGGAGTTGGAGGAGTTGGAGGAGGAGGAAATGGGCAGTCAGGCCAGTGAGGGGAGTGAATTCTTGCGCATTGGGACTCTGGCACATATGGCAGATTTCATGCTAGGCTGCCTATCCCGTGACCCTCGCGTTCAAAGAATTTATTCCAGCACCGATTACTGGGTATTCACTCTCCTGGACCCACGGTACAAGCAAAATCTTTCCACTCTCATCCCTGGAGAGGAAAGGAGTGTGAGAATGCATGAATACCAGCAGGCCCTGGTGCACAAGCTGAAACAGTATTTCCCTTCTGACAGCGCTAGCGGCAGAGTGCATAGTTCTGCGGGACAAGTAGCGAGGGAGAGTAGGCGAGCTGGCAGCTTGTCCAGCACTGGCAAGGGTACGCTTTACAAGGCTTTTGCCAGCTTTATGTCACCCCAGCAAGACACTGTCACCTGTCCCCAGTCTCGGCAGAGTAGGGCTGATCTTTACAGAAAGATGGTGAGGGAGTACGTAGCTGACCATACCATCGTCCTAAATGATCACACAGCTCCCTACAACTACTGGGTTTCAAAGCTGGACATGTGGCACGAACTGGCGCTGTACGCCTTGGAGGTTCTTGCCTGCCCTGCCGCTAGCGTGTTGTCCGAGCAGGTTTTCAGTGCAGCTGGTGGCATCATCACCGATAAGCGTACACGCCTGTCGACTGACAGCGCTGACAGGCTGACGCTTATTAAGATGAATAAAGCCTGGATTTCTCATAATTTCCAATCTCCACCAGGTGAAGGAAGCTCAACCTGAATAATTTATGCACTCCTCCTCCTCATTTTCCTCCTTCTCCTCCTCTTTGTACACTAAAGCAGAGGAAACTGGCTATTTTTTGACAGGGCCCACTGGCTCTAGCTATATTACTTTATGCATTTAATTTCTCTGGAGGGCCACCTACCCGGTCCTCTGTTTTAAACAATTTTTGGGACTGCCACATACAGGCACTCAATCTATTCAATTTTTCTGGAGGGCCACCTACCTGCTCCTCTGGTTTGAAAACTTTTTTGGACTGCCACATACAGGCACTCAATCTATTTCAATTTTCTGGAGGGCCACCTACCTGCTCCTCTGGTTTGAAAACTTTTTTGGACTGCCACATACAGGCACTCAATCTATTGCATTTTTCTGTAGGGCAACCTACCTGCTCCTCTGGTTTGAAAACTTTTTTGGACTGCCACATACAGGCACTCAATCTATTTCATTTTTCTGGAGGGCCACCTACCTGCTCCTCTGGTTTGAAAACTTTTTTGGACTGCCACATACAGGCACTATCCAAATTAAATTGTCTCCATAGCAGCCTCCACACGTTGTCTCCATTGCTACCTCCAAAAGTCGTCCATATAGCTGCCTCCATACATCGTCCCCTTATCAAACGAGGTGTGTCAGGCAGAAATTTGGGTTGTTTTCATGGATTCCACATCAAAGTTGTTAACTTTGTCGCCACCCTGCTGTGTTATCCACAAAATATACTGGCAATCTTTTATCATTTACCGATATTATTTCAGCGCTTCTTGCGCATCTGTTGATTACACTGCTGTGTAATCCACAAAATATACTGCCAAACTTTTACCATTTACGGATATTATTTCAGCGCTTCTTGCGCATCTGTTTACATTCCCCTCACCCGCCATATCCCAAACTTATAAGAACGCTACTACACTTAACTTGGTGGAGGCTGGGACCGAGTCTGACCCTGGGGCTGGTCATATACTGCCGACGCCGAGGATTGCGGGGCCTACCTCGGTCCAGGTCTCAAAGGCCTACTATACCTCCTCCTCCTCCCACCCCTCCTCCACCTCCTCCTCCTCCGAATTACCATCCGTGGGCATGGCGCCATCAGTCGGTAGCTCTAGGCACAGCAGCAGTGCCGTCGCTAAGCGACAGCAGGCGGTGCTCAAACTGCTGAGCCTAGGCGATAAAAGGCACACCGCCCAAGAGCTATTACAGGGCATTCCACATCAAACTTGTTAACTTTGTCGCCACCCTGCTGTGTAATCCACAAAATATACTGGCAAACTTTTATCATTTACCGATATTATTTCAGCGCTTCTTGCGCATCTGTTTACATTCCCCTCACCCGCCATATCCTAAACTTATAAGAACGCTACAACACTTGATCTTATACAAAAGGTTCTTAGAAGTGCTGTTTGGGGAGTAGCCTAGAGACAGGGGCTTGGATTGGCGAAAGCTTGCCTGGCTGCGGAGCGCCAGCTCCATCTCAAGATCCAACTAACATAGTTTTAACTGCAGCACCTTTAATCTACTACTAGTTCACTGCCTCCATACATCATCCCCTTATCAAAAGAGCTGTGTCGGGCAGAATTTTGGGTTGTTTTCATGGCTTCCACATCAAACTTGTTAACTTTGTCACCACCCTGCTGTGTAATCCACAAAATATACTGGCAAACTTTTATCATTTACCAATATTATTTCAGCGCTTCTTGCGCATCTGTTTACATTCCCCTCACCCGCCATATCCTAAACTTATAAGAACGCTACTACACTTGATCTTATACAAAAGGTTCTTAGAAGTGCTGTTTGGGGAGTAGCCTAGAGACAGGGGCTTGGATTGGCGAAAGCTCGCCTGGCAGCGGAGCGCCAGCTCCATCTCAAGATCCAACTAACATAGTTTTAACTGCAGCACCTTTAATCTACTACTAGTTCACTGCCTCCATACATGGTCCCCTTATCAAACGAGCTGTGTCAGGCAGAATTTTCAGGTGTTTCACCAGATACATAGTGGAACGCGGCCCATCTGTCGCCGCCATGCTGGAGACCTGAAGTTGCAATCATAGCAGCGCAATATGGATGCCCCATACTGTCGCTCTTAATCATGGAACCATTTCCGTAAAAACAATTAAAAATAGAACCACTATGCTATTCCATTATTCCTAGGTGAAATATTCAAACGACCCGGCCTGCTTTGAAAATTATAATTTTTTCAAAGTAAAGGCTTCTGGCCCCCAGGCCCATTTTGGGTGGGGAGGAGCCGAGAGACAGGGGCTTGGACAGGCGAAAGCTCGCCTGGCGGTGGACCGCCAGCTCCATCCCAAGATTAGGCAGCCTCAGAGGCATCCATGCATGCTGCCCCTGCTGCTTCCTGTCCATTTTGCCTCCACGATCCTCCACAGCGTCCACCAATGTCTCATTTCAACTCTCTATACCCCAGACGCTGGAGCACGAGAGCATATGCAGCACATCATTCCCTTATCAAACGAGCTGTGTCAGGCAGAATTTTCAGGTGTTTCACCAGATACATAGTGGAACTCGGCCCATCTGTCGCCGCTATGCTGGAGACCTGAAGTTGCAATCATAGCAGCGCAATATGAATGCCCCATACTGTCGCTCTTAATCATGGAAGTTGTCTCCATGGCTGCCTCCACATGTCGTCCCCTTATCAAAAGAGCTGTGTCAGGCTCATTTTTCGGGTGTTTCACCAGATACGTTATGGAACTTGGTCACTATGTCGCCACCATGCTGTGTTATCGACTAAATATACCTTCAACCTTTTGTTCACATAGGAAATCATTTCACCTCCTTTGGTGAAACCTGAGTCCATTTAGGGTTTGTCGCCATGAGACTCTCTAGCCTGCCACTGCTGCCGCTGCCTCTGCATGCCGTCCCCTATAGTGTCAGGGTCAATTATTGGATGTTTTAGATGCTATCTAGCCTCATTCGGTCACTCTGTCATGGCCATGCTGTTGCCCATAATTTTGGCATAATGGTGCGATTAAGCAGCCTCAGAGGCATCCATGCATGCTGCCCCTGCTGTTTCCTGTCCATTTCCGTGGTGTTTCCATCCTTTTCTGAGGTTCCCAGGTGTTTGGCCAAGCTTCCCTGTGCAGAGCCTTGGTCCCCTTGAAAAATGCTCGAGTCTCCCATTGACTTCAATGGGGCTCGTTATTCGAGACGAGCACTCGAGCATCGGGAAAAGTTCGTCTTGAATAACGAGTACCCGAGCATTTTAGTGCTCGCTCATCTCTAGTACAAACCTTTGTTGTATCGGGGACTGCCTGTATGATATAAATCCTTCACACTATCAACCCAATAGTACCTAATTATTGCCATCTTGTGGTGAATACAGGAAGCGCAGCATTTTCAAATAATCTGGTTCAAGGGTAGCTAGTGTCTAATTGTGGTTAGTTGAAATTGTCTCTATGTTCTGTATTTCAGAAATGTTTGAACAAAACACATGTTTAGTTTTCTGAATACTTGAGATATATTAGCATGGAGTACAGTACATTATCACTATAAAATGAAGAAAAGGATTATAATGGAACAGCTCCATTCCTTATTTCTCATAAGGAATTCTCTTTAGCCATTCATCTATAACCATTTTGGTTATCCAGCTAACATTCCATCAATAGCCATGATGGTTAATAAGTGGATTTTGGAAAGTGTGGGGTGACAATTTTGACTCATAACTTAGTCTATGAAAGTCACAGAGAGCGGCTGTTCAAAATTTGGTGATCGTAAATGCAACAGTACAGATTCGTTTACTGGACATACATAAATACATACATAGACACATACACTCAGCTTAGTATATAGAGTCCACCATAATGAATAGTAATAAGTATTCGGCCCCTTAAATGAAGACCTTTCTACAATGACTTAGAAAATTAATTATAATGATACAATGATAATATATATTATCACTGATTGTGGAGAAGCAATATTTATAATAATTTATTAATTCATTACTGGGAGTTTCTGAACTTTTTTGGGGCAGTACATACCATATATGAATTAGTTGTGATGGTGGATTGTTCTGTATCTTATTCATAATTATAAGCTCTTGAGAGCAGGGCCCTTATTCCTATTGTTTTATCTGCCCATGGTACTACTCTTAAATGTTTGTATATGTACCCCATGATTTGTAAACCACTGCTGACTATGGTGCTATAGAAATTAAGATTTATTTATTTTATCTTTTATACATATAGTAAATTTGATGCAGACCAATCTAGCCCCATAGTGAATTATAGCATACAGACAGTCCCCGGGTTACTTATAGGATAGGTTCTGTAGGTTTGTTGTTAAGTTGAATTTGTATGTAAGTCGGAACTGTATATTTTATCTTTGTAACCCAAGACAAAATATTTTTTTTATCTCTGTGACAATTGGATTTTAAAAATGTTGGGTTGTCATAAGAACCAGGATTAACAATAAATCTTAGTTGCAGACACCTTTGATAACTGTTATAGCTGTTTATTGTAGCCTAGGAATATAGTACAGTAAATTGCCAACATCCAGTGGTCCGTTTGTAAGTAGGGGTCGTCTGTAAGTCGGGTGTTCTTAAGTAGGGGACCGCCTGTATATTGTTCTACATTTATAGTAATTAATTGTGACTTTTTATTCATTAAATATACTGACTAAGCTGCAGAGCAAGAAAGACCCTAAACAAATTAAAATAACAAAAAAACAATAACTATTAGGAATATTGCCCCCTGCAGTAATTTATATTTATATTATATATAACTGAGTCACCCATAATGTGCTAAATTTTTTATGGATCAGTCAGTTTATCATATGGGTACTAAATATATTTTAGATTTGTAATTGGGGTTGGGAGTAATATTCGTTACCAAGGAATAACAACATTAATTTGTGGTAGTACATATACAGTTGAAACACTATACACTATATAGAAATGTCACTATCTGGCATGAAATCAGAATAAACCTTTCCATTTTAGGTCATTTAGGATTTATTATCCTAATTGACCTAAAATGGATCATTTTAAAATTATATATATGTGCCAAATGGAGAGAGAGAATGGCATCTTTATTTCTTTCTGCAAAGTCATAAGTTTACATACACTTCATTAGTATTTGGTACCAATGCCCTTAAACTGTATGACTTGGGTCAGATGTTTTGAATATCCTTCCACAAGCTTCTCCCGATAGTTGGTAGGCATTTGGGTCTATTCCTCCTGACAGACCTGGCGTATCTGAGCCATGAGCCTTCTCACAACTGCCTTTTCAGCTTTGATCATATTTTTTTTTTAAAAAGGATTGATATCAGGGATTTATGGTGGCCACTCCAAAACAATGGCTCATATTTATCAAAAACAGTGCAAAATACATTATGTGCAGTATGCCTGTATAGTGTGTGACAGACTCAGGAATCATGGCACGCGGTCTTCATGAATCTGGTGCACCCTGTACAGCTCCGGCAGAATGCACCAACATAGAGTGTGCCACACAATTTTGTTGAGTTGTGGTAATAAATGTGGCCTACAGAATGCCCCTTAATGTGCAGAAATTAATGTGGTGCGACAGACAGTGCAGCTGTAACACAAATGTGCCGTGGATACTTCTTAAATACATGTGCAAGCAGTTTGCACGTTCTTTTCAGTGCAAAGTCAGACAAAAAACTGGCACCAAAACTTTAATAAATGTGGCCCAATGACTTTGTTATCTTTAAGACACTTTGTAACCAATTTGGCAGAATACCAAAAAGTATAAAAAGTACACATACAGACCACCAGTTCTGAAGCTACATAATGTCGTGCACAGTGGACAAGTGGTCTGGTATCCAACTGTGAACTGCTTCACTTATTTTGGAGAAACAAAAAATTTCCTTTATATATCCCGCACATTAAAAAAGTCTTCACTTGGTGATCTCCGTCAGCTCCATAGAGATTAATAGAGCAGAACGGTCATGCACGGCCGTCTGCTTCATTAGGCCGATGGACCCCTTGGGCCCTTGGATAAGGCCTAACTTTTGTTTGTTTGTGAGTGAAAAATGGAAATAAATGTTTGGATTCAATGCACCTGTACGAACCCTTAAATATTAATAAGTAAATGCCACTTAAACTGTTCTGCTAACACAGTAATAAAAATGATAAGAAATTTGAGAGGAATACGGTAGATTTTCCATCTTCTTATGCTTTTATCTTGACTCTAAGATTGTGGTTTTGCACTATATATGAACAGAAAGTTCAAGCAGCACAATTTATAATATTTAATATATAGCTGTTATACCAGACACAGGGTGCACGCTATTCAAGACCAGGCATAAGGTCCTCCATAGACAGCAATATCCACAAAAAAGCAGCACACCAACAAAAAAATAGTGACAAAATATGGTGGGGGATTTATTCCATATTGAAGAGCTCTTCATAATGAAATAAATCCACCATCATATGTATTTTTCGTGGTGTGCTGCTTTTTTGTGGATATTGATAATATAAATATATGACAAAGAAATTATTTATGACAAAGCTTCTTACAAGAGTTCCCAAATTAAGGACACCCGACTTGCAGATGACCCCTAGTTACAGACAGACCTCTCTGCTAACTGTGACCTCTGGTGAAGCTCTCTGGATGCTTTTCTTGAGTACCAGGCTGCAGCTATAAGATGTCTGTAATGAAGCTTTATTGATAATCCTTGGTCACATAACTGCAGAAACTTTTGTGATTACACTTATGAAATATCCATGTTCTGACTTATATACAAATTCAACTTAAGAACAAACCTAAAGAACCTAACTCTTACATGACCTGAGAGTCGCCTGTATTGTCTTTTTGACTGTCATTGCCATGTGAGCGGACCTCACAGATGAATGACACCCAGGTTTGTTTGGTGCCCGAGATTGCACGCATTCATGTGCAGGTAGGCTAGCTGTGCTTTATTTTTGGTATATTGTAATCAATAATAATGAGTCAAATGCTGTGGGACACAATTATTAACCATTCCCACTGCAAGTTAGCATGAACAAGATTTTGGTGCACAATTCCACTCTTGATCCACTTTAAAAAACATGGTTTCATCATCGGCTGCTCAACATAGCAAATGTTGTGAACTCTCCCAAATATTTCAGACAATGGGTTCATATTTTTCATGCTACTTCATAGAAGGTGGTCAGATTTTTATAGATTTGCCACATTTGGCAGCCATTAACCCTGCTATCATTTTCATGGATAAAATGGGTCGATGTCCAAGTTTTCTCTTCCTCCTTTCATAAACTGAAATTAGTTCTGCTTAAAACACTCAATGTAGACAAAAGACCTCTATATATCTAATATAGGCCTCAATTAAATAAATCATCTGCTAAATCCTTTTACAAATTCCTGAGAGGAAAACTACTTAATTATAATCCTTTGCTATAGAAGTGAATGCTTTTGGACGCTTCATCTGGTTTAATTCATTCCAAACAAAGAAGCTCAATAACCTGCTGGCTTTAAGTCTTGTATATAAGGTTGCTTGGTAAAGATATTCAATAGTAATTACTGGAACTTAATGGCTCAAAACTACAATTACTTTTTTAAGTGTTAAAGGGGTATTCCCAATTTAGCAAATAAATGTCATTGTTTGAATAATGAAAAGTTAGACAATTTTCCAATATCATTTCTGTATCAATTCCTGACCGTGGTCACACATGTGCACAGCGGGTTATAACACACAGCTCTGATTACTCTCTGTGATATAACGAGCTGTGCACCTGTGTGACCATGGTCTGATTTCTGTCCACTGGAAGTAAACAATGAAGCTTCCTGCAGAATACAGCAGGCAGAGATTTGATACAGGATTAATACAGAAAGCATATGAAATATTGTATAATTTTTCATCATACAAACAATAACATTCATTTGCAAAAATGGGTATACCCATTTAACCCTTACAGGACTCTTTTTGTTTTTGCCTTTCTGTTTTTTACTCCCCTCATTTCAAAAGCAATAACTTATTTATTTTTACGTTTACAGAGGTGTGTGAGGGCTTGTTATCTGTGGGACAAATTGTACTTTTTAGTGGCACCATTTAATATTCCATGCAATGTACTGGAAAGCTGGAAAAAAATTCCAAGGGCAGTAAAGTTGACAAAAAAAACACACATTTGTGATGTTTTCTTGTGGGCCCTGTTTTTAAGGGTTTTGCGCTCCAAATGAAATTTTCTCATTATTCTTTGGGTCGGTATGATAATAGGGATATCAAATTTATATAGGATTTATTAGGTTTTAATAGATTTGAAAAACTTTTGTAATTAAAAATACATTTCACCAAAAATATCAAATGTAGGGGGGATTTTCGTAAATGGTTTATTTTTTATTACAGTATTTTTTGGACTATAAGGCGCACCAGAGTATAAGGCGCACCATCAATAAATGCCTGCTAAAACATCTAGGTTCATATATAAGGCGCATCGGAGTATAAGGCGCACCTGATTATAAGGATGAATGACCAGCAGCTGGCAGACCTGTGCACAGTTCAAGTCAGCTGTTGTCTGTAAGTACGGTTCATATATAAGGCGCACTGGACTATAAGGCGCACCTTTGATTTCTGAGAAAATCAAAGGATTTTTAGTGCGCCTTATAGTCCGAAAAATATGGTATTATAAAATTTATTATATGGAATAAAGGAGGATTATATGTTTTATTCTTTTTATTTTATTTTTTAATGTTTTGTTTACTTTTGTTTTTGTTCTGAGCCTGTACGATCTCTAGGACTGTAAAGTATGTTGTGGTGCTTTAAAGCACTGCTCACCAGGATTTACTATACCGTCCTTGGTGTGTGTACGGGTTAAAGTACATGATAGCAAATAATACAAGCACATGTATGTGTTAGATAAAACATATATAAGTAAAAATGATCTTGTGCTAAAACCATTTGGCCATTTGGCCATCGTAGATTATGGTGCCCCATGGTGGATTGAATTTGGGTGGTGGGTGAAGGTAGACCTGGATCCCCCCACATACTGGTTTATCTGGGAGAGCGAGGGAACAATATGCCCACTGCTCCATCATAGACAAGTAACGCATGGGATGAAGGGGTAGAACGATACTGCTAACAGCCGGGACAGAGCAGAAAGTGATATACACGGACTGTTCCTGCTCTGTTCACTATACTAGCGCGTTGGACGGAATGCAAGTGTCCCAGCACCACACAGCGTTATGAGCTAATTACGCTGCCAGCGCTGGGCGGAGGAACATAGAAGCTCAGAGAAACACAGAGGACTGCAGTCCCCTGCCCACCCTAGCAGGCTGCTGCAGCACATTTCAATGAATGGAGGCTGCTGTTGGACATTTCGGAGAGTGGAGGCTGCTGTTGGACATTTTGGAGGGTGGAGGCTGCTGTTCGACATTTTGGAGAGTGGAGGCTGCTGTTCTACATTTCGGTGAGTGGAGGCTGCTGTTCGACATTTCGGTGAGTGGAGCCTGCTGTTCGACTTTTCGGTGAGTGGAGGCTGCTGTTCGACATTTCAGTGAGTGGAGGCTGCTGCTGGACATTTAGGTGAGTGAAGGCTTCTGCTAGACATTTCAGTGAGCGGAGACTGCTGCTGGACATTTCAGTGAGTGTAGGCTGCTGCTGGACATTTCGGTGAGTGGAGGCTGTCAGTCATGTTTATTGAGTGGAGATTGCTGTTGATCATTTTTATTAAGTGGAGGCTGCTATCAGTCATGTTTGTTTAGTGGAGGGTGCTGTTGGTCATATTTTTGAGTGTAGGCTGCTATTAGTCATGTTTTTTAAGTGCAGGATGCTGTCGGTTATGTATATCCAGTGCAGGCTGCTGTCGGTCATTTTTATTAAGTGGAGGCTGCTGTCGGTCATTTTTATAGAGAAGAGGCTGCTGTTGGTCATTTCTATTGAGTGTCGGCTGCAGCTGGACATTTTAAATGGAGACTACTGTGTTGGAAGGCTGTAGGATATGTGAGAAGGGAGTGGCAGCAATGGGGGCCCTGAACTGTGCTTTCTTGTTACAGCACTGATGGGAGGTCAGCATCATGGTGCAGGCACTGCAGTGCATTGCAACGCCTGTGCCAGACTGCCGGAAGGAAGAGGAGGTTGCGCCACACACTGGAGCAGCAGGGGAAGCTAAGTAAAATTTTATTATTTTGTTATTTTTCTCAGGGCTTAATATATGCATTACTAGGGAGGCTGTATATATGTTTTTTTTTCATGGGGGCTGTATATATGCATTTCTGGGGAGGCTGTATATATGTGTATTTCTGGGGAGCTGAATGTATTGTAGGGGATCAGATCACTGGTGAGAGTCAAGACAGTTCACAGAGCCAGGCTTGTAGTTCCAAAACTGGTTGTTTTCCAGTCTTTATTAACAGTTATAGTTACAAGCCCAACATCTTCAGGCTCATAGCAAGTAACAAAAACAAAATACAAAAGAAAAGACCTGCCTGTCTACTAACTACTAAATACAGAGCATAAATGCATTGCCAGTCTGTACCTTTAGGCTTACTTCCTCTCAGCATCACCTCTAGCTCTGGTCATAGAGACCTCCCATGGTGCAGCTAGAGTTGATAAAGCCCTGGTCCAGGTGCGGGCTAACCAGCTGCAATAAGGCAGCCCCAGAACCTGGATTAATCATGAGTTAAGCAGATGACCTTTCCAGCCACTACCTTAGAATATCTATTACTGGGGGGTGGGGGCTGTATACATCTGTTACGGGGACCTGTATATATTTATTATATTTATTACTTAGGTGCTGTATACATTGATTACTGGAGGGGATGTATATATTTATTATGGGGGCTATTTACTGTATATGTATTACTGGAGGGCTGTATATAGTTATTACTGGGAGGGTTGTATGTATATATATGAATATATATACACTCACCGGCCACTTTATTAGGTACACCATGCTAGTAACGGGTTGGACCCCCTTTTGCCTTCAGAACTTCAATTCTTCGTGGCATAGATTCAACAAGGTGCTGGAAGCATTCCTCAGAGATTTTGGTCCATATTGACATGATGGCATCACAAAGTTGCCGCAGATTTGTCGGCTGCACATCCATGATGCGAATCTCCCGTTCCACCACATCCCAAAGATGCTCTATTGGATTGAGATCTGGTGACTGTGGAGGCCATTTGAGTACAGTGAACTCATTGTCATGTTCAAGAAACCAGTCTGAGATGATTCCAGCTTTATGACATGGCGTATAATCCTGCTGAAAGTAGCCATCAGATGTTGGGTACATTGTGGTCATAAAGGGATGGACATGGTCAGCAACAATACTCATGTAGGCTGTGGCGTTGCAACGATGCTCGATTGGTACCAAGGGGCCCAAAGAGTGCCAAGAAAATATTCCCCACACCATGACACCACTACCAGCAGCCGGAACCGTTGATACAAGGAAGGATGGATCCATGCTTTCATGTTGTTGACGCCAAATTCTGACCCTACCATCCGAATGTCGCAGCAGAAATCGAGACTCATCAGACCAGGCAACGTTTTTCCAATCTTCTACTGTCCAATTTCGATGAGCTTGTGCAAATTGTAGCCTCAGTTTCCTGTTCTTAGCTGAAAGGAGTGGCACCCGGTGTGTTCTTCTGCTGCTGTAGCCCATCTGCCTCAAAGTTCGACGTACTGTGCATTCAGAGATGCTCTTCTGCCTACCTTGGTTGTAACGGGTGGCGATTTGAGTCACTGTTCCCTTTCTATCAGCTCAAACCAGTCTGCCCATTCTCCTCTGACCTCTGGCATCAACAAGGCATTTGCGCCCACAGAACTGCCGCTCACTGGATGTTTTTTCTTTTTCGGACCATTCTCTGTAAACCCTAGAGATGGTTGTGCGTGAAAATCCCAGTAGATCAGCAGTTTCTGAAATACTCAGACCAGCCCTTCTGGCACCAACAACCATGCCACGTTCAAAGGCACTCAAATCACCTTTCTTCCCCATACTGATGCTCGGTTTAAACTGCAGGAGATTGTCTTGACCATGTCTACATGCCTAAAGGCACTGAGTTGCCGCCATGTGATTGGTTGATTAGAAATTAAGTGTTAACGAGCAGATGGACAGGTGTACCTAATAAAGTGGCCGGTGAGTGTATATATATATATATATATATATATATATATATATATATATATATATATATATTACTGGGGAGCTGAATACATATGTCTAACTGGGGGAGCTGTATAGATTTCTCGATCACCCTTAATCCAGCCCTGGTGATGAATGAGTATGGTGGTCATGCTTCCTCCATTATCATTGAATGGTCATATTGCATGTCAAAAAAAGAGAGAAGGCCACAGCATCCAATATGATGAAAAAAGGTTAAACCTTTATTCACACAGGCATAGAAAAATCTGCAACGCTTTCGATTCACCATGAATCTTTGTCTTCATGGTGAATCGAAACGTTGCAGTTTTTTCTATGCCTGTGTGAATAAAGGTTTAACCTTTTTTCATCATATTGGATGCTGTGGCCTTCTCTGTTTTTATGTCTAGGACTATGGATCCTGCACACTAGGACCCTGGGCTGCGTGCATCAAACAAACAGCTTTTAGTAATTACATTGGTTGCTGTCTTTTTTTCTTTTTTCATATTGCATGTCAGATGCTGTTCTTTTTACAGCTAAGCTCTAGCCCTAAATATGAAAGGGGAGGTGTTTAAACTGCATGGCTAATCATTCTAAAAATGTCTATGCTACAATTTTTCTCCCTATTTTTCTCATCTGTCATAAGGACAATCAGTTAAATGAAAGCTTATTGTTTGATATAAAGTGCACTGTTTTACTGCAACCATGTGAACATTTAGTCAGAAATGTTTGGCTTGGCAATAAATCTAGACCTCATTAGTACACTCACGCATTGGACAGCTTAACCCTATTTTGATTGTTCTAATAATCAATCTCACTACAAGCCTAAAAAGAGGATAACACAAAGACTGTAAAGACCTGAGGTCATGATTTAGATGTCCTCACGCAACCCTAGGACTGTCCCACAAAGTATTCTGCTTACAACAGGAAAGAAATTCCATTCCTCTAGTTAATTAATGAGAAGCCAGGAAATTGCAGGCATAAAAATGAAACCATGTGCAAGCTAACGTGTAAGAATTGAAGACATCACTGTCAGTTAACATGAATGAGCCTGGCATTTTACTGCCAACTCTGGAGCAGCAGCACGCCACGCCACGGCAATTTATAAAAAGATGTGGTAGCTGCAAGATGTTATTACGACTTGAAAAGAACACTCATTGAGCAGGACAAAAATATATGAGTGCATGTATTTATTAAAGGAACTAGCATATATGATAGAAGGTCACAAAGAAATACTTTAATATTACTAGCTGGATTTTGTAAAATGTTTGTTAATGTCATATTTGTTGTCGTAGTTCCTATTTACTCTTTTAGATTTCTTTTCAAAGTGTAAGAAGTTGTGATGAGTAGACCGAACCTAAATTTGAAAACTCTGTTCAGGTCTGGATTTGGGTATCAAACTCTCACCACTATTATCAATGGGAGGAGGGGATGCTGAGCAGAAGTTCTTTGCAGCTTTGGTCCGCTCAACACTAGTACGCAGCTATATTTTATCCAAAAGAATTCCTTTGTACGGTTTTTCACTCAGGTCATTCTTGAAGTATAAATATAGATGTATGATATGTAATAAAGGGTAGAGGTTTTATCATTTTCATCAGTTTTAGTATGTGTGGTTGTTTTGTTTTTATTTTACCCCTTCCCTGTCCCCTTTAACCCCTTAAGGACGCAGGGTTTTTTCACTCATTTCTCGCTCTCCACCTTCAAAAATCCATAACTTTTTCATTTTTACGTGTACAGACCTGTGTGAGGTCTTATTTTGTGCGTAACAAATTTTACTTTCCAGTAATGTTATTTATTTTAACATGCCATGTACTGCGAAGCTGAAAAAAAATTCCAAATGTGGAAAAATTAAAAAACAACCGCACGCTCAATGGCAATGAGCACAAAGATCAGGCAGGGAATCCTGGGAACGGCCGGCCTTTAACCCCTTAAAGAAGCAGGGTATTTTCGCTTTTACTTTCTCTTGATGTTATTTATTATTCCCTGCCATGTAGTGGGAAGCCGTAAAAAAATTCCAAATGTGGAAAAATTTAAAAAGAAACGCGTGTGTGCGTCACACTCTTGTGGGCTCAGTTTTTACGACTTTGACTGTGCACTCAAAATAACACCTCAGCTTTATTCTTTGGTTCGGTACGATCGCGGTGATACCAAATGGTTTTATTGTGTTTTAATACATTTTCAAAAATTAAACGAATGTGTACAAAAAAGAAAAAAACATTTTTTGCCATCTTCTGAAGCTAATAACTTTTTCATACTTTGGCGCATGGAGCTGTGTGAGGTGTCATTTTTTGCAAAATAAGCCAACCTTTACATTGCTACCATTTTTAGGTCTGTGCAACATTTTGATAATTTTTTATTCTATTTTTTATGTGATGTAAAAAGGTGTAAAAGTCGCATTTCGGACATTTGGGCGCCATTTCCCATCTCGGAGGTCACCGCCAGCCGTAACCATTTTTATATTTTGATAGATCGGGCATTTTGGGACGCAGCGATACCTAATGTGTCTGTGATTTTTACTGTTTATTATGTTTTATATCAGTTCTAGCGAAAGGGGGGTGATTTGAATTTTTAATATTTTATAAATTTTTTTTATTTTTTAAACTTTTTTTTCTTTTTTTTCCCACTATTTCTTAGACCATCTAGGGTACATTGACCCTAGATGGTCATATTGCTCCTACCATATACTGCAATACTACTGTATTGCAATATATGGCATTTTTGCAGCTCATTCATTACAATGAGCCACTGGCTCATTGTTACGAATCTGCAGATGCCAGATAGCCTCGGGTCAAACGAAGACCCGAGGCTACCATGGCAACCGATCGACACCTCCCGATGACGTTTGGCGCGGCGATCGGAAGAAAGATGGCGGCACCCGCACGCCGCCGTCTTTTAAATGCCGCCGGCGACATTGCCGGCGACATTGAAAGGGTTAATAGCCGCGGTCGGTGCTTGCGATATGCAGCAACCCCCACCTCTGTATGAAGAGGACTCAGCCCATGAGCCCTCTTCATACATACCCTATACCTCTGCGCCGTTGAGCTACGGTGCAGAGCGTTAAGGGGTTAATCATCTTTTTAGTTGGCATAAAATTGGGTCGGAATTATTGAAAAATTGTAACTGCTAAATAATTGTGGCCCATCCTTTTCATTGGCTGCTCGTGACCTGCTGGCTACTCTGAGTGGTCTCATTACCCTGGCCACCCGGATAAACGTGTGGTTCATGGAGCATGCTGGAGAATTGTATCATGAGCAACCACAGGCTCTGCTTCCACAGCTACCTCATTTGGCTCCGGTCTCCCAAAGGCCGATCCAGCCTCCGGATGCACAGTCTGAAGTGGAGCCTATGCAAGTCTACAGAGCCCGTCTCGCCACCAAGGAACCTCTGCTTGTACATTGCCAGTCCCAAGCACTTTATTGGGGCTTGTCATGTCCTTCCCCTTAGGTCCAGGAGATGGCAGAACCTAGGGCTCCTGGGAGGAACATCTCTAGGTGTGAATACTGTTTCTCCACACCTGTACTCCTCGGTGTCAGTACTCACACTCCTGTGCAAGTCTCAGCCTTCTTGGACTATGGTTCTACGGGGAACTTTGTGGATGCCGTTCTGGTCTCCCGGCATCGCATTCAGGTGGTTCCTCTCAAGAATCCCCTATCCATATCTTCAGTTGATGGACAAATCTTGTCTGATCCGGTCCGGTACCGCACTGAGCCAGTTTTTCTTCAGGTTGAAGCTCTTCACAAAGAAAGACTGTTCTTCTATGTTTTGCCACACTACACCTCATCTCTTTTCCTGGGTCTTCCATGGCTGCAACTTCACACCCCGGTCCTCAACTGGAAGACTGGGGAGGCCCTGCATTGGGGATCAGAATGGCAGTACTGTCATGGGTGCCCCCGCGATCCACGTCAGATCGCTGGAACACCCATGCCCCTTCCCCATTGCTGCACTGCCCTGGGCCCCGGCCCGCTTTTACCTCTATGCAATCCTGCTCTTCTCCCGGCTAGGCCGCTCTCTAGGGCGTGCACGCGCCGGCACTCAATGACTTAAAAGGCCAGTGCACCTCTGATTGGTGCTGGCTCTCCTGGGTTTCCTTAACCCCTTCACGCTCCGCCATGGAGCTGTCAAGGGTGTATGAAGAGGGCTCACGGGCTAAGCCCTTTTCATACAGAGATGAGCTTTGCTGCATATCGCAGCAAAGACCCATCGCTAACAGCCGCAGTCAGTGCTTGCACCGATCACGGGCGTTAACCTTTCCTTTGCCGCCGGCAACGTCGGGTGCCGCCATCTTACCTTGGATTGTTGCTCCCCCAAACGTTGCTCCCCCAAACGTCATCGGGGGGCGTAGATCAGTTGCCATGGTAGCCTCGGGTCTTCATTTCACCCAAGGCTACATGGCTTCTGCATATCCATTACAATGAGCCTGTGACTCATTGTAAGGTATAGTGTGCAGAAATGCCATATACTGCAATACAGTTGTATTGCAGTATATGGTAGGAACGATCAGACCATCCAGGGTTAATGTACCCTAGATGGTCTAAGAAATAGTGAAAAAAAGAAAAAAAAAGTATTAAAAAATGTGAAAAACGAACGCCACTTTTTCACCTTTTTACATGACATAAAAAATGTAATAAAAAACTATCAAAATGTTGCACAGTCCTCAACATGATAGCAATGAAAACGTCGGCTCATTTCACAAAAAAATGACACCTCCCCCGGCTCCATACACCAAAGTATGAAAAAGTTATTAGCATCAGAAGATGGCAAACATTTTTTTTTCTTTTTTGTACACATTCGTTTAATTTTTGAAAATGTATTAAAACCCAATAAAACCTGTATAAATTTGGTATCACCGCGATCGCACCGAACCAAAGAATAAAATAGAGGTGTTATTTGTAGTGCAGAGTCAAAGTCGTAAAAACTAAGCCCACAAGAAAGTGACGCACACGTGGTTTTTTTAATTTTTCCACATTTGGAATTTTTTTACGGCTTCCCACTACATGGCAGGGAATAATAAATAACATCACGGGAAAGTAAAAGTGAAAATACCCTGCGTCCTTAAGGGGTTAAAGGCCGACCATTCCCAGGATTCTGGTAGCCTGCTGCAGCAGGCGGGCTATGGTGAATACCAGGTGCCACTTAGACTCCGGTCCCAGGTGTCGGCTAATACCATCTCCCGCACTGCACCAGGGGGTCCATTGACCCCAAACCCTGACACAACCTCTGATAAAGCTAAAACTGTAGTTGTGACTAATTCACAATCCGAAAAGGTGAGCTTAACAATTAATTGCTATACATAAGTTTGATAAGTGTTGTTAAAGTCAACACTAGAGCTGCCTCCATTGTCTAATTTTTTTCCCTACAATTTTCTGCATAATTGAGGGACTGGCACAGATTTAAACAAATCTCTAACCTCCGATAGTTTTCTGGGGCAAATTACAGTAAACCTAAAAGGCCAAGGTAATCCTACATGATATATTGGACACATTGGGGAGATTTATCAGTGCTTCTACACAGTTTTTCTGGCGAAGTAGCAATGAAATAATTGCAATTTCTTGTGCACTTCAAGATATTGAGATTATTCTTGTGACTATGCCACCTCCACGCCAAGTGGGCACGGAGCGGGTGCGGCCGCCAGCAGAATGGGCCATCGTGTGGCATTCCAGCTCCATGTCATTTGTTGCTAAGTATTTGTAGGTTTTTACACAAAACTATGCCTGGCTTTGATTAGCCTGGCAGCTCAGACACTTAATGGATACATCAACAGGTCTGAGCTTCAGGAATCCTCATGTATCCGCCGCGGTGGGTGGGGCCCTTATCTTACGCTGCAAAGTGCCGGCTATGATAAATTTTCCTGTTGTTTACAGCAAATTCTAACAGTTACCCTAAAATGAAAAAAATTTTTATAAACCACATACTTCCTTCTATGATATAGTTTAAATTGGTTTATACAGGGATAAACAGTGTATATTTATTACATTTTTAATAAGAATAAATGTATGTAACTATATATATATAAATCAAGCCCAAAAACAGAAAGTAATTTGCCTATTTTTTATACAAAAAGGAGAAAGTAAATTTTCAGTTCAGCTCCGGGGACTGGACTTGATACACCTGAAGACTATGAAGCATTTTCAATTTACTTAAATGGTTTGTGAAAGGTGATAGTCAAAGATAAGACCAAAAATGTGAATTGCACTGGGTAATGTAACAAAGATAATTAAGAATGCATGTAGAAAGCAGATTGGGCCCCTTTTTAATAATCTTGTAAAAAAGTCTTTGTTGTAAAAATAGTGGGAAATGATACAAGAGATGTCAAGTGAAAATCCTACAGTACATATGTGTGTTCTAAATAGGAAATCATTGTGCACAGTAAAGAACTAATGGCAGTGCCCCTATTTAATAGTAAACATAACAGTGCAAGTATTTTAGAGCAAAAATAATCACTTACAGGTTGCATCCACTCTATATCATCATACATACAGTAAACCATACATACAGTAGACCTCTTTACTCTTGACCGGATCTATTCATCAATATTGTACACCAAAACCAATCCATCCCAAACCATCCTTACTCCTATGGCTAATTAAAGACCATACATGATTATACATATAGTGCATACAGTTTTTCTGCTTTGTTACAGAATGCATCCCCTTTTTTCACAATAAATTTTTCTTTATTGAAATATAAAAGGGTGGAGCAGATGGTGCAGGTGAGCATATAAAAGAACAATAATTTCAATGCAATACATAAGAATGAGGGCCCGAGGTTTGAGAAAGCGCACACTGCGCGAAACGGCCCGTCACCTTGGCGTGGCGTGCATCCTCCCTGCTATGAACCATTCCCTCTAATAAAGTGAAGATTTCCCCTGTGACCGGTGAGTGCCGCAAATTCTTCTCTCGTCTGACATAAGAATGAGTGTCTTTCAGGGAGGCCAAGATGCATAGCCTTTTCACGTAGCATATGAATCCTTCTTTTTTTGTTTGTTTCTCTGGGCAGTTTTGTCTCTCTGTGGTGACTTTGAGACATTTGGCAGCTCTTTTTTGCACCCTATGTATGATCCTGTCTTTTTACTTGTGATACATGTTTAGTTTTTCCTATCCTACCAGGCGCAAATTTTGGCTTCTTTTAAAGACGCAAGGGGGTTATATGCAGGAGAGGACACAAGCCACGTGAGGGGGTTATATACAGGAGTGGACACAAGCCATGTGAGGGGGTTATATACAGGAGTGGACAGAAGCCACGCAAGGGGGTTATATGCAGGAGAGGACACAAGCCACGTGAGGGGGTTATATACAGGAGTGGACACTACTGTTAATTTGGGATTTAACATGTTTCATTTTTAATGCATTTTGAAACTAATTACAACAGCTGAGGAGAGGTGATTTGCCTTATTTCATTACTTTTAACATTTGAATTTACAAAACGCATACTAAACGCAATGTTAACACATGCATTAACGCGGCGTTTATATTGCGTTATTAAACACAAATGTTAACAGTAATGAAATAAGGCACATCACCTCTCCTCGGCTGTTGTAATTAGTTTCAAAATGCATTAAAAATGCAATTAAACCGCTACATATTAGAAGTAACCAAAAAAAAAGATACATGAGGCACACTGCAAAAGGTGTAGACTTGAAGAGCACCGACAAAAGTCGAAAAAAAGTCGCAAAAACAAGAAAAGTTGCAAAAAAAAGAGACAATTTGCCTAGCTGAAACTATGATACATGTCCCCATAAAGTGCTTGAAGGGGTTTTCCACAAAACAGGATAGGGCCTAACTTTTTGTTTGGAGGGGGTTTCAGTGATGGGACCCCCATAGATCATGAGAATGGGGGTCGAGTCCGATGTACCCAAGTCAGACCCCTAGTCTCTCCCTGAGATGACTGAAGCAGTCAGTTGCACATGGTCGGACTGCCCCATTCATCTCTATGGAGCTGACAGAGATTGCCTAGTGCCGAGCATAGGACCCCTGTTCTCGTGATCTGTGGGGGTTGCATCACTGAGACCCCATCCAATCAGAAAGTTAGGCCCTAAGACAACATGCACACACAAACATATGGTGGGCTCAAACCAATCTCTATACCACTGCACCATTTGGTTTGTTTTATTTGGGAAAAATAAGGAATATACTGTACATCACAAATACATGCAAATGACCCATAGTAGAGATAAATAGGTTCATAAACTAGATCCATATGCAGATATGATAGAGCATAGTAGCTACTTTCTCAAATCCCAATGTCTGCATTATGCCAAGGTACATAAAAATAACATCAACAGTGCTGCTACAAGCCAAACTACAATTCCAGCAATATAGTGGTGGCATAGTGTCTGCCACTCACATAAACTTATGTCTCTACTACAGTAACAAAATATTAATGGCATATTAATGGACTGATATAACATTTCTAGGATCCACGCAAATTATATACACTTTGTGCCAACAAAAGGTTTATAATTTATTAAATACATTAACATGCATAGGTGGCATGTTCATTCCTAGAGTGGAAAAAAAAGATTATATTTTAAGCCATGTATCTCAGTACAGCCTGTACTACTTGTAGTTGGATAGTCAACACATTAAATATTCTGAATCTAAGCAGATTGAACACAGTAAGCATGTTCCAATGAATATCCCCATTGCTTACAGTCAGTAGGGTGGTGGGAAGTAATGACAAAGCTCAATTGTATTTCTTGCTGAAATGACAAGCGCAACACCCCCTACTGCAAGCTTGACTAAAGTTAGCAAACTTCATCATGTTGTTTGATTCTAAACTGTTGAAAATCTTCAGGCTCCTTCTACAAACTGATAAATGGGTTTTATGAGGGGAATAGAAGTTGCCTTGTAGATAGGGTATCAAAACTACAGGTTGGGGGGAACCTGGGGAATAGTGATCATCATAATATCATTGATTTTGTATTACACTTTACTAAGAGCGTTAGTGAAGGGGCAACCAACACTCTAAACTTCAGGAGGGCAAATTTTCAGCAACTAAGGGAAGACCTTAAAGGCATAGACTGGGATAATGTTCTCAAAGACAAAAGCCCCCCCAAAAATGGGACTTTTTCTCATATATTCTGAAAAAGTCCTGTGAGAAACACATACCTTATGGGAAAAAGCATAAAAGGAACAAGAAAAACCCTATGTGGCTAACTAGTCTTGTAAGGAAAGCAATAAGCGAGAAAGATAAAGCGTTTAAGGTGCTAAAACATGAAGGTAGCGATGAGGCATTACAGGATTATAGAGAGAAAAATAAATCCTGTAAAAAGCAGATAAAGGCCGCAAAAATAGAAACTGAGAGAAATATTGCCAGGGAGAGCAAAAATAATCCCAAATTATTTTTCAAGTATATAAATGATAAGAAACTAAAAACAGAGAGTGTGGGTCCCCTTAGAAATAACATGGGGGTCATGGTGGAAGGAGATGAGGAAAGGGCCAATCTACTGAATGTCGCCTTCTCAACTGTCTTTACCCAGGAAAATCCCCTGGTGGAAGACACAATGAGGAATAATGTTAATTCTTTTTATAATGTCAACAGTTTAACCCAGGAAGAGGTATGGCGCCGCCTCGCAACCACTAGGATAGATAAATCACCTGGGCCAGATGGCATACACCCCCGGGTTCTGCATGAATTATGTACGGTGATAGACAAACCGTTATTTTTAATATTTGAAGACTCACTGAGGACTGGTTTTGTTCCACAGGAATGGCGCATAGCAAATGTGGTACCAATATACAAAAAAGGATCAAATAGCGATCCTGGAAACTACAGACCCGTGAGTCTAACTGCTGTGGTGGGGAAAATATTTGAGGGGTTTATTAGAGATGCTATCCTGGAGTATCTCACTGTGCACAACCTTATAACCCAGCGTCAGCATGGGTTTATGAGAGATCGGTCCTGTCAGACTAATCTGATTGGTTTCTACGAGGAGGTAAGTTCAAGACTGGATCTGGGGGACGCTGTGGATGTTGTATATCTGGACTTTTCAAAGGCATTTGACACCGTGCCACATAAAAGGTTGGTATATAAAATGAGACTGCTGGAAATAGGAGAAAATCTGTGTATTTGGGTAAGTAATTGGCTTAGTGATAGAAAACAGAGGGTGGTCATTAATGGCACATTCTCAGATTGGGTTGATGTTACCAGTGGAGTGCCACAGGGGTCAGTATTGGGGCCACTTCTTTTTAATATTTTTATTAATGACCTTGTAGTGGGTTTACACAGTCAAGTTTCAATATTTGCAGATGATACTAAGCTGTGTAAAGTAATAAATACTGAGGTCGATAGTTTAGCATTACAGAGGGATTTGTGGAAGCTTGAGGGATGGGCAGAGAAATGGTTGATGAGGTTTAATGTAGATAAATGTAAAGTTATGCACTTTGGCCATGGAAACAAAAAGTATAATTATGTTCTAAACGGTCAATTACTTAGTAAAATTGAAGCTGAAAAGGACTTGGGGGTATTGGTGGATGGTAAACTTAATTTTAGTGACCAGAGCCAGGCGGCTGCTGCTAAAGCAAATAAAATAATGGGATGTATCAAGAGAGCAATAGATTCTCATGATAAAGACATAGTTTTGCCCTTATACAAATCCCTGGTCAGACCACACATGGAATATTGTGTACAGTTTTGGGCACCAGTGTATAAAAAGGATATAATAGAGCTGGAACGGGTGCAGAGGAGAGCAACCAGGATTATTAGGGGAATGGGGGAACTAGAATACACTGACAGATTAAAAAAATTGGGATTATTCAGTTTAGAAAAAAGACGACTGAGGGGAGACCTCATTACAATGTACAAATACCTGAACGGACAGTACAAGGATCTCTCCAAAGATCTTTTTGTACCTCGGCCTGTGACCAAGACAAGGGGGCATCCTCTACGCCTAGAGGAGAGGCGATTTTACCATCACCATAGACAAAGGTTCTTTACTGTAAGAGCAGTGAGACTATGGAACTCTCTGCCCCAGGAGGTTGTTATGGCGGACTCTATGTACATGTTCAAGAGAGGCCTGGATGACTTTCTGGAGAGAAAAAATATCACGTGTTATGGGGATAAAACATTTATTTAATTCTTAAAGGTTGGACTTGATGGACTTGCGTCTCCTTCCAACCTTATATACTATGATACTATTATACTGTAGATAGTTCAAAAATGGGTTTTCATCATTCAAAGTAATAATGAAAGAAAACATAAATATAAAGTCACCTGGATGTGTAAAGGATTGTCAGGCTCGGTGGTAGTGGATCCTCTGTACCACCGCGGACGAAGACGTAAGCCGACATCTGAGACCAAAGTGCAACATCCCCCACCGGGGCCTAGCCCTTGAGGTGGGGCCTGGAGACAGCCCGGGGCCCGCGGTACCGGAGTGGCTGGCGGTTGCGGCCTAAGCACGCTGTTGTCACGGTGCTTGGTACGGGGGAACCGGAGGGCTGTCCTACAGCCTGGCAGGTCTCCAGCAGGGTGGTGTTGGCAAGAAAATGATATGGGAGAGGCTGCTATAGCGGATCTCCCTGGGGCAACCCCTTAATGTCCCGAGTGTGAGTCTCTGGGTGATGGACAGGGTGCCGGTGATGAAGGCAGCCGTATTAGCAGGGACCAGACGGAGACAGAAGTTGAAGAAAACAACTTACAGTTCGTTTATTTGAACCGCAGGAACCGCAGCAAACGTGCCTTTAACAGGTAGGTAGGGTGCCGAGATGTGAGTTGGAGGGAGCCTCAGGAGATAGTTCACCAGCCTGGATGTAGAGCGCAGGCTGGGAGGCAGCTGTGTCCTGGTAGGAAGCTTCAGCTTGTCCTGTAGGGCTTCAGGTATCACCTTTAAAGGTAAGATGATACCCCTTTTCCTCACTACACTAACTCTAGTCTAATGCTCCACTCTTCAGAGGCAGGGGCTAGGCTCTTCCTGCTCTGGTATGGGCTAGACAGAGATTACTCACGCACACACTGATTCTCCTAGGATTCCACACTAGAATAATCACCTAATGTTCTCCAGAACATTCCTGGCCAGAGATCTTATTACCTCCCTTTGGTCAGGTGGTGGCTGCTCCTCCAATCACATCTCAGCTTACAGAGCACAGGATGTAACACATATCATTGGACAACAGCATCTTGCATCATACAAAATACTTAACCTCTGCCTTGCCAGGCAGGATTCACCACTGCAATATCCCTATGTCCTGTCAGGACCATGTAGTGTAATGGGATTACATGCAGGTGGGACGTATTCGCAAACCCTACCTCGCCATTGCATCGGCGAGGGTGTTGCATACCCCGGGGGCAATTGAAAGAGCCGCCCTCGGCTCGACTACAGTTGTTTTGGGGCACAGAGGGGGCTAAGGGCACTTCTAGGAAGTGCAGGCTATGTGAGGTGTAGGGACAAACCGCCCATGGTCCTGGAGACAGGCACCTGGGTTGGTGTCGGACTAAGACAAAAATATGTAGCTGTATGACAGTTGGTCGCTGACGCCATTAAACCGAACTGTACAGTAGGAAAGGTGTGGTGTCATGTCCTGTAATCCACTCCTTGCACCAAGGCCTGTATATTTGTTTTATCAACGCTTCTTCCCTGGCGGCAATTATATAGTGTATATATGCATACATTGGCATATGTGACACAATAAAACATTGTACTACATAGAGACGGTCCGACACAGCCACTCTACAACCTGAAAAGCCTATGAAAGGGTTAATGCAGACTACTGGCATATATGACAGTGTGCAAATATTTGGCAAAAATCACATTGGCTTAGGAGCCCAATGGGTACACATCTTATAACATAACGTTACAGAAGTAGATAGGCTACTCAGTGTAGCACGATAGTAAATGTCTCTTTTCCTGCAAAGAAAAGGCATGGAAGTGCAAACAGAATGTCCATACCTAAAAAGGAAGGCATTAAGTGCAAAATGATAATCAATTATATGGCAACTTTTCCTGGTAGTATCTGGCAAAAGTCTCACAGAAGGTCTCTACTGACAAAGTCCATCTTCTGGGTACAGCCCTTGATGTGGGGGAAAAGTGCAATGAAGAAGCAAAGGGTCTCCTCTATTTGGAGAGGGACAGAGTCCTTTGAAGAAATCTCTGCTGTGGCAGAGGAAGGGGTGCTATCATAGCACAGGACAGTAGGCAGTTCAAGGAGAGTCTCTTGACTGAGATAAATAAAGGTGAGAGTCTCAGGAAAGTCTCTGGCTCTTTGGGGTAAGAGGACTTAAATATACAATATGTACACAGTACCTGAAGTGGGCTACAGCCCTTCAGGGGTTACTCTGCATCTTCTTCGGTGGTAAGTACTTCGGTGTCAGAAAAGCGTACCTGCCTCCTGCTCCTGCGGGTCACCAGCTGGTACTCCTGCAGGTACGCAGGAGCTTTACCTTTGGTCTCCCTTTGAGACCTTCGAAGTTCCGGCCTGGAGAAGATAACAACCTCCTCATCGTCCTCCTCTGAGTCAAGCGCTGGAGTCGGAGTCTCAGCTGCCTCTGATGCTTCAGGGGTTGCAGACACTGGAGCCGGATCATCCTCCACAGGCAGCAGTATTGGAGACTGCGGTGGGGATGATGGTCTCTCCGAGGTACCTCTTACTGGAGTGGAAACAAAACAGAATTGAGGCACAGTCACAAGTTCCAAGAAACTGGGGGTAGGTGAACACAAGGAGGTCTGTAAGTCGGGGGTCGAAGTGAGAGGTGTAGACATAGGGGCAAAAGGACGAAGACATCTCTTCAGCCGGTTCCTATGTACCCGGAGTGATGGACGGTCTCCTCTTGAAATCTCGTAGACTTCAGGGGAGAGACTGTCCCTAACTAGGTATGGCTCACGCTCCCAACGCCCATCTAGCTTACTGGTAGGATGGTTGTTGCGCAGCCACACTCGATCTCCTGGGGCAAAAGGCTCAGCACAGGCATTACGATCAAAGTCCCTTTTTTGTTTCTCTCGGGCCTCTTCCAACCGCAGATCCACAACTTCTCTGGCATCCGCCAGGCGCCTCTGGTGTTCGTGAACCCAGTCAGTCTGGGGGAGTAAAGACTGGGAATCAGGGGACTCCATGTCCCAGGTCATATCCGCAGGGAGATGTCCGTGTCTCCCGAACATCAGATAGTACGGGGTGTACCCTGTGGAGCAATGATTGGTATTGTTGTACAGGTACACCAATTCGGGCAACAGCTTTGGCCAGTCAGCCCTTTTTGCAGGGGTCAGAGTCCTCAGCATATTGATTAGAGTCTGGTTCATCTTTTCACACAGCCCGTTGCCTTGGGGATGATAGGCTGTGGTCCTCAGCTTCTTGCAGCCATATAGAGAGCACAGCTCCTGGAAGACTTGGGACTCAAATGCTGTTCCTTGGTCTGTAAGGATCTGGTCCGGACAGCCATAGGGGAGGATGAAGCTCTTCCACAGGGCCGCTGCGGTGGTCCTTGCAGACAGATCTCTGACAGGTACTGCAACCACAAATTTGGTATAGTGGTCGATGATCGTAAGGGCATAACTGTGACCGGATCTGCTGGGCTCCAACTTCACGTGGTCCAATGCCAGGATCTCCAAGGGCCGTTGGCTCACAATGGGACGGAGAGGGGCCCTTTGATTGTGTCGCTCTCCTCGAGCGATGGCGCAGGCCGGGCATTCACGACACCAGGCTTCAATGTCGGACTTCATGTTGACCCAGAAGAATCGCCTTCGGAGGGTGGCTTCAGTCTTCTGAGCGCCAAAGTGTCCAGACTGGTCATGGTACATTTCCAGTACTATCTTGGCGTCCCTCCTGGGAATCAGAATCTGGTATATCCGATCATAAGTGATAGGGTCCAGAGTTCTTCTCTTTAGCAGACCCTGGTGCATGCTCAGAGTCTTTCTCTGGCGCCACAATTGAGACAGTTCTCCATCAGCTCTTCTGCGCCGGATTCTTTCAGGCACTCGCCCACTAGAGAGATAGTCCATTACTTCTCCTATGGCACGGCTATCAGCCTGAAGACTCATCCAGAGGTCCTTTTCCGCAGGGGGCTCTGACTCTTCTTGAGGAGTAGCTGGCTCTGCCTCTGTCGGTAGGGAGTAAACTCTCTGGGCATCTTGACGCACAAACCGGGCATAGAACGCTGGCATCTCCACATCTTCCCACTGAGCATCCGTGGAGGGTCCCTCCCACTGGTCAGGGAGACGGGACAGAGCGTCGGCGTTGTCATTGGTCTTACCAGCCCGGTACTTGATGGTAAAGCTGAAATTGGCAAGTCTGGAGGCCCACCGTTGTTCCAGTGCTCCAAGACGAGCGGTGTTCAGGTGCGCCAAAGGATTATTGTCTGTGAAGACAGTGAAAGATGATGCAGCTAGGTAGTCCTTGAACTTTTCGGTCACAGCCCAGACTAACGCCAGAAACTCCAACTTGAAGGAACTATAGTTCTGGTCGTTTTGCTCCGGTTCTCGGAGGGAACGGCTGGCGTAGGCTATGACCCTTTCAGTTCCGTTTTGGAGCTGGGATAATACCGCCCCTAGACCTTGCTTGCTGGCATCAGTGTATAGGGTGAAAGGCAGACTGTAGTCTGGATATCCCAACACCGGAGGTTCAGTCAGCCGTTGCTTGAGCATCTGGAAGGCAGCTTCTCGTTCGGCCGTCCACTCAATGGATACTCGGGAACGTTGGCTCTCCTTTGGCAGGCCCCGTAGAAGCTCTTGCAGGGGAGCCGCCAGCTGGGCAAACTTCGGGATGAAACGCCTGTAATAACTGGCAAATCCCAGGAAGCTTTTGATGTCCCGTACGGTTGATGGGGTAGGCCAGTCGTGAACAGCTGCAATCTTCTCTGGATCTGGCTCAATTCCATGAGCGCTCACCACATGTCCCAGGTACTTGACGCTAGGTTGTAGCAGGTGGCACTTGGATGGCTTGACCTTCAACCCATGTTGGGTCAGGATTTGGAAGACTTCCGCCAGATGGTGGAGGTGGTCTTCATAAGTCTTGGAGTAGATGATGATGTCGTCCAAATATAGCAGGATGGTCTCGAAGTTGCGATGACCCAAACATCTCTCCATCAGCCGTTGAAATGTGCCTGGGGCGTTGCATAGTCCGAACGGCATGTTGTTGAACTCGAACAAGCCCATTGGGGTGGTGAAAGCCGTCTTCTCTCTGTCTTCCGGCGCCATGGCCACTTGCCAGTAGCCACTGGTCAGGTCCAGGGTGGAGAAGTAGGCAGCTGACCCTAGGGCTGCGAGGGATTCCTCGATTCGAGGCAGAGGATAGGCGTCCTTGTGGGTGATATTGTTGATCTTCCTATAGTCAACACAGAATCGAAGGGTTCCATCCTTCTTCTTCACAAGGACCAGCGGGGCAGCCCATGGGCTGCGACTCTCCCGGATAACGTTGGCTGTCTTCATCTCTTGTACCAGCTTCTTCACCTCTTGGTAACGGGCTGGAGGTATGGGCCGATATCGTTCCTTGATAGGAGGATGAGAGCCAGTAGGGATGGTGTGTTGGATCAGAGTAGTCTGCCCAAAATCCAGTGGGTGTTTGCTGAAGGCCTGGTGGTGCTTCATAACGACATCCAGGACACCTTGCACTTGGTCTGCAGGAGTAAAATCGTCATCTCCAATATTGAGCTCAAGCCACCAGGGTTGCTCGGCAGGCTCACCTTCAGCACTTTGTTTCACTTCCAACTGTTGGGAGGCAGACAGAGCGGTTTCCACCAAGTCTTCAGGATGGACACTGAAGAGAGTGGCTACGGCTTGGTACTTTCTCAGATCCACTGGGGAGTCTCCCACATTTAGTAATCGAATGGGTACTTGTCCTCGGGATACAGTGACTAGGCTCCTGGCGGCTAGAATGGGCAGGTCTTCATCAGCTGGTAAAGGTTCTACTATCGCCTGGTAGTCTTGACCTTGGACGCCCATGCAGGCTCGACACCATACTAGCGTCTCAGTCCCAGGTTGAAGGCGGACAGGTTGGGGATCCTTGATCCGGGCTCTGCAGATTTCTCCATTAGGGCCAGCAAACTTCTGTTGCGCCGCTAGAACCTGCATAGTCTCCTGAATTACCTTCCGGGAACCGTTGGGCACTGTTGGCAGGGAGTCGTGGAGAGCCTTCAGCACTTCAGGGTAGCAGTTGCGGAGGACATTGGTACCCAGTACCAGGGAGAAGTTACCGTTTTCGGGCACACGTGTCACCACTACGCCCTGTCTGGTTAACTCAGTGTCTCCAATGGTTAGCGTGGGCTCCCAGTAGCCGCGGATGGGTACGGGTTTTCCGTTCGTAGCAATAATGTTCAAGTAAGCCTTTGGAGGCTGGACTAAGGATGCTTTTCCTCGGCATTTCTCGAAGGCAGCACTCCGGAGGGTGGTCACTTGAGAGCCGGTATCAATTAAGGCCGGTAGGGTAACTCCATTGATGGTTACATGAACCATGGGGCGAGTCCCCACGAACCTGGGCATCCAGTTAGCATCTCGGGGACTTACAAGTTCTTCCCTTGGAGGTCGTCCCTTAGCTCCAAGGGTTTGTCGTTTAACTGACGACAATCATTCTCTTCATGCCCATATTTATGGCAGTAGCTGCACCGCTGGCGGGGTTTCTTCTGACTCCAGGTGCTTAACGACTTCGCCTCTTTTGGGCGCTGCTTAGTCGGAGATTCACGAGGAGTAGCTGACCGTACCGGGTTCTCTGGAGGTTTCCTCCTCATAGCGGAGACAGTTACTTCCAATTGGGTCAACCGATCGAGGATTTTATGCAGGGTGTCCGCCAGATTAGAGACTTGTCCTGCTAAGTCAGCAACTTCCGTAGCCGCAGGAGTAGGTGATGTCGACTGCGTTGGATGGCAAGCTAGAGCAGATTCCTCCATTTCCACGGATTCAGGCTCTTTCTGCGGTCCAGTAGGCGGTCGGTCCCCTAAGATGTCAATGGCAATTTCCTTAAACTCAAGGAAGGAGGCCTGGGCATGTTGAGAAGAGATGATCTTTAGTTGACACCTTTGATTTCTATCAACAAGTCCATTAATAAATTGTTCCCTTAAGGTTTGATCAGAGGTTTCAGCGTCTTTGGGCTCAAGGCAGGTGATGGCCTTCCATGTCTCCTGTAGGGAGAGAGCAAAGTCTCGGAGGGACTCTTGGGGCCTCTGTCTTTTCCCGAAGAATTTCTGCTTCAACTCGGAGACAGTACACTTGTCAAAGGTGTTACGTAGCCTATCAAGAATCTGGACCACATTCTGACACTGTTCTCGGGGCCAAGACTTGACTTCCCGGAGAGCGGGTCCTTTCAACTGCCCGATGAGGATGCCCACTTTCTGTTCCTCTGTGAATGGGAGCAAGGCGAAGGTGGCTAACAACTTGTCCCTGAATTCAGGGAGAGTATGTGATTCTCCCTCGTAGTAGGGTAACCAGGGGGCCCCCAGATAGTAGGGCATAGTCAGAGGCATCATGGTGGGAGTACCAGGGACACTAGCTGTAGCAGGACGGAAGGGACTCTCTGGAGGACTTAACATGCTCCGGTACCCTGAGGAGGGACCAGGGGACGGGACTTGCGCCAGTCCCGTATCTTCGTCCTGGGCGGACATGACTGGCCTAGCTGAGGGAAGCCTGTAGGGTTACACAATGTCCGTTGCTATGGGCAATGGCTAGAATGGGATGTGGGCACTTTAAGACACAGTCACTATTCCCTGGGAGGTGAGCCAATAACCTAGCGTCGGAAACAATCTCTACCCCCCTTTAACTTCCCCAGCGGTACTCACTCAGGATCAGCCGCGGTGACAGGACAGCTCCGGATGAGGCGCACACTGCTGGCAGGCTTCAGGCGCGGCCTGCGCCGAAATCCAAGATGGCCGATTAACCCTCTTCGTTGCCGGCCGCACTCGCTCCAGCTCTTCCTCCACGGTAGTTCGCGCCACTCGCGCAGGGGGCGGAGCCTAGTGACGCCTCTGGAGTTCCCGCCAGTAAGGATTTGGCGGGCTGGAAATACTTGCTGCGCCACACGCCTCTGAGGTAAATGCTTCAGGCGCAGCAGCGCCGGATGTAGCAGAGCTGACACAGTTCTTGCAGGAATTAACCTCTTGAGTGCTGGAGCGGCGCTCGACAGCACGTGGCAGCAGTATAAAGTTCAATGTAGAAACACACAAATACTTGGGCCTAAACCCGGATGGCAGCAGGGTTAGGCAGCACAGTCTTTTTCTTAATAAAGTACAGTCTTTAGTGCCAGGATAAGGCACAGAAGTATATATCCTGTGATTCGTGACGCCACTTGCAACATCCCCCACCGGGGCCTAGCCCTTGAGGTGGGGCCTGGAGACAGCCCGGGGCCCGCGGTACCGGAGTGGCTGGCGGTTGCGGCCTAAGCACGCTGTTGTCACGGTGCTTGGTACGGGGGAACCGGAGGGCTGTCCTACAGCCTGGCAGGTCTCCAGCAGGGTGGTGTTGGCAAGAAAATGATATGGGAGAGGCTGCTATAGCGGATCTCCCTGGGGCAACCCCTTAATGTCCCGAGTGTGAGTCTCTGGGTGATGGACAGGGTGCCGGTGATGAAGGCAGCCGTATTAGCAGGGACCAGACGGAGACAGAAGTTGAAGAAAACAACTTACAGTTCGTTTATTTGAACCGCAGGAACCGCAGCAAACGTGCCTTTAACAGGTAGGTAGGGTGCCGAGATGTGAGTTGGAGGGAGCCTCAGGAGATAGTTCACCAGCCTGGATGTAGAGCGCAGGCTGGGAGGCAGCTGTGTCCTGGTAGGAAGCTTCAGCTTGTCCTGTAGGGCTTCAGGTATCACCTTTAAAGGTAAGATGATACCCCTTTTCCTCACTACACTAACTCTAGTCTAATGCTCCACTCTTCAGAGGCAGGGGCTAGGCTCTTCCTGCTCTGGTATGGGCTAGACAGAGATTACTCACGCACACACTGATTCTCCTAGGATTCCACACTAGAATAATCACCTAATGTTCTCCAGAACATTCCTGGCCAGAGATCTTATTACCTCCCTTTGGTCAGGTGGTGGCTGCTCCTCCAATCACATCTCAGCTTACAGAGCACAGGATGTAACACATATCATTGGACAACAGCATCTTGCATCATACAAAATACTTAACCTCTGCCTTGCCAGGCAGGATTCACCACTGCAATATCCCTATGTCCTGTCAGGACCATGTAGTGTAATGGGATTACATGCAGGTGGGACGTATTCGCAAACCCTACCTCGCCATTGCATCGGCGAGGGTGTTGCAAAAGTCTAAGTGGTACCCAGTTTTCACCAGTGCCCGCCGCAAAGGAGGTTGGACTCGTTGCGGCGTGGTACCACCAGGTCGTTCCACAGGTGCGACTTTTTTCCCGGTGGCGGCCAAGGCATTGTACAGAAACTTAAAGCAAATTCATGGTCGGGGACAGGAACGGAATCGAGGTCACAACGTGAAATCAGAATAATCGTAGAGGGTTTGGAATACAGCTTTCTCTCAGGCATAGAAGCACAAAGATCCGTCAGGGGACATAGGAAAGGGCTGGAATTTTAAATTTTACAGCAGGGACAGGTGAGTTAAGGTCTGGGGCACATGGAGGTACACTGGTGCGCCTGCGACCTGGGATATGTGTCAGTCAGGTATGCTCCTATGACATCAAAAGTTGGCTTTAAGATCACTCCTGATATTTGAAAATTGGATTGTTACTGCAGGACGAAAAAGTTTTCAAGCAAGAATGAAATGCAGACATTGACTTGGCTAACTGTTAAGGGTTTGTACCCTTGTGGTGGGACCACATGTACAGTGTGCAAATATATGTATAGCTCCATGATTTCTTTGTCCTGCAGTAACACTTGCAATTTTTTAAATATCAGGAATGATCAATTGCAATAGCCATGTTAGTTGCTATATGTGGGAAGCACGATCAGAACACTGAAGAAGTGTGTATCTGAGCATATTAATGATGCATCTAAGACTGATAGACTAACTATGAAAAACATCTCGTCCATATCTATACAATCTTTGATTAACCACCATGGGCTTTTATCAAACATACAAGTTATGGCTATAGAGAGGGTAACGCCCCCCAATGGAGGAAGGGACTGAATCCATAAGTTACGTTAGATTTTTCAGCTGGACACTAGGTGTCCAAAGGGATTGAAAAGTCGCACTGACACCATGTACCTATATTAACAATTTGTCTACTTAAATGGTCCACATAGGTGGTACAGGATACAGGTCAGATCCTGACGAAGGCCCGATTCCTGGGCCGAAACGCGTTGCACATTAAATAAAAAGACGCTTTTAAAAGGAATCACTCCTAGATCGGTCTATCCACGAGAGCCGGCACCCATTTCTTCCATACACTACTTGGGCTTCCGCGCTGCATCAATATAGCGTCCTCTGAGCGATTGGAACAGACGGCCGCGAGGAAGGAGGAGACCGCAGCCACTAAGGACAAATCTGCATAAAGCGCTATAATTAAGCACCATAAAGTGAGCGCCCTAATTACGTTTATAGCACCTTTAATGGTACCATACCTACTACACTAGGTAGTCTCTTCCCGACATTGCTCCCATCTCGAGGTACCACCATCTCGAGGGGATTTTATAGAGGGATCCCATGTTGATCCATGAAGATATGGGGAGGAGTAGAAGTCCATGGAAGCATGCTGGTCAGATACATACATAGGGTATGACATAGGATGACATCACCCTGGTCACATGACATTAAGTACTGACTGCTGAGAAGGGGCACGGTGCATAGTGAAAAGTAGATAGGAGGGGGAGGGCCAAACAGGACATGCCCCCTCTGATGTCCGGTATTATAAGATATGGTGGATTTATCGGGATGTAAGGGAAACTATTTTTAGCTAAAAGAAGGGTGTCAGTTAATATGTTTCTATGGGAAGCTGTCACTAGCTGTATTTGTAAAATGTGGTGACAGTTTCCCTTTAAAGTCAAAGCTTCACTTCAACATATTTATACCAGGTCAACATTTTATATTTTTAAGTGAAAGGACAAATGTCACATATAAAATGCAGTCTAATCTGCAGAAGGTGAGGGTTGTGGGAAAAGATTCAGTATAACTTGTCATTAATCCATTTCTCACTCTGCTCTTTCTGAGCTGAGAGGACAAGGAAGCAATCCGTTGAATAGTTGGCTGTTATCTCTACTTATACATCCTTATAACAACCGCCCAATTTAATTTTTTAATACATTTTCATCAAGGAATTAAACACAAAGGCATATGTTGTAATCTGCTTGGATGTATTCTTATATGGGTGTGGTTATGAAGGAGGCAGTATTCAGACAGTAAATTCACCGTAAGCCAGCAGGACAGAGGATGTCACAGGAAGTCTCAAGTCCTATTGCCCAAGGTTTGCATGACCCTCAGCTTCTGGCGGTAAATGCCGAACTTTGACAAGGTAATTTTTGGTGACCCTATAAAAGTCTTATATTTGGATAATACAATTATGGAAGCCTGGGTTTAGTTAAAAGGACACAGTGAGGTGGTTTTGACCACTTAAAAATCATGTCTTTATATAGCTTGGGCCCCAAACATATTTGCCTTTCTACAGATCTTCATGATGAAATCCATGAGCAAATCGTCTAGGTCTGCTGATACATGCAGTGGGCACCAGGTGAGGCTGAGGGAAGTCACCTCTCTTCACTGTTCATGTGTTGGAGACCTAATGCAAACCCATTTTAGTGGACCCACAACATGGTTCCACTGGGATCTCTAAGAGTTGTACTTAAAGGAAGAGATGATCCAGACTTTTGGGAATTAAACCCCAGTTGTCGCAAAATGCTATTTCCCCTTATGTAGCTTTGTAATAATAATAATTCTTTATTTATATAGCGCACACAGATTACGCAGCCCTCCACAAAGCATGACAAATTGGTCCCTGTCCCCATGGGGCTCACAATCTTATCAACCTATCAGTATGTTTTGGAGTGTGGGAGAAAACTGGAGTACCGTAGGAAACCCACGCAAACACAGAGAGAACATACAAACTCTTTGCAGATGTTGACCCTAGGACTTGAACCCAAGACTCCAGTGCTGCAAGGCAGAAGTAAATACATTGCAATACATGTGTGTGTGCAGATCACCAGTTCCAACCTGTTACGAGTTCCATTACTAATTTTACAGCAAATATTTCACTGTAGTGCAATGTTGGCATAGTATATACTTGTTTGAGTGATTTGCACTCTGGGAAGTATATGCGGTACACAGGTTTTGTGCAGTAATGTGATGCAAAAATGTTAATGCTATGACGAAGTTCAATTTTTGCCTGAAACGTGTCAGCTTGTCTGCATGTATGTAGTCACTCTTTTAATGTAACCTAATAAAGGATTGAAGAGTTTTTTTTTTAGTCCAGTGCCAGAACTCCTTCAATTTTTCTCATGTGCAAAAATTTGACTAAAAAACTTCTGGCATCATTTTTGTCACCTGCCAAAAAATGTGTGATGGCACATCAGCGTATAAAACCCACATGTGTTGTCACAATAACTTATCTGGTTCAAATTACATTATCATAACAGATTACTTTATTACAACCCCTTTGTGCTGTTTTAATAGAAATAAGAGAAAGAAACAAAGGGCTAATATCACAGCTTTGCCTGGAGCAGACATGCATCATATAGTATGTAAGGTAATTACTGCACACTTATGTTTTTTTCCTCTGCAAACCATAGCTCTCTTGTCCGTTTTTGCAATCAATGGGGCACATGTCCATTTATTTTGACTTAGCTTTTTGAGGCACATGTATATTTTTGCAACTGCTCTTGCGCCTAAGAAACCTTCCCTTAAAGTTTTCTTGAGTGTTACCGGAGTTGTCACTTGATTACACATGTGGAAGTTGCAATTTTTAAAAATAAAAATTTGGAGCAAATCCATACTTGCTCTTTCTAGGGGTAGGAAATAGCTTAGAGCTCCTTTTTTCCTAAATGGAATCAAACAAAATCACAGCTCTTCCCACACAACAATATCAAAATGCCCCTCGTGTGGCCCCTCGTGTGAGAATATGCAAAGGTGATATCCATGTTTACTTGAAAGCCAGGAGCCTGTTATACAGTTGTAACACTGTCATGGAAATATAACATCCAAATCATTAATGTTTTCACCATTTTGCCATCCATTAAAAATTTTATAAAAACTGACCAAAACTGACCAAAACTTCTCACATTTCTGATGTTATCAATGATGGTATCAATGGAGATACCAGCTTCTCCTGCAAAAAAACTGACCATGTATAGCTAGGTACACGGAAGTATAAAAAAAATAATGGGTGTTAAAATATGGATATTCACAATCTTTTTTATGGTTTTCATTAGGTATTACAACTGTAATAAAAACCTGTATATATATTTAATATGCTATGATATAAGGCACAAATGCATTTTATTCACCTCACCTTTTTTCAGCCTCCCAGTACATTGCATGGAATATTAAATGGGACCGCTAGGAAGTACAACTTGTCCCATTGCAAAGCTCATGCCTCTCTTTAAAGAGATACAATACAAAAGGTTTGGTACTCAGAAGGAGGGGGTGAACATGGAAAAGAACAGTGTTGTTAAGGGATTAATATGTAAAAACATTTTTTACCTAAGAGGCAATGTTTTCCTTATCATATACTGTAAAACATATTAGCATATTTCCCAGAATCCCCCAGTGGAGCATCAATGGCTCTAAGCCTCCCCATGCCTGCAAGGCAGCCTTTATTGGCAAAGTCAAGGAGAGTGGTTAAAAAATTAAGTGGTTAAAAAATGTGGCCATTAAGTGGTTAAAAAATGTTGTCTTGTCTTCATATACAGTATATATACGGTACAAATAAAAAGCATGAAGGTATCGATCTGTTTTATAAATGTTCAACATGACCACTGCATCATTCAAACTCATAAATTTCATACAAGTCAACTCATTTTAATGCATTGTGTATTAGAAACACAGATGATTCTTGTTACCTTTGAGATGGTTAGTGGCTGGCCATGCTCTGATCCTCCTTTGAGTGAGAAACCCCATGGAGCTCCACCTTTAAGAGTTGCTTGTAGGAATAGAGAAGTAACAGGTGGCTGTCCAGCCTTATCCATGTTCTCTTGCCAGTGTTACTTAGTCAATGCTGTCAACATATGACAGATCTATACAGTGTGGATAGATACAGTCAGCAGGATCTCTATTAAACCCTGCATCAGGAATGAATTCAGACCTCAGACATCCAGATTCAATACAATCTTAGAGGGCACCTCCTCTGCCCTCCGGAGTTGATTAAAGATGTTGCTTGTCTGTTGAGTCCTCTTCATTTCCAAATGTCTTTATGTCACTAGCACGTCCACAAAAATAATCTATCAGCCTTATACAAGCAAAAACAAGAAACTTTTAGGACCATGCATGCAGAACAAGTGACATGTAAAGTAATGTTTGTTTTTGATTGATGATGCTGCTTCTCCAGCTCCCCCAGACTTACCATTACAATAGCCTATCTTTTCAGTTCATTGCATTCAAAGAATGAGATCCCTTTCCTTTTCCAAGTTGCATGGGTTTCTTGTGAAGGGGCTATAATTTTTTTCCTGCTGCTCTGAACTCAACTTGGAATTTCCAGTCCTGCTTAGAATGTAAAACCTTATCTGTACCAAAGGAAATCTTGCAGGATGTTTAGACAAATCAAAGTAAAACCCTGCAGGTGGATTTTCTCCTAGCTTAGGAAGTGAAAGTGTTAGACAGATCAGAACATTCCTTCTCTAGCACTTGTGTAGATTAGACTGTAACTAAATTGGGAGGGGGAGTGAGAGGCAGAGGGTGTGAGCAAAGGATTAGAACAAGCTATGTCTGATTTTACTCAGCAAGTACCCAAATGATATGCAGCTAAGAATAGAAGGGGTTGAGAAAATAATATGCACATCAACATCATGTATCCCAAAGACATTCGCAGATGCCTAAAAGCATATGAGTAAAGCCAAAATGAAAACAGATTATATTTAACACAATAAAATAGTTTCATTTTACCTATTTTAGGCATTTGTATTATATTTCGACTAAAGTAGTCCTTCTTACCAATCACTCTCCTTCACTGTTTTACATGTTACTCCATAGCAGATGTACAATATTCAACTGAGACATATTGGGGCATATTTAACAAGTGTCTGAAAGTCAGAATATTTCTAGTTGCCCATTGCAAACAATCAAAGCTCCCCTTTAAAATATTCATGAGCACTGGTAAAATGAAAGCTGAGCTGTGATTGGTTGCCATGGGCAACTACAAATATTCTGACTTTCAGACACTTGATAAATCTGCCCCAATATGTATAAGTCATATTATAGTGTAATGCGAACTAAGAAACACAAAACAAAATTGATTTGCGGTCAAACCACCGCAGTGCATTGCACTTGCCATGAATAATGCTTCTTGTGGGAAAATGCGGGGGTTATGAGTCCATTCCTCCTCAGATAGAATTCCCAGAAGGCACACTTCAGGCACACATTTTTAAATAAAAATTGTACTTATCTAAATCTGATGAGTTCTCTTCAGTGCCATACCATAATATCACAGGGAAGGGATTGGATTAGAAACAATTCTATAGAACATAACCATCAATGTTATTTAGAAGTAAAAAGGCATCTAGACCCTTCTTGAATCTCTCTGCTGTCCCTGCTGTGACCGACACCTTAGGCTGGCTATTCTACAGATTGACAGTTCTCATAGTAAAAAAGCCCTGTCGCCTCCGGTGATTAAACCCTGATTTCTCCAGACAGAGACAGTGCCCCCTCGTCTTTTGATTTGATTTAATCTGGAACAATTTACTACCATATGTCTTGTATGGACCATTCATATATTTATATAAATTAATAATGTCCCCTCGTAGTTGTCTCTTTGCCAGACTAAATAAATCTAGTTGTTTTAATCTTTCCTCATAACTGAGAACCTCCATACCCCTTATCATTTTTGTTGTTCTTCTTTGATGCTCCAGGACATCCTTTTTATGGACCAGTGCCCAGAACTGGACAGCATATCCCAGGTGAGGCCGAACCAATGCCTTGTACAGTGGTAATATTACATCCCTATCCCGAGAGTCCATAACACTTTTGATACATGACAAGATCCTACTGGCTTTAGAGGCAGCTGATTGACATTTTCCTTTTCAACAAGGGACTCTCCCAGATTTACTTGCCCAAGGACATATGTTGCATGTGGATTATTAGCACCCAGTTGCATAACCTTACATTTATCCTCATAGAACCTGTCCAAGTCACCTTGAATGAATTTTTTTTAAAAAATTGCCATTTTTCGAAATTCAAAATCATTGTGTTTTCATGCAGATAGATTTACCAACTAAATAAATTGCTGAATAACATTTCCCATATGTCTACTTTACATTTTCATAATTTTTGAAATGTCTGGATAATTTATTTTGATGTCACACGGCTTACAAATCGAACATGAGTTTTACTTATTTTTAGATTTGATCATTTTGGGGATAAATACATTTTTGAATGAAATTTTACATATTTAACATCAAAACCCCTATATAACCCACCCATTTGCAAATCTGCACCCCTCAAACTATTAGAAACAGCTTTTAGGAAGATTGTTAACCCCTTGAGATCTTCATAGTAATTACATCAAAATGGAGGTGAAATTTAGAATGGTCAAATTGTGTCGGTTATACGTTCATTTACCCCTAAAATTTACACATTTCCAAAAGATAAAAAGAGAAAAGTCATCTTACAATTTGTTATGCAATTTCAACAGTATCATTCTGGAGTACATATTTTTTTGATCACTTTTTACTGCATTTTTTTGGGATTCAATAGGTAAAAATCATAATTTTTGGTGGGTTTTTAAAAATTTTTTTTAACGGCGTTCATCCTGCGGGTTCAATAATTAATTATTTTTATTCTACGGATTGTTACGGACACGGGGATACCATATATGTGGGGTTTGTGTTATGATATTTTTAGCTTTATATGTCTCTTTATATGTTATGGGGATTATTGGCATTTTTATTGATTTATTACTTTATTTAATATTGAATAACCTTTTTTTTTTTTTACTTTTTGACTATTTCCATCATGGGACATGAACAAGCAATCATCTGATGTTCATGATAATACTCTGCAATACTGATGTATTTCAGGGTATTAGCAGTGTCAGACTATGTAAAATACAATTATTTTTCATATTCCTGAAAATGTGTATTTAAATTAATGATTAACCATGTCAGTGAGACATGCCTCTATATTTTCTGACACTGGCCACTTTTAGACACTGATCATGGACATTGTTGACAACTAGTTTGTCATACTTTCCATATTGAATAACCGATCAAATGAATAATGAACATTTCTCCAACAAGTTATTTTATGTGGAACATATGTATTAACTAAAACAGGAATGTAAGCAGGTAGCCGGCTGCATCTTGGTGCAGTGCTGCCATGACAGGTATTTCTATCCTATGGGTATAAGTTCACTAACCAATCATATTACATTGATATTCAAACTAATTCCTTTAACTATGTTTCTGAAAATAAGTAACATTTTAAAAACTGACACTTAATTTTACATTAATGTGGACATTCATTTACAATGTATGGTTACATATTTTTGGTAATGAGTGTGATCTTAATTTTTACAACCACTAAATTGTGAATTCTGCCTTCCCTTTTAACTGTAGTCTGCTCCTGTGCACTCACTATGTAATAGATAAAATAATTGTGTGCATTTCCATTCTGTAGGATAGCTCAAATTAATCACCTTGTGGATGTATTACAAGAAGGATTCAAATGTGTACTCTGAAGAAGGACTTATTTTGGACCCTTAAAGGAAATCTACCACCAGGATGAAATATTGTAAACCAAGCACACTTACATACTGTTGTGTGCCCCCTCTGGCAGGTTCAACACTTCTTTTAGGTTCTTTTAAGCCCCTGTTTTTTACACAAAAAAGGTTTTATTAAAATTAGACAGTTGTCAATTAGACTGTGTCACCAAAATGAACAGCAAACTAATGTTATGATTTGTATTATAAAAAGTTATACAACTTTCCAATATACTTTCTGTATCAATTCCTTGTAGTTTTCTAGATCTCTGCTTGGTGTCATTCTTTAGGAAGCTTCTGCATTTACTTCCAGTGGACAGAAACCTGATCGTGGTCACACAGGTGCATGCCCTGTTATAACTCTCACATCTGATTACCTTTTATTCCTAGAATGACAGCAAGCAGAGATTGCTTTCTATAGAATGACACGAAAATTGTATAACTTTTTATCATAAAAACAATAACATTAATTTGCTGAAATGGCAATACCCCTTTAAATCTGTCAATCTAGTTCTTTGATTACATCATGATGAAGGATGATTGAAGATCCTGTTTAGGCTAGTACATACGCATTAAAATGGATATCTGCAGAAATCTGATGAGCACAGTTCTCACCTGAAAACGTGTTTTACTGCTTACGACAAACAACTCACCTCGTTTTAACCATGACTTCATCAACAATAGTAACTAGAAATCTTATGTGGTGAATTTACAGATAATGCGCCCTCTAGTGGCCAATAGTGGTACCGATGATACAGTTAGTAAAATTTTAATATTCCAGAAATGTTAATTAAAAAGTACCAAAAATACTGAAATTGATATACAGCAATGTTTATGAATAAACCAATGCTATTTATGGTAATAATGTACCAAATGACATCTTTGTTGTGTTTGAATGCCATCAGTAATTTCTTTTCAAATAACTTTGGTAGATTTTTTCATAAATTTAAATAGATGACGAAAACGCAGTAACACTGAATCTTAACAGAGGTATGGGCACATGAAATATAAAATACTTATGTTACATACAGGTAAAGAAGCATATGAAAAAAGGACATATCAGGGGTGAATTTATTACAATATAGAGGGGAAAAATAACTTTTGTATAACTTTTTTTTAGATTTATAATGATGTCGCTATGTGACAGCTTGTTTGCTAGAAAACAGATTTTTTTTCATTCATTTTTTTTAGTGAAAATTTTTAAAAGTAACAATAATAAATCAAATGTACGACATGCAAACAAGATAGGAGTAATACATGAGCAATAAATATCAGGAAAAAGAAAATTAGTAGTTTAAATAGAAGCTGATTTATAGGTCTAATTCTGCAGTCACTGTCTGTCTAATCTCACCCTCTCTCATACACAGTCACTGCCTGTCTAATCTCAAACGATCTTATACTCAGTCATAGCTGCATCTGGATACCACTAGCATCTTTTAGTATAGTGAAAATAGCTTTGCCTTCATACCTATTGGGGCAGATTTATCAAGCGGTGGTGCTCCGTGAACCCGCCCATTGTCCTGCACCAGATATATCAATATGCTCTTGCCTCTTGATTTATTTCTGGCATAGAGAGTGTACCTGCCGGGTATATGGAGAGCCACGCTTAGTTCTATGCCTGGTCTGGGTTGGTGAAGGCTATAGGTAATGCACAGGCATGGGGGGCTCCTGCCCCTCGCTTCCTAACACCATGGTCAGGCATAACCTCCTTCCTGCTCAGCCGGTGAAGAGGGTAGAGTAGTCACTATTCCTGGCTCTGCACTGGGAGCTGCAGACGTACAAGCCATGATAAACCCACCCATAGCATCTCAAAGCACAGTGCTTTCCCAATCCTTTGTTTTGTAGGGCAATTGCCCTGTTAATAACCCAATTTAGTAGCAATCTATCCCTTACCAACCCCATTTTACAGCCATTTTTTTGGATGTGAAAGTTAGGGTCCCCATTGATTTCAGTAGGGTTTGGGCTCAAAACTTTTCTTGGAGTACAGCCGAACTGCCCGAACCTAAACTTCAATGGATCATTTATCACTAAAAATAAGTACAGTAAATACAACATAGCCCAAAGGAGCTACCGTATATACTTGTGTATAAGCTACGTTTTTCAGCACAAAAAATGTGCTGAAAACCCCCAACTTCACCTCACCTTCCGGCGCTCCCGATGCTTGCCGAGACTCCCCAATGCTCTGTGCGGCTACTCTTCTGTCTCTTCTCTGCCGGCTGGCTCACACTATGACGCGCCTCTCCCGGCTGTTACAGCAGAGAGAAGACAGAAGTGGAGCTGCAGGTAGCCGCACAGAGCATCGGGGATCCGTGCTGAGCATCAGGGACTGCCGGAAGGTGAGTATGTAAGTTTATTTTTTAATGTACTGGGCAAACTGGGGGGTGGCAGGCTAAATACTTAAGGGGACTGGTTGGCTATATACTAAAGGGGAATGGCTGGCTGTATACTAAGGGGGAATGGCTCACTGTATACTAAAGGGGGCTGGCTATTTACTAAAGGGGGCTGGCTATATACTACTGAGGGCTGGCTATATACTACTGGAGCCTGATCTATACGACTGGGGGCTGGCTATATACTAAAGGAGGCTGGCTGTATACTAAAGGGGGCTGGTTGGCTATATACTAAAGGGGCTGGCTGTATACTAAAGAGGGCTGGCTGGCTCTGGCCTCCAGCCCTCCAGCAACCATGTGCATCATGTCACTCCCCTGCAGAGTGCACATCAGCCCACTCTCCTGCGGCCATGAGCATCATGCCACTACCCTGCAGCCGTGCACATCAGCCCACTCTCCTGCGGCCATGAGCATCATGCCCCTACCCTGTAGCCGTGCACATCAGCCCACTCTCCTGCAACTATGAGCATTATGCCATTCCCCTGCAGCCATGCACAACCGCCCATTCTTCTGCAGCCATGAGCATCATGCCATTCCCCTGCAGCCGTGCACATCAGCCCACTCTCCTGCGGCCATGAGCATCATGCCCCTACCCTGTAGCCGTGCACATCAGCCCACTCTCCTGCAACTATGAGCATTATGCCATTCCCCTGCAGCCATGCACAACCGCCCATTCTTCTGCAGCCATGAGCATCATGCCATTCCCCTGCAGCCGTGCACATCAGCCCACTCTCCTGTGGCCATGAGCATCATGCCACTACCCTGCAGCCGTGCACATCAGCCCACTGTCCTGCAGCTATGAGCAGCATGCTATTCCCCTGCAGCCGTGCACATCAGCCCACTCTCCTGCGACTATGAGCATCATGCCCCTCCCCTGCAGCCATGCACATCAGCCCACTCTCCTGCAGCCCTGAGCACCATGCCATTCCCCTTCAGCCATGCACATCAGCCCACACTCCTGCGACTATGAGCATCATGCCATTCCCCTCAGACGTGCACATCAGCCTACTCTCCTGCAGCCATGAGCATCATGCCATTCCCCTGCAGCCGTGCACATCAGTCCACTCTCCTGCAACTATGAGCATTATGCCATTCCCCTGCAGCCATGCACAACCGCCCATTCTTCTGCAGCCATGAGCATCATGCCATTCCCCTGCAGCCGTGCACATCAGCCCACTCTCCTGCGGCCATGAGCATCATGCCCCTACCCTGTAGCCGTGCACATCAGCCCACTCTCCTGCAACTATGAGCATTATGCCATTCCCCTGCAGCCATGCACATCAGCCCACTCTTCTGCGGCCGTGTGCATCATATCACTCACCTGCAGCCGTGCACATCAGCCCACTCTTCTGCGGCCGTGTGCATCATATCACTCCCCTGCAGCCAAGCACATCACCCCACTCTCCTGCAACCATGTGCATCAGCCCACTTCCTTGCAGCTGTGTGCATCATGTCAGACTCTTGCGGCCGTGCACATTAGCCCACTCCCCTGCGGCCATGAGCATCCAGGGGCCTATTATACAATTACACAGATCTGTCCGAATAGATGCTGGGGAAAGAACATGGTTAGAATTAGAGAAGAGAGATCACTAGTCCTGTCGTTGTGCTGGCCCTTCCCTCTCTTCCGACATTTCTTATCTGAGTTGCCGATACATGCTGTGTATTGTGGAAGATGTGCACTGTTATATACATATATAATATGTATCTAATGGTGCACAGCCTCCATTCCTTAGTGTGTCAGGTGAGATGCCAGGACCCCACTGACACTGCGGGCCCCATAGCAGATGCTATGGCTGCTACCCCTGTAGTTACACCCTCGTATCATTCCCCTGCGGCCATGAGCATCATGCCACTCCCCTGCACCCTTGTGCATCCTGTCACTCCCCTACAGCCATGTGCATCATGCTATTACCCTGCAGCCATATACATCAGCCCACTCCCCTGAGTCCGTGTGAATCATGTCAGGTCCCTGCATCCATGTGTATCAAGCCACTCCCCTGCAGCTGTGCTTATCAGCCGTGCAGCTATGTGCATCCTATTAGGCCCCTAATTTTTTTTTTTAATTTTTTTTACAGCCAAAACGGTTAACAAATGATGGGTCTCAGCCAGACACCAGTAAACAAAGGAGAAGTCCCAGTGGGAGTCTAACGAAGAAGCCTTACCTATATACAAAGTTCCATCGTCTTTTTTTATTCTGTGGGAGCATAAGTATTTTTGTTTGGTTTTATAAAAATGTATATATTAACCCCTTTGGACGCAGGGTTTTTTCGCTCATTTCTCGACTCTTTTTTACGTGTACAGACCTGTGTGAGGGCTTATTTTGTGCGTAACAAATTTTACTTTCCTGTAATGTTATTTATTTTAACATGCCATGTACTGCGAAGCTGAAAAAAAATTCCAAATGTGGAAAAAATTTTTTAAAAAACGCACGTCACGTTCTTATGGGCTCAGTTTTTACGTCTTTCACTCCCCTCCACATAACACCTCAGCTTTATTCTTTGGTTCGGTACGATCGCGGTGATACCAAATTTATATAGGTTTTATTGTGTTTTAATACATTTTCAAAAATTAAATGAATGTGTACAAAAAAGAAAAATAACTTTTTCATACTTTGGTGCATGGAGCTGTGCGAGGTGTCGTATTTTGCGAAATGAGACTATGTTTTCATTCCTACCATTTTGAGGTCTGTGCGACATTTTGATCATTGATTCCATTTTTTATGTGATGTAAAAAGGTGTAAAAGTCGCATTTCAGACATTTGGGCGCCATTTCCCGTCTCGGAGGTCACCGCCGGCCATAACCGGTTTTATATTTTGATAGATCAAAATATGAGCCACTGGCTCATTGTAACGAATCTGGAGAAGCCAGGTAGCCTCGGGTCAAACGAAGACCCAAGGCTACCATGGCAACCGATCGATGACGTTCGGGGGAGCGACGATCGTAAAAAAGATGGCGGCCGCCATCGTAATAAAGATGGTGCCGCCATCTTTTAAATGCCGCCGGCGACTTTGCCGGCGGCAATGAAAAGGTTAATAGCTGTGATCGGTGCAAGCACCGACCGCGGTTATTAGCAGTGGGGGTTTGCTGCAATATGCAACAACCCCCACCCTTGTATGAAGAGGACTCAGCCCGTGAGCCCTCTTCATACATTCCCTGTACCTCTGAGCCGTAGAGCTACGGCGCAGAGCGTTAAGGGGTTAATATCAGTTTATGGAGGGTAGACATGTCCTACTAAGAATTTCCAGATGATCAAAGTTCTTTAGGAACCTTTTAGTAGGACACGTAAACTGATGGTAGATTAAGATCTTTTGCCAAGATAAAGTTTGCCATGGAAATGATTCTGAGATGTGCCCCTGTCTCGTTTCCATACAAACCAATATCCAATACTTCACCAAATTTCGTGGTTGCAGAGGGAGTGTCACTTCAATAGCCCCTATCATCTGTGCTATAGTACCTAGAATCAAGCTTTTTATGTTATATAGATAAAAAAGAAAAAAAATCTCAAACTTATGGTTCTATGAGCTACAGAACTGGGCATACAAGTAGATAAAAATAGCAGGGAACTGTATCTTTCATCAGCTTGCATTTCCAACTAGGGGGCAGATTTATCAAGCTGTCTGAAAGTCATAATATTTCTAGTCACAGCCCCCCTTTAAAATATTCATGAGCACTGGTAAAATTAAAGCTGAGCTGTGATTGGTTGCCATGGGCAACAAGAAATATTCTGACTTCTAGACAGCTTGATAAATCTGCCCCTGTCTTTAGCTGAGACAAATGGAAGGAGGATGCTACCTGTGAGGGCTCACAATCTATATGGGATGGTAGATGGACACCCAAGGTGACTGTATCTCTTGTTCTTTAGCTTACAAAACCATAAGCCTGATGAGAATAATATTTAATTATTGGGACACAATATTATTTCATGGGACACAAAAAGCATGTTTCAATGTACTTTACAACAAAAGAGAGGAGTATCTAAAGTGCCACTACCCCTGCAGCCACTAAACTTGACTCATCTCATGTGTAAATGGGGTGAAAAGAGTCGTATATGCCTGAAGTGTCCTGACGCAATGAATGGTGGCACCGAATGGTGGGGGGTGAGAACTAGGGGGGCTGGATGGGAGATCTTTACAGGTGACATTCTTTGCTCTGCTGCCCCTTATTGATCTTGATGTGGATGATTGTATTAGTTGTGGATAGGAGTCTTCTGTGGGTTGTAGGAAATATGTCCTATTGTTATATGCACATTACTTTACCTTAAGCAGAAGATGATTTGTACTTTTATACCATTCAGATGGACACTAAAGGCTTTGTTCAGACTTTGCATTGAGCTGTCTTTTGCAAGACAGTACCAACCAGAAAACAATCAAGCAAACAAAAACCATTTAAAGCGAATTACATTTCACCACACATTATGCATACTGGCTATCATCTTTAGTCGTTTTTTCAGTTTTCTCTGCATATTCTTTTATTTTTAATTATTTTAAAATTTTAATATAAGAACATTACATGTGAAATACAAATTGGGATAAGGAAGATTATTAAATTCAGCACAGTTTTTAGTTGTTGTTTAGAGTTCTCATTGTGCGTCCTGTATTTTACATGGAAGCAGGTAGACAGTACAGCAAGCTGTTGTACTTGTGAATAGTATGTGGTAACGCCCATTGAGAAACGCCTGATACTATTCAGTTCACGGAGATGGGCGGGATGCAGCCTGGAGGCTTGGGGCGTCTCTATGGAGACAAGGAAGCGTCCTGACCAGGCCAACTGCACACAATAGAGTGGGGGCTGGGGGATATCGGGTGTCATCATACACTACATACAATCCTGGATGGAAGCTGGTTACAGGGTGGCCCCAGCACAGGTGATATTTTATTCTCTAATTTTATAGGAATTGGGGTAATAATTAACGGGAGGGCGATGCATTTTTCATTGTTGTGGCAGGAGAAAGGTGCTTAATTTTTTAGTTGCAGCTGCACAGAATAGTGCCACTTTCCAGATGTTGGAAAATTGTCTTCACTTGCTGGGAGTTGTAGTTGTACAACATCTGGAGAGCCACATGAATCACTGGTGTCTGGTTTATAACAGTTTTCTCAAGACCTTTAACAGGTGTAATGCAGGTATCAACATTGTTTACACAGGGATCTAATGATAACTGTACTAACAAAGAGCCACTAAAGGGTAAAATATTGAACCAAGGGGCAATGTGCCGTTCTGAGGACGTTCAGCATTTTGCTACATTGATGACTGATTTCACTATTTCATGATGTTTGTCACTCAGGTAATACTATTGAGCCGCACTGTTGCATTAAAATCACGTTTTAATCATGTCTTGACTTCAAAATTCACATATATCATGCATATCCTTTATGCCACTCATTTTTCTGGAACAATTTATTTCTGCTAATTGTTGTAGTTGTAAATATCTTAGGGCTGTTTCACAGAATTCGAGTTCCACGTTTAAATGTACTGTTGGGCTTTCCAATGCAGATTTGCAGTGGCATTCCCTTTATTTTTAGCAGAACTACATCCAGAATAAAAGGCATGATAAACCTGCTTACAGAAAAAGCCATGATTGCCTCACTACTAGAGATGAGCGAACATGCTCGTCCGAGCTTGATGCTCGGTCGAGCATTAGGGTACTCGAAACTGCTCGTTGCTCGGACGAATACTTCGCCCGCTCGAGAAAATGGCAGCTCCCGCCGTTTTGCTTTTTGGCGGCCAGAAACAGAGCCAATCACAAGCCAGGAGACTCTGCACTCCACCCAGCATGACGTGGTACCCTTACACGTCGATAGCAGTGGTTGGCTGGCCAGATCAGGTGACCCTGGGATAGACTAGCCGCTGCCCGCGCTGCTCGGATCATTCTGTGTCTGGATGCCGCTAGGGAGAGAGCTGCTGCTGGTCAGGGAAAGCGTTAGGGTGTTCTATTAGCTTACTGTTAGGCAGGAGTGATTCTCAAAGAACCCAACAGCCCTTCTTAGGGCTACAATAACGTTCTACTTTTTTTATTTTAATTTGCATCTAGTACCATTTTGTGAGGAATTAGCAGGGGGACTTGCTACCGTTGTGTTTAGCTCTTAGTGGCACACATATCCATAGCAAAGACCGAAGTGGGAAAATTTAGTAGGGGTTGGATTTCAATTAGGCACTAACTCAGTGTCATCTCATCTGGCATAGTAGTGTGCTTTGATACTTGGCTAGAAAATAGCCATAGGAGAATACAAAGAGCTTACTTACGCATACAGTAGCGTTCTATATATTTGATTTCTGGTTGATCTGCTGGTGGCTGTACTTTCTGCAGTGCATGTACTAGCCAATTCTGAGCAATTTGTAGTGAGACTTGCGACCGCTGTGTTCTGCGCTTAGTGACGCACATATCCATAGCAAAGACCGAAGTGGGAAAATTTAGTAGGGGTTGGATTTCAATTAGGCACTAACTCAGTGTCATCTCATCTGGCATAGTAGTGTGCTTTGATACTTGGCTAGAAAATAGCCATAGGAGAATACAAAGAGCTTACTTACGCATACAGTAGCGTTCTATATATTTGATTTCTGGTTGATCTGCTGGTGGCTGTACTTTCTGCAGTGCATGTACTAGCCAATTCTGAGCAATTTGTAGTGAGACTTGCGACCGCTGTGTTCTGCGCTTAGTGACGCACATATCCATAGCAAAGACCGAAGTGGGAAAATTTAGTAGGGGTTGGATTTCAATTAGGCACTAACTCAGTGTCATCTCATCTGGCATAGTAGTGTGCTTTGATACTTGGCTAGAAAATAGCCATAGGAGAATACAAAGAGCTTACTTACGCATACAGTAGCGTTCTATATATTTGATTTCTGGTTGATCTGCTGGTGGCTGTACTTTCTGCAGTGCATGTACTAGCCAATTCTGAGCAATTTGTAGTGAGACTTGCGACCGCTGTGTTCTGCGCTTAGTGACGCACATATCCATAGCAAAGACCGAAGTGGGAAAATTTAGTAGGGGTTGGATTTCAATTAGGCACTAACTCAGTGTCATCTCATCTGGCATAGTAGTGTGCTTTGATACTTGGCTAGAAAATAGCCATAGGAGAATACAAAGAGCTTACTTACGCATACAGTAGCGTTCTATATATTTGATTTCTGGTTGATCTGCTGGTGGCTGTACTTTCTGCAGTGCATGTACTAGCCAATTCTGAGCAATTTGTAGTGAGACTTGCGACCGCTGTGTTCTGCGCTTAGTGACGCACATATCCATAGCAAAGACCGAAGTGGGAAAATTTAGTAGGGGTTGGATTTCAATTAGGCACTAACTCAGTGTCATCTCATCTGGCATAGTAGTGTGCTTTGATACTTGGCTAGAAAATAGCCATAGGAGAATACAAAGAGCTTACTTACGCATACAGTAGCGTTCTATATATTTGATTTCTGGTTGATCTGCTGGTGGCTGTACTTTCTGCAGTGCATGTACTAGCCAATTCTGAGCAATTTGTAGTGAGACTTGCGACCGCTGTGTTCTGCGCTTAGTGACGCACATATCCATAGCAAAGACCGAAGTGGGAAAATTTAGTAGGGGTTGGATTTCAATTAGGCACTAACTCAGTGTCATCTCATCTGGCATAGTAGTGTGCTTTGATACTTGGCTAGAAAATAGCCATAGCAATAGGATAGCATTGTTTGGTTTTAAAAACTCAAAAAAAAAAAAAAAACACAAAAAAAAAAAAAAAACACAAAAAAAAAAAAAAAAAAGTAAAAAAAAAAATAAAGTTATAACTCTCATTTTAAAAATGTTTAACCCGAGGGCTAGGGGTAGAGGACGAGGGCGGGGACGTGGGCGTCCAACTACTGCAGGGGTCAGAGGCCGTGGTCCTGGGCGGGGTGAGACACCACCTGCTGATGAGGGAGCAGGGGAACGCCGCAGAGCTACACTCCCTAGGTTCATGTCTGAAGTTACTGGGACTCGTGGTAGAGCACTGTTGAGGCCAGAACAGTGCGAACAGGTGATGTCGTGGATTGCTGACAATGCTTCGAGCAATTTGTCCACCACCAGTCAGTCTTCCACGCAGTCCACCCATGTCACCGAAATCGCCACTCCTCCAGCTCCTGCACCTCAGCCTCCTCCCCCCCAGTCTGCCCCCTCCCAGGAAAATTTGGCATTTGAACCGGCATACTCTGAGGAACTGTTTTCTGGACCCTTCCCACAGTCACAAACCACTTGTCCGGTTGCTGCTGAGCAATTTTCCGATGCCCAGGTTTTCCAACAGTCACAGTCTGTGGGTGATGATGACCTTCTTGACGTAGTGGAAGTGTGTAAAGAGGTGTCCGACGATGAGGAGACACGGTTGTCAGACAGTGGGGAAGTTGTTGTCAGGGCAGGAAGTCCGAGGGGGGAGCAGACTGAGGGATCGGAGGATGATGAGGTGACAGACCCAAGCTGGGTTGAGAGGCCGGGTGAACACAGTGCTTCTGAGACGGAGGAGAGTCCTCGACCAGAACAGGTTGGAAGAGACAGTGGTGGGGCCAGACGGAGAGGCAGGGCCAGAGCTGGTGCATCAGCGCCAAATGTGTCAACTAGTGAAGCTCCCGTGGCGAGGGCTCCTGCGGCGAGGGCTAGATCTTCAGAAGTCTGGAGGTTCTTTAAGGAAACACCGGATGACCGACGGACTGTGGTGTGCAACATTTGCCAAACCAGGCTCAGCAGGGGTTCCACCACTACTAGCTTAACTACCACCAGTATGCGCAGGCATATGAATGCTAAACACCCCACTCAGTGGCAACAAGCCCCTTCACCTCCGGCCGTGCACACCACTGCTCCTTCCCCTGTGTCAGCTGCTAGTCAGCCCCCTGCCCAGGACCCTGCCACAAAAACCCCATCGTCGCCTCCACGATCCTCCACAGCATCCACCAGCGTTCAGCTCTCCATACCCCAGACGCTGGAGCGGAAACGCAAATATAGTGCAACCCACCCGCACGCCCAAGCCCTTAATGTGCACATCTCCAGATTGCTTAGCCTGGAGATGCTGCCCTATAGGCTAGTAGAGACCGAGGCCTTTCGCAACCTCATGGCGGCGGCCGCCCCTCGGTATTCGGTCCCCAGCCGCCACTACTTTTCCCGATGTGCCGTCCCAGCCCTGCACCAGCACGTGTCAGACAACATCATCCGTGCCCTGACCAACGCCGTTTCTGACAAGGTCCACCTGACCACGGACACGTGGACGAGTGCTGCCGGGCAGGGCCACTATATATCGCTGACGGCACATTGGGTTAACTTGGTGGAGGCTGGGACCGAGTCTGACACTGGGGCTGCTCATATACTGCCGACGCCGAGGATTGCGGGGCCTACCTCGGTCCAGGTGTTTCAGGCCTACTATGCCTCCTCCTCCTCCCACCCCTCCTCCACCTCCTCCTCCGAACTACCATCCGTGGGCACGGCGCCATCAGTCGGTAGCTCTAGGCACAGCAGCAGTGCCGTCGCTAAGCGACAGCAGGCGGTGCTCAAACTGCTGAGCCTAGGCGACAAAAGGCACACCGCCCAAGAGCTATTACAGGGCATCACGGCGCAGACTGATCTGTGGCTGGCACCGCTGAACCTCAAGCCGGGAATGGTTGTGTGTGACAACGGCCGTAACCTGGTGGCGGCTCTGCAACTCGGCAGACTGACACATGTGCCATGCCTGGCCCATGTGTTAAATCTGATAGTTCAGCGTTTCCTCAAGACATACCCCAATCTGTCTGATTTGCTCACGAAGGTGCGCCGCATCTGTGCGCATTTCAGGAAGTCCAGCCCAGATGCTGCCACTCTCAGGGCAGCGCAGCGCCGCCTCCAACTGCCCGCTCACCGACTGTTGTGCGACGTGCCCACGAGGTGGAATTCAACACTGACCATGTTATCCAGAGTTTACCAGCAGCGCAGAGCGATTGTAGACTGCCAGATGTCAACTTCCACCAGAACTGGTAGTCAGGTCAGTCAGCTTCCTCAAGTCTACAATGAGGAGTGGACGTGGATGTCTGATATCTGTCAGGTGCTGAGTAACTTTGAGGAGTCAACACAGATGGTCAGTGGCGATGCCGCCATCATCAGCCTCACCATCCCGCTGCTTGGCCTGTTGAAAAACTCTCTGGTCAGCATGAAGTCGGAAGCTTTGCGCTCGTCACAAGAGACAGGGGAAGAATATTCCCTTGTTGATAGCCAAAGCACCCTCAGGTCTGTTTCTCAGCGCATATCGGAGGAGGTGGAGGTGGAGGAGGATGAGGAGGAAGAGGAGGAGAATGTTGGTGAGACACAAGAGGGGACCATTGTTGAGTCCTTTACTGTTCAGCGTGTATGGGCAGAAGAAGAGGAGTTGGAGGAGTTGGAGGAGGAGGAAATGGACAGTCAGGCCAGTGAGGGGAGTGAATTCTTACGCGTTGGTACTCTGGCGCATATGGCAGATTTCATGCTAGGCTGCCTATCCCGTGACCCTCGCGTTCAAAGAATTTATTCCAGCACCGATTACTGGGTGTTCACTCTCCTGGACCCACGGTACAAGCAAAATCTTTCCACTCTCATCCCTGCAGAGGAAAGGAGTGTGAGAATGCATGAATACCAGCAGGCCCTGGTGCACAAGCTGAAACAGTATTTCCCTTCTGACAGCGCTAGCGGCAGAGTGCGTAGTTCTGCGGGACAAGTAGCGAGGGAGAGTAGGCGAGCAGGCAGCTTGTCCAGCACTGGCAAGGGTACGCTTTACAAGGCTTTTGCCAGCTTTATGTCACCCCAGCAAGACACTGTCACCTGTCCCCAGTCTCGGCAGAGTAGGGCTGATCTTTACAGAAAGATGGTGAGGGAGTACGTAGCTGACCATACCATCGTCCTAAATGATCACACAGCTCCCTACAACTACTGGGTTTCAAAGCTGGACATGTGGCACGAACTGGCGCTGTACGCCTTGGAGGTTCTTGCCTGCCCTGCCGCTAGCGTCTTGTCCGAGCGGGTTTTCAGTGCAGCTGGTGGCATCATCACCGATAAGCGTACACGCCTGTCGACTGACAGCGCTGACAGGCTGACGCTTATTAAAATGAATAAAGGCTGGATTTCTCAGAATTTCCAATCTCCACCAGGTGAAGGAAGCTCAACCTGAATAATTGATCCACTCCTCCTCCTCCTCATTTTCCTCCTTCTCCTCCTCTTTGTACAGTAAAGCAGAGGAAAATGGCTATTTTTTGACAGGGCCCACTGGCTCTTGCTATAGTACTTCATGCATTTAATTTTTCTGGAGGGCCACCTACCCGGTCCTCTGTTTGAAACAATTTTTGTGAGTGCCACATACAGGCACTCAATCTATTCCATTTTACTGCAGGGCCACCTACCTGCTCCTCTGGTTTGAAACATTTTTGTGACTGCCACATACAGGCACTCAATCTATTCCATTTTACTGGAGGGCCACCTACCTGCTCCTCTGGTTTGAAAAATTTTTGGGACTGCCACATACAGGCACTCAATCTATTCCATTTTACTGCAGGGCCACCTACCTGCTCCTCTGGTTTGAAACATTTTTGGGACTGCCACATACAGGCACTCAATCTATTCCATTTTACTGGAGGGCCACCTACCTGCTCCTCTGGTTTGAAAAATGTTTGGGACTGCCACATACAGGCACTATCCAAATTAAATTGTCTCCATAGCAGCCTCCACACGTTGTCTCCATTGCTACCTCCAAAAGTCGTCCATATAGCTGCCTCCATACATCGTCCCTTTATCAAACGAGGTGTGTCAGGCAGAAATTTGGGTTGTTTTCATGGATTCCACATCAAAGTTGTTAACTTTGTCGCCACCCTGCTGTGTTATCCACAAAATATACTGGCAAACTTTTACCATTTAGGGATATTATTTCAGCGCTTCTTGCGCATCTGTTTACATTCCCCTCACCCGGCATATCCTAAACTTATAAGAACGCTACTACACTTGATCTTATACAAAAGGTTCTTAGAAGTGCTGTTTGGGGAGTAGCCTAGAGACAGGGGCTTGAATTGGCGAAAGCTCGCCTGGCAGCGGAGCGCCAGCTCCATGCGCATCATGCGCTTCTTGCGCATCTGTTTACATTCCCCTCACCCGGCATATCCTAAACTTATAAGAACGCTACTACACTTGATCTTATACAAAAGGTTCTTAGAAGTGCTGTTTGGGGAGTAGCCTAGAGACAGGGGCTTGAATTGGCGAAAGCTCGCCTGGCAGCGGAGCGCCAGCTCCATGCGCATCATGCGCTTCTTGCGCATCTGTTTACATTCCCCTCACCCGCCATATCCCAAACTTATAAGAACGCTACTACACTTAACTTGGTGCAGGCTGGGACCGAGTCTGACCCTGGGGCTGGTCATATACTGCCGACGCAGAGAATTGCGGGGCCTACCTCGGTCCAGGTCTCAAAGGCCTACTATACCTCCTCCCACCCCTCCTCCACCTCCTCCTCCTCCGAATTACCATCCGTGGGCATGGCGCCATCAGTCGGTAGCTCTAGGCACAGCAGCAGTGCCGTCGCTAAGCGACAGCAGGCGGTGCTGAAACTGCTGAGCCTAGGCGATAAAAGGCACACCGCCCAAGAGCTATTACAGGGCATTCCACATCAAAGTTGTTAACTTTGTCGCCACCCTGCTGTGTAATCCACAAAATATACTTGCAAACTTTTACCATTTAGGGATATTATTTCAGCGCTTCTTGCGCATCTGTTTACATTCCCCTCACCCGCCATATCCTAAACTTATAAGAACGCTACTACACTTGATCTTATACAAAAGGTTCTTAGAAGTGCTGTTTGGGGAGTAGCCTAGAGACAGGGGCTTGGATTGGCAAAAGCTCGCCTGGCTGCAGAGCGCCAGCTCCATCCCAAGATCCAACTAACATAGTTGCAGCACCTTTAATCTACTACTAGTTCACTGCCTCCATAATAATAATAATAATAATCTTTATTTATATAGCGTCATCATATTCTGTAGCGCTTTACAAATCATAGGAAACAAATACAAATGTAATGTAACAGAGCACAACATTTGTATGGAACAACAGGAGTGAGGTCCCTGCTCGCCAGAGCTTACGGTTTATGAAGATGATGGGGTAACACGAGGTAAAAGAATATTTAATGGTCAAGCCATTCTTCTTAGGGAATAGAAAAAAATATAATAAATGGAATTGCTGTCGCTTGAACCACTCAGCCGTCATCTTATATACCAGGTCCAGGGTGAATGGGACTGCAGAGAAGTCTGGTGCCTGTTGGTTGCTGGATAACAGATGGGAGGACGACACAGGACGGGTTAGTAGAAGAGTTAAAACTTCATGCAGTTAATGAGTGTTATAGGCTTGCCTAAAGAAATGGGTTTTAAGAGCACGTTTGAAACTTTGGAGGTTAGGTATTAGTCTGATAGTCCAGGGCAGAGCATTCCATAGAATTGGTGCAGCTCTAGAGAAGTCTTGGAGACGCGAGTGGGAGGTCCGCACTAGGGTAGAGGTTAATCTAAGATCACTGGCGGATCTAAGAGCACGGGTTGGGCGATAGACTGAGATAAGAGAGGAGAGGTAGGGGGGTGCAGCATTATACAGAGCTTTATGGATGAGGGTTATTATTATTTTAAACTGTATTCGAAAGGAGACTGGCAGCCAGTGCAGCGACTGGCATGAACTGTAAGCATACATGGTCCCCTTATCAAACGAGCTGTGTCAGGCAGAATTTTGGGTTGTTTTCATGGCTTCCATGTTAACTTTGTCGCCACCCTGCTGTGTAATCCACAAAATATACTGGCAAACTTTTATCATGTACCGATATTATTTGAGCGCTTCTTGCTCACCTCCTTTGGTTCCTCTCTGACACCCATTGGTTTGAAGCCTGAGTCCAATTAGGGTATGTCGCCATGCCACTCTCTAGCCTGCTGCCGCTGCCTCTGCCTCTGCATGCCGTCCCCTATAGTGTCAGGGTCAATTATTGGATGTTTTACATGCTATCTAGCTTCATTCTGTCACTCTGTCATGGCCATGCTGTTGCCCATAATTTCGGCATAATGGTGCGATTAAGCAGCCTCAGAGGCATCCATGCATGCTGCCCCTGCTGTTTCCTGTCCATTTCCGTGGTGTTTCCATCCTTTTCTGAGGTTCCCAGGTGTTTGGCCAAGCTTCCCTGTGCAGAGCCTTGGTCCCCTTGAAAAATGCTCGAGTCTCCCATTGACTTCAATGGGGTTCGTTATTCGAGACGAGCACTCGAGCATCGGGAAAAGTTCGTCTCGAATAACGAGTACCCGAGCATTTTAGTGTTCGCTCATCTCTACTCACTACCTATTGCTCCAGTAGAAAATCTTCCAAAAACATACCCTGACTGGTCCACATCCAATGAATCCTAATGAGTCTGACTGACATATAACTGTGTGACTGTTACCATGTTAACAAGAAGCATATAAAACTGTAGGGTCCCACTTTTAGTGGTGGTTCCCATATAAAACAGAAGCTCTCCACCCCTTTGGCTCGTAAGAGCCATATATATATTTTTTAATGAAATGACAACTGCAATGAAATGAGGAATATCATTTAGTGTTTAGTAGTTGGTGACAAGATGTTCATCTGAAAAAGATGATAGGAAATGATAAAAAGTATTTTTGTGTGTGTTTTATTTTTATTCAGAACATTTATTCATTCTCTTCTAGATGTTACAAGGACAATGGCCAGCAAAAATATCCTGGCATTAAGGTAGAGTATTAAAGAGGAACAAAAACATAAGTAAAAGGTTTCTGCTGATACAGACACCTGTAAATATCCAGTATCATTGGGGGACATGTATCTTTATTTCGGCGTGCTGAATTGTCTAATATTTGCAACTTTTGTCGTATTTGCGACTTTTTTGCGACTTTTCACTGCAGGTTTTTCAAGTGCACCTTTTCTGCACCTTGTGCAGTGCCTTATGTATCTTTGTTTCCAAGATGTTCCGTGCGTCTTTTCACTTATGTATCACCTTTTTAGCTTATTTTTGTAACTTTTTAGGTGCAAATCTACACCTGGTCCAGGGCAGGTGCAAAGGAAGGATTTTTTCATGGACTCTATTTAACATGTAAATTGGCATTATTTCACATGCTTTAATTGTTTAAAATCTTGCACAGTAACCTGTTTTTTGAAAATTCAGAAATGTTTGCATTTACATTTTTTTTTATTTATTGGTTACTTCTAAGGGTAAGGGCACAAGTAGCGTTTTAATTGCGCTTTAATTGCCTTTTGAAACCTATTACAACAGTCATGTCCCTGGGGTGTGACTAGAGTGCTTAAAAATGCAGGACACAGCCTCAAATCCCAAATTAACAGTAGTGTCCACGCCTTCATATAAACTCTTTACATGACTTGTGTCCATGTGGATTTGAGACATTATTTGCAAGTCTCAAAGAAGAAGAAGCCAAAATTTGTGCTTGCCAGGATAGGAAAAATTGAACATGTATCACAAGTAAAAAGACATGATCATACATAGGGCGCAAAAAAGAGCTGCCAAATGTCTCAAAAATTCACCACAGAGAGACAAAACTATGACACATATCCCCCCATTATTTCCCATTACATGAGATGTTCTATCTGTAATACTGAATGTATGTGCATATACTTCTACATCAAGGCCCTTGTTATTGTTCATAGTCTCTTTCTATGACTTTGTGGAAACCTGGAGTTTGGGTTGTGTTATAGTTTATGTTGTAAGGTGTTATTCAGTTTTCTCCATCAAATCTGATGAGATATAGCTTTATGTTGTATTTTGTTTTACTGAAACAAGATGAGCAAGCATATGGTATCAATGCAATCACTGGCACATCTAGAATGATCAGAATTTTATCAGAGGTCAGAGACATAGCAGACACATGTTGACTTTAATATATCTGATATTTGAAAACATTATATTGTTGAATTTTTATTTTGTAAGGGCTGAGTTGGATGAACAAACAAAAGAGATCCAAAAACTGCAAAAAGAGGTAGAAAAAGCTACACAGAACACTATAAATCAGCTGTCAGTTTCTTACCGGGAGCAATGCTACAAGACTGGCCTTATAAATACCCATAATGAAGCTAGAGGTAAGTATTTTACAATTTATGTATAACTTATTATTCATAGCTATTGATTAAATACATTTTTTTTAAATTTGTGTTCAACGAGTTCGGTCACTGAACTTGACCCCAACCTTATTGAAATCAATGGGGACCCAACTTTAACACTGAAACATGGCTGTTGAATGGGTATGGTAAATAGTATAGTGTAGACATTAGAAAGGCAGTGACTGCATATGAGATTAAGGCCTCTTTCTTGCATTGCAGATCACGTCAGAGTGCAATTGCCTCCGTTTTTGCTAGGCGTCATGAGCGTTTTTGCGTTTTTCACTCGCATGTTTTTATTGCTTTTTCTGTGCCTTTTTCATTTGCATGTTTCAAATCACACGAATCTTTAATTGGTACCCACATTCCACCTCCTGCTTTTTTTTCACATTACCTAGCAACCCATCCATTTAAAACGCATTGCACTTGCATTGCACTTGCAATGCGTTGTTGATGCATCTCCATAGACTTAAATGGGGCTTGAAAAACAAAAAGACACGCATACAAGCAGTGAAAACAAATGCAAATAAGAACAAGCTCATTGAAAACAATGCGACAGAGTGCATTGCAAGTTTGGAACGTCAAATGCAAGTGCAGAACTCGCCCGTGAAAAATGCAAGCGGCCTGATATTAGACATGCAGTGGCTAAGTATGAGATTGTTTGACATTAGACAGTCAGTGACCATTTGAGATTTTAAATTAGACATGGAGTGAAGGCGGTATGAGACCGTTTGCAGTCACATTATAGTTTAACAATAGTGCACAGATGCAATTTTTCACACTGCCCTGAAAAAGGCAATTATACAAAATTTCTCGCTCTCCCTCTACCTAGATGTCCAGAAAAGGAAATTATTAAATCTTTCTAAGTCCCTGTATGACCCTGGCCCCAGCAGCAGCAGCCTTTCCCTCTGTCTCCTCTATGTGATGGCACTGAGACATGTGACCCTGCCTCTTATACAGAAGGGTCACATGTCCTGCCTGGCCAAATACAGCCCTGCTCAGCAGTCCATCAACCAGTTTTATCATGTTACCCCAAACTCCAAACCCAGAGTGTGTGAACCTGAAACCAAGTTCAGTATAGACCCAAACTTTATGCTTCCGGTTAGCTCATTACTATTTATGTTCTATAACATGTGTTTATTCATATATTTGTTTTTTTCATTTAGAACCATGCACTTCAAGTTCAGTAGAAGGATATCCAAGAGCCTGCTCATCAGTTGCAAACCAGGCTTTACAATTAAAAAGCTCTTCAGTCACTGGGCAAACAATGGATCCAAAGGAAACTAATTTATTACGAAATTGTGCTCTAATGCAGAATATTTTGCCTGAATCTAGATACCTTGTTGATATCCACAATGAGAGGACAGCTCTGAAAGAATGTTCTACATTGTTTAAGGATTCGCAAAGAGGGTTTGAACAAGTAAGTAAGAAGAACCATTTTGCGTTTTAGAATAGGGCATGCAAATGTTTGAAGGGTATTTTTTGCAACTTTTAGATAGATGACCAGATGTTAGGATAGTCCATCAACATCAGATAAATGTGAAGGGCTTGCATTGACTAGGTATGTATCTAAAAACCCTACACATAAATATTAAAGGAGATCTCTGCTATGGACAAGCTGCGACAATAAAGAGAACCTGTCAGGGCAATTTGCAACACAAAACCACCCACAAGTCCAAATGGAACAGTGGATTTGTATTTCACATCGCCCTTTATTATTTTTGTTTGGGCCTGCAGTAATTTCTATTTACAGTCATTAAGTGAAGCCAGTGTGGTACACTATGGGGCAGATTTATCAAGAGTCTGAAAGTCAGAATATTTCCAGTTGCCCATGGCAACCAATCACAGTTCAGCTTTCACTTTACCAGTGCTCATGAATATTTTAAAGGGGAGCTGTGATTGGTTGCCATGGGCAACTGGAAATATTCTGACTTTCAGACACTTGATAAATCTGCCCCTATGTGTTCACTGTGCTATATGTACACTCTATGACCAATAAATCTAGGGTGTGATACGTTGGCTTCATTGAAGCAAGACACAGGCGCAAGGAGTTCCAGAGACTAGTCCAATGTGCCTTATTGTACCCATCTCTAGTTAAGTATAAATTTTTTTTTTTTATAGCTGATATAGAAAAAAGTCTTAATGGGTGATTGGGGGTATTAAACCAGAGGTTTATAAAGACCTATAGTTTGTTTAGTGTCCCAAATCACTCCAACAGGTTCTCTTCAAGCTGATCTCAAATTGCATTCACACAACTGTTGCGGACACACATGTCCTATCTTTCCCTGTGTTACGGCACTGTGTATCTCTATGGAGAGGGGAGGGGTCCTTGGCCCACTCTCACTGTTCACTGCTGGAGTGCTGCAGCCCAGGACACCTTAGCTAAAAAGCAGTCAGGCAGAATTACACAAAATACAAGGTTACATTCACAAGGTAACTTTTGAAAAATATTTCCAGTTTTTGGAAACGGGTTGGGTTTTACAAAGTGGCTTTACATTTAAATGCCCTGTACTCATAATGGTGTTTAGCACAATTTGGCTTATGGAAAAAAGACACAGCATTTTCCCATTCTTTTAAAGGATTTATCTCCACGGTAAGGATGCTGGGTGTGTTATATATCTCTCTGATCACCCTTTGATGATCTTTTCTGTGGATAGGTCAGTCATAGTTTTGGAGCCAGGGAACCCTTTAGCAGACTCTAGATTGAACTATCAAATTAAGTCATTTCATGTGTAACAATGAATGGAAAAGAATAGCAGTCACACAGACAAAATATTGTAACCAATGAGATGTGTCACTCTATATTTTTTCCTATATACAGGCGGTCCCCTACTTAAGGACACCTGACTTACAGACGACCCCTAGTTAAAGACGGATCCCTTTCCCCCCTGTGACATCTGGTGACACTCACTGGATGCTTTACTATAGTCCCAGACTGCAATGATCAGCTGTAAGGTGTATGTAATGAAGTTTTATTAATAATCCTTGGTCCAATTACAGCAAAAAATTTTGAAACTCCAATTGTCACTGGGGAAAATAAAATTGTCTGGATCTACAATTATAAAATATACAGTTTCGACTTACATACAAATTCAACTTAAGAACAAAGCTATGGACCCTATACCGCCTATATTTTATTATTTTGCTGTCACAATAATGTCTGAAGTTTGAGCTCAGAGACAACATTCTGTTTTTCTTTCAGATCAACCACTTTCAAGGCATTGAGCAACCTCATATAAGCCAGCCAACCAGCAGAATACATTTACAAATTCAGGAATTGGTGAGGGAAAGATCAGCTGAGATGGACAAGAGGTGATATTTTTGATTCCTGTACTTTGTATATACAATACAATTTTTAGAATGTACAGATTAAAGACATGTCTTTGTAGTGATGGTATTTATTGAATCTACTGTATTTTTTGGATTATAAGGCACACAGGATTATAAAGTGCACCATCAATAAATGCCTGCTAAAATGTCTAGGTTCATATATAAGGCGCACTGGATTATAGGGCGCACCTGATTATAAGGATAAATGACCAGTAGGTGGCAGACCTGTGCACACTTCAAGGCAACTGTTGTCTGTAAGTACGGTTCATATATAAGGCGCACTGGACTATAAGGCGCACCTTTGATTTCTGATTATAGTCCGAAAAATATATAAAATAAGTTCATCAACAACCTTTTATATCCACCAAATTCCTTATAAGAGGGCTAAAGGGTAAATGGCGTTTCTCATCAAGTAAAGTGATGGTTTATGGCTTCGTATCTTCGTATTTTTAATGAATAATACTAGTTCCTTCATGGCCTCTAGTTCTAGTAAATGTGGTATGTTTAGGTTAATAAGAACCACCCAATGACACATTTACAATTTGAATTGTGGTCTATAGTGCAGTATTTCCAATAGCAACTACTGAGGAGGTCCTGTCTTGTTGTAGATCCCTGTGGCTAGTTGTTGTAAAGCAGTGCCTCCCTATTGATCTGTATTCATTTCTTTAATGCAAAATATATGAAAGTAATAAGATTTTTTGAATGTTTTTTATTATTACAGTTTATGGAGACCAAAAGGTTCAATTAGCAAAGAAGAAGTAATTAAAGTAGATAGCAAAGTGCAAGAATTAGAGAAAACGAATGTGATTCAGGAGGAGATGCTGAAACAGACTCAGGTTTATACTGAACTTTTGAAAGAAAAATTACATAAGCAGAATAAAATACTCCAGGACACCCAAAAAGCTATTTTAGTTTACAATGAGCTGTCTAACCGAAGAGTAGAAGACAATGTTGACCTCAGCAACCTTGGGGTAATTGTGGACCAAATATTTCAGGAGCTTTTACATGAGGTGTCTTTACTCAAAGGAAAAATCCAATTGGTAAGTGATCTTTTTTTTACCTAAATTCAATTGTTTTATTTATTATATATAACAGAAAAAGTAATGATCAGGGTGTGGGTTTACAGCAACAGAGCCCAGACAGGTTTTTTTTGTGTTGTGCAATAAATTGTGAATATAATTATATAAGTAAATTATATAAGTATATATGTCTACTCCCAGAGAGAGACAATGGGGGTATTTTATCTTTAGGCGGTTCCTTGGGACAGTTCTAGGTCTGTCTTTGGAGCTCTGCTGCCCATCAGATTCTTTAAAGTGGCTTTGGCCTTTAAATGTGCTTATGCTCTACTTGCAAGGTGTTATTTTTACGAGACGAGCTGTAGTTTTCACTGCTACCATTATGGGGACTGTGTGATCTTTTGTGTGTTAAATGTAAAACCGCTAAAAATAGTCAATTCTAAAATTTGGTTGCTATTGTCCTTTACGAGGTTCACTGCTTTGGGATACGGCGATAACTACCATATTATTGTACTTTTATTTCTGATTCATGGAAAGGGGGATAATTATTTTTTTCTTGGTATTTTATTTTCTTTAAAGTTTCTAGGTCCTTAAGGGTACTTGTTAACCGTTTAAGTATACTTGACCGCATAAACATGCTAAAAGTAATTGTCGCTCCCCATCAACTCATGCATTCTGTTACTATGACACCCAGCAGCCTCTCTGTATTCTCTAATAGTCCCTACCCAAAGCACATACAGTTAGGAGACCCACATCCCCAAATGTCCAGTCTATTAAATATAAAAATGATTATCCCAAGTGGTGAAAGATATAACAGAAAAATATATCAAATATCAATTTTGCCACCACTAAAAAGGGGTTAAAAAGGTACAGTCCACAAAATGTAATCAATGAAAATGTTACATGAAAAATTACACCATAAACAATTCCAAATACCAGAGCATTAAAAATTTATGAGCATCAAGTTCTACAATTCTTCCCTTACGCTAATAAACCCTTATATGACTTTGTAAACTGAAGAATAGATAGGTGGAGAAAAATGGAAATGCAGAAACAGAAAACGTTGCATCATTGATGGGTTGATATTCAAATGATTTTCATTTTGTGAACTTGACAATATTTTATTATATATACAATATGTATTTCATTATAAAGGGAGAAAATCATCTTGATTCTTTGAAGGGGGACTTAAAAGATAAAGATACTTGTCTGAAGCAGTTGCAAGAAAGGTGTGTATTTAAACATTTTTTTTTTTTTTTTGAATCACAAGGCTGTTTCGTTTCAGAAACTTAATTCTTCTCAAGGAGCTATCTAGTATTGAAGCTAAACCCCAGTAAATCTAAAACCAAGCTTTAATACCAAACAGCCCATGGACAACAATTTGCATTCTTTACCTCAATCTCATTCAAACCCAATAAATATTCAAGTAATTATTAATACATTCTATAATGATGATCTATTACAGTGGTCCCCAAACTACGGCCCGCGGGCCACATGCGGCCCGCGGACCATTTTTATCCGGCCCCTTGGAGCGCCAGCGGCTCCTGCTGAGGCCCCCGGCAAGTCGCGGCAGTCAGGCAGGAGCCTCCGTCCGTCCGCACAGGAAGCTCCTGCCCGCCCCTGAATAGTGCTCGACGCGGCCGATACGGCCGCTCGAGCACTATTATTACAGGTGGAGCGATGTGGCCGGAAGACGACCCCGGCGCACATCGCTCCGTGAACCTGAGTGTGCGGCCGCGTGATGACGTCATCACGCGACCGCGCACCCCTTCCCGGCCGACAGCAGCCCGAAGATAGAAGACTCGGGAGCCGCTGCCAGAGGTGAGTATAGGATTTTTTTTTTTAACCAGCAGCAAATATATTTTGGTGGCCGGGGGGCCCGGATATAAAAAAAATAATTAATTATGGGGGCCTTAAATATAGTATAGGGCAGTATAGGGAATAATTAATAATGGAGGAGCAGTATAGGGAATAATTAATGATGGAGGGGCAGTATAGGGAATAATTAATGGTGGAGGGGCAGTATAGGGAATAATTAATGATGGAGGGGCAGTATAGGGAATAATTAATGATGGAGGGGCAGTATAGGGAATAATTAATAATGGAGGAGCAGTATAGGGAATAATTAATGATGGAGGGCAGTATAGGGCATAATTAATGATGGAGGGGCAGTATAGGGAATAATTAATGATGGAAGGGCAGTATAGGGAATAATTAATGGTGGAGGGGCAGTATAGGGAATAATTAATGATGGAGGGGCAGTATAGGGAACAATTAATGATGGAGGGGCAGTATAGGGAATAATTAATGATGGAGGGGCAGTATAGGGAATAATTAATGATGGAGGGGCAGTATAGGGAATAATTAATGATGGAGGGGCAGTATGAGAAATAATTGATGGAGGGGCAGTATGGGAAATAATTAATGATGGAGAAGCAATATAGGAAATAATGATGGAGGTGCAGTACAGAAAATAATTAATGATGGAGGGGCAGTATGGGAAATAATTAATGATAGAGGGGCAGCATAGGAAATAATAAGTGGTGGGGGGGAAGCATAGGAAATAATTAATGATGAAGGAGCAGTATAGGATATGTGCAGTGTACAGAGGAATTTCTTATTTTTTTTTTTATTTTTTAACTTTAGTCCTGCCCTTCAACGGTCTGAGAGGGACCGTGAACGGCCCTCTATGTAAAAAGTTTGGGGACCCCTGATCTATTAAGTACAGCTAAATGTAATCTTCCTGGGTCTTACTGGGCAAATGATTTATGAAAACAATTTTTCCAGACCAAAATACAGATGACCTATTTTCAGAATTTTTGAGGGTCCGGCACTCTCTGTTGACATCAGGTGCCATTACCACCTGAAATTTACTTTAAAACCCCTTTAAACTTTTAATACATGTTTGACATCTATGGTGTGTATTCAACACTGAATTCTGTACACAGAAAACAGTTTAATATATAGATTGCATACAAAATTTAGAACTCATTTTCACTCCACATAAAATAGAATCAAACAATTTCTATAGATTTCCTTATTTTTTATCTTTTTTTTGTCAGCTATGACAATCTAGTTAATGAACGTGAACAAGAGAGGGCACTGTTGGTTTCTGAAATGAATGCTGTCAGAAGCCATGCACAGAATATTCAGACTCAGCTGGAATCTTCTCAGTAAGTCCAGGTTTCCAAACCTATAAATGCAAATATACAATGTATGAGAGGGGTTATAATATAGTCAGAATAGACTAAAATTATCTTCAGCTAAAAGTAAATAAAGCATTTTTGCTAAGTGATGTTTTCAGGTCCTTGGTAATAAGGGAAATGAGGCACTGAGATCTGAAATGATCAATGTATAGTCAGATTTGTATGTGTAAAAGTAGTCTATGTGTAAAGCTAATGTGTGATTGAGTTATATATACTGTAAAAATAATGTATTTTGATCTCAAAACATTCCTTTTCTCATAGTCAGATACTCGTTGTCATAACGTATTGACTTTTAGTGTAGTACAAATTGTTACAGATTCAGAAATAACAAATATGTCTGTATATTTATGTCGTAACATGAAAGCTGAAGTAGTTAGGGTTTTCTTTCTTTATTTAAAATTTGGGGTTAGACTAGAATGGGGCACACTTCTGTTTTGTGATGCGTCATATCTGTTTGTCCTGTGCATATACTGAGTTAAATTGCACTTGCAACCACCACTAGAAGGGAACTAAGAAAATGACTGTATAATGTATTATTGAAGATAAAATGTAAACTGTGTGCAGAACCATAGCTGCTGAAGATATTTTGAAGAATTTGGATCTGTTTTAGATAAAACAAATAAGAGACTATTTTTGAATACACATTGATTCTCTTTCTAGTAGGACTTTCTTTTTTGCCATTTTAATGTGTTTTTTTTTTATCAGGGATCAGAATGCAGAACATGAAAAACACATAGCAAATCTGGAATCAGAAGTCTCTAGGCTACAATGTGATTTACGCAATGATAAAAAAACTTACAGAGACAAGGTAGGAAAATATATCAAGGTGGACATTAATCTACCACTTCATTTAACCAATAAAGAACACCACCAGTCCTTTTTGAAGGTAAAAAGTTTAAGACCTACAGAGTTTTAGCAAAAATAATATCCAGCTAATATTTTTATGTAAATTAGGCCAAAGGGCTCTGGGAGGCGTTACCTGAGCCCCTCCACAGCAGTTCTAACCCACTCACTGCCTTTAGCCCTCCCTTCCTGATGACAGCTGATGGTTCTCGAAGGACACGTTAGGAAGAAGGCAGGGAATGTGGAGCTAGCATGAAGGTTAGAAGTGCTCTATGGGGCATACATCCAGAGCACAGAGAATCTCTGGTAATGCCCCCGGAAGCCCTTCAGTGTAATTTACATGAAGTCTTATCAGCTGGATAAAAGTATGTCGGCATTAATCTTTTTAAAGCACCAGCAGTGCTTTGTAGAGGTTAATTTAAATAGTAAATTTCTTTTAAATCTGAACATATAGGCTTTTCTGTATTTTTATGGTGCAAATTGGGATGTCTTTTTAAAAAATTAATGATGGGTGGGAATTAATTGCTGTTGCTGGCTCCAGGGCCCATTCTAGACAAAGTGGGGCCCTGGGCAAAACCAAAAGTGGGGCCCCAAAATAAAACTATTTTATGACCAGTCACAGTCAGTAAGGGGCTCCTTTAGTATGGTAAAACAAACTGTAATATGGGAGGATTTTATAGATAGATGATGGGCAGCACGGTGGCTCAGTGGTTTTCACTACTATGTTCTCTCTGTGTTTGCATGGGTTTCCTCAGGGTCCTCCGGTTTCCTCCCACACTCCAAAAATTACTGGTAGGTTGAATAGATTGTGAGCCCCATGGGGACAGGGACTGATCTGACAAGCTCTGTGCTGCACTGCAGAATCTGTATGCGCTATATAAATAAAGAATTATTAATTATAATTGCTATGATAGAAGATAAATATGAAAGATGAAGAGAAATAGAAGATTGATTAATAAACAAAGAAAAAGTGAGATATGTAAATGGTCAGATTATAGGAGATAGATAACTAGACAGATAGATACATAGACAGGAGATAGATGATCAGCATCTTCACCTGGGAATTCAACCAAGGGGTATTAACCCTTTCACCGCCCGGCATTTCTGCATATTTTGTCACGTTATTGACCAGAGCAACTTTTACAAATAGAATTAAAGTAACAAACCATATATTTTCTGAAAGAAGACACTTGCCCCATTTTCAAAATAGCATTAAAGAGTTTATGACATAGGCGCCTTCATGCAATTTTGATTCAAACTGAAACATTTTATGAAAAATAACAAAATTTTACTTTGATGTAAAAAACTGTGCTCCACACAGAAAATATTTACCTTCACATCTCCTAAATGTAATAGATGGACATTTGTAGAGTTCACATATGTTCACATAAATAAATCCACATAACATCACTAAAACTGTAATAACTAGATATCTGCTTTTTAGCTAAAAATTGTAAAACAGTCACAACCTGCAAAATAAAACCTATATAATTTTGAAAGCAGACAACCAAGTGATGAATTTGACAATTAACATTTAAAATTTCCTCTAAAATATGTACAAATCCAGATACTTATATAAAGAAAATATATTTTCCTAAAACAGTAAGATGTGAGGAGATCAGACAGACCCCACATGTGGATATTCACCAAAATATGCAGCAAAGGGAACGTTCCACAGGGGACACCAAACTATTTTTGCAGAAAATTGCACTGAGCTTCCCACAGATCTATCATTGTGCGCTCCCTTAAACAATGGTAACCCAAATAAATAACTAAATATCTATAAACCAAGCTAACAAGTAACCAAGTAACATATAAAGTGAATATTTCCATTATCTGTGAGGTGCAGCATCTCCTGTGTGCAGTGGATTCTCCCTGTACTGTAGCCTGCTGGCTAAGAATCTGGAGGGGGGGGGTCACATTTCAGGGGGCTGTATCTCCGGCTCTGTGACATCTGTGAATCTCACTTCTTTTTCCTATGAAAGATAAGAACCTCCTCTTTTATATGAATCTAAATTTGTTTTTCTAAGTATCAGGAAAACTGAGATATTAACTGTTAAACTGCCGTTGGGAATGATTTTTATACATAAAAATGGAACCTGACATTCTCACTTTAAACATGGCTGGCTCCAAGAACTAAATACAAATCTGCATTAAAAAAGCATCAAAACCTTGTATATCTTTATTCTGGAATTTTTTTTAAGGCTTTTGGTTTGTTTGATTTATTTTAGAGGATGTTAAATCTGACAACTGAGGTTTTAGCACAAAACTAGTACACTTTTGAGCATCCCATAATCCTTTTACTACACCTGGAGGAGTAGAGTTTTTTTTTTGTGAAAAAATTAGCTTTGCTATTGGGACTCTTTATAACCATTTTGACAGGTTTGAAACATCAGCATCCAAATCCCAAAGATAAATCACCTGCAACACTGGAAAACTTGGTAGAAGCAAACTTTGCTGGATGGGTAAAAAAAAGGTGCAATAAAGGGACAAATTCACCAATGCACCGAAAAAAGTTTGAGTGGGAAATGAATAATTGTTAATGAGAAATCTATTTAATTTATAAAACACACATGGCAATTCAAATTAGGAAATAATTATTAGTATTATCATAATATTAAATTGTATAGATATATAATCTGAAATGATATGAATTTGTATAAATAAAAGAATGGCATGCTCAATAAATATGGGGAGATTCTCCTCATAGATAGGTAAGTAGATAGACAGCTGTAGCACCTGTCTTGTTAATTTTAAACTTGCTAAATGTCAGTTTGTGTTAGAAATCTTGTATGTTCTCTGCTGACATTACACAGTGATCTCAGTGTCTGTGCCCTTTACTCCTGTCTTGGCCAGAGATCAAAACTCCAGCCGCATCAGACCCTCATTCTCCAATGATTTATTTAGATTGGTTGCATCATTCTACCAGGGTATTGCAAGTTTCTTTTAACGTTGTGGCATTTAAACATTAGAACTTTGTGACCCTTACAAAATATCATGCAATACCTCCTAACTTATTTGTCTGTCAACTAGTTTGGGTACTTTTTAAGCACACAGTGCTCTGCCACTTACTATTTATAGCACACACATGAGTCTGCATAACTAGATGTGACATTCTACATAAGATATTTTTTTCTGTATATGTATGGTAGAGAGACTATGTTATGTGCTGCAAAATTGACTGATCAATCAAATTGTACCCCACAGAGCGAGGGGAAAGAGGACAAGACTATACTCAAAAGAAAATAGCGATAAAAAATATAGATCTTTATTGGTACAATGTTAACAATAAAAACTTATCCATCCAACTGTCACAGCATTGCTGAAGTGGTTACTCACCCTGCGCACGCGTGGGTCTCCGCCGCTGTACATCGCACCACGAATTCACTGTGCATGCGCCCCCTCCTACTCCATTATGACTGTGTATATCTGGCGCAGGGAGGGTGGTCTGAGACATCACGTTCACGAGCTCCGAATGGCCTAGACACCACAATCCATAGGATTTTTGCCGCTCACGTGAATGTAAGTTCCAAAGCGTTGTGATAACATGCGCACAGCATTATAGGACCCGTGAGCAGGATGACACCACCCTCAGATGAAGGTTCATCCAGAGCCGAAACGCGCGTTGAGGATGCAGTCATCCTGGATAGTGGAGCACACTACCCCACTACCCCTTTATTATTCCACATATTACATACAGGCGGTCCCCTACTTAAGAACACTCGACTTACATACGACCCTTAGTTACAAACGGACCTCTGGATATTGGTAATTTATTGTACTTTAGTCCTAAGCTACAATAATCAGCTATAACAGTTATCAAATGTGTCTGTAATGAAGCTTTAGTGTTAATATTGATTCTTATGACAACCCAACATTTTTAAAATCCAATTGTCACTGAGACCAAAAAAGTTCTGACTGGGATTACAATGCTAAAATATACAGTTCCGACTTACATACAAACTCAACTTAAGAACAAACCTACAGACCCTATCTTGTATGTAACCCGGGGACTGCCTGTACTTACTCTATGTTTTACATGTTTACCATTTAAGTGGCTCTCCATATGCTTCCATTACACCTTGTATCCAGCTCCCTCTCAACTTTTTTAGTAATATTCTCCACATACTGTTCAGGTTTGACTGCATTTCCTTTGTTTCACCATTTTTGATTGTTCTGTATCCCCTGGGCACCCTACCCTTGGTGCCTTCTTTGTTGTTATAATTTGTTAACATTGTACCAAAAAAGATCTATATTTTTTATCGCTATTTTCTTATGAGTATCATCTTGTAATCTTTCTCCTCGCTCTGTGGGGTACAATTTGGTTGATCTGTTTAGCTTTTTGAGGCAATAGACCAGGTGCGTTCACCAACATAGAGGTGTCAGTACGGCATTGGGGTGGCATCATGATGCAACATTAGTGGTACTCTTTGTTGGTATTCTTTTCCCCTTTCACTCAGTGTGCTCCTATCATTTTGATTTAATTGCTGCAAATGAGAGCCTATGCAATCAAATCTAGTAGTCAATGAAGTATAAAGGGGTTTCCATAACAAGAATTTATTCTGCTTTGAGTAAAAATCATGTCACTGTCTTGCTGCATATCTACATGGCAGCTTTAATTACTATATTATAAGACTTTTTGCAGCAAAAATAGATTAAAAATGATTTATTACCAGCCATAGTGCCCACTATCTTTTCCAGCTAAAGTGCCCACCACTTTCAGTAATGTTGCCATATCATTCTACAGAGTCTCAAATTGCAAGACATTTTACCCTATCATAGCTGTAGCCACGGAGCAGATCAGAATGGCAGCCACAGATCTCCACCACATTGCCAGCAATGTTGAAATATTAATCTTCAATACACTTATACATATTATAATGCTAGCCACATGGTCTCACCATATTTCCAGCTCTATAATATTCCCCCTTCTTGTGCATATCATACAGAAACATTAAAGGAATCTACCATCAAAATAAAGCTTGATAAGCCAGAGACACTTGATCATAGATCCAGGCACTGTAACTATGGTAATATTTTTATTTTTGTTATCCATGGCCTCCTGCCTACTAAAATCAACTTTGGTGGCATTTCCAGGACCAATAAGTGCTTTGGCTTCACCAGCTCGCCTTCTGGACCCTCAACACTTCCCCCTCCCTCTACCTACTGAAATCTTGCTGCAGCAGAGGCAGTTTCAGCAGAGAAAGCTCTTCTGCACAGTGTAACAGCCTATGAAGCTACAGCATGGTTACATTACGGAGGCCATGAATAGCAAATATAAGAAAATACCACAGTGATTATATCAATGTGTAAGTGTCCCTGGTTTATTATGCTTGAATTTGATGGTAGATTTTCTTTACAAAACAGGAGCTGAAATTACTGGACTATATTTAAAAATCATGACCGCTTGGGCACCTGGCTAGAAATTCCTTTCAGACCACAAACTACACACATTAGCAGGTTTTTATAGTCAGTATTTGACTTACTGAAAACCCCAGCTGGATTTGGTACTTTAATATGCAACACATTTTCTGTGTGAAAATTTGTAATTGTTCAAATATACTACATATGTATATATATTGTAAGAGGGTGCACCTAGAGGGGGCTGTAGAGCGACCCACAACCAGAGTTGAAAAGGACCTTGACCACTACCATCCCAGGTTAACTCCAGAGGGAGCGCTCACAGCAAGGCAGCGCTGTGTGTCCTGCAGTCAGAACTTTGGACCAGTTGGAGACATACAAGTGGTCTGTCCCAAGAGCACTGGAATCCAGAAATGACATAGTTCTGTTTGAGCTCACTGAGAGCCAGAGAGCTGAGGAGGAACCTCAGCAGAGTTTCTTGAAGCTAGAAGGGAGCTAGGGTTCAAGAAGTGAGGTAGTGCCCTATGTAGGAGCTAAGCTGTTTATTACTTTTGTTCCTATAAAAGTTGTAAAGCTGAATAAAGCCGTTTCTTTTGGATAGGTACAAGCTCCTACGTTATTGCTTTGGCACTCAGCGCCACAAAAGACGTCTGGGGCCCAGAAGCTTCTATCTTTGATGCTAAGTTACCTCCAACCCTTCACAATACAGTATATATATATATTATCTATATATATATATATATTATATATAATTATATATTATATTATATATATTATCTTTATTTATGTTTTAGGTGGAGGAGCTGAAAAAGGAAATATTGTCTACCAATGGTGCACTAAAGAACCTACAGAATGAACATTCTCAATATAAGGAAGAATATGGCTGCCAAATCCTTCAGTTAAATGTAAGTACATTTGCATAATTTTAGTATTTTTTTGGGGGGCTGGAGACTTAAAATGCATTTTGGAATGGTTATGGAAATTATAACTATTTTCAATAACAATAGATGTTTTACTGATATGATTCCAATCATATTTATTCAATTCAAAATTCCATTCATAGGAAGCTTTGGAAACATATGAAAAACAGCTGGCCTTGGAAAAGGAGCAAACAAAGCAATTACAGGAACAGGAGAGGGTCCATTGCTTGGCTAATGAAAGCCTACAAAGAGAACTGATTGAGCGAAGGATTGAGGTAGAGAGACTTCAGACACTGATGAATATGGTGAAGGAAGAAAGCCAGAAGAAGACTGAACAACAGGTATTGGTGAATGTAAGACTTAGGCTCACAGACCCACATGCTGGTCAGATCTCACCGTCTGAGCACATTAAGGTAGATGGGAGTCCTTCCATCATACAGAAATATGAGCAAGGAGTCCCTGCCTGTTGTCTGAACTACAGTGGCGATACTGCAATAACTTCTACAGGGTCGATGCTGCTTTTCATATTTACTTATCATATTTTACTGTGATGCAAGGACTTCCATCCTCCGCATTGTGCTCGATCTTCTGGATCTGACCAGCACACAGGTCAGTTTTCACAGCCCGAACAATTTGTGTGCATTACCCTAACTCAGATGTTACTTTTACCTCATTACATTATGTCGGCTTCCATGTTGGATAATAGTCAATCATAGCTGTGTCCTGAGATTGTGGAAACAATTGAAACAACACTGAAACTGATTCATTTCCTAATATATACAGAATATGGAAAACTAAGTTTCTTAAGATTGACATCCCTTGTATCAGTTTAAACAGGAATAGTGCTGCATACTAAAATTAATTATTACTGATTTATTACTTCGTTCAGGGGGAGCTACATGCATTAGGCCTGCCTTGGTATAGCCTTATGCAAACAGATTTTTTTCATAGGATTTTTGTAACTTTATATAAATATCATGTTGCAGTAACGGATAATTTTTCTTAGTAGTGTGATTACAAGTGCAAGTTATTATGAAATAGTAAATACAGGCTCATATGTATTTAGAATAAACTTGTCATAAGTCATGCCCTTGTGAAAAATCTCCAGGAGTCCATATTTACAAGATACTAAGTTTACTACCATAAAGGAATCATAAAGTTACCAGGATAGTGTTTCTATAAAGTCCCAGAGTCAGCACTGATCTTTGGTAACATCCTTCTTGGCTGTTGGTGTCAGGACCAGCAAGCAAAGGGGATTAATATCAAATAAAATGAATACAATATAACTAAATATACTGTAGTTTATAGCATGTGAGATATTGATACTTTTCTTGTCTTAAAAGTTGAGAATTATTCAAGAGAAAACAGCAAGCCTGGACTGTACATCATTTCAGCTGGAGTCTATGAAAGATGCTCTACAGAAAATCTCAGATGAGCTAACAGCTAAAAGTCAATGTTTGGATCACGCTGAGAAATGTTTAACAGAAACAAGAAACCTCCTGGCCGAAAAGGATAGGTCATTACAGTGTGTTTTCGATGAGTTGAAGAAACTACGGTTGTATGCCGAGTCCAAGAAACGAGAGGTGCAACAAATAAGAGCAGACAATGAGAAAATGACAGAGTTGCAAAGAGATACTGATACATTAAAACTACTTTTAGTAGAAAAAGATAACATGATTGTAACTCTCCGAGGACAAATTGAAGCTATTACTCACATGATCGACCAGCAAAACCAGAAAGTGGATGTTCTTGAGATGGAGAAATCCCAGCTCTTGGATGAAGTAGCTGCAAAAAAATGTCAATTACAGGACTTAGCGGTAAGTCCTTATTAGCAAACTTGATTGCTTCTTGCATGGGTTGGTGGGGCAATCGGTGTTCTTATATAGAATTTCTCTAAATCAAGAATAAATCATACAAAATATAATCCCTGTCACCTCAGGGATAGGGGACACACCATGAGACAACAGAAACAGAGGACATCTATGTGGGAATGGTGCATTCTTTTGGTGTAATTCTCTTTTAAGAACATCACAATGATGATTTAAGTAGGTTTGTAATAATGGCAGTGCTCTTTATTTTTGAAACTAAACATTGATTTTTCAATTTATAATGTTTTATTCGTAGTTAAAAGCTGAAACAAAAGAAAAACGTATAGCAGAGCTAGAAGAAATATGTACAACATCAGAACTAGAGAAAAGTAAACTTATGCATTCTAATACTAGGAAGATTCTATCCGCCAAGAAGATGAAAAAAGAAAGAGAAGAAATTATGGCTGAACTTAGGGAAACAAAGAGTGATCTTGCAAATTTAGCAGGTATGTAGCAGTGATTAATGCTGTTTCAGTGCGATTTAAGAATCAACTTTTGAATTCAACAATTCAACTTTTTTTATCCTGCAACACTGGACATGGTAAACTTCCTACACCGCATAAGCTGCTGTGCGACATGCTACCTGTTGGAGCAGCCAACAGCCTTTATCTAGTCAATTCATACATTAATCATTATAAAATCATCTTTTCTTTATTATGTAAATGAGGCTGGTCACATGGTCAGAGGCAGTGATGTCACCCCTGTTACCCCTCCCCTCTCCTCTCCTGCTCATGTCTGTGTGTAATGTATAGGAAAGCATTGCTAGTGTGTGTGCTGCATCTGCTGACATGCTCTCCCTCCTAATACACAGAGACACAGACATCAGCTACACATGTACCTGACATGTGCTGGTATAACATGGCTGCAGCCTGGAGCTGTTGTGTCTCTCCTAAACACACACATGCAAACACAGGCTGCAGGGGGTGGCCACCACCAAGCACATGGAGCAGCCATTACATGGAGCAGCTGTCAGTCAAGCACTGGGGGTGTGGCTGTGCCACCCACTCATAAATAAGCTTGACAGCTTGAATATGCTAATAACTCATTGGACATTTCACAGGTCATTTGCATACAGCTTTAGGACCTCATTGCTTAAGTTTACAGGCATGTAGAGGTACAATGAAGGGATAGAGGCAATGCTTTCTAATGGCAGTTTATAAAAATATATTTAGTTTAGGGGGGTTATTTTGCATGACGGGTTCTCTTTAACCCCTTAACGCTCTGCGCCGTAGCTCTACGGCGCAGAGGTATAAGGAGTGTATGAAGAGGGCTCACATACAAAGGTGGGGGTTTTAGCATTTTGCAGAAAACCCCCACCGCTAATAACCGCGGTCGGTGCTTGCAGGCTATTAACCCTCTCAACGCCGCCGGCAAAGTCGCCGAACGTCATCGGGGGGCGGCGATCGGTTGCCATGGTAGCCTCGGGTCTTCGTTTGACCCGAGGCTATCTGGCTTCTGCAGATTCGTTACAATGAGCCAGTGGCTCATTGTAATGAATGTCCTGCAAAAATGCCATATATTGCAATACAGAAGTATTGCAGTATATGGTAGGAGCGATCTGACCATCTAGGGTTAATGTACCCTAGATGGTCTAACAAATAGTGGAAAAAAAAAGGTTAAAAAATAAAAAAAATTAATAAAATATTAAAAATTCAAATCACCCCCCTTTCCCTAGAACTGATATAAAACATAATAAACAGTAAAAATCACAAACGTATTAGGTATCGCCGCATCCCAAAATGCCCGATCTATCAAAATATAAAAACGGTTGCGGCCGGCGGTGACCTCCGAGACGGGAAATGGCGCCCAAATGTCCGAAATGCGACTTTTACACCTTTTTACATCACATAAAAAATGAAATAAGAAATGATCAAAATGTCACACAGAACTCAAAATGGTAGCAATGAAAACGTCGGCTCATTTCGCAAAAAATGACACCTCAAACAGCTCCGTGCGCCAAAGTATGAAAAAGTTATTAGCTTCAGAAGATGACAAAAATGTTTTTTTCTTTTTTGTACACATTCGTTTAATTTTTGAAAATGTATTAAAGAACAATAAAACCTATATAAATTTGGTATCACCACGATCGCACCGAACCAAAGAATAAAGTAGGCATGTTATTTGGAGTCGTAAAAGTCGTAAAAGTCGTAAAAACTGAGCCCACAAGAACGTTTTAATTTTTCCACATTTGGAATTTTTTTTCAGCCTCGCAGTACACGGCATGTTAAAATAAATAACATTACGGGAAAGTAAAATTTGTTACACACAAAATAAGCCCTCACACAGGTCTGTACACGTAAAAATGAAAAAGTTATGGATTTTTGAAGTTGGAGAGCGAGAAATGAGCGGAAAAACCCTGCGTCCTTAAGGGGTTAATTGTTACATAATACACATTACATTGTATATTTTTGATTGTGTATTTATTTTGTACATTGATTTTTTTAAAATTATTTTACAGAAGACTATAAAATCCTAAAGAGAAAATATGAAAACCAAACAGGAGACACAGAGAACACAACTACTATTCTCAAAATGCAACTAAAAGCAGCAATTGCTGAACTAGAGCATGCAAAAACCACTCTGAATACAGTAGAGGATTGTGATGGTCAAGGTTAGAACCTTTTTATGTTTCTAATTTTTTATTACAGCACCACCTCTGCCAGCATTGCATTTGGTTCAGCAGCTTTTCCCATTTACATGAATACATTTGACCTGAATCAAGCTATGATGCTTAAGTTTGGGAAGAAAAGCAAAATAAAACTTACATTCTTTTAATTCTGCACGAATACTTGAAGATCCGTATCATTTAGACCTTTTTTTCTGTTCACTTCCAGCTGTTAAAATTGCTACAAGAATGCAGAAGAAAATCACTGCCAAGAGGGAACAAATCGACATGTTACAAAGCAGGGTACATCTCTTGGAGGAAGCCTTGTCTAATGCTACGAAGGTAACTTTTTGCTCTTGCACAACTACAGTAAACATCAACAATATAATAGTATCATTGTATAACTTGAATATATTAAACATACTTATAATATAACATTTATAAACAACTAAATTGACTTCTCTTATTCCCATTTGCTGCAATCAGCTGTTATTCGCATTACATTGATGAATCCTATTATATGAATAGTTTATCATTTCATGTAAGAGCATGTGGGGTCCGCAGAGCTGCTTTTATAGAGGGACTGGTATGCTCTTGGGTAGGAGACGCCCCCTATATGAGAGCTATATGTTCTAAGACAACATAAGGCATATTTAGAGTGTTTTTTTCAACAATTCCTTTATAGTCTTTTGTAAAGAAATTGAGGGAGATTTATGTACTTGCGCCAGAATGCTGGTGTCTTTTGTGCCAATAACTGTTGCACATTTCTCAAGGCTTAAGGTTGCTTTGGAGTAGGACAAAAGGGGTCTGGCCTCTTAAAAAAAGTTTTGTATATATACACTAGACTAATAATCCAGCATCAGCCAGACTGATACATCTGGTGGAGCAGAAGATTGTGTAGTCTTAACTTTGCACTGCTGTGATGTGACACATTGATAAATCTCGCCCTATTCTTTATGATGACTCATAATGACGCTATAATATCTATTTTAAGGATAAGCATGTTTTAAAAGTGGAGAGAAAAAAGTTAATGCAGGAGTGTGTTCATGAAGCATCTGAGAGGTACAAACTTTCTGAAACTCTTGAAACCCTCAAGGCAGAAAATAATACACTTAAAGTGAATGTAACAAGAACAGAAGCTGCTCTGGAAAAGGTAACCATTTTATATTCATGGAGAAAATCTTTGTAATCTCTCGTGATTGGCTATTCTGACCATATGATGATCTGTGGGTGGGATTAAAGTAGTATCTCATAAACGTTAGCCAGATTAGCCATGAATAAGGGCTGTATGTCTAGTGTTAATACCTATAGCTGGACACATGATGAAGACATAAAAGGATCAAAAATCTAGTTCACAAAGCAGGTAACAACATCACTAGGACTTAAAAACTGTCGCTGGACAACATTGAGTTTCACTCCCTCCAAATGATTTCTGATTGTGTTCAGGTCTGGAGACTGACGAGACCACTCCAGGACCTAGAAATGCTTTATACGGAGCAGCCCCTCAGTTGTCCTGGCTGTAGTAATTCAACTGAGACAATTTAGTGACTGACTGAAGGGAAAAATTAATCATCTGCACTAGTGATTTAAGCAATTTGATTAAAAGTTTAGTTATGCTTTTAGATTTCATGTATATTCATTTGATGATGTTGGACTACACTTTCAATTACAAGCACCAAAGTACGTATCTGTTAATGCTTGTAGTAACCAACCAGCCAATGGATTTTGTTCCAATTTATGGGTGTTAGCTTCTTAAAATGTTATTAGTCTCTTTAGGTTTTGGTACCAGAGAACTCCGCTACAGTGTAGCACAGCAGGTGTTATTTTATTATGTGCTAACTGAGCTATTTGTGCATTGCAGACTTTGTTACAGTTGTCAGAATGTCAAAAGGTAATGCAACACCTGGAGCAAGAAACAATGCGCCTTCAGCTACAGCATACATTGGAATTACAGGCAAGTTAAAATTCAATTCTACAATATCATATTAGGTTTTTTTTAACCACAATACTGCCACCTAAGATGAATTCTGCTTATAAAACTCTCCCCACCGATGAAATGGTATGTGGATCCCTCTATTTGTGAATTGCATATACATGTACACTCACTCATAAACTTTTTATATATGTACACATACACACCACACAATTCCCCCCATAATCCCCTTGCTCTTAAAAATGGCTTCATAATGAAATTAACAAGTTCTCCCTCAGCTTCCATCTTCACCGTGCAGGGTAACTAAAGCATGCAGGCAGCACAGTCAGAGAGCCCAGTCAGTGACTTAATGTATGGAGTGACTGGGACCATGGTGGTATAGCTTTGGAGGTTACCAGTTATCAATTCCTTCCAAAGGTTTAATGAGACCAGTTTTGTATATTCCATTCTGGACAATGCTATTATAGGATGATGAATACATTTGTAGGAACTTCAACTTGGTCACGCTGTTAAGCTGTTTCTATGAACATGAGAAAAATTACTGCTCTTTACAGGAATTTAAAGGACCAGTGTCTGATTTACTGGGCAGATCGGTGCATTCTGATTCTACAGATCTCTTTCACCTGCAGAAGAAGAAGCTGATGTGCATCTCTGATGCTTTAAAAATAAGTAAGGTAAGCATTGTGTAGTGAGAATATGAAATAGCATATTACTGTGTAGACTTTAAAAAAAATGTACAGTAGGTGGTGCTGTGATATTACTGAATAGTATATTTATTTGTAGATATAAATAACTCTGAAGATGATACTTTAACTTTTTGCTAGAATGCATTTAATTTGTATTAATCTGTAAAAAAGGATAGACCTAATCTTAGTCTCCTAGAACCATTAAAACACTTTTGTTTCTCCACTATATAATTTCATGTATTTCTTTCACCCAATAGAACGTGCCAAAAGGTGGTCATAATTCTCCTTTTTTAATTTATTTTTACTTACTTTGCATTAATTAGGCATTTGAAAGGAGGTTGTCAACAACTTTATGCTGTCCTAACCTTGGGCTGCATGATTTTGTGCATTTTCTTGTGTGTTTGGGTAGGTTTAATAGGAACATTAGCCTGGCTTGCCTCAGTTAAAATCTGTGTAATTAATGAAGCGCTGTAGAACCAAATATACTAAGAAGATCCAGCTCTGCCTGGCTTATAATTGCACTATAGCCCTCTCAAGGATATGAAATAGACTATTGCTAATGCATCGGCAAGGGTCCTGTCCGCCAGTATTAATTATAAGGAAACAGGGAGAGAGAGGGGGGAGAAGTGGCAGTACCCCTGTCTGCCAGTACAATCCTGCAAAATCCTGGCTAATATATCTTTTGCAGCACAGTATCTCAAAATCTCCCTTGGTCTATGTCACCACTGCCCTATGGTGTGGGAGGGGTGGTCCAGGGAAGAAGCAGCACCTCAGAAATCCCCCTCAAGCTTACAGAGGTCCGGCTTGCAGTTTAACACTGCTACATCTGGGGTAGCGCTAGGAGCGACTTACTTTAGGGTGTTTTTTAAGGGTGACTGGTCCTCTTTAAAGCGTAACTGTAAAGCGTAATTACCCCTTTGAAAACAAACAGAATGATGCCTTCTTCAGAGGTTAGTTTCCTACAAGTAAATCCATTGAACCCTGCGCAGTGCACTTACAGGATGTATATGGGGACAGCCTAACAGCTTCCATCACATGGAGGAGCAGAGAACATGTAATAAGTGAAAGAAGTCAGAAGTAATACAGTTACATGCAGTCAAAAACATGTGCTGTGTGAGAACTAAGGGTTAATAGCTTATCTGCATGGAGCTAATACTGCCTATGACAACCTGGGGGAATAGAGCAGCATAAGGAGAGGAGAGAGACAGAGAAAGTTATGTAGAATCACAGACTGAGACGGAGGTACTGATATGGAACAGAGAGATCTTGTACCTCACTATTCTGTGCAGTAGACATCTATATTCACACATCCAGCTCATGTCCTCCTTCTCTGTCAGCAGGGATCAGTACCTCCTCCCCTCCCATAAAACTGTAGATTTGTTTATCTGATGTTTATACTACAGACTTCAGGGCTTATCAGCACAAGCAGAGGAAGCAGCTACTGCAGCTCTGAGGTAATCTGAGGGGATATCAAAGAAACTACTGAATATAGCTGCACACCCCTGCTTCTTTCTCCCTCCACCTGTATGCCTGCCTGCCAGCATTTGGTAACTAGCATCTGCACTTTTTGCAAACTCCTGCTGCTACTTTTTGGCACTTTGCACACTTCAACACTTAGCACTTGCACTTTATAACAAACATAGGTGTTGATCAGCACACTTGTAGAGTTTCTTCATTACCCTTATGGCAGAGACTCTTTGCTGGCATATACATTGACCAAGAATCATAATAGTGAGTGGTAGGGATTATTGAGGACCACTGAGTACTCACAGCAGGGGGTGTTCACTGTGAAGACCCATACCGGTTGTTATTTTATGTACATTACATGTTTTAAATGATTTTAAATGTATGTCGGATTTTGTTCTTGTTTGGATATAAATAAATATTTGAATTGTATTATCTATGAGCAACTTGTGGTGCATCTTGTCTCTCAGCAGATGCATATTTATGCATCTGCTCCATTGTATTTTTGGTTGTGCTACCCACTATATCTTTTGGTGAATATAGTTGTTTTACATTGCAAGAGCTATTAATTTGTGGAAAAAGCCTCTACAGTTACTCTTTAAGCTTATGAAGGGCCCTACCCAATGCTGCTTTTATTTATTTATTTTTTTTTGGGGGGGGGCAGCATTTGGGAGGTGCTCCTTCAATACACTTATGACATATACCCTTCATATGTATAGGAATTTTCAAGCATATATACACTTGTTAGATGGCTAACAATGCAGACCTACAGTACATATTGGGGCAGATTTATCAAGTGTCTGAAAGTCAGAATATTTCTAGGTGCCCATGGCAACCAATCACAGCTCCCCTTTAAACTATTCATAAGCACTGGTAGAATGAAAGCTGAGCTATGATTGGTTGCCATGGGCAACTGGAAATATTCTGACTTTCAGACACTTGATAAATCTGCCCCATAGTCTTCTCTACTCTTTGAACATATAGGGACACATGTACTTACCTGGCCACTAAAGTACATCGAAAGTGCATTGTCCGACGATAATGCACTGTGCTGTAATTCACTAAGATCGTGCCCCCAATATCATGCATGTGGCACTACCCTGCTCAGGTCTGACGGAGTTCTTCTTCTTTTACGTGGTGCATGTAAGTGCATTGGCTTACGACACAATTTGAAAGTTAAATCCAATGCTCACCCCGAATCAGTCGTAATGTCCAGTGGCACGCCCCTAAATTTGTATCGCATGGACACCAGTGCAGCTGCGCCAAACAAATTGCATCAACACAATCCCAGTGCAGACACCAGTTAAATACCTGTCCAAGACGCGTAATTCCTGAAAACTGCAAAAAGCGCGACGAAAGTGCGATTCACAACCCTTAGTAAATGAGCCCCATAGTCTTCTCTGCTCTGCATTGAAATCAGTTCTCTTTATAAAATTTCCAATCTTTCATTTTCTAAATGCTTTAGCAGTTATCTGGAGAAGCGTGACCTTTAACTGTGTCACACAGGTTTATGTGAATGTAAAAAAGTGCTTACTGAAGACATGTTCACACCACATGTGACAAGAAGATTTAACTCTCTTTGCTCATGTGAAACAGTGATATTTAAAGAGTCAGGGCTTGTTTTACCCAATGCTTATTCTGAATGTCAGCTCTGTAGATTTTGATATGCAATGCATTCATTGTTAACAATAAAGCATTTCTGCCTCACAAGCTGTTCTCAATGTGACGAAAATAATTAAGTAACACCAAAACCATCTCAATGTATTTAATTATATACTTTTTCAATGAAGTGATTGTCCACAATTGTATCCTAAATGTTTAAATTTAGAAAAAAATATGCTCTCAATCATATAGAAAAACAATTCCGGTACTTTATTTTAACTATCAGTAAAATTGTATGCTATGAGTTGCTATCAATAGCAACCACAACTTGTAAGAAGCTGATGGAACACTAAAATCCTCTGTTTGCATTAGGTATAATATGCTTTGGAATATTGATCTCTGAAACATTATCATAGTGATTAAAGCAATAAGATGTCTTTATAGGACTACATTAGAAAATATATATTTAACAGTGTTTAATGAAATAAAGCTTCCCCCATTCTAAAAGAAACTATTTTATACCAATTGAAATATTTAATTTAATATTTAATTAAAAAAAATATTTAATTTAAAGTGAAGTCATTTTAATGAATAAAAAACTTTTTTTTTTTTCATTTTAAGTAATTAAATATTATATGTATCACTAAGTAGTAGAAGAAATTCTTTTCACAAAATTCAAGAATCATGATCAGGAATCAGGAAAATAAAAGTGGTATTTGAAAGCACATGATAGGCCATTGCTCTAAGTGTTAAAATGCATACATAAATCCACTTGCTATATTTAGAACATCTACCTATAAAGCATTGTTCAATGCTGAGAAGAACAGGTTGATGTTCTGAGATGCAGGAATTTTTTTAACCCCTTAAGGACGCAGTGAGTTTGCATGTTAAGGCTCAGTCCCTTTTTTTTTAAGCTGACCAGTGTCTCTTCGTGTCGTAGTAACTATTTAACACTTTAACTTATCAAACTGATTTTGAGATTGTAGTTTATATTAGTAGTATAATTTTGCTGATTGGTCAGGTTTTTTGGGGGGTAAAAATTCAACTTTTAAGGAAAAATATGAAAAAAATGTAAATTTTCTAACTTTCAAATGGTCTAGTTTTTTGATAAAAAGTCATACCACAAATGTTTTTTTTTTACTTTTGCATAGTTTTATGAATTCTAGAAGGCTTATAGCAAGTTCTCAAGAAGTTCACTTCTACTATCACAATGCAATTACAAGTGTGGTTCGGGGGAAGGGAAAACAGACAATAGGGGGCTTAACGCAAGGAAAACGGATGATGGTGGGAATAACGCAAGGAAAAATGGATGATGGGGGGTTTGTAATAGTGATTATGCAACAGTACCTACAGGACAGATCACACATGCACACCAAATGCAGAATGGTGGCATTGGAGAGCGGTGGATCTGTCCTGATTTACAATATGTCATGACACGAGCTGTCATGACATGAGCTGTCATGACATAGATTGGTCATGACACCATCTGTCATGACTTGCATCATATCATATATATATATATATATATATATATATATATATATATATATATATACATATATATATATATATCTGACACTGAGCGCCAAGTCACTGCACTCCGAATATGGTATATTCGGACGCAGAGAGCTAAGGAGTTTAACTTCTATAATGAGACAATAGAAACAGTAAAAGTGTTTGAAAACTTTGAATTTAGATTTTTCGCTAATAAAGGCATTTGATTTTTTATGTACAATGAGTAGTAAAAAAAGGCAGCTGTATAGACAGAATGAATGGTATCTATTGCTTCATCTCTAATGTATATTATGTGAAAGTCAAAATATAAATTTTGGGTAACAATTGCTTGGGGCACCTCAAATGTTCTATTCTTTGGTTTTTTTAAGTGGTTATGTTGTTTATAGTTTTCATTAAGTTTCATTAAATTGATAAGCCAAATTTTGCTAATTCATCTAATGCTTTAATGTTTTTGCAATCCGTTAAGGAAATTGTTGAAAAGCCTTTAGAAGATGTCAAACATCTCCCTAACAGTTTGTCACCCTTCAAAAAGGAAGCTATGAAAATGAGAAAGAACTCTAACATTACATTGGACCATATTTCCAAGTAAGTCATGAAATTGAACCTTTTTTCAACTATTATATGTAGTTATTATTAGGGTTTTATACAAATAAATATAGATCGCCAGTCTCCCAGTATATAGCTAGCCCCCTGCCCCCAGTATATATCCAGCTAGCCCACCGCCTCCAATTTGTAGCCATCCCCATGCCCTCCAGTATATAGCCTACCAGTCCCCAGTATATAGCCTGTCAGCCCATGCCCCCAGTATATAGCCTGCCAGCTCCTTGCCTGCCTCCAGTATATAGCCTGCCAGCCCCCTGTCTGTTCCGAGTATATAACCATCCAGCCCATTACCCAGCCTGCCCATGCCCCCTGCATATCGCCAGTTAGCCCCTTGCCTCCAATATATAGCCAGCCAGCCTCCTGTTTCCAATATATAGCCTGCCAGCCCCAGTATATACAGCCTGTCAGCCCCCAGTATAAAGCCTGAGAGCCCATGCCCCCAGCATATAGCCTGTCAGCTCCTTGCCTGGCCCCATTACATAGCTTGCCAGCCCATGCCCTAAGTATATAGCCAGCCAGCCCATGTCCACAGTATATAGCCTGCCAGCCCCCTACCTCCTGTATGCCGAGCACATAAAAGACTAATCTCATGGCAACACAAGCATTTTTGAGTAGAATTCTGCTGATCCTGGTATGTGTGAATGTAATGTTAGTTTGGTGTTATACCAGGTTAGTAGATTAATTGAGGTGTACATTAGGAAGTTACATTACACAATATGGTTCATTACATCAATTACTTATTTTCTGTCCATATCACTGTGTTTTCCAATGAAGTTCTAAACTACTATCTAATAATGTCATAATTCATTTTTTAGGGAACAGTTAACTTTGCACACAGCACACCTGGCAGATAAAGACAGCACAGGTAAGTTTAGAAATACAAGGTTTTGGAAATGCACAATTCCTTCAACAATTTTGTTGATCTTGTAGGTTGGACATAATGGAGCTGCATCTTTTTCCAAACTTATCTTTTGTGACACTATGGATTTTAATGATCAATCTACATCCACAAACTAGCTTAGAATACCAATGTTAAACAATAATTATATTACAAATATGATTTAAAAATCAAAACGGCAAAAAAACACCCCAATGAGTCAATACAGATACACAAGGTATAGAAATTGCAAATGTTCGTGTTATGGAGGGCCACAAACAAGGATAGTGACCCCTACTACTGAGCCCCCCAAACTGTTCATGCCTGCTTATTGGGTCCACCCTTAACAGGGACAATAACTGGGCACTGTTTTCTTCCTATGCCAAGTGGGAAGACGTAACAAGACAAACAGACAAACAGTCAACAATCCAAGTCACAACTAGATAGCAAATACAGTACAGAATCAAAAGGACAGTAGAATGGTCGAGGACAAAGCAAATATTCAAAAGCCAGGAGGACCAAGAGACATAGAATAAAGATAATGGAATATAAAAGAGCTGGGCAGACTAATAGTTTGACCAGCAAGTAAAAATGGCTGCATACAGATTTTAAATCGGAGTTCACCAGGTGAAGAGGAGGTAGAACTCTAAAGGTGTGCAAGCCTTAACCCTTATTGGTCCAGAGCAGAGGTTGCAGCGATTCAAACTGCCAACTGAAAAGCAGGAATTAAGACAAATTAAGTAGCTTCTCAGTCAAACAGCAGAAGATTGTGATACAGCTGTAACAATTTGATTTCAGGTTCCATGAAATAAAGACTAAAGACATATTTAAAATGACAAAGCACTTTATGATGAAGTTAAAAAAATCACCCAAGTTCATGATGTTATTACCACCATGGACATACTAAATCCATCCGTCGAACACTGAAGGAAAATATTGATTTGTTTGAGTTATACCAATTAGTCTTCTGGCCTCATCCATAGTGTAGTACACTCAGCTGATCAGTGAGGGTTCCAGCTGTACATTGTTAAAAGTGAGAGTCAAAGATCATATAATTGTATAATTGATACCTGACACTGACACCTGACTTCTGACTCTGTGATAACTGACTTCTGACTCCTGACTTTGGAACTTGACTCTGACCCTTGACTCTGACACCTGACTATTCAGAGGTCAGAGCATATGTATTGGATGCACTGCTTCTAATGATCTCTGAGTTTGATATCACTGTCTTCAGAGCATGTGCATTGGATACATTGGGGGACATGTTTTTTTATTTCCGCTAGTCTCATTTTTGCGGCTTTTGTCATATTTGCCAATATTCACTGCAACTTTTGCTGTCATTTTTTAAAGTACACCTTGGTCTGTACCTTTGTTTTCCAGATGTTCTGTGCAACTTTTCACTTATATATCACTTTTTTTGCTTATTTTTGTGACTTTTTAGGCCAGGGCAGGTGCAAAGGAAGGATTTTGCACATAAACCTGTTTTCTTTAATTCATAAATTTTTTAATGTACATTTTTAAGTGTATTACTTCTAAGGGTGATGGTGATAGTGTTTTGGTTGCATTTTGAAACACATTACAACAGCTGAGGAGAGGTGATTTGCCTAATTACATTACTGTTAACATTTGAAAAACACAATGTAAACACAATGTTAACCCCTAGGCGCACCAGGACGTTTTAGTACGTCCCCGGGGCTAGATACTTAGCGCACGGGGACGTTCTATAATGTCCTGCTTCTGGCACCGGCTCACGAACGGAGCCGGTACCAGAAGCAGCAGCTGTCAGCCGGTACCAGAAGCAGCGGCTGTCAGCTGTCAACTGTGCCACTTACCGGGGGATCCGATCCACTTCTGGGCAGCTCCGAGGACAGGCATGTGCCCCGGAGCTGCCCGGTTTCCCTGGCAGTCAGACCCCTTCCGGGTCTGACTGCAAACTGTCTGAGCTTGCGCCTGCATGCTCAGACAGTTTACACTGCTTTACAATAAAATAGTATTGTAGAGCAGTGTATTGAACTTGAACCAGTGATCAGAGCATCACTGGTTGAAGTTCAAGTATGTATAAGTAAAAAAAAAGTCAAAAACACTTTACACTACACATTATAATAAATAAAACATAAATACATTAAAATATAAGCCCCTAAAATGTCACTTTCCTATAAAAACACTTAATAAAGTATAAAAAACACAAAAAACCCTGCATATTTGGTATTGCCGCGTCCATAACAATCTATATAATAAAATCGAATTGTTACTGGACCGGCACGGTACACGCCGTAGAAAAAAAACGCAAAAAAGATAATTTTTAATTAATACCCTAAAAAAATGCTCTAAAAAGTGATTTAAAAAATGTTATGCACTCCAAAATAAGCCCACTAAAAAGATCAACTCTTCTCGCAAAAAATGAGCCCCTAACTAGATTTGTCAGCCGAAAAATAAAAAAGTTATGCATATGAAAAGATGGTGATGTTAAAATGAACAAGATTTTCTCCAAATTGGTTTTTATTCAGTACAATTGAATAAAATACACAAAACCACCACATATTTGGTATCCCTGCGTCCGTAACAATCTGCATAATAAAACAGAATCATTATTAGAACCGCAAAGTGAAAAAAAAGCTCCAAAAACAAGATCATTTTCAATTAATACCCTATAAAAATGCTATAAAAAGTGATTTCAAAAATGTTATGCACTCTAAAATAAGACCACTAAAAAGAACAATGCTTCTCGCTAAAAATAAGCCCTTAAACAGATTTGTGAGGCGAAAAATAAAAAAGTTATGCATATGAAAGACGGTGATGCTAAAATTAACAACAATTTTGCCAAATTACTTTTTATTCAGTAAAAATGGGAAAAAATAAAAAATCTATATAAATGAGGTCTTTTTGTAATTGTGGCGACCCATAGAATAAAAATAATATACTATTTTTATGGTATGGTAAACGGCCAAAAAAAACCCCGTAAAAATCTTCCTAAAACGTGATGATTTTCATTTCCTCCACCAACAAAGAGTTAATAAAATCTCCCCAATTAGCCTATAGATTCCCCAAAATTACGTACCAGAAAAGTGCATCTCATGTGAAAAAAAGAAAAAAATTATGGCCTGTACAATGTGACATAGCAAATCTGATCTGGATGGCGCCTCCTTCCCTCCTATGCCCGGCCGTGCGCCCATACAGCAGGTTACCACCACATATATGGTATCGGTGTACTCGGGAGAGATTGGGTAACAAACTTTGTGGAGCCATTATTCATTTAATGCATTGTAAATGTTTAATTTTCCACCCAAAATGAGTGTATTGTGAAAAAATATTACAATTTGCCATTTTGTTTTAACCCCTATAAAACACCTAAAGGGTTAACAAACTTCTTAAAAGTGGTTTTTCATACATTGAGGGGTGTAGTTTCCATAATGGGGTAATTTATGAGTCTCGCTATTATTTAGGCCTCTCAGTGTCAATTAGAATTTGAGCAGTATTTATGATAAGTCGGAGCAGTCGCGGGGGGATTTGGTCAAAGCCCAACAGGAATATAAGACATATTTGGTGGATAAAGCACAACAGCGAATCTTCTTTCGGGGACAAAAAGATTTCTGTGAGGGGCATAAACAGGGGAAAATATTAGCTGAGAGAATTAAATGTAATATTAAAACACAAACGATCAACGCGATTAAAAAAACATCAGGGGAGGTGACTAACGATGAGGGAGAAATTGTGAGAGAATTTGAGCTCTTCTTCCAGGACCTCTACTCCTCAGACTTACAGAGCACATACAGACAGATCCATGAATATCTCGACAATATATCATTACCCCAATTATCGGAACAGCAAAGAGACATGATGGAGTCCCCTGTGTCAGTTCAGGAACTTGAGGAGATGCTCGGTACATTTACTGGGAACTCATCGCCAGGCCTCGATGGTTTCCCAATGGAGATCTATCGAAAGTTTGGTGATATTTTGTTTCCCTTATTGGTCCACGTATGGGAGGCAAGTCAAAGTGAGGGTAATCTTCCCATGTCAATGTACGAGGCATGTATCACCCTGATTTGTAAAAAGAATAAGGACCCGACGGTAAAAGAGTCTTATCGTCCAATCTCACAATTGAACACAGATGGGAAATTGTTTGCCAAATTGCTTGCGAACCATCTGAAAAAAGTTGTGACAGATATAGTACATGAAGATCAAACGGGTTTTATCCCGGGGCGCTGTATCAAGACCAACTTACACAGATTGTTCGGTGCCATCCCACTAGGGCAGGGGGGGTCCCGCTCCATCCTGTCGTTGGATGCCGTAAAGGCGTTTGACAGGGTGGAGTGGGCCTTCCTTTGGGAAACAATGGAAAGGTTTAACCTGGGAAGGAAATTCATTGAGTGTGTACAGTTATTTTATGTAAAACCCAGGGCTAAAGTAAAGGTCAATGGGGGGCTGTCCCGGGAATTTACTCTAACCAGGGGCACTCGCCAGGATTGTCCACTTTCACCCCTCCTATATGCCTTGTTTATTGAGCCCTTGGCAGTTGCCATTAGGAGAGATGATGGCATCAGGGGGTGTGGATGTGGGGGCCCTGGCGACAAAATCCTGCTTTATGCAGATGATATCCTGTTGTGCCTGGGGGATTCCCTGGAGTCTGTGCCAAAAGCAATGAATTCAATAGAACAGTTCTCGAAAGTCTCGGGGTTACAAATAAATTGGAAAAAACCTATTGTATGTAAAATTGACGACTTCCCAGGGATGATCACTGATAAACTTGCCCTAATAGACAATTGTGGTACCTTTGAATACCTGGGCATCAAAGTCAACACAAGGGTTAAGGATTTCCCTGAATTCAACATAGCCCCCTTGGTTAAGAAATTAGGAGAGAGAGTTGGTATATGGAGTAAACTACCTCTTAGCAAAGGAGATAGGATTGGACTGGCCAAAATGGTTATCCTCCCACAAGTCTTGTATGTTATTACAAACTGTCCCTGTTGGATTGAGGACAAATGGTTCAGAGCGCTGAGAGCAATTTTAAATAAACTGTTATGGGGGAGATCAAGAGTGCGTATTAAGCAAGAGTTCTTATGGAAAAGCATTACGCGTGGAGGAGTATCCCTCCCATCCTTTTTTCATTATTATATTGCCTCTCAAATCCTGTTTATTGGGGAAAATAGGAACTCGTATGTTTTTGAAAGGATATTAGATCAACTCGGGGGATCATACGAGAACATTTTTTCTGCCCTAGAGGGTGTGGCAGAAATATAAGGCGTTATTAGGGGTGGGGGCAGCAATAGAATGGACACCGCTATGGGGTAATCGGTATTTGGGAGAATTTTTTAACTTTGAAGGGGCGGATTTTTGGCAGAAAAAAGGGCTTAGGTATGTTACACAGCTATTCCAGGGAGGACAAATGAAAGAGTTTGGTGAATTGAAACACACATTTTTGCTCACTGATTTAGACCTTTTCAGGTATTTATTTACAATTAAAACACGTTGCACATGCAGAAAGTAATAAAAAATTATTCACGAGCACGACACATCCCAAAATCTCCAAATTATATACCATGAACTATCGGGGATATATAAGGGAATTATGGATGAAATTAATAACGGGATTACTCACGTTAGTCAAGGGAAATGGGGAAAGTGTATAAGTGGATTAAGTAATAAACACTGGGATAAAATATATGAGGAAGTAAAAAGGGTATCAATTAATGATAATTTCAAGTTTATACAGTTAAATATCTTGTACAGAGTTTACTATTTATAGTTGCCCATGGCAACCAATCACAGCTCAGTTTTCATTTTACCAGTGCTCATGAGGGGAGCTGAGATTGGTTGCCATGGACAACTAGAAATATTCTGACTTTCAGACAGCTTGATAAATCTGCCCCATAGTTTTGATGCCTTTGTGTGAATCTACAATTTTTATAATCATGAAAATACAGAAAATTATTTGACTCAGAAGATGTGTCCAAACTTTTGGTCTGTACTATATATGTAAATCATGTACATGCATACATCTCTTATCACTGGCAATCCTTATAAGTTGGTTCAATGCAGATAACAATTGTGATACCAGCAAGATGTCTCAAGAAGCCAGTTTCTGCAAGTGTGCCAACTAGTACACTGGATGCCTGGTTCTTTTCCCCTCCCTCTGCTCTCTTCCTTTTCTAATTATTTATGGCTTCATGGGTGAACCCTATGCACTGTTTATTCCAAGGCTTCCATTTTAATTATAGTCTGTGATGACAATAATGAGACATGTTAGAAGACTGAACTATGTGGTCACTAGGGCAAGTTGTAATTGGCAAATCCAGACTAAAGATATAAATTGTGAGTAAAGGATGTTGAACAGTTGTTGCTTCCCTAAAAAGTTACTAATTGTGTGCACACTGCAAGACTTTGCCCGGTTATTTTGCATCCAATTTACATGGGGTCTTATTGTATTAGAAACTTTAAACCTTTTTTTTTTTTGTTTCTCTTTGCAGTAAAACTATCCTATGCCTCTTCTCCTAAGAAACAGATCAATGAACAAGAAGTTAAACCCAAATCACCAGTTCATTGCCTACTAACCACAGCAGCTTGTGATATGGACAGCAATGGAAAGTTTTATAGCCCTACTAATGATCATGAATTAGTTCTTGGTATGTTTTTCCTCATCACTGGCTTCTTTGTTAGATACATTGGCGCAGATTTACTTACCCGGTCCATTCTCCTGGTGACAGGTTCCCTTCAGTATGTCTAGCTAGACTAACACAATATTAGGAATAAATTTGATGTGATTACCATGGAAGATCATGCTATTTTTAAACACAAAGCTCAAAGACGAGCAACCTAACGACCTATTACTTCTCTCAAAGAGATAGATTAAACATATGTTTTATTTGATAGTAAAACTATTTAAAAATGTATTTATTCATCAAATAAAAGAGAAATAATAGGTTCGTATTTCGCTCCTCCTTGACCTTTGAGTTTAAAGGAAACCTACCATTTGATTTGATGCAATATGAACCAAAAAAAACTTGAGACTGCTGTAGCCACACTGATACAGCAGCATATCTTGTTTAATACCTGAGTTGAGTGGTTTTGCTTAAAAAAATAAATTATGACATTCAGGAGCTTGGGAAAGCTGGATTGCAGGCTTCTTGCACTACATAAACACATTACACGAGCTGTCTGTACTGTCCAGCAGGACTAATCAACCTGAGACTCATTATCCTGAAGATTAAACAAGATATATTTCTGAATCAGCGTAGCTACAGCATTCTCAAGGTATGTTTGGTTCATAATGCATGAAATCAAATGGTAGATTTTCTTTCAATATATTTTCATATGACAAGTGAGTTCTTACAGTTTTGTTATAAATTGAAGAGCATACTTGGTACATTTAGTAGGGGATTTACCAAGGCTTTTGGTGCACAGCCTGGAATTTGCGAATTCCTCCCTGATAATAATAATCTTTATTTATATAGCATCATCAAATTTCATAGTGCTTTACAGATTCTGGAGAAAATATACAAATAAAATAAGACATTACATAGAACAATCATATGAAACAAGAGAAGTGAGAGCTCTGCTCGCAAGAGATTACAGTCTATGATAATAAGGGGGTGAAACAAGAGGTATAAGTGCTTGTAAAATGGTCCAGCCATTCTTTATAAGGGAATGGAATAAATAAGTAATTGTAGGAATATATGTCTGTTATCAATACATAGGAGATAGAGATGGGCGAATCGATTCCAACGAAGGGAAATTCGGTCTGATGTTTACGGCGATTTGTGGGAGCAAAGTTTTTTTTCCCTCTTTATTACCAAAATTGGCGCAAGCACAATGGGGGTCATTTACTAAGGGCCCGAACCCCCTTTTTTACGGTGGGTTACCCAAATGTTTCAGTTTTGTGCCGATTTTCCCTGAATTGCCCCGGTTTTTTGGCGCACGCGATCGGATTGTGGTGCATCAGTGCCGGCATGCATGCGACGGAAATCGGGGGCGTGGCCAAACGAAAACCCGACGGATTCGGAGAAACCGCCGTATTTAAAAAAAAAAAAAAGTGTCGCTGGACATGCGCTTACCTGCACTCGGCCCGGCTTGGTGAAGTTCAGTGCATTCCAATGAACTTCAGTGCAGCAGCGACACCTGGTGAACTGCCTTAGTGAATCGCCGGAAGACCCGAATCCTCCACACAGAACGCGCCGCTGGATCGCGACAGGACCGGGTAAGTAAATCTGCCCCAATGTGTTACACAGAACTCTGAGGAAGGAGAAAGGAACACCCTCAATCACATGTGCAGATCTGTAAGCCAATCAGCGACCAGCATGTTTATGTGATGTCACACAGCCCTATTAAAACAGGCAGCCAATTTCTAATCTCGGCACATCACACTGCATGTGCTGTCTGAAGCGTCCAGCTGCTTTTACTGTACTGTGCTGTAGTGATTTTTGCTCCAAGGGTGTCTCTTTTGGGGGATCTGTATACCCCAAATAGCAGTTCTTTTTTATTGTTGAAGTGAATAGGAAGAAATCTGTGTAAAACCCACATAGTTTCTGGGGTGATTTCTGCTCGTATCCCAGGGTGTCCGTTTTGGGGAATCTGTATACCCCAAATAGTTAGTTGTTCTTTTTTGTTGCTGAAGTGAATAGGAAGACTACATCTCATGGCCACATGAGTCCGCTAGGGGCTGAACTGGAGGAGGAGGACATTGGAGCACAAGCAGAGTCTGGTGCAATTTGTGGTTTTTCCACTCAGGTGACAGGAGAGGAGGAGCAGGAGCATCCAGTGGAGGTAGAAGACGAGGCAGATGACCCAGAAGCACCGTGGCAGTATACTGTGGATATGGAGACCGGGAGTCCCTCAGAGTCACTTGCGCAGATGGCCCGCAGCATGCTGCTTTGCCTAACTAGTGACAGCCGAATAGTCAACATCCGGCATAGGGAGGACTTTTGGCTCTCCACCCTCTTGGAGCCTCACTACCGGTCCAAAATGGGTGACTTTTTTCCTGCTGCTGAGAGGAAGGAACAACTGGCATACTATAGAGAAATACTGAGCACACAGTTGGCCGCTGCCTATGTGCGCCATTGTCCATCCTCTGTCAGGTCTGACCGGGGGATTCCTGGCAGTCATTGCTCACATACTACTACCAAGGCTGCTGTGGGGAGCTGGGGGGTAGGAGCAGTAGCAGTTCCATGAACAGTCGCTTAAGTCTGGATTCCTTAATGAGCAATTTCCTTCACCCGCCTAGTGAGGAGGGTAGCCGCCACCGGTAGCAGCAGCAGGACATGAAGCAGACCCTGCACCTGCAGGTGGTGGCCTACTTGGACAGCACTTTACTACCTGTGGTACAGGATCCCATGGACTACTGGGCAGCCAAACTTGATGCGTGGCTGCAACTTGCGGAGTTTGCAGTAGAGAAGCTGCCAGTAGTGTGGCATCAGAGCGGGTGTTCAGTGCAACGGGGGCCATCGTTACCTCCAGGAGAACCAGCTTGTCCACCCGTAATGTGGAGAGACTGACCTTTGTCAAGATGAATCAGGCTTGGATCTGCCAGGATTTCAACTCACCAATGCCTAATGCATCAGAGTAGATCAGCCATGACGCCTCCTCCAAACGTTGAGAAATGAGTCAGGGTTCTAACTACCTCCCTCAGCTACTATTCTGATGCTGCCCGCCGCCTGATGCCACACATCTGCTGCTAGTTGCACCATCTGCCTCCTACCATCTTTACCAGGGACTGGGATTGTCCGCCACCTCCACACTATATCATGGTGCCACTCTGCGGGCTCCTGCTGCTTCTGATGCCACCTTTACACTATATCATTGTGCCACTCTGTGGGCTCCTGCTGCTACTGATGCCACCTTCACACTATATCATTGTGCCACTCTGCGGGCTCCTGCTGCTGCTGCTTTTGATGCCACCAACACACTATATCATTGTGCCACTCTGCCACTCTTGCTGCTTCTGATGCCACCAACGCACTACATCATTGTGCCACTCCACAGGCTCCTGCTGCTTCTGTTGCCACCTTCACACTATATCATTGTGCCACTCTGCGGGCTTCTGCTGCTTCTGATGCCACCTTCACACTATATCATTGTGCCACTCTGCGGGCTCCTGCTGCTTCTGATGCCACCTTCACACTATATCATTGTGCCACTCTGCGGGCTCCTGCCGCTTCTGATGATACCTTCACACTATATCATTGTGCCACTCTGCGGGCTCCTGCTGCTACTGATGCCACCTTCACACTATATCATTGTGCCACTCTGCCGCTCTTGCTGCTTCTGATGCCACCTTCACACTATATCATTGTGCCACTCTGCGGACTCCTGCTGCTTCTGATGCCACCTTCACACTATATCATTGTGCCACTCAGCGGGCTCCTGCTGCTACTGATGCCACCTTCACACTATATCATTGTGCCACTCTGCGGGCTCCTGCTGCTTCTGATGCCACCTTCACACAATATCATTGTGCCACTTTGCGGGCTCCTGCTGCTTCTAATGCCGCCTTCACACTATATCTTTGTGCCACTCTGCGGGCTCCTGCTGCTACTGATGCCACCAATACACTATATCATTGTGCCACTCTGCCGCACTTGCTGCTTCTGATGCTACCTTTACACTATATCATGGTGCCACTCTGCGGGCTCCTGCTGCTGCTGCTACTAATGCAACCAATGCACTATATCATTGTGCCACTCTGCAGGCTCCTGCTGCTTCTGATGCCACCTTCACACTATATCATTGTGCCACTTTGCGGGCTCCTGCTGCTACTGATGCCACCTTCACACTATATCATTGTGCCACTCTGCGGGCTCCTGCTGCTGCTGCTTTTGATGCCACCAACACACTATATCATTGTGCCACACTGCCGCTCTTGCTGCTTCTGAGGCCACCTTCACACTATATCATTGTGCCACTCAGTGTAGAAAGAGTGCACTCTTTGATGTTATAGTGGGATCTTGGCCCTCAGCTCAGTCCTTTCGAGCTGGCACAGACGTTACCTTGTCAGGCTGCGTTCCCGCTTCGCTTATTTGGGGAAGTTGGTCTATGTAAGTGCACATGGAAGTGAAGAGTGAAGCGATTCTAAGAGCCGCAGCTGTCATGTGCGTGTCATACTAAAACACAGCATTGTTTGAAGACCAAACCACGCTCCCTATGCATATTTAAGCATGGCACAATGTTCTACAACACCCTACAGGCTCTCTGCAGCCAGGAAATGCCTGTTTTTTAACGTGATTCGTTTTGATTCGATTCGGGTCGAAACAAATTTTTTCTAAAAATTTGGCGAATAGGGACGAAGCGAATTTTAACAAATTCGCCCATCTCTAATCATGATATGTGTATCCATTTGCCTAAAAAAACATGCATGGCTTTAGGATATAGGATATCACAGATTGCATGGGAGTTTCACACAGAGAATAGTATGAAATAACAGAAAACTTTTAAGGAGTGCCAGTTCTGTCGGTTAAAATTAGAATGGCTAAAAAAAGTGGATGGGATGTTTCTACAAAATGGGAAGATCACACACCAGCAGTGTAGAAACTCTCTAAACTCTTTGAGATAAATATCAATGGAATATTAATTTATGGGTTTTATATTTTATTCATTGAAGAAGGTTGCTTACAATATCTAATTTTGGATGTTATTTTCTCATTTTAGGTGAACCACTTTCTGGCTTTGCCAGTGATACTTACCAAAATTTACAGCACAGATTAGAATGTTTACAAACCATTGCCAATGATCTACAGATGAAGAATAAAGGTAAACACATTTCAGTATGAACATATTAGATAAATAGAATGGAGCCATTACTATTGGCAATTGTACCATTAGGTCATGTTAATTTTAACACCTTAAGGGCACGGCCTAAAATAGCACTTCAGGACACTTTTTATGGTTTTTCCCTGCTAAAATTCCAAAAGAACTTTATTTTTTTTTATCTGACACGGGCATATTAGGGCTTATTACATAGTAAGGTTTGTATTTTCCAGTGGGTTCATTTTTATGGTAAAAATAGCATAATGATTCAAATGTATTAATTCTTTCCTGTAGCAAAACAGAATGACCCTCCCCCCTGTTTTTTAATTAAAACTTGTACACAGTTCTCCATACAGTATAAAAACATGATAAAATTATTCTGTTGGTTAATACGATTAAGGAGACACCAAACATGTACAGGTTTTCTTATATTTTACTACTTTACTTTAGTGGACTTACACTAGGGATACGTTAATCCCTCATACATTACATTGCAGTACTTCCCAGCAGGGAGAGATTCTCCTGCCGGGCAGACACAGCAGGGTCCAGGCTACATGTAACAGTGTGCCAGCACAATCTTGAGGATGAAATAGAGAGTCCAAATATGGCAATGGGACGCTAATTTGGACAATCTATTTTGTCCAGCATCATCAACCAGTTAAGGTTTTATGGATAGGGCTTACAAGCTGAGCCCTCTCCATATAGGATGGCTACCGAATTGTACATATGATGTACAAAATGCAGACCTACATATATCTTACCTATAATTTGACCTTTATTTATAAACTGACCTATAAATACAGCTATGTAGCCCACAAGGTTTTGTATTCAGGAAACACTGCTAAATCTAAAACTCTAGAAACTACATCCCTCTTCTCTACTTAATTATAATACATATGACACATATATAACATCCTAGAAATTCACCTCATTTTCAAATCTACGCCAAGTTTATTCAAAAATAGAATACTTTTTACAATGCAAATCCCTACTTACGAAGATAGAAAACTCAAAAATATCAATCATCATCAATCAAAAAATCATAACTTGGTCTGATATCTATAGTAATCAATACAAAGTATTGATACATTTTCCTATGAAGACAACAAGGATACCACACTTTGATTCACTTTAAAAGTAAACCAAAGAGATTGAACAGACATCAGAGCATAGTTTTCATTTTATAAAAGGCTGTGGGAAAATTTTTAAAAAACTAAAATCTGCTATTTGCTATCCCCAAATGAAAACAAAATTACAGATCCACAAGTGATTGCTGACTACCTTGCAGATTATTATGAATTACTCTTTAATTTGAAAAATGACAAATCCGTCCCTTAACATAACACAAAAAGAATTAGACCTACCACAAAAGAATGCAACCTAACTTACAATTGATTCCAAAGTAAAAGCAGCTATTTAAATCTTTAAAAATAATAAACCACCCAGATAGACTAATGAATCATATAGGAAACATTGAGATAGTATAGTACTGTACTTAACTAAATATTTCATCGAGCATCTAAGTCTGGAACCTACCTACCTTCCTAGTGGTTATATGGATGACCTCTCCATTCTAATCTCTAAGAGGCAATCTAATATAAGCTAACCTTGTATTTCATCAATTTACAACATTTCCCTATGAACTGTCCACTGCTGATTAAAAATCAGACACACTCCTCAACCATGCCCACCCAACATGTTTTGCCGATACTGGTGTCATCAGTTTCCTGACTGCATAGCAGAAAAAGTCAGGAGGATCCTTTGAACAATATGTTATTTCCTATAGACGCTTACCCCAGCAACCTATAGACACATAAAGGGAAGTGATCAATCCCCCTAACAAAAGACTACTAGATTGTGAGAGGCTTCTGTAGGCACACTCTGCCATGAAACTCCCTGCTGCATCTCCCTACTGCATCTCTAGAGCTCAGCCACAGTGATCTTGGGGTTCTTCTTTACCTCTCTCACCAAGGCTCTTCCCCCACAATTGCTTCATTTTGTTGGACGGCCAGGTCGAGGAAGAGCTGTGATCATTCAAAACTTCTTCCATTTATAAATTATGGAGGCCACTATGCTCTTAGGAACCTTGAGTGCTGCAGAAGTTATTTTGTAACCTTGGCCAAATCTGTGCCATAAGTCTATCTCTGAGCTCCCTGGCAGTTCCTTAGACCTCATGATTCACATGCACTATGAGCTGTGAGGTCTTATATATACAGGTGCGTGCCTTTCCTAATAAAGTCCAATCAGTTCAATTAAACACAGTTGGTCTCCATTGAAGGAGTAGAACCATCTCAAGGAGGATCAGAAGGAAATGAACAGCATGTGAGATAACTATGAATGTCACAGCAAAGGATCTGAATACTTACGACCATATGATATTTCATTTTTTTTTTGTATAATAAATTAGCAAAAATATCTACATTTCAGTTTTTTTCTGTCAAGATGGTGTGCAGATTTCAATGAACTTGAGAAACACTGGCGTGGTGATAGGCAATATTCATGCGATAATACAATGATAAGATACATGATAAGAACTAAAAAGAATAACATTGTTTCTAAATAAGCTAGTGAAGCATATTTTAATGTTTTTTTTTATCTGTTGTAGATATATCAGCAATCTTCAGGACAGCAGATGAAAACCATTTCATGTGAGAGAGAATAATGAATCATGTCAGATGGAATATGATTTTTTTTTCTTTTAAAAAAGAATTATGTTGTATACAAGCTTTGCATTATCGATTGATTGAACAATACATTTTAATCCATATTTAAATCACACAGAACCCAGCACTTTCTTTTGATCCAAGAACATTTCATTCCTACAAGTAGAACCTCCTTTTTATGAATACCAATCAGATAACCCTATTCCTGTATAGATCCTAACACCAAAACAACAACAATAATACCAATGGAGGTATATAGGACAAAAGTCAATCCACAATCACAGACCAAAACTGTTATTGGGAATAAAACGTCAACAATCTTTATTGTATAAAAATTACAGCAATCAAGACGAGTATTGTTAAAAATTACATTAAAAGATTCCACAAAACACAAAGGAGTGTGGTGGTGGTCCAAAACAAGTCAATATAAATATATCTCCACTGTAATGACCTAATGTGCAAGCCAAGTTTATGTAAATTCATATTACCCACCTGGGCGTGACATAACGCAAAACTGCAGGAGAGAGGCTTGACCACCACCACAGCACCCCGACGCACGTTTCGCCATCGCTTCTTCCTGGGGGTGGGATAAAAAGGAAAGCAAGCACATAAAGTGCAACCAATAACCAGTAGGCAAAACTTTCAAAGTGGTTGACCTCTTCCATCAGTAGTGCATAACAAATAGTAATACACAGAAAAATACCACAGAGAAAAACTCAGACTTTTTTCAATTCCTTGTTAATAGCATTCCTTGTTAATAGCATACAGAGAAACCAAAGTAATGTTATTTTGTGTATTGTATATTGAAATATTTATTTTTTTATTAAAAAAAAAATTTCTTGACTTTTATTTATCAAGCCCTGCAGAGTTGTACACATAAATAATTTGTGCTAAATTCTGATTATTCCCCTTAACCCAACTCCCAAAATGAAAACAATTTATAACTACTGTATATACTCGAGTATAAGCTGACCCGAGTATAAGCCGAGGCACCTTATATTACCTCAAGGAATGGGAAAACCTATTGATTCGTGTATAAGCAGAGTGTGGAAAATGCATTGGTCACATGCTCCCCGAGTAACGAAATGCCCACCATCATCTCACACAGGGCCCCTGGATTTATTATATATATCAGTTGGTCACACAGTTAAATACTTTTGTGTTGACTTACTTTAACCCCTTTATGTCTAAGCCATTTTAGACCTTTAGGACCAGGCCTGATTTTTAAAATTTGCCCTGTGTCATTATAGGAGGTTATAACTTCGTGACGCTTTAACATATCCAGGGGATTCTGAGATTGTTTTACCATCACACAATGTACTTCAAAGTAATAGAAACATTTTGATGATATCTTTTGTGTTTAGTTCTAAAAAAAATTGAAATTTGGCAAAAATTTCTTAAAATTATTAATTTCAAAGTTCAAAATTTTCTGCTTTTTAGGCAGATAGTCATAGCACCCAAGTAACTTTATAACTAACATTTCCGGAATGTCTGCTTTATATTGGCGTAGGGTTTTATGCATCCTCTCTCTTTTCTAGGTTGTTAGGAGGTTCAGAATTTTGGGTGCAATTTTTCTCATTTTTATGAAAATTGCCAAAACCCTTATTTAGAGGCACCTGCTCAGCTTTAACTGATTTTGAGAGGCCTAAACAGCAGTAAAACCCCATAAATCACACCATTTTAGAAACTACACCCCTCAATGTGTAAATAATCAACTTTAAGAAGTGTGTTAACCCTTTAGATGCTTCACAGGGGTTAAAACAAAATGGAGGTGTAATGCAATACCACATTCCTTGGTGCCCAAATTTAATTCAAGTTTCCATATATTATTATTAAATATATAATATATTATTATTTTTTGATATGCATGAAAAATTCAAAAATGCAATACTATAATCTTTATATCACAAATATACACAAATCGTAGGATTTCATACGAGTGCCAGCGTATGATAAATGTCCCCCCTTGTGTCAGCTATATAGACCAGAAATGGTTAAAAACACTTAAAAAGTGTACATATCTACACTATACCAAAAAACAATTGTTACACCCTATCTAACACTCTGGCTGCCTAAATGAATGATGCATTGGATGATTCAATCTGTGTATAATCACATATAAAACACCTAGTACACCAGAATATGCGTATATTGAAATATAGCAAGATAAAGTGCACAGTACGTCAAACCCATCAATACCAGTAATGGCAGAGCATCCAAAGTAGCCAGGGTGTGAAATGCTTCACACGTGTTCTGTCACTCGAGGTGACTTCATCAGGGGAAAAGGTACTCAGAATTTTTGTGGCTTATCTATTTAAATGTTGCGGGAGTTCCCCCCACCCTATCCCAAAAAATTATCTCACCTGTGTGGTGTGTACCACCACACCGGAAGTTAAAGACTCGGGATCAAAAGCGGACAGATATGAGGGGCATCAGCATCTACATTCCATTGCGCATGTGCAAGAAAACAAATCATCATCCACCACATGCGTAAGTCATCTCAAAACCGCATGGGCAGACAGGCTGAATCGATCTATGTGAGCTCGACTTAATAGCCCCATCATTACAAATATTACTAAATGCATTTTGCAGGCAAAGTGGAAGCGGACTATATTTAATGCAGATTTGAAACTGTTCAACAATGTCCCCACCGGCATATAATTTTGCAGTACGGATATCACCCAAGAGAATATAATCCCAGAAAGATTTATTTGAGAGTCACTATATGCACATGACTCCCATCCTTATTAAAGCACCATATAACGTGAGAAAGTGAATCAATAAAAAGTATAAATATGGTGTGGCGCTAGTATAGAAAAATATCTATGATGCAAATTTCAGTATAAATATAAGACTTGAGTTCGACGAAAACATAAATAAGTTAATTTATCAGATCAATGTTGTCGATCTGTATCAAGTTTTTAAAGCAACCAAGTGGTTACTGAAATGTGGCCAGTGCAAAATACATATATAGATAGTATATGAATAAGTGAATAGATATAATATTAATCTATATGAATATAAGAAAAGTAAAAAAGTATAAATATTTATTAGTTCTGGCAAAATAATGTACATTTCACCGCAAAGATATATTCTGGCGTATACTCATGAATTCATTTTAGTCGAAGCATATATAAGCATATATATTAATCATCAGCTCGGTGTTACCAACCAGTATTAGGTTGTTAGGGCTGACAGCCAAAGTATTTCTAACAATGTCCACATATAACTGTTGCACTATAATATAAGACTTCAATGAAAATAATATCTTTTTAAAATATCAGGACATAGTAAGCCAAATAATACCCATCTGTAATAGTGCAAAATGATATGTTACAAATAATATCCTGTCCAACAGATAAAAGTAAATTGAAGATAGTGAAGATTATAAGTTATAATAAATTAAGTTATAGTGAATCAATTATATGAGTGGGAACTGGGGGACTCCCACATTTGTGCTGCCACAGATACAGTATGTGTGAAAGCAGTTTCTGGCTTGGTAAAAAAAGTTATGATTGGTAATCTGCTCACCTTTTCTGGTTGTACAAGCGATACAACTCGTATAGTAGCTTAGGTATTGTAGTGGTCTGGGCAGCCGTCCTGGGTTTTTTCCGGCAATAGAATTCGTCGGAGAACAGAGTATTAAATATATGGCAATTTTCCAGGCTATCAGTGGCGCCAATCACTCAGAATAGTTCCTTTTCATAAATGAATATCTTTATTCATAGGCTGAATAATACGCTTTTTGAGCCCAGACCGGGCTCTTCCTCAGTTATATACAGCATAAAATTACATTAAAACATGTCTGACTTATATAATGACCCTGGTTAAAAAAAAAAAAAAAAAACTTTATGTGCTAGTGACACTGGAATAATAAAGAGAGGGAAAAAAAAAAAACTTTGTGTGCTAGTGACGCTGGAATAATAAAGCGAGAGAAGAAAAAAAAAAAGGGGGGTTAGGGAAATTATTTGTCAGAGATATTGATTAAAAGTGGGGAATGCATGAAAATATATTTCCATAGCATGTAAAAGCATATAAATACGTGAAGCAACATTTCATATATTTACAATAAATATTTTGTTAATAGTATGTACCGTTCAAAAAAAAAAAAGGGGGAGGCAGAGGTGTAAATTACCTAAACATTTTCCAATATAACTATTTGGTTATGTGCTGGGTAACGGAAGCCTTTGTGGCAAAGCGGGTATACGTTAAACACAGAGCAGCGGGATGTATGTTCCTCTATGCGTTCGCATGCTGAATTATGTAAGGGAAAAGGGATCGACGGTGCAGGACCCCTGAGACTTGTAGTATATGGGGTAACAGATACTGTAGGAATGTAAAAGCAGATGTAGTCCATCGTTCGACCCATGGAGGTGTATTCTGTTGCGAACAGCATGGTGGGTAGAAAATATTGTGAATATGGACACGTGTTGATATAGTTGGTGTGCTATTTGATTAGCAGATGAGGAGGAGATGGTGGACCTAGGTCAATATTGTTTCAGTCATCTCGTTAAGTCATGAGGGTTTGAGGGTTTTTAGTCTATATATCCAATAGATTTCCCTCTTTTTTAAGGCTCCGAACCTATCATTGACCTCATGATTAATATGATCGATGGGGATAATGGAGATATTTCCTTCTTCTTTATGCTTCAGTGCACAATGTCTCGAGAGACCATGCTTTAGAATTTTGTGCTTAATATTGTATCGATGTTGATTGACCCTGCAGTGGAGGGCCTGAGTGGTTCCTACATACTGTAGGCCGCATTGGCATTCGATCAAATATATTATGTATTGGCTGCTGCAGTTTAACCTGTGTTTCAAATTAAACGTTTCTTTGGTGTTATTTGATGTGAATACATCCAATACCTTTATTATTCTGCAACATAAACATAATGGCTTATCACACTTGAAACTACCTTTTTGTTTGATCGTTTGTCCTCTTTGTAGTTTATATTGTTTTGGAATACTGGGGGCTAAAAGGTTTTTGATTGTCGGTGCCCTCCTGTAGGTGCAAGAAATATTGTCTGGTACAGCCTTTGTTAGTAGTGGGTCTGATTTGATGATGTTCCAGTGTCTTTTAAGAATATCTAAAATCCTTCTACTGTTTTTGCTAAACGTAGTGATGAAGTTTAGTTGATGTGGTGGTTCTGTTTGTTCTTTGTTTTTGGGAAGAAGGCTTTCTCTTTGGGTTAGTGAGCTGGCCCTCTTAACAGCATCCATGATGACTCCTTTTGGGTACTTTTTCTCTATAAACCGCTGTTTTAGAATGCAGCACTGTTCCTTGAATGTTTGGGTATCGGAGCAATTCCTTCTTAGGCGTCTGAACTGGCTATAGGGAATGTTGCGTAGCCACTTCTTGTGGTGGTTGCTTCTGAAGTCAAGATAACTATTAACATCTACGTTTTTAAAAAATGTTTTAGTGGTGAATTCATTCCCATAATTTATTATCAGATCTAGGAATTCCACATATTGTGCGCTGTGGTTTGGAGTAAAGATACCGTATATGCCGGCGTATAAGACGGGCGTATAAGACGACCCCCAACTTCTGCCCTAAAAATATAGAATTTGGTATATACTCACTGTATAAGACTACCCCTCTCCCAAATGAAAAAAAGTCTGCTTAAAACTTTGCAAAACAAACAAGAGAGCAAGTGCCTGGTGATCATAACTGTAAGCTGCGATATTAATGAAGATCCGACATGCTTCTGTAAGTGCCGCCTGTGACCCTCAGCTCTGTGACGCCAACCGCTGTGACAGGGCGGCTGCATTAGCATACAGCGCGCCGCCCCGTCAGCGCGTACTAAGCCTCTTCTAATGACTGTGAGAGGCGGACTGCCGCGCATGTGCGGCGGTCCCAGGAAGCGGCTCTCTGCGCGCTGACGGGGAAAAAAAACACCTCACACAGTGCGGCCCCCGTATATCCGGCGTATAAGACGACCCCCCACTGTAGCCATTATTTTAAGGGGTTAAAAAGTAGTCTTATACGCCAGTATATACAGTAAGTCCCCAATCATTTTGGTTTATTTTAGTGCAGAATTCCTGGAGGGACGTGATGTCGCCCTGCCATATTATGAACAGGTCATCTATGTACCTTTTGTATAGTTTAAGTTTCCCTAGATGTATTTTCTCAGGTGTGATAAAGATGTTTTCAAACATCTGCATGAATAAATTGGCGTAAGATGGTGCAACTTTAGTGCCCATGGCCGTTCCTTTGCACTGATGGAATCTGCGTTTACCATCGGTAAAATAGTTGTTGTTAAGTATAAAAGAGAGACCTTCTATTAGGAATTGTCTCTGAATGTATAGTATTTTGGGCTCATCTTTTAGGATAGAGTCAACACATGCTAGGCCTACAGCGTGTTCGATGTTGGTGTAAAGTGCTGTAACATCTAGAGTCACCAATATAAAGTCTTCTTCCCATGTAATCTGGTTAATGATATTAATGAGATGTGAGGAGTCTCTAAGGTAACTTTTCATTTTTGTTACGTATTTTTGAAGGAATAGATCTATATAGTGAGACAAATTAGTAAGGCTATTGGTAATGGAGATAATGGGTCGACCTGGGGGGAAGTGAGACTTCACGTATTTATATGCTTTTACATGCTATGGAAATATATGTATTCCCCACTTTTAATCTATATCTCTGACAAATAATTTCCCTAACCCCCTTTTTTTTTTTTTTCTTCTCTCTCTTTATTATTCCAGCGTCACTAGCACATAAAGTTGTTGTTTTTTTTCCCTCCTTTTTTTCTCTTTTTTTTCCCTCTCTTTATTATTCCAGTGTCACTAGCACATAAAGTTTTTTTTTTTTTTTTATATAAGTCATTATATAAGTCAGACATGTTTTAATGTAATTTTATGCTGTATATAACTGAGGAAGAGCCTGGTCCGGGCTCGAAACGCGTATTATTCAGCCTATGAATAAAGATATTCATTTATGAAAAGGAACTATTCTGAGAGATTGGCGCCGCTGATAGCCTGGAAAATTGACATATATATAATACCTCACTATATGGGAGTAGTGTTTCTCACTGTATGGCGGTAGTGTCCCTCACTGTATGGGAATAGTGTTCCTCACTGTATGGGAGTAGTGTTCCTCGCTGTATGGCGGTAGTGTCCCTCACTGTATGGGAGTAGTGTCCCTCACTGTATGGCAGTAGTGTCCATCACTGTATGGCGGTAGTGTTCCTCACTGTATGGCGGTAGTGCTCCTCACTGTATGGCGGTAGTGTCCCTCACTGTATGGCGGTAGTGTTCCTCACTGTATTGCGGTAGTGTTCCTCACTGTATGGTGGTAGTGGTCCTCATTGTATGGCAGTAGTGTTCCTTACTGTAAGGCGGTAGTATTCCTCACTGTATGGCAATAGTATTCCTCACTGTATTAAGGTAGTGTCCCTCACTGTATGGCGGTAATGTTCCTCACTGTATGGTGGTAGTGTCCCTCAATGTATGGCGATAGTGTTCCTCATTGTATGGGAGTAGTGTCCCTCACTGTATTGGAGTAGTGTCCCTCACTGTATGGGAGTAGTGTTCCTCATTGTATGGGAGTAGTGTTCCTCACTGTATGGCGGTAGTGTCCCTCACTGTATGTGAGTAGTGACCCTCACTGTATGGCGGTAGTGTCCATCACTGTATGGCGGTAGTGTCCCTCACTGTATGGCGGTAGTGTTCCTCACTTTATGGCGGTAGTGTTCCTCACTGAATGGTGGTAGTGTTCCTCATTGTATGACGGTAGTGTTCCTCACTGTAAGGCGGCAGTATTCCTCACTGTATGGCAATAGTATTCCTCACTGTATTGAGGTAGTGTCCCTCACTGTATGGCGGCAGTGTCCCTCACTGTATGGCGGTAGTGTCCATCACTGTATGGCGGTAGTGTCCCTCACTGTATGGCGGTAGTGTTCCTCACTTTATGGCGGTAGTGTTCCTCACTGTATGGTGGTAGTGTTCCTCATTGTATGACGGTAGTGTTCCTCACTGTAAGGCGGCAGTATTCCTCACTGTATGGCAATAGTATTCCTCACTGTATGGCGGTAGTGTCCCTCACTGTATGGCGGCAGTGTCCCTCACTGTATGGCGGTAGTGTTCCTCACTGTATGGCGGTAGTGTCCATCACTGTATGGCGGTAGTGTCCCTCACTGTATGGCGGTAGTGTTCCTCACTGTATGGCGGTAATATCCCTCACTGTATGGCGGTAGTGCCCATCACTGTATGGCGGTAGTGTCCATCACTGTATGGCGGTAGTGTCCCTCACTGTATGGCGGTAGTGTCCCTCACTGTATGGCGGAAGTGTTCCTCACTGTATGGCGGTAGTGTCCCTCACTGTATGGCGGTAGTGTTCCTCATTGTATGGTGGTAGTGTTCCTCACAGTATGGCGGTAGTATTCCTCACTGTAGGGCGGTAATATTCCTCACTGTATTGGGGTAGTGTCCCTCACTGTATGGCGGTAGTGTCCCTCACTGTATGGCGGTAGTGTTCCTCACTGTATGGCAATAGCATTCCTTGATGTATTGGGGTAGTGTCCCTCACTGTATGGCGGTAATATTCCTCACTGTATGGCGGTAATATTCCTCACTGTATGGCGGTAGTGTTCATCACTGTATGTCGGTAGTGTTCCTCACTGTATGGGGGTAGTCTTCCTCACTGTATGGCGATAGTGATCCTCACTGTAAGGCGGTACTGTTCCTCACTGTGTGGGGGTAGTGTTCTACACTGTATGGCGGTAGTGTTCCTCACTGTATAGGGGTAGTGTTCCTCACTTTATGGGAATAGTGTTCCTCATTGTATGGCGGTAGTGTTCCTCACTGTATGGCAATAGCATTCCTTGATGTATTGGGGTAGTGTCCCTCACTGTATGGCGGTAATATTCCTCACTGTATGGCGGTAATATTCCTCACTGTATGGCGGTAGTGTTCATCACTGTATGTCGGTAGTGTTCCTCACTGTATGGGGGTAGTCTTCCTCACTGTATGGCGATAGTGATCCTCACTGTAAGGCGGTACTGTTCCTCACTGTGTGGGGGTAGTGTTCTACACTGTATGGCGGTAGTGTTCCTCACTGTATAGGGGTAGTGTTCCTCACTTTATGGGAATAGTGTTCCTCATTGTATGGCGGTAGTGTTCCTCACTGTATGGTGGTAGTGTTCCTTACTGTATGGGGGTAGTGTTCCTCAATGTATGGCGGTAGTGTTCCTTTCTGGCTGTAGTGTCCGTCACTGTATGGAGATAGTGTCCATCACTGTATGGAGGTAGTGTTCCTCACTGTATTGGCTCCTATCTAGTGATATAATTGGTGATGTTGGTCTTTCTTTAGTGGTCTGTTTATTATCAGTATGGTGGTATTTATCTTGTTTTACTGGTAATGGTCATCATGTGGCTGTATTATATGTCCCTTATAGAGCGGTATTGTCGGTAATTTTAGGCTAAATAGCCATGTTGGCACTCTGGGATTATTACATGAACTTTGGTTTGCAGTTTGGGCACTTAGTCTCTAAAAGGTTTGCCACCACTGCCCCAGGGGCAAGGGTTCCTAATTAGAGATGAGCGAGCACTAAAATGCTCGGGTACTCGTTATTCGAGACAAACTTTTCCCGATGCTCGAGTGCTCGTCTCGAATAACGAGCCCCATTGAAGTCAATGGGAGACTCGAGCATTTTTCAAGGGGACCAAGGCTCTGCACAGGGAAGCTTGGCCAAACACCTGGGAACCTCAGAAAAGGATGGAAACACCATGGAAATGGATAGGAAACAGCAGGGGCAGCATGCATGGATGCCTCTGAGGCTGCTTAATCGCACCATTATGCCAAAATTATGGGCAACAGCATGGCGATGACAGAGTGACCGAATGAGGTTAGATAGCATCTAAAACATCCAATAATTGACCCTGACACTATAGAAGACGGCATGCAGAGGCAGCAGCAGCAGTGGCAGGCTAGAGAGTGGACTCAGACTTCAAACCAATGGGTGGCAGAGAGGAACCAAAGGAGGTGAGCAAGAACCACTGAAATAATTTCCTATGGGAACAAAAGATTGACGGTATATTTAGTCGATAACACAGCATGGTGGCGACATAGTGACCAAGTTCCATAACGTATCTGGTGAAACACCCGAAAAATGAGCCTGACACGATCTTTTGATAAGGGGACGACATGTGGAGGCAGCCATGGAGACGACTTCCATGATTAAGAGTGACAGTATGGGGCATCCATATTGCGCTGCTATGATTGAAACTTCAGGTCTCCAGCATGGCGGCGACAGATGCGCCGAGTTCCATTATGTATCTGGTGAAATACCTGAAAATTCTGCCTGACACAGCTCGTTTGATAAGGGTGATGTATATCCTCTCGCGCTCCAGCGTCTGGGGTATAGACAGTTGAAAGTTGCACATGGAGACATTGGCAGACGCTGTGGAGGATCGTGGAGGCGAAATGGACAGGAAACAGCAGGGGCAGTATTCATGGATGCCTCTGAGGCTGCCTAATTTTGGGATGGAGCTGGCGGTCCACTGCCAGGCGAGCTTTCGCCTGTCCAAGCCCCTGTCTCTGGGCTCCTCCCCACCCAAAATGGGTCTGGGGGCCAGAAGCGTTTCCTTTGAAAAAAGTATCATTTTCAAAGCAGGCGGGGGCTACAAACAGCACTTCTAAGAACCTTTTGGATAAGATCAAGTGTAGTACTGTTCTTATACGTTTTGGTTATGGCGGGTGAGAGGAATGTAAACAGATGCGCAAGAAGCACTGAAATAATATCGGTAAATGATAAAAGTTTGCCAGTATATTTTGTGGATAACACAGTAGGGTGGCGACAAAGTTAACAAGTTTGATGTGGAAGCCATGAAAACAACCCAAAATTCTGCCTGACACAGCTCGTTTGCTAAGGGGATGTATGGAGGCAGCTATATGGACGACTTTGGGAGGCAGCTATGAAGATGATGTGTGGAGGTAGCAATGGAGACAATGTGTGGAGGCAGCTATAAAGACGATGTGTGGAGGCTGCTATGGAGACAATTAAATTTGGATAGTGCCTGTATGTGGCAGTCCAAAAAAGTTTTCAAACCAGAGGAGCAGGTAGGTGGTCCTCCAGAAAAATTAAATAGATTGAGTGCCTGTATGTGGCAGTCCAAAAATGTTTTCAAACCAGAGGACCCGGTGGGTGGCCCTCCAGAAAAATTTAATACATAGAGTACCTGTATGTGGCACTCCCAAAAATTGTTTAAAACAGAGGACCAGGTAGGTGGCCCTCCAGAAAAATTAAATACATAGAGTACTATACCTAGAGCCAGTTGGCCCTGGCAAAAAATAGCCAGTTTCCTCTGCTTTAGTGTACAAATAGGAGGATAAGGAGGAAAATGAGGAGGAGGAGTGCATACATTATTCAGGTTGAGCTTCTTTCACCTGGTGGAGAATGGAAATCCTGAGAAATCCAGGCTTTATTCATCTTGATAAGCGTCAGTCTGTCAGCGCTGTCAGTCGACAGGCGTGTACGCTTATCGGTGATGATGCCACCAGCTGCACTGAAAACCCGCTCAGACAACATGCTAGCGGCAGGGCAGGAAAGAACCTCCAAGGCGTACAGCGCCAGTTCGTGCCACATGTCCAGCTTTGAAACCCAGTAGTTGTAGGGAGCTGTGTGATCATTTAGGACGATGGTATGGTCAGCTACGTACTCCCTCACCATCTTTCTGTAAAGATCAGCCCTAAAAGCCAAGACTGAGGACAGGTGACAGTGTCTTGCTGGGGTGACATAAAACTGCCAAAGCCTTGTAAAGCGTACCCCTGCCAGTGTTGGACAACCTGCCTGCTCGCCTACTCTCCCTCGCTACTTGTCCCGCAGAAGTACGCCCTTTGCCGCTAGCGCTGTCAGAAGGGAAATACTGTTTCAGCTTGTGCACCAGGGCCTGCTGGTATTCATGCATTCTCACACTCCTTTCCTCTCCAGGGATGAGAGTGGAAAGATTTTGCTTGTACCTTGGGTCCAGGAGAGTGAATACCCAGTAATCGGTGCTGGAATAAATTCTTTGAACGCGAGGGTCACGGGATAGGCAGCCTAGCATGAAATCTGCCATATGCGCCAGAGTCCCAACGCGCAAGAATTCACTCGCCTGACTGTCCATTTTCTCCTCCACCAACTCCTCTTCTTCTGCCCATACACGCTAAACAGTGAAGGACTGAGCAATGCTCCCCTCTTCTGTCTCGCCAACATTCTCCTCCTCTTCCTCCTCATCCTCCTCCATCTCCTCCGATATGCGCTGAGAAACAGACCTGAGGGTGCTTTGGCTATCAACAAGGGAATCTTCTTCCCCCATCTCTTGTGATGAGCGCAAAGCTTCTGCCTGCATGCTGACCAGAGAGTTTTTCAACAGGCCAAGCAGCGGGATGGTGACGCTGATGATGGCGGCATCGCCACTGACCATCTGTGTTGACTCCTCAAAGTTACTCAGCAACTGACAGACATCCACTCCTCATTGTAGACTTGAGGAAGCTGACTGACCTGACTACCAGTTCTGGTGGAAGTTGACATCTGGCAGTCTACAATCGCTCTGCGCTGCTGGTAAACTCTGGATAACATGGTTAATGTTGAATTCAACCTTGTGGGCACGTTGCACAACAGTCGTTGAGCGGGCAGTTGGAGGCAGCGCTGTGCTGCCCTGAGAGTGACAGCATCTGTGCTGGACTTCCTGAAATGCGTACAGATGAGGCGCCCCTTCGTGAGCAAATAAGACAGATTGGGGTATGTCTTGAGGAACTGCTGAACTATGAGATTTAACACATTGGCCAGGCATGGCACATGTGTCAGTCTGCCGAGTTGCAGAGCCGCCACAAGGTTACGGCCATTGTCACACACAACCATGCCCGGCTCTAGGTTCAGCGGTGCCAGCCACAGATCAGTCTGCGCCGTGATGCCCTGTAATAGCTCATGGGCGGTGTGCCTTTTATCACCTAGGCTCAGCAGTTTGAGCACCGCCTGCTGTCGCTTAGCGACAGCACTGCTGCTGCGCCTAGAGCTATCGACTGATGGCGCCATGCCCACGGTTGGTAATTCGGAGGAGGAGGTCGAAGAGGAGGCATAGTAGGCCTGAGAGATCGTGACCGAGGTAGGCCCCGCAATCCTCCTGGTATATGAGTGGCCACAGGGTCAGACTCGGTCCCAGCCTCCACCAAGTTAACCCAATGTGCCGTCAGCAATTTATAGTGGACATGCCCGGCAGTACTCGTCCATGTGTCCGCGGTTAGGTGGACCTTGTCAGAAATGGCATTGGTCAGGGCACTGATGATGTTGTCTGTCATATGCTGGTGCAGGGCTGGGACGCCACATTGGGAAAAGTAGTGGGGACTGGGGACCGAATACCGAGGGGCGGCCGCCGCCATGAGGTTGCGAAAGGCCTCGGTCTCTACCAGCCTATAGGGCAGCATCTCCAGGCTCAGTAATTTGGAGATGTGGACGTTGAGGGCTTGGGCTTGTGGGTGGAACTGTATTTCCTCTTGCGCTCCAGCGTCTGGGGTATAGGCAGCTGAACACTGCGCATGGAGACATTGGTGGATGCTGTGGAGGATCGTGGAGGCGAAGGTGTGGTTTTCGAGTGGGAGGTGTTTGTGCTGGGGTCCTGGGCAGGGGGCTGACTAGCAGAGGCAGCAAATGACACAGGGGAAGGAGCAGTGGTGGGCCCAGCCGGAGGTGAACGGCCTTGGTTCCATTGAGTGGGGTGTTTAGCACTCATATGCCTGCGCATACTGGTGGTGGTTAAACTAGTAGTGGTGGAACCCCTGCTGATCCTGGTGTGGCACAGGTTGCACACCACAGTCCGTCGGTCATCCGCTGTTTCTTTAACCCCTTAAGGACGCAGCCTGTTTGCAGGTTAAGGCTCGCAACTTTTTTTGGAAATTTGACCAGTGTCTCTTCCTGTGGTAATAACTTTTCAACGCTTTAAGATATCTCTGTGATTTTGAGATTGTTTTCTCGTGAGACATTGTAGTTTATGTTAGTAGTGTCATTTCAGTGATCCGTTCCTTTTTTGGGGGGTAAAAATTCAAAAATTTAGGAAAAATTTGAAAAAAATGACTATTTTCAAAGTTTCAAATGTTATAATTTTTAGACAAAAAGTGATACCACAAATTTTTTTTGATAGAAACCTTTTGCCATTGGTCTTCTTTTTATATCCATAATTTGTTTTACGTTTCCATTATTTTTATGGATGTGAGAAGGTTTGAAGTTTTAGTAGCAACTTCTCAGATTTTCTTGAAATTTGAAAAATGCGAACTTTTTGGTGATCAATTCAGTTTGGAAGTGCTCTATAAAGGCTTATGTACTATATACCCCCACAAGTAACACCATTTTATGAACCTAACATCTCAACCTATTCAAATCAGCATTTAAGAAGTCTGTTAACCCTTTAATTATTTTTCCGGAAGCATATGAAAATGGAGTGGAAATTTTGAAATTTCAATTTTTGATTTCAATCTTTCCAATTTGGCCCTAAAACGGATACATTCAGAAGGAATTTGAGGTAAATATATATTCCTAATTTCTTGCCCTGCTTCTTCCGAGTACGGCAATACCAGACATGTGGATGTCAGCTGCTGTTTCCCCGCACAGTGATGTCCAGAACAGAGTTAGCGATACCGGGAATTTGGAAGGCCAATTTGGCTGCAAATATTTTGTGGTGCCACAGTGTAATTGAAGAGCCCCTGAAGTAAAAGTACAATAGAAAACCCCCCAAAATGTCACCATTTCGGAAACTAGACCCCTCAAAGAATTTATCGGTGGTTGTGGTGAGCATTTTAACCCCCGACACGCTGGTCAAAATTGAATGCAAAGTAAATGGTGCAGAGTAAAAATTGTGTTTTTATCTCAAAAATGTCATTTTAGTGCCTCATATACTGTGCCCAACCCATGCCACTTTAGACAAACACCCCAAAAATCATTCTGCGGGTTGTCCCGAGTACAGCAATACCACACATGTGCCAATAATTTACAGACTGGGCGCACAGAAGGGATGAGAACGGAAGGAGTGAAATTTTGATTTTCCAGCTCCGTTTTCACATGTTTGGATTTGGAGTGCCATGTCATGTTGGCAGGGCCCGTGAGGTGCCAGTGCAATAGAAACCCCCAATAAATGATACCATTACGGAAACTAGACCCCTCAAAGAATATATCTGTGGTTGTGGTGAGCATTTTAACCCCCGACACGCTGGTCAAAATTAAATGCAAAGTAAATGGTGCAGAGTAAAAATTGCGTTTTTATCTCAAAAATGGCATTTTAGTGCCTCATATACTGTGCCCAACCCATGCCACTTTAGACAAACACCCCAAAAATCATTCTGCGGGTTGTCCTGAGTACAGCAATACCACACATGTGCCAATAATTTACAGACTGGGCACACAGAAGGGATGAAAACGGAAGGAGTGAAATTTTGATTTTCCAGCTCCGTTTTCACATGTTTGGATTTGGAGTGCCATGTCATGTTGGCAGGGCCCGTGAGGTGCCAGTGCAATAGAAACCCCCAATAAATGATACCATTACGGAAACTAGACCCCTCAAAGAATATATGGGTGGTTGTGGTGAGCATTTTAACTCCCGACACGCTGGTCAAAATTAAATGCAAAGTAAATGGTGCAGAGTAAAAATTGCGTTTTTATCTCAAAAATGTCATTTTAGTGCCTCATATACTGTGCCCAACCCATGCCACTTTAGACAAACACCCCAAAAATCATTCTGCGGGTTGTCCTGAGTACAGCAATACCACACATGTGCCAATAATTTACAGACTGGGCACACAGAAGGGATGAAAACGGAAGGAGTGAAATTTTGATTTTCCAGCTCCGTTTTCACATGTTTGGATTTGGAGTGCCATGTCATGTTGGCAGGGCCCGTGAGGTGCCAGTGCAATAGAAACCCCCAATAAATGATACCATTACGGAAACTAGACCCCTCAAAGAATTTATCGGTGGTTGTGGTGAGCATTTTAACCCCCGACACGCTGGTCAAAATTAAATGCAAAGCAAATGGTGCAGAGTAAAAATTGCGTTTTTATCTCAAAAATGTCATTTTAGTGCCTCATATACTGTGCCCAACCCGTGCCACTTTAGACAAACACCCCAAAAATCATTCTGCAGGTTGTCCCGAGTACAGCAATACCACACATGTGCCAATAATTCACAGACTGGGCACACAGAAGGGATGAAAACGGAAGGAGTGAAATTTAGATTTTCCAGCTCCGTTTTCACATGTTTGGATTTGGAGTGCCATGTCATGTTGGCAGGGCCCGTGAGGTGCCAGTGCAATAGAAACCCCAATAAATGATACCATTACGGAAACTAGACCCCTCAAAGAATTTATCGGTGGTTGTGCTGAGCATTTTAACCCCCGACACGCTGGTCAAAATTAAATGCAAAGTAAATGGTGCAGAGTAAAAATTGCGTTTTTATCTCAAAAATGTCATTTTAGTGCCTCATATACTGTGCCCAACCCGTGCCACTTTAGACAAACACCCCAAAAATCATTCTGCAGGTTATCCCGAGTACAGCAATACCACACATGTGCCAATAATTCACAGACTGGGCACACAGAAGGGATGAAAACGGAAGGAGTGAAATTTTGATTTTCCAGCTCCGTTTTCACATGTTTGGATTTGGAGTGCCATGTCATGTTGGCAGGGCCCGTGAGGTGCCAGTGCAATAGAAACCCCAATAAATGATACCATTACGGAAACTAGACCCCTCAAAGAATTTATCGGTGGTTGTGCTGAGCATTTTAACCCCCGACACGCTGGTCAAAATTAAATGCAAAGTAAATGGTGCAGAGTAAAAATTGCGTTTTTATCTCAAAAATGGCATTTTAGTGCCTCATATACTGTGCCCAACCCGTGCCACTTTAGACAAACACCCCAAAAATCATTCTGCAGGTTGTCCCGAGTACAGCAATACCACACATGTGCCAATAATTTACAGACTGGGCACACAGAAGGGATGAAAACGGAAGGAGTGAAATTTAGATTTTCCAGCTCCGTTTTCACATGTTTGGATTTGGAGTGCCATGTCATGTTGGCAGGGCCCGTGAGGTGCCAGTGCAATAGAAACCCCAATAAATGATACCATTACGGAAACTAGGCCCCTCAAAGAATTTATCGGTGGTTGTGGTGAGCATTTTAACCCCCGACACGCTGGTCAAAATTAAATGCAAAGTAAATGGTGCAGAGTAAAAATTGCGTTTTTATCTCAAAAATGTCATTTTAGTGCCTCATATACTGTGCCCAACCCATGCCACTTTAGACAAACACCCCAAAAATCATTCTGCGGGTTGTCCTGAGTACAGCAATACCACACATGTGCCAATAATTTACAGACTGGGCACACAGAAGGGATGAAAACGGAAGGAGTGAAATTTTGATTTTCCAGCTCCGTTTTCACATGTTTGGATTTGGAGTGCCATGTCATGTTGGCAGGGCCCGTGAGGTGCCAGTGCAATAGAAACCCCAATAAATGATACCATTACGGAAACTAGACCCCTCAAAGAATTTATCGGTGGTTGTGGTGAGCATTTTAACCCCCGATTTTACTAAAAGGAATTGGACCAATTGTCAGGCAGGGTTTGTTACTGGAAAGAGATACAAAAACCGCCCTAGGGCGGCACAAAGGAGCCCATATCCTGACAATAAGGAGTGGCGATTAAAACTTAACTTTTATTTATGAGCTAAAGTATATAATATAGGGTATGAATAGATACTTGGTGCTCAAAACAGAATTCGTGATTTAAAAGCACAAGTGTCCTAAATGAGGTGGCCTTAGGGTATAGGATCGTAGATCTGTGTATATAGTAACATCGGAGTGGGCTGGACTCGGGTAGTGATAGCTAGTATGGCAGATATACAAACCTGAACGCTATGGGTTATTATCATTTAAACCCAAGCGTTGATTCCTGTGGTATGGGATCAGTGAGATGGATATTCATTACTTGGTGTGCCAACCAAGAATTCTATACCCATATACCCCTCCCCCTCTATGCACCATTTTACTGACCTAGGATATTATATGGGAAATGCTCAGAAGTATACCTACCTAACCTAGCGGATGGGTGCATTTTGCCTGATCTCCACCGTGGCGTTTGTGGACAGAGTGCCTGAGCGTGCGCAGTCAGCTCTATTGCTGACAGCATCTCTCCGCCGGCCGTACTCCGGAGGCAAAGTACCTGGGCATGCGCAGTCGTCTTCACCGCTGAATCAACACTGCCGAACCTGTCATGCGCACACTCGCTCGCAGGGATTGGTGAGTGTCATCGCCAGCTGTCTGAGGTAGCACCACCCCTGGCCCCGCTCCATTGGCACGGATTTCGGCTCCACCCACCTCTGTTACACTTCAATCACTTTAGAAAAGTAGGTGGCGGCGAGCAACCGCCTCACCCATAGGTCAAATACCCTCAGAGGGGAGGGGCTAAGATCTTTATATACCCGGCGAGACAGCGCCGCCGATTAGTATTAGCCCGACCCCTGATGAAGCCAGGTCACTGGCGAAACATGTCGGGGGGCTAATTTCTTTTCTTATTTTAAATTGCAGTGGTCCTATCTAGGGGTGGTACCTTGGTTTTGTAGGCTGGATAGACTTAGGGTCTTGTGGGCTGTGGATACCGCAATAGATTCCTGTATAAGTCTGGGATCTCACTGATCCCATACCACAGGAATCAACGCTTGGGTTTAAATGATAATAACCCATAGCGTTCAGGTTTGTATATCTGCCATACTAGCTATCACTACCCGAGTCCAGCCCACTCCGATGTTACTATATACACAGATCTACGATCCTATACCCTAAGGCCACCTCATTTAGGACACTTGTGCTTTTAAATCACGAATTCTGTTTTGAGCACCAAGTATCTATTCATACCCTATATTATATACTTTAGCTCATAAATAAAAGTTAAGTTTTAATCGCCACTCCTTATTGTCAGGATATGGGCTCCTTTGTGCCGCCCTAGGGCGGTTTTTGCATTTTAACCCCCGACACGCTGGTCAAAATTAAATGCAAAGTAAATGGTGCAGAGTAAAAATTGCGTTTTTATCTCAAAAATGTCATTTTAGTGCGTCATATATTGTGCCCAACCCATGCCACTTTAGACAAACACCCCAAAAATCATTCTGCGGGTTGTCCCGAGTACAGCAATACCACACATGTGCCAATAATTTACAGACTGGGCACACGGCAGGGGTCAGGAATAAAGAAGCACAATTTAGGTTTTCAAGCTTCGTTTTCACTAGATTGGTAATGGGGGGTACCCCCGAGGTACCAGTACAATAGAAACCCCCAAGTAGTGAACCTATTTTGGAAAGGGCACCCCTCAAAGAATGTATGTAGGCTTGTATGAGCATTTTAACCCCCAACACGCTGGCCAAAATTGAGTGCAAAGTAAATGGTGCAGAGTAAAAATTGTGTTTTTATCTCAAAAATGTCATTTTAGTGCCTCATGTACTGTGCCCAACCCATGCCACTTTAGACAAACACCCCAAAAATCATTCTGCGGGTTGTCCCGAGTACAGCAATACCACACATGTGCCAATAATTTACAGGCTGGGCACACGGCAGGGGTCAGGAATAAAGAAGCACAATTTAGGTTTTCAAGCTTCGTTTTCACTAGATTGGTAATGGGGGGTACCCCCGAGGTACCAGTACAATAGAAACCCCCAAGTAGTGAACCCATTTTGGAAAGGGCACCCCTCAAAGAATGTATGTAGGTTTGTATGAGCATTTTAACCACTAAGGTGCTGGCTCAAATGTAATACAAAGTGAGTAGTGCAGAGAAACAATTGTATTGCAATTTATCAAATATGCCATTGAAGTGACAAAAGTATTTTGCCCAACTCATGCCACTTTAGACAAACACCCCAAAAATCATTCTGCGGGTTACCCCGGTTAGGGCAATACCCCATAGGAGGCAATAACCTGTAGGATGGAGACACGGCAGGGCTCAAAAGGGAATAACTTGTTGGAGCACAGACATTGTACTTTTTTTTTTCTTTTTGGCATCATGAAAGATTTGTAGATGGCAATAGGGGCCAGTACAGTAGAAACCCCTAAGAACTGACCCTATTTTGGAAACTACACCCCTCCATGAATTAATCTAGGGGTATAGTTAGCATTTTAACCCCACAGGTGGACCCCTGAAAAATTGCATAATGGATAGTGCATAGTAAAAAATATCCATTATGTCATTTTGTGCCCAGCTGCTGCCATGGGAGACAAACGCCCTAAAAATCATGATGCATGTTTTCCCGGGTAAAGCATACGGGACAGTAATCTACAGGCTGGGCACATGGCAAAGCTTAGAAGGGAAGATGCGGCATGCGGCATGATGTATAAGCTGTGCGTCAGGGTAACAACAGGGTACTCTAAAAATCCAGGGATGTATGATAAATTCGGAAGCAATCTTTCATACATAACCCTGGTTTTTCTGGGCATGTCTCACAGTGATGAATGGTGTCCTTCCTAATGCCATTTTTGGAGCACACCCTGCACCTCTTTTGTGACCTTCCCTTGCTGGCTGATTGGGGAACTACTCCTGGAAAGTGCTGCCCTGGTACAATACGTGATGTGGCCTCACTTCCAGATGTGCTAGCACTCTCCCCTTCCTGGTCTCCAAAAAGAAAGTACTTTATTACCACCTCTTGAAATTCCAGGAAAGTTCCCCTCTGGCCGGCATATCGATGCAGCACATAAGCATTATACAATGCCATCTGCATGATGTGCACGGCCAGCTTCTTGTACCACACCCTCGACTTCCGCATGGCATTGTACGGCTGAAGCACCTGGTCAGACAAGTCCACCCCTCCCATGTATTTATTATAATCTAAAATACAGTCTGGCTTGGGGGCTTCTGCACTGGCACCTCGTACTGGGACAGGGGTGGTGGTGTGCTCATGTATTGTGGTTAATACAAGGACCTCTCTCTTGTCCTTGTACTTAACACACAGTACAGAGTCGCTGCATAGTGCCCTGCTTTCGTGCCTTTTAAGTTTTTGCCCAAGCAGCGACTTAGGGAGACCTCTCTGATTTCTGCGTACAGTGCCACATGCCGCAGTATTTCTGGAAGTGAGGCACTTGAACAGGGTGGTGCTGGTGTAGAAATTGTCCAGGTAGATGTGGTAGCCCTGGTCCAGCAGTGGGTGCACTAAATCCCACACTATCTTCCCTGTAACACCCAGGAAGGGGGGGGCATTCTGGGGGCACTATAGTGGAGTCCTTCCCTTCATATACCCTGAACTTGTATGTGTACCCTGATGAACTTTCGCACAGCTTATACATCTTCACACCATACCTTGCCCTCTTATTGGGCAGGTACTGGCGGAATTGAAGTCTCCCTTTGAATTGTACCAGGGACTCGTCTATGCTCACATGTTTGGCGGGAGTATATGCCTGGGCAAACTTGGCACTAAAATGATCTAATATGGGCCTGACCTTAAATAACCGATCATAACTGGGGTCACCTCTGGGTGGGCACTGTGTGTTGTCAGTGTAGTGCAAAAACTTATGGATGGCTTCAAAGCGCATCCTGCTCATTGCCATGCGGAACATGGGGGTGTGGTACAGTATGTCTGTGCTCCAGTAGTCCCTGATTGAAGGCTTCTTTACTATCCCCATAAGGAGTATTATGCCCCAATACTTGTGCATCTCTGCTGCAGTGACAGGGGTCCACCTGTAGGGTTGTGCATAAAAGGACGTGGGGTTTTGGGCAATATGTTGTGCAGCGTAGAGATTTGTCTGAAATATAATAATATTCAGCAGCGCCTCATCAAAAAAAAACTTAAAAAAGTCCACAGCTCTGAGCCCTGTCGTGTCAAAGTTAATTCCAGGATGGCCCGTAAAGTCAGGGACCTGAGGGGTATAATTATCTGGGGCTACCCATGTGGGGTCAGTGGAAGCCCCAGACGCTTCTCCTGCAGAAGTCCCAGAAACTTCTCCTGCAGAAGTCCCAGGCACTTCTCCTGCAGAAGTCCCAGGCACTTCTCCTGCAGAAGTCCCAGGCACTTCTCCTGCAGAAGTCCCAGGCACTTCTCCTGCAGAAGTCCCTGGAACCCTACGGCGCCTTCTTGGGGGTCCTTCCAGGTCACTAGAAGATGAGCAGGAGGATGATGATAAGTAAAAGGGACCATCATCCCCACTAGCTGACTCGGTGTCAGAGGCAAGCATGTTATATGCCTCCAACACGGTGTACGTCTTCTGAGACATTGCACACAAAAAAAATAGAGAACTAGAAAAATTAGATAATGTGCACCAAACTACACGGATAAACCGTCTAGCAGGCACACAAAAAAAAAAAATATAATGCACACCAAACTACACGGACAAGCCGCACAGATGGCACACACAAAAAATAATGTGCACTAAACTACACGGACAAGCCGCACAGGTAGCACACAAAAAAAAAAAGATAATGCGCACCAAACTACACGGACAAGCCGCACAGATGGCACACACAAAAAATAATGCGCACTAAACTACACGGACAAGCCGCACAGATAGCACACAAAAAAAAAAAATATAATGCACACCAAACTACACGGACAAGCCGCACAGATGGCACACACCAAAAATAATGCGCACTTAACTACACGGACAAGCCGCACAGATAGCACACAAAAAAAAAATGCGCACTAAACTACACGGACAAGCCGCACAGATAGCACACAAAAAAAATAATGTGCACTAAACTACACGGACAAGCCGCACAGATAGCACACAAAAAAAAAAAGAGAATGCACACCAAACCACACGGACAAGCCGCACAGATGGCACACAAAAAATAATGCGCACTAAACTACACGGACAAGCCGCACAGATAGCACACAAAAAAAATAATGTGCACTAAACTACACGGACAAGCCGCACAGATAGCACACAAAAAAAAAAAGAGAATGCACACCAAACCACACGGACCAGCCGCACAGATGGCACACAAAAAATAATGCGCACTAAACTACACGGACAAGCCGCACAGATAGCACACAAAAAAAATAATGCGCACTAAACTACACGGACAAGCCGCACAGATAGCACACAAAAAAAAAGAGAATGCACACCAAACCACATGGACCAGCCGCACAGATGGCACACACAAAAAGTAGCTACGTACGGGTACACCTACGGCGCTCTGGAAAAAAATATTACCAGGCACCGAAAAAAAACCTATGTGCACCGCGCAAAAAGGCGCTACAAATGCACCTAGCTTGCCCTAAGACAAACTAACTACCGCTAAGACTGCTAAAGATTCTGTGCAGCGCTATTCACACGGCGCACTGAAAAGTGCGTCCAGTGCAGAACAACGCTAACACAGCGCACTGAAAAGTGCGTTTGGGTTCAGAAGGGACAGACAGGGAAAAACGGAAGACACGTGGGATCACACAAGGCGATCACACAGGGAACACACAGGACACAGGAAAAAACAGATAGGGATGGGAATTTGTAGGGAACAATAGGGATCAGATAAGGATCAGAACACTATTTATAGTGTAAAAGTGTATTTTGGTGCACACAGTAACGCTCTCTCCTCTCTCCAGCGATACCAAACCAAAATGGTGCCGCTGGAGGAAGAGGAAAGGGCTAAAAGCACGTTTTTTAGCCCAAAATCGCTGTAATTGGCCAGTCAGGTTTGACTGGCCAATCACGGCGATCGGCGGGCGGGACCGATTTGATTGGTCGGGTGACGGAGACAGGAACTCCTCCTGCCTCTGTCACCCAATTCTCGTCCCGATGTCACCACGTCGCGAGACGTGGTGACAATTCTAAAATCCTATGCGCTCGCGCCGTAGCTGTACTGCGCTGAGCGCTAATCGTCGGAAGCTGCGTAGTACAGCTACGGCGCGGAGCGCTAAGGTGTTAAAGAACCTCCAGACTTGAGAACATCTAGCCCTCGCCACGGGAGCTTCAATACGTTAAACATTTGGCGCTGATGCACCAGCTCTGGCCCTGCCTCTCCGTCTGGCCCCACCACTGCCTCTTCCAACCTGTTCTGGTATAGGACTCGCCTCCGTCTCAGAAGCACTGTCTTCACCTGGCCTATCAACCCAGCTTGGGTCTGTCACCTCATCATCCTCCAATCCCTCAGTCTGCTCCCCCCTCGGACTTCCTGACCTGACAACAACTTCACCACTGTCTGACAACCGTGTCTCCTCATCGTCCGACACCTCTTTACACACTTCTTCCACTAAGTAAACAATGTCATTATCACCCACAGACTGCGACCGGTGGAAAACCTGGGTATCGGGAAAGAGCTCAGCAGCAACCTGAGAAGTGGTTTGTGACTGTGGGAAGGGTCCAATAAACAGTTCGAAAACAGTGGGAAGACTGGGGGGAAGGAGGTTGAGGTGGAGGAGCTGGAGGAGTGCTCACTTGGGTAACATGGGTGGACTGCGTGGAAGACTGACTGGTGTACAAATGAGTTGAAGCATTGTCCGCAATCCACGGCATCACCTGTTCGCATTGTTGTGGCCTCAACAGTGCTCTACCACGAGTCCCAGTAAGTTGAGACATGAAGCTAGGGAGTGTAGCTCTGCGGCGTCCCCCTGGTCCCTCATCAGCAGGTAGTGTCTCACTTTGCCCATGCCCTCGTCCTCTACCCTTAGCCCTCAGGTTCAACATTTTCCAAATAAAAGTCTATTTTATAGACAAAAGAGAAATATAAACTGTACATTTTTTGGGTTTTTTCTTTATGTTTGTTTTTTTTGGATTTATAGAAGAACAAAACGTGCAGAAGAAATCAGACAGCAACCTCAGAAGATGATTGCTATGGCCAGTTTCTAACCAACACAGACAATTTTTTTTAAATGTCCCAGTATTGATGTGAACAAGACTGTATTAGATTACGCCACACATGACCTACAGTGCATTTCACCGGCAGATAGAATGTGGATTGGGATTTCTGGAGACTAGCTTGCTAAACAGTAGCAGGCACAACCGTTCAACTACAGTAGACAAAATTTGATTGCTATAACAGAGATTTCCCACCCCAAAATAAATTAAGAGAAAATTTTTTTTTTTTGTTTTTTCGTTTTTATAACTTTTTTTTTTTTTTTTACATTTCTTTATGATTGAAACACGCAGAAGAAATCAGAAAGCAAACTGAAATGCGGATTGCTGAATGTCCCGGTACTAATGTGAACAAAAAAACGTATTAGATTACGCCACAGGTGACGTACAGTACGCTTCACCGGCAGAGAGAATGTGGATTGAGATTTCTGGAGACTAGCTTGCTAAACAGTAGCAGGCACAACCGTTCAACTACAGTAGACAAAATTTGATTGCCATAATGGAGATTTCCCACCCCCCAAAAAAAATGAAAAGAGAAATTTTTTTTTTTAGTTTTTTCTTTTTTAGAATTTTTTTTTTTTTTTATTTCTTTATGAACGAAACATACAGAAGAAATCAGAAAGCAAACTGAAATGCGGATTTCTGAATGTCCCGGTACTAAAGTGAATAAAAAAACGTATTAGATTACGCCACATGTGACTGTACCTAATTCAATCAAACCCCCAATAAATTGTCCCACTTAGCTGTTTGAAATGGATATGTGTGTCACTAAGAGCCAAAAATAACATTCGCAAGTCTCCCTGCAAATTCGTCACAATATGGTAGTAGCTGCACTACTAGTGCCAGCAAGCCCAGCCACAAGCAAATAAAAAAAATAATAAAATAATGCTATTGTAGCCCTAACAAGAGCTGTTGGGTTCTTGTAGAATCACTCCTGCCTAACACTAATCTAATAGAACACCCTAACGCTATCCCTGACCAGCAGCAGCTCTATCCCTAACAGCATCCAGGCAGAGAATGATCCGAGCACCATGGGCAATGGCTAGTATATTCCAGGGTCACCTGATCAGGCCAGCCAACCACTGCTATCGACATGTAAGTGTACCACGTGATGCTGGGTGTGCTGCAAAGTCTCCTGGCTTGTGATTGGCTCTGTTTCTGGCCGCCAAAAATCAAAACGGCGGGAGATGCCATTTTCTCGAGCTGGCGAAATAGTCGTCCGAGCAACGAGCAGTTGCGAGTAAGCTAATGCTCGAACGAGCATCAAGCTCGGACGAGTATGTTCGCTCATCTCTAGTAAGAACCCATCGGAGTGTTCTAGCTACAGTCCATGCAGCCTACTGAATGCTGATCTTGAAATTTTTACTAGGTTTATGGCCAATAGATTAGGTGACTGGCTCCAGCAGCTAATTCATAAAGATCAATTGGGATTCGTCAAGTTTAGGCAGGTAGGAGACAATACCCGTCGTACCATTGATTTGATCGATGTAGTCCGGAAAACTAAATCAGAAGCTCTGCTCCTTAGCCTGGATGCGGAGAAAGCTTTCGATCGTTTAACCCCTTAAGGACGCAGCCATTTTGTAGCTTAAGGCTCAGCCCGATTTTTTGGATTCGGACTTGCGTCGCTTTATATGGTTATAACTTTTGAACACTGTTACTTATCAAAACGATTCTGAGATTGTTTTTTCCCCACATGTTGTACTTCATTTTAGTGGTAAATTTTGGCAGATAAGTTTTGCGTTTATTTACAAAAAAAAGAAAATATGATAATTTTTTTGAAAAATTTGCCATTTTCGAAATTCTAAATCATTGCGTTTTCAGGCAGATAGATTTACCACCTAAATAAGTTGCAGAATAACATTTCCCATTTGTCTACTTTACATTTTCATAATTTCTGAAATGTCTGGATAATTTATTTTGATGTTACGCGGCTTACAAATAGAATAGCGCTTTTCCGGATTTTCAGAATTGACTATTTTAGGGATAAATACAGTTTTGAATGAAATTTTACATATTTAGCATCAAAACCCCCTATATAACCAACCCATTTTCAAATCTGCACCCCTCAAGCTATCAGAAACAGCTTTTACGAAGATTGTTAACCCCTTGAGATCTTCATAGTAATTGAATCAAAATGGGGGTGAAATTTAGAATGGTCATATTGTTCCCTTATACGTTCATTTAGCACTAAAATTTACACATTTCCAAAATATAAAAAGAGAAAACCCACCATACAATTTGTTCTGCAATTTCTCCTGAGTACAAAGACCCCCCACATGTGGCTGTGACTTGTTTTATGGGCGCACAGCGAGGTGCAGAAGGGAAGGAGGGCGCTGCAGCTGCCAGGATTTTAGTTTTCTCGTTGCCCCCTTTTGAAGGCTATAAAATTTTCGCTTTTTCGTTATTTGGGTCATGTGACGGCATTTTTTTTGCGGGATGAGATGCTTTTTCCATTGTTACCATTTTGGGGTTGGTATCACCTATTGTTGAAAATTTAGGAACTTTTTTTGAGGGCAGGAGTAGAAAAGCATCAATTCTGTACTGGATTTTTTACTTTTTTTTTTGTGGTGTTCACCGTATAGACTAATAATCATGTTATCTTTATTCTATGGGTTGATACGATTACGGGGATACCAGACATGAATATATTTTCTTACGTTTTACTAAATTTGTCAAACAAAACCCTAATGTGGGGAAAAATCTATCATTTATGTATTGCCGTCTTCCAAGTGGCATAACATTGTTACTTTTTTGGCTACGGAGCTGGTTGATGGCTTGTGTTTTGCGGGACATGTTGTACTTTGCACCAGTATCATGTCTGAGTACATATGGTTTTTTGATTGCATTTTATAGCATTTTTTGTGGGATTGAAAAGGTAAAAATCATAATTTTTGGAGGGTTTATACCAGTTTTTTTTTACGGCGTTTATCGTGGGGGTTCAATAATGATTTACTTTTATTCTACGGGTTGTTACGGACGCGGTGATACTATATATGTGGGGTTTGTGTTATGATTTAGACTTTTTTTGAGTTATATGTCTCTTTATATGTTTTGGGAATTTGGGGCATTTTTAGTGATTTATGACTTTATTTTTTTATTGAATAACTTTTTTTTTTTACTTTTTCACTTTTATACTATGGGACATGAAGAAGCAATCTTCTGATTGCTTCTTCATGATAATATTCTGCAATACTGATGTATTGCAGAGTATTATCAGTGTCAGCCTATACACTTGCATAGGCTGGCACTGTGCCAGTAAGATGACGTCACAGACGCCATCTTACTGGCAATTCTTGCAAGTAACTCTGGGGTCCAGATCGGACCCCAGAGTTACTATAGCAACGATCGGCGCCCCCCGAAAACGGTTCGGGGGGGGCGATCGTGGAGGAAGGACCCCCCAGATGCAGGTTAGATGCCGCGGTCGCGCTGACCGCGGCATTTAACGGGTTAAGCACCCGCGATCGGAGACAACTCCGATCGCGGGTGTTACACTGGGGTGCCGGCTATTAGTTACAGCCGGCACCCCGTGTTTCCCGATGCCGGTTCAGCTCTGATCCAGAGCCGAGCGGGCATAAGCGCCGTGGCGGATATATCCGCCACTGAGCGCTAAGTCACTGCGCTCCGTGGCGGATATATCCGCCACGGAGCGTGAAGGGGTTAAACTGTCATTTTATGTTTCGAACCATCGCTCGGTTTGGATTCCGTGGGCCCTTTCTGAAGGCCTTGCATGGTTTGTATACCTCACCTGAGGCACAAATTAGGCTTCCTCATGCCCACTTATCTATTCACAAAGGGACACGCAAAGGCTGCCCCCTAAACCCCCTACTGTATGTATTAAGTATTGAGCCTCTGGCAGCGCTTATCCGTAATAGCCCAGATGTTAGGGGTATCAGAGTGAGGGATAAACTGTTTAAAATTGACTTATTTGTGGACGATGTTTTGCTTATTATTACAGATCCCTTGATATCATTGCCAAACCTACATTCCATCATCACAGAATATAGCTTGATGTCCTGGTACAAAATAAACCATACTAAGTTGGAAGCTCTCCCTTTAAATCTATCTACCCCGATATTGCAATCCCTGAAAGTGAATTTCCACTACTCCTGGTGTAATTCCTCCCTTAAAGTGTAACCGTCATTTCAAAAAACTTTTTATATGTTGTAGGGCAGGTAATTTTAAGCCCTTTTGCAATTGGATTAGTTTCCCGAATCTTGCTCCTTCCTCTTGTATTCTGCAGACTTCCCCTAGATGGCAGTGACTGCTCAGATAGCTGTTACTATGGACATTCCATCTTCATAAAGAAGCCAGACTACGGAACAGGAGACACGCCCCCTCCCCCTGCAATCAGCTGATCACCTCATGGCTCAGTGCTGCAGCAGTCATGTGTCACAGCCATACCTTCCAACATTTGTGAAAGGGAAAGAGGGACAAAATGGCGGCACGCGTAAGCCACACCCCCAATCACTCCCTGGCCACGCCCCAAATTTTAGCCATATTATAATAATAAAAATCATCTCAATTTAAAAAAAAAAAAATACATACTCTCTTTGGGATTTGAACCCAGTACATGCAGTGTCCATGAACAATAATGACACAGCGCTTCAACCAACTGAGCTATAACCTCTGTGATTATCTAGATGTAGAATTTTGGTAACTAAGAACTATGACTACTGCTACACTGTGACACAGATTTAATGCTTTGGTATATAGGGAGGGATCTTCTCAGAAATTATTGTAATTATTGAGACTATTATTATTATTATTATTATTATTATGGAGATTATTATTATTATTATTATTGAGGTGATTATTATTATTTTTACTATTATTAATAATCGTCTCCATAATAATAAAAATAATAAAATTTATAATAATAATAATAGTTTCAATAATTAACATAAATAATCGCTGAGAAGATCCCTCTCTATATATCAGTGCAGTAAGTTTGTGTCACAATGTAACAGTGGAAGATAACACTTCTTAGTTACCAGAAATCCTCAGCCCTGTATCATTGGGCTTATAGCTTAGTTAGTTAAGCTCCTGTCTACAGTGCAGAGGGTCCCAGGTTCAAATCTCAGCCTGGGCCAAATTTTATTTAATTTAATTAAATGAAGAGCTTGTGTCTGGGGAAGCCCTGGAGACCATATATGGACAGATACTGATCTGACCTGATGACGTGGTCCCTGCTCTCTCCGCTAAGCCCGACACTTCTCTGAAAAGGATTCCCTGCCCGATGTCTGCTCTGGGGAACCCTAGGAGATGCAGTGACCATATATGGATAGAGATCTGAAGCTGATGACGTGGTCCCTGCTCTCCACTAAGCCCGACACTTCTCTGAAAAGGATTCCCTGCCCGATGTCTGTAGAAGCCATTCTGTACTATCAGTTCTGGCTTTCAAAGTTTTTACTATGGGGACACAGCGCCGGGACACAGCAGGACCTGGGGAGAAAATCCGTGACAATCTCATAGCTGCCAGTGACACGGGGCAGAGGTAAGAAAAACGGGACTTTCCCGGCAAAATCGGGACGGTTGGGAGCTATGGTCACAGCTCCAGCACTCTCATGTTCAGGGAGAAGCCTTAACTAATGTAATAACCAAGCACCTTCATCTTCTCTCTCCTCAGCTTTCCCTACCAGAAACAACAGCCCCCCCCCCTCCCCCATCACCTCACACAAGGAAGTGGCAGGAGACTCTCTACAAGTCTGCTAGCTCTGCCCTCATGTGCTGTGCTGCAGTGTTACTTAGATAGATATCAGATAGATAGATGTAAGATAGCTCTGGTGTGATTGGTCAGCAGCAGGCGCTTGTGATGAGGTGACAGGAGGAAGTTCCGCCTCCATCTTGCTGATTGTAGGTTTTTTGAGAGCTGGAAACCCTGGTTGCTATGGGCCAAAAAAGGTACTAAATGAGGACCGAGAGGCAAAATACTTTGGGGAATGATTCCCAGGGACACCTGGGGCAGAATTATGTATTTTAGTTTTTTTTGCTCAGAAAGACGGTTACACTTTAAATATCTAGGGGTTAGACTTACTCCCTCTGTATCCTCCTTGTATAAAGAAAATTTCCCTCCTTTAATCCTAGAAGTCAGGAAACAATTGCAGAACTGGCGCCCTCTATATCTCTCTCTTCTAGGGAAAATAGCGGCTATAAAGATGTCGCTCTTGCCAAAGTTTCTTTACCTATTTGAGACCCTCCCATTTCGGGTTTCGGTGGTTACCCTGCACAGGATCCAAGCAATGTTTCTTGACTTTCTATGGAACTCCAAAAGACACAGGATCCCCAAGACAGTGTTGATTGCGCCTAAAATTAAAGGTGGCCTGGGCCTACCTGACATAGCCTTATATTATTATGCGACCCATCTGCGTCATATAACCTCCTGGACCTCCCTGCTGGCCTTTAATAGGTGGACAGAGATAGAAAAACTCTGGATAGCTCCGACACATCCTAGTGCGTTAATATGGGGATCGTCACCGGACGTTCCTACTACATCCGTGTTGGCCCCAATGGCCTTCACCAGAGATATATGGCGCAGATGTCGCATTTGGTTCGCTTTAGCCATGCACAAATCCCCTCTGACCAACTTTCTGTATACGCCATGCCTACCGCAGAGCCTTGAGACAGAATTTGTGGAATTTTGGAAGCCCATGCAAGCGTTCCGCATTAGAGACCTAGCCCACACAACAACCAAACATCTACTTACTATTACTGATCTCTGTGCGGCATCTGGCCAATTTAACTCCTACCCTTTAATCTACTGATTTTGCCTTCAGACACTAGGTTCAACTTCAATACCACCCCTTACAGAATTTGAGCGGATCAGTCTGCGAAGTTCATCCTCTAAAGGTCTCATTTCTGACCTATATGCTCTTGTTCTGACCCAGTCGTACCCTGAGCCGTTTCGACACTCATATGCATATATGCAGAAGTGGGAGGGCTGGCTGGGGAGAGAGCTGCCAGAGTCCACCTGGAAGGCTATCTGAGACAGAGCCCCCAAAGGCTCGCTATCAGCATTATATAAGGAAAATCAATATAAACTTTTGATGCAGTGGTACCACACCCCCGCACTACTCCAAAAACTTAACTCGCAGATACCTGACATATGTTGGAAATGTGACGCTCCTGGAGCCTCTCTGTTTCATATTTTTTGGGACTGTCTACCTATACAACGCTTTTGGGACGATGTCCAAGTTATAATAGAAAAGATACTTGGAATTGATCTAGAGAAAGACCCAGTTGTTTTCCTGCTAGGTCTTCCACCTAAGGGGCTAGGAAAATCACATTCTAAATTACTCCTTCTCGTCCTTAGTGCCGCAAAGACTCTGATTTCGGCCTTTTGGAAACGGGCCGCCCCTCCCTCTCAAATGGATTTATGTGCATGCATACGCCATAAGCGGACATAGGAATCAATGACTGCCACTTTACAGGAAAGGTCGGATCACTTTACTAATGTATGGTCCCCTTGGGATGCGATAGGAGACAATCTTCCTTGAAGAGCAATATTTCTATTCACTTAAAGAAATATGTTAGGGTCTTTGCATAGTTTGACCCTCGGAGAAGTTTTTTTTTGTTTCTTTTCTCCTTCTCAGGTCTTTTTTCTCCCTGAATATTGTGATATTTGTGCCTATTCAATTTTATGAACATTGGTTGTCAGACATGATGTGAAATGTGGGTCTCCGAAAACCTACAGAGAACTATGAGTTCTTGGTTTTGGTCGGGTCTCTACCTGAAATATATGTAGCTATCACAAGACTTTTAACTGAAATAGTCTGGCGGGTCCTACGTGACCTGGATATAATTATTTAAACTGTGTATTGGATATCTCTTCATTTTCAATCATACTGAGACTGTTATTGCACATCTTTATTCAATAAAAAGTAAGTTGGAAAAAAAAAGAAAAGTTCCTCCCTATTAGAATGCCATGCTCGAGTATAGGCTTTGGGATACAGATTTCTGTGTGTCCCCCCTGTTCCTGAATCTGAGAAGTCCACAGCATTTTTGTGAAAATCTGCATCTGTAGTACAGTTTCTTCTCAGGCGGATAAAATGGCCCACAGGAATCCCAATTTTTAAATGTTCCGGGTAGAAACTTTCTAAATGTAAAAGGCTATTTGTAGCCGTGTTCTTGCGAAACAAATCCGTAATCAAGGAATTTCCTGCCACTGAGATCTTCAGATTTAAGAACTCCGCTGATGTATGTGAAAAATGAGGGGTCAATATTATGTTCCAAGGATTTATACGTAATTTAAGGAATGTAAAAATTCCTGACAAGAAAACAATGATCCATTCCATATTAGGAGGATAAATCTATCTATAAAATGAAACCATGAAAATCATCCCTTGGATACACGTGTGCTCACTCCCACCAACAACACCATTGGGCCCTTTTTGGTCCATCATAATTTGTTACCTTTATGTACCCCTACATGCACGATTTGAAACTTCTTGAAACTCCTCTCCTGTCTGTAATATTATTGGTTTACCTTCTTTAAAGAAATGAATAGGCTACTAAATGCAATGTATAGGCTACTAAATGCAATGTATCCACAAAGTTGGCTGTTCTCACTCCTAACTTCTGGAGTGTCACGGATCGCGGGTGCACCCGTGCCTGCTGCCACTGTCCCCGCTCCCCTAGGTCCATACTCACCTCTACTGGCTCCGGATTCCGCGACGGTCCCGTCCTTCCTCCGTAGGCCACTCTCCTGCTTCTTGCCAAAGCAGCACACTCCCGATGCTAGGGCACGCGCCCGACCCTCCAGGAATTTAAAGGGCCAGCGTCCTCCTAATTGGTGCTGGCATTCTCTGCTCTGCTATATAGCCTGGCGACTCCCAGCATCCCCTGCCGGATCTTCAGGTCATTGTGCTGAGAAAGCCTCCTGAGCGTTTCCAGATGCCTCCAAGTTTCCTCAGCGTTTCCATATGCCTCCGAGTTTCCTGAGCGTTTCCAGACACCTTTGTGATTCCTGTGGTGTTCCAGTGTTCCTTTGGTGGTCCTGTATTTCCGTGGCAGTCCTGTAATCCTGTGGTGGTCTTGTAATCCTGTGGCAGTCTTGTATCCCAGTGGTCTTCCTGAGGTCCTGCCAGCTGTCCTTCCTTAGGTCCTGCCAGCCATCCTTCCTGAGGTCCTCCCAGCCGTCCTTCCCGAGGTCCTGCCAGCCATCCTTCTTGAGGTCCTGCCAGCCGTCCTTGCCAAGGTCCTGCCAGCCATCCTTCCGATGTCCGGACTGCTGTCCGGCCATCCTGAGGTCCTGCCTTACCGTGTTCCTGCTTTCCCGTGGTCCAGGGAGTCCACAGACTTTAGCCTCAGAGACTCTTCCTGCACCCCAGTGCGTGACATGGAGCCTCTGCATAAATGTCTTGGTGACCACTGGATTTAATTGACCTTCAATTCCTGGATTTGCCTTCTCCCTGATGGACCCTCGTCACACATTGCTTATGGGGAAACCTGACTATGTGTCGACCATCTTTCATCTACCTTTGGCAATTGACTTATACCTGACCAGTTTTAGACTTTGTTCTAGACTTTGTTTAGACTGTTCCTACACAACGGTCTTTTATGTTATCTTTTGTAATATGTCGGCATTTGGCAGTTGTATTGGCTTATATTGTGACATGACTGGATATTACTTTCATGACTATAGCTTGGCAGGATAAGTATGGGTGTCCCTACATTCCCACTCACATAATCTAGTTTGTTTCAGGCTCCAGGGGAAGAGGACCCCCTGGACCACCGCGGACGAGGATGTAAGCCGACACCTGGGACCAGAGTCTAAGTGGCACCCGGTTTTCACCATAGCCCGCAGACAAAATTGGGTTGGTCTTGCTGCGGCGTGGTACCACCTTTGTCCGCAGTGGCAGCCAAGGCGAGGTATAGAAATGGCAGGTAGGTTTGTGGTCAGGGACAGGCGGCACAGGTTTGACATCAGAGGCTAAGCAGAAGGTCAGGGCTGGCAGCAGAGGAGCGTAAACGGGAACAGGTCTGGGGTCACAATGGGAAATCAAAACACGAGCACAGTTCAGCAATACAAGCTCTCTCAAAGGCATTCAGCACAAAGATCCGGCAGGGTGTGTGGGTAGTGGCTGGGTTAAATAGAATTCTGGGTAAGGCCAGCACCAATTAATGGTGTGCTGGCCCTTTAAATCTTCTAAAGCCGATGTGCAGGCACTGTAGGAGACAGGGACACGCACACATGCCTGAGGACCCGGGAGGAGGAACGAGAACGAGTAAGTAATTGTGTAACGGAGAGGGGGGCACGTGAAGGGGTATGGGTGAGCCCACAACCCGAGACATGGGTCATGGGACCACATGTGACAGTATCCCCCTCCTCGGCCTCCCCCTCTTCTTGGACTGGAGAAATCTCTGCAGGAGATCATGGTTCAGGATATCTTCCTCAGGTTCCCAAGATCTCTCCCGAACCCCTTTGAGTCAACCAAGAAGAACCGTTCAGGCAGAAGCTTGTAACAAGGAAAGGCGAGTCTGCTCACATATCCATATTCTATACAGAAAACAATGGACCTTATTGTCATGGCAGGGATTAGACTCAGAGGAAATATTTTACAAAACTGCCTTTGGGCAGTCAAGATTAACCCATATCCGGACAAACGAAAAAATAAAGTAAAACATCACTTTTATTAGGGATTCTTAAAAAAGATTGCACTATATTACAAGCTGTTGTGGCACAAACCACTAGATGCACAGGACTAACAGTGGATTAAAAGCACAGTGTGAACTGGGTCATAGGCAGTTTGCAGGTGGTCAGTGGTATGAAATGTGAGTTAGTGGGCACAATACGGGGTCCATATCCACCTATAATACTTGCTATAAGTCCACTATTGGCCAGATAAAGAGGACTGTCCTAAGCAGTATTGTCTGCTACAGTAATGTATCTTATTGTATGGATTAGAGCCCTAAAATGACCACCTAGACCATGAATAACAGTGTTGCCTGTACTGCCCCAGCAGGGGCCGCTGTAGTAGCAGGCTGTATTGTTATAAATACTGTATGGAGATCCTAGTCCTATCGTTAGAGATATAGTGGACTGAACGGTCTAGGTGTGATCTAGGTCTGATACTATCTATCCCTATTGCAACTGATGGTATTATAATTATTACCACTGCCTGCCTAAAATTCTGCCACACTGCTGATTAAAATTTTGTTTGAAAAATTTTAATCAGCAGTGTGGCAGAATCTTAGGCAGGCAGTGTGAATGTGAGATATTGTGCCCACTATCTCACATTTCATACCACTGACCACCTGCAAACTGCCTATGACCCAATTCACACTGTGCTTTTAATCCACTGTTAGTCCTGTGCATCTAGTGGTTTGTGCCACAACAGCTTGTAATATAGTGCAATCTTTTTTAAGAATCCCTAATAAAAGTGATGTTTTACTTTATTTTTTCATTTGTCCGGATATGGGTTAATCTTGACTGCCCAAAGGCAGTTTTGTAAAGTATTTCCTCTACTCACATATCCCATACCAATTCCTCAACAGCAGGGACATCTGAGGACACAAGCAGAGGAAGAGGAGGGCATGGATGCAGTCCATAATTGATGAAAAATGGAGCAGAGCCTGCAGATGATGAATACAAGGCGTTATAAGAACCAGTGGTCCTGACCGGAGGAAACAAAATGACGGAGATAGCAGCCCAGAGTCTGCTTTACTCTCTCCACCTGACCATTAGACTGTGGGTGATAGGCAGAGGAAAAGTCCAATTTTACCTGGAGCTGGGTACAGAGGGATCGCCAGAACTTAGAAACAAACTGAACCCCAGATTAGAAATGATGTGCTGGGGAAGTCCATGGAGCTGAAAGATGTGTTGGAAGAACAGAATGGCAAGGTGTGGAGCAGACGGCAGACCTGGCAGGGGAACAAAATGGGACATTTTTGAAAACTGGACGGTTACCACCCAGATGATGGTTGCTTGTGGAGGGCAGAAGGTCTGTGATGAAATCCATAGCCACATGAGTCCATAGGCAGGTGAGTATAGGCAACGGCTGAAGAAGACCAGCAGGTTTCAGACAAGATGGCTTATTTCAGGCACAGGAAGCAACGAGAGAGCATCAGCCTTGATGTTCTTTTCAGCCAGATGGAAGTGAATAAGAAAACTGAAGCTGGAAAAGAAGAGCTTGACATGGGTTGAGTCACTGAACAGTCTAGAGATAGAGGAGATTCTTGTGATCTGTGTATATACCTCCCTCCAGGAGGTAACGCCAGCCAAGTTTGATCGCCAGCAGTTCTTGGAGTAATTCCTCTCTGTGGAGGAGAGAGTCTTTGAGAAAGAAACACAAGTGAGGGTTCGGACTTTGGGTCCTTTCTGTGTGAGCACCGCCCCAGCACCCACTGAGGAGGCATCCACTTCCAGATGGAATGGCTTCTTGGTATCAGGCCAAGAACTGGGGCTAAAGCAAAGGCATACTTTAGCTTAGTGAAGGCTTCTTCTGCTGTTGAAGGCTAGAGTTGAGGGTTGGCGCCCTTCTTTGTGAGTGCCACAATAGGAGACACCAGAGAGGAGAAGTGCAGGATGAACTGCCGGTAGTAATTTCAAAGCCCAGGAACCTCTGTGGACGAGGCCCTTAAAGAACAGCAGAAAGCTTGGCAAGATCCATCTGGAGGCTTCTGTCGGGGACAAAAATTGGCATTTCTCAAGCTTGGCGTAAAGGAAATTGGCCCTTAAACGACTGAAGACTTGACGTCCGTAGGACTGGTGGGACTCAAGATCCAGAGAGAACAATCGCCAAGATAAACTACGACACAGGTATATAGCAAGTCTCTAAAGATGTCATTAACAAATTCCTGGAAAATGTCTGGCGTGTTACACAGTCCGAATGGCATCATCAGGTACTCGAAGTGTCCATCACGCGTATTAAAAGCAGTCTTCCATTCATCTCCCTCGCAGATACGGATGAGGTTGTAGAGCCCACGAAGGTCCAGTTTGGAGAAGATGTTGGCTCCACGTATACGCTCAAACAGGTCAGTGATCCATGGCAAGGGATAATGGTTCTCAACCTGAAGAAACCTGCACCAGCCGGAGAGGAGGATTTACGTATGAACCCCTTCTGCAGGTTCTCCCTGATGTAGTCCGACATAGCTGCAGTCTTGGGCAAAGAGATTGGATACAACCGGCCCTGAGGAGGAGATGTACCCAGCAGTAGATCGATGGGACAGTCGTAGGGATGGTGCGGTGGTAAAGTCTCTACTTGCTTCTTTGAAAAGATGTCTGCAAAGACCCTCCAGAGGCTTGGGAACCATGGAAGAGAGCATGACTGGTACTGGATGGGGAATCACCATGCAGCAAGACTGGCAGTCAGGTCCCCAACAAAGAGCTGCAACCATGGTAGACCTAAGAGGAGGGAAGACGTGGACCGAGGTAGCACATAGAAGGACAGCCTCTCTTTATGTAGAGCAACGACTTGCAATTACAAGGGCTCAGTGCAGTACCAGATCGGATAAAATTTTGCAGCAGACAGAGGAGATGACCAGAGGCTTCTCAAGCCGGACCACAGGGAAGTAATGCTGGGAGACCAGAGAGGCACCCACAAAGTTTCCTGCAGAGCTGGAATCCAGAAAGGCCGAAATCTGGAGCTGAGCAAAACAGGAAGTTGCAGATGTGAAAAAAGCTGTATTCACACCTAGAGACGCTTCTCCCAGGAACATGAGGTGCGAGCGCTTCCCGGACACTGAGGACGGACTTGACAGGCCTGAAGAAAATGTTCCGGGCTGGCACAGTAGAGGCAGAGGTTATTCTGACATCTCATGGAACGTTCCTGAGAAGGCAGCCGAGCTCTGTTCACCTGCATCGATTCCTCTGGAAGTGTCACAGCAGTGGGCAGAAGCGGCCTTTGAAATGCAAGGGCCAAGCGAGGCAAATGATGAATACCAACAAAAGATATCCCAGTACCTTATGTACTCGTCCTACTACTAACAAATAAACACCAACAAAAGATATCCCAGTACCTTATGTACTCGTCCTACTACTAACAAATAAACATTATCCCAGTACCTTATGTAATCCACTTTGTTTTCATGTATATACATGTTCTGCACATGCACTTTGACGACACTGGTCTTTTTGACCCTTGCAGTTTGTTCACTTCTCATTTTCAGCATTTTAGTAGTTTTGACACACTTTGTTTGGTGTGCACTTTCATGCGTATACATCAGGTCTGGTATATACACTTCACCATTATTCCTCACCATGTTTTTAATCATGTTACTTAGAATGAGTCAATTGGTCTGCATCAGCCCTATTTAATGTTTACTGTTGAATCTACACTGTACTTTAACTTACTATAGTATGAATTAGTGATACGGTTCGCACAATCTTAGTCCAATGTTTACATGAGTGGTCCAAGCACTTTAGTTAAAATTAAATATATTTCAAGTATGAATTATATTATTGCACTTTAGTACATTACTTAATATATTCCAGGTATGAATTATATTATGGTTATTTGGATATATGGAGCCATACCCATTCTATTTATGCTCTTTAATCACTGCCCTTACCTTCGCCAGGCTCCAAGATGGCGGCGGGATGCGCATCATTTTGGCGCATGCGCGCATCTTGATGGCGGCGTGGGACTTCCGGTCACAATGATGCGCAAATCCTGTGCATCACTCGTCTCCCGGAACCTGGCCCCGCCTCTGGACGGCGCGTGTGGAGACTGCGATGATGCGCTAAATCACTCACCTGCGGTCCATCTTGTCCTGTACCTCCATTGGCCCCAAGGTATTTCTTTAGTCTAAGCTGGGGATATATATACTGGGCACCTACCACACCACAGCACACCCCCTAGAGGAAGCGACGGCGAAACGCGCATCGGGGTGCTGTGGCGGTGGTCAGAATTACTACCTTTACAACTGTTGGCTACTTATTACACCCTGGTGGGTTATACTATTGGTTATAGCCTGATTTTGTGTATACTGGTGTTTGTTATTCTGGATGTATTTAACATATATTGCATTATTTATGACCACCGCCACATCTTTTGTGGTTTTTATGTGTGTGTTTTTTAACCGTATGTTTTTTGATGGCCGATTAAATAAAGTTACATTGGAATTTTGAATTGAGTATGTAATTATGTGATTTATTATTTATTCAGTTACTGAGGCATCCTATATACTCCCATTGGTATTGCAAGCGAGGCAAATGTTGGACCCGGAGTTGTGGTTTTTCAAGATGCTGTTCCTCCGGGTGTTCCAAAAAACTGGCCAGAGTGGCCAGAGAGATGAGACCACTCAGAGTAGACAGCAGGTCTCACGTTGACAGCTCGTCTTTAATTTGTCCAGAGAGTCCTTTTTTAAAGGTTGTAATCAGAGCTGCTTCATTCCATGGCAGCATCGGGCCTGAGTACAGAACTGAACTGCATAGTTACCTACAGATAAGTCTCCCTGGCGCAGGTTCAGCAGTGCAGTCTCAGCTGAAGACGCCTGTGCAGGTTCCTCAAAGACAGACTGAAAAGAGGAGTAGCTCATGCCAGAGAGGAAGCTGATGATAAATGCCACCTTAGACTGTCCCGAGATGAACTGCGTAGGCATAAGCTCTATATGCAGGGAGCACTGGATGATAAAGCCCCTGCACAACTTAGGCTCCCCATCATACTTTGATGGCATGGAAAGTCTCAACCTGCGTTCCGCGGCAGACAGGCCAACCATTTTAGCGGAAGAAGTCGTAGGAACCTGGCACTGTTGCTGAGTAGCGATCATCTGCTGAAGCATGGCTGTCACTTATCCAAGCTGTTGATCTTGTGTGGCAATCTGCTGGGATTGCTGGACCACAACGGTGGTAAGATCATCCAATTCAGGAAGCCGAACCTTACGGGGTCCATGGCCGGATCTAACTGTTAGGCTGTAGGGGCAGTGGACCACCTGGATCACTGCGGACGATAATGTAAGCCGACACGCGCGCGCACGGCCGAGGGCCCGGAAGCAGGAGCGAGAATGGGTTAGTAGTTGTGGAGTGGAGCGGGGGCACATGGAGGGGCAAGGGTGAGCCTGTGACCCAAGACAGGATATTACTTCTAACATATTATTTTGCACTATTACTGATTGGTATTATTTGGCTTACTATATTCTGATATTTTAAAAAGATATTATTTTTATGCGACAACTTATATGGGGACATTGTTAGAAATACTTTGGTTGTCAGCCTTAACAACCTAATACGGGTCGGTAACACCAAAATCATAATTTTCTAATATATGTTTGGACTAAATTGAATTCATGAATATACGCCGAAACATATGTTTGCGCCGAAATTATAAAATTATGAAATGTAAAATGGTCAAATTTTGTCAGTTATATGTTTATAACATTTCCAAAAGATAAAAAGAGAAAATCCACCTTAAAATTTGTTATGCAATTTCCCCAAAGATCCCCCACATGGGGTCATTACTTGTTTTATGGGCGCACAGCGAGGCAAAGAAGGGAAGGAGCCCTGCAGCTGCCAGGATTTTAGTTTCCTCATTGGCACCTTTTGTAGGCTATAAAAGTTTAGCTTTTTCGTTATTGGGGCCATGTGATGGCATTTTTTTTTGTGGGATAAGATGTTTTTTCCAGTGTTACCATTTTGGGGTTGGTATCCCCTATTTTGGAAAATTTCTGAACTTTTTTTTTAGGTCGAGGAGTAGAAAAGCATCCCTTTTGTGGTGATCACTGTATAGCCATAATCATGTTATCTTTCATGTTATTCTATGGGTTGATACAATTATGGGGATACCAAACTTTTTTTTACCATTTTTTTTAATGTTTTACTAAATAAAACCTTAATGAGGGGAAAAATCTATCATTTTTGCATCTCTGTCTTCCATGTGGCAAAGCATTTTTTCTTTTTTGGCTACAGAGCTGGTTGATGGCTTGTTTTTTGCGGGACATGTTTTACTTTGCAAGAGTATCATTCTGGAGTACATACCGTATATACTCGTGTATAAGCCGAGTTTTTCAGCACAAAAAATTTGCTGAAAAACCTAATCTCGGCTTATACACGAGTTAATAAAAAAAAATACACGAGTTAATAAAAAAAAAAATTAATACTCACCCTCCGGCTCCCGGTCCTCGGCGTTGGCTCCTGGTCCTCGGCGGCAGCTCCCGATCCTCTGCGGCGGCTTCTCTCTTCTATCTTCATGTGCCGGCAGTCGCGTCTATGCGACTTGCCGGCGGGTGCACAATATGATGTAGTGGTGTCGCCGCTGATGACGCCATCAGCGGCGACACCGCCGCATCGCACTGTGCGCCCGCCGGCAAGTCGCATGGACGCGACTGCCGGCACGTGAAGATAGAAGAGAGAAGCCGCCGCAGAGGATCGGGAGCTGCCGCCGAGGACCAGGAGCCGCCACCGAGGACCGGGAGCCGCCGCCGAGGAACGGGAGCCGCCGCCGAGGAACGGGAGCCGCCGCCGAGGACCGGGAGCCACCACTAAGCATCAAAGGTGAGTATCGTCGGAGGGTGAGTATTAAGTTTATTTTTTTTATTATTCGCTAGGCATACTGAGGGCAGGCTGTATACTTTTTGGGGAAGGCTGTATACTTTTTTGGGCAGGCTGTATACTTTTTGGGGGCAGGCTGTATACTTTTTGGGGGCAGGCTGTATACTTCATGGGGGCAGGCTGTATACTTCATGGGGGCAGGCTGATTGTATACTACTTGGGACAGGCTGTATACTACAGGGGCTGGCTGGTTGTATACTACACCCTCGGCTTATACTCGAGTCAATAGGTTTTCCCATTTTTTTGTGGTAAAATTAGGGGTCTCGGCTTATACTCGGGTCGGCTTATACTCGAGTATATACGGTACATTTTTTTATCACTTTTTATTGAATTTTTGTTGGATTAAATAGGTAAAAATAATAATTTTTGGCGTTTTTTGTTTTCTTTTACAGCGTTTATCACACAGGTTCCATAATTATTTACTTGTTTCAGACGCTGTGATACTCTATATATGTGTTTTTTTAATGATTTAGACATTATGGGGCACATTTACTAAGGGTCCGAACACTGCATTTTCATCGGGTTTCCCGACTTTTTACCGTTTAGCCCGGAATTGCCCAGGTTTTTGGTGCACGCAATCGGATCGTGGCACATTGGCGCCGGCTTGCATGCGACACAAATCGGGGGTGTGGACGTCGGACAACCTGACTGATTCGGACAAACTGCGGAATTTAAAAACCAAAATGTGCCGCAAGATCAGCACTGACATGCACCGGAAAGAAAAGGTGAACTCCGGCGGACCTCAGTGGGGGAAGCGTCACATGCAGGAAATTTGACGCACAATCTTAGTGAATCGCAGCAGACCCAAATCCTCGTCGGACATTCTGGATCGGTGGTGTCAATGGGACAGGTAAGTAAATGTGCCCCTATATGCCTCTTTATATGTTTTGGGGCTTATGGGCAAATTTATTGATTTATTAATTTATTTTTTATTGTATAGCATTTTTTTACCCTTTTTATTACTTCCACCATGGGACATGAACAAGCAATTATCTGATTGCTTGTTCATGATAATACTCTGTAATACTGATTTATTGCAGGGTATTAGCTGTGCCAGCCTATGCACATGCATAGGCTGACAGTGTGCCTTTAAGATTACGTCATAGACGCTATCTTACAGGCACTGCCTGCAGGCAGCCCTGGGTCCTGATCGGACCCAAGGTCTGCCATGCACCGGCCCTGGTGCAGAGCTGAAACGGCATTGGCTCAGGGCCATACTAGTACTGCACTGAGCGGCAATAGTGAGAGCCTGAGCTGTACTAGTACGGAGCTGAGTGCTAGGGGGTTCAGAAGTGAGAGCAACAGACAAGACCAAAAGAGAAAAGTTGCAAGAGCTAATTTAAAAACTAATTACCATTGTCGATAGACAAAATGGATAAACAGGCAGACAAACCAAGGGCTCAGAATATACCAGATAGAAGCAGCTATTCTATAATAAATATAACAATCACAGAGAATAGATTGCAGGGACCTTTTGTGTGATGTCAGAATCCAAAAGGAGTCTGTTTATCACAGCAGGTTAACTGTTAGGCCTCTTTCACACTTGCGTTGCAGATCACGTCAAGGTCTGATCAGGGTACGATCAGGGTTTAGTCAGTGAAAAACTGACATTAGAGTTCAATCAGTTTTCAGTCAGAGTTTGTTCAGTATTAGAGATGAGCGAACATACTCGTCTGAGCTTGATGCTCTTCGAGCATTAGCGTACTCGCAACTGCTCGGTGCTCATACGAGTATTTTACGAGAAAATCTCACGGCGATAAGATTTTTGGCGGCCAGAAACAGAGCCAATCACAAGCCTCACGTGGTACACTTACATGTCGATAGCAGTGGTTGGCTGGCCTGATCAGGTGACCCTGGAATATACTAGTCCCTGCCTGCGCTGCTCGGATCATTCTCTGTCTGGATGCCGTTAGGGAAAGAGCTGCTGCTAGTCAGGGATAGCGTTAGGGTGTTCTAGTAGATTACTGTTAGGCAAGAGTGATTCTAAAAGAACCTTACTGTTAGGCAGGAGTGATTCTCCAAGAACCCAACAGCCCTTGTTAGGGCTACATTAGCGTTTTTCGAAAGTTAAAGTGACAGACTCAGTCACAGGACAAAATCTTTTTGTGTGCTGTCAGTGTAGGTTAGAAACTAGCCATAGCAATCATCTTCCGTGGTTGCCGTCTGATTTCTTCTGCACGTTTTGTTCTATACAAAAACACAAAAAACAACAAAAAAATGAAAAAAACACCCCCCAAAACACACACACAAAAATTACAGTTTATATTTCTGTTTTGTCTATAAAATAGACTTTAACTTTGAAAATGTTGAACCCGTGGGCTAGGGGTAGAGGACGAGGGCGTGGGCGTCCAAATACTGCAGGGGTTAGAGGCAGTGGTCCTGGGTGGGGTGAGACACCACCTGCTGATGAGGGAGCATGGGAACGCCGCAGAGCTACACTCCCTAGCTTCATGTCTCAAGTTACTGGGACTCGTGGTAGAGCACTGTTGAGGCCAGAACAGTGTGAACAGGTGATGTCGTGGATTGCGGACAATGCTTCAAATAATTTGTCCACCAGTCAGTCTTCCACGCAGTCCACCCATGTTACCCAAGTGAGCACTCCTCCAGCTCCTCCACCTCACCCTCCTTCCTCCAGTCTTTCCCCTCCCAGGAAAATTTGGCATTTGATCCGGCATACTTTGAGGAACTGTTTTCTGGACCCTTCCCAGAGTCACAAACCACTTGTCAGGTTGCTGCTGAGCTCTTTCCCGATTCCCAGGTTTTACACCGGTCGCAGTTTGTGGGTCATGATGACATTGTTGACGTAGTGGAAGAAGTGTGTAAATAGGTGTCGAACGATGAGGAGACACGGTTGTCAGACAGTGGTGAAGTTGTATTCAGGGCAGGAAGTCCGAGGGGGGAGCAGACTGAGGGATTGGAGGATGATGAGGTGACAGACCCAAGCTGGGTTGATAGGCTGGGTGAAGACAGTGCTTGTGAGACGGAGGCGAGTCCTATACGAGAACAGGTTGGAAGAGGCGGTGGTGGGGCCAGACGGAGAGGCAGGGCCAGAGCTGGTGCATCAGCACCAAATGTTTCACGTAGTGAAGCTCCCGTGGTGAGGGCTAGATTTTCTAAAGTCTGGAGGTTCTTTAAAGAAACAGCGGATGACCGACAGACTGTGGTGTGCAAACTGTGCCACACCAGGATCAGCAGGGGTTCCACCACTACTAGCTTAACCACCACCAGTATGCGCAGGCATAAACACCCCACTCAATGGAACCAAGGCTGTTCACCTCTGGCCAGGCCCACCACTGCTCCTTCCCCTGTGTCATTTGCTGCCTCTGCTAGTCAGGCCCCCGCCCAGGACCCCGGCACAAACAAATCTTGCTCGAAAACCACACCTTCGCCTCCAAAATTCTTCACAGTACCCTCCATACGCAGCGTTCAGCTGTCTATATCCAAGACGCTGGAGTGCAAGAGGAAATACAGTTCAACCCACCCACACGCCCAAGCCCTCAGTATCCCCATCTCCTCATTACTGAGCCTGGAGATTCTGCCCTATAGGCTTGTAGAGACCGAGGCCTTTTACAGCCTTATGGCGGCGGCCCCGCCTCAGTATTTGGTCCCCAGCCGCCACTACTTTTCCCGATGTGCCGTCCCAGCACTGCACCAGCACGTGTCAGACAACATCATCCGTGCCCTGACCAACATCGCTTCTGACAAGGTCCACCTAACCACGGACAAGTGGATGAGTGCAGCCGGGCAGGGCCACTATGTTTCATTGACGGCAAATTGGGTTAACTTGGTGGAGGCTGGGACCGACTCTGACCCTGGGGCCGCTCATATACTGCCCACGCCGAGGATTGAGAAGCCTACTTCAGTCACGATCTCTCAGGCCTACTATACCTCCTCCTCCCACTGCTCCTCCACCTCCTTCTCCGAATTACCATCCGTGGGCATGGCGCCATCAGTCTGTAGCTTTAGGCGCAGCAGCAGTGCAGTCGCTAAGCGATAGCAGGCAGTGCTCAAACTGCTGAGCCTAGGCAATAAGAGGCACACCGCCCAAGAGCTATTACAGGGCATCATGGCGCAGACCGAGCTGTGGCTGGCACCACTGAACTTGAAGCCAGGCATGGTTATGTGTGACAACGACCGTAACCTTGTGGCGGCTCTTTTTTTAAAGAAATCTTATTGTCGCATTACAGACAGTTTGTAAAGTTTTGATTTTGAATCATCATAGCGCTAACAATTTGGTGTAGCACCTGAAGCTGAAGAAAGAAATGAGCAGGCACCTCTTGAATAGACATGTTTTAACAAAACACAAGATGGCCGATAATGTTTATGGGAGTAGCAAGAGCATTTACTCCTTTTTTTTGATAAGCATCTTTGCGGGGCAGTCATTTCTCTGCTTTCTTGTGCCATCTGTGCTCATTTTTCCAAGCACTATTTCCACTTTTGGCTTTTACACTCCCGCCAATGCTGCTTTTCTTCTGCAGTTGTTCCATGAAATCTATGCCTTTAAGAAGGTGTTTAAGCAACGTTGGAGCTGTTGAAAACGTCCTGCTTTTAATCACTGGCAACTTTTGCAGTTCCCCGAAATTGTGTTGTTATTGCACACTACCTTGTCGCTACATACTGTTGACACAGTATTGGGCAATGAACTGCCTGAGAGACAGAGGCAGGGGCAGCATCAGGCCAGGGGATGTAGCTCAGTGGTAGAGTGCAAACTTTGCATGTGTGAGGCCCCAGGTTCAATCCCTGGAATCTCCTTTCACATCTTTTGGATACCTGAAGAAAACCATTCTGTTTCCCATCGGCCCAACACTTCAATATGTTTCCACCGACAGTCAATATAATCCATTCCTCAAGTCAAAAGAACAGCAAATCTTGTTTGATATGTAAAGCACAATGAGCTTCAATCCATCACCGCCTTCTCTGCCCCTGGTTAAAAAGCCCCAAAATTCACAAACTACTTATCTGCTTAATGCGCACACCTTCTGGGTCGCTTTTCAAAAATGTTTCTGGCCCCCAGCAAACAGTATCTTGTGTGGGGATGTAGCTCAGTGGTAGAGCGCTCGCTTCGCATGTGTGAGGCTCCGGGTTCAATCCCCGGCATCTCCATTGGTGGGTTTTGTGCACCTAGTTTAAATCACTTGCTGTCCCTCACCGTGTAGAAATTTACACAGATCTTCCGTTGAAAGGCTTCCTTTTAAAACACATTGGCCTTTGGAATTGCTGCTCACTTGACAAGTGCACTGTTGGCTTATGGCAGGTACGGGCGTCAAGCAAGAACATCTGTATGTCTTTTCACGCAGTAGCTTCTACCATAGCCAACACTTTCAAACGTACAACCTTTTCATTTATTTCTTTTTTTGGAGAAATCTTATTGTCGCATTACAGACAGTTTGTAAAGTTTGGATTTTGAATCATCATAGCGCTAACAATTTGGTGTAGCACCTGAAGCTGATGAAAGAAACGAGCAGGCGCCTCTTGAATAGACATGTTTTAACAAAAAACAAGATGGCCGATATTGTTTATGGGAGTAGCAAGAGCATTCACTCCTTTTTCTCGGTAAGCATCTTTGCGGGACAGTCATTTCTCTGCTGTCTCGTGCCATCTGTGCTCATTTTTCCAAGCACTATTTCCACTTTTGGCTTTTACACTCCTGCCCATACTGCTTTTCTTCTGCAGTTGTTCCGTGAAATCTATGCCTCTAAGAAGGCGTTTAAGCAACGTTGGAGCTGTTGAAAACTTCCTGCTTTTAATCACTGGCAACTTGTGCAGTTCCCTGAAAATGCGTTGTTATTGCACACTGCCTTGTCGCTACATACTGTTTCCACAGTATTGGGCAATGAACCTCCTGAGAGACAGAGGCAGGGACAGCAACAGGCCAGGGGATGTAGCTCAGTGGTAGAGTGCACGCTTTGCATGTGTGAGGCCCCGGGTTCAATCCCCGGCATCTCCATTCACATCTTTTGGATACCTGAAGAAAACCATTCTGTTTCCCATCGGCCCAACACTTCAATGTGTTTCCACCGACGGTCAATATAATCCATTCCTCAAGTCAAAAGAACAGCAAATCTTGTTTGATATGTAAAGCACAATGAGCTTCAATCCATCACCGCCTTCTCTGCCCCTGGTTAAAAAGCCCCAAAATTCACAAACTACTTATCTGCTTAATGCGCACACCTTCTGGGTCGCTTTTCAAAAATGTTTCTGGCCCCCAGCAAACAGTATCTTGTGTGGGGATGTAGCTCAGTGGTAGAGCGCACGCTTCGCATGTGTGAGGCCCCGGGTTCAATCCCTGGCATCTCCATTGGTGGATTTTGTGCACCTAGTTTAAATCACTTGCTGTCCCTCACCGTGTAGAAATTTACGCAGATCTTCCGTTGAAAGGCTTCCTTTTAAAACACATTGGCCTTTGGAATTGCTGCTCACTTGACAAGTGCACTTTTGGCTTATGGCAGGTACGGGCGTCAAGCAAGAGCATCTGTATGTCTTTTCACGCAGTAGCTTCTACCATAGCCAACACTTTCAAACGTACAACCGTTTCATTCATTTCTTTTTTTGGAGAAATCTTATTGTCGCATTACAGACAGTTTGTAAAGTTTGGATTTTGAATCATCATAGCGCTAACAATTTGGTGTAGCACCTGAAGCTGATGAAAGAAACGAGCAGGCGCCTCTTGAATAGACATGTTTTAACAAAAAACAAGATGGCCGATATTGTTTATGGGAGTAGCAAGAGCATTCACTCCTTTTTCTCGGTAAGCATCTTTGCGGGACAGTCATTTCTCTGCTGTCTCGTGCCATCTGTGCTCATTTTTCCAAGCACTATTTCCACTTTTGGCTTTTACACTCCTGCCCATACTGCTTTTCTTCTGCAGTTGTTCCGTGAAATCTATGCCTCTAAGAAGGCGTTTAAGCAACGTTGGAGCTGTTGAAAACTTCCTGCTTTTAATCACTGGCAACTTGTGCAGTTCCCTGAAAATGCGTTGTTATTGCACACTGCCTTGTCGCTACATACTGTTTCCACAGTATTGGGCAATGAACCTCCTGAGAGACAGAGGCAGGGGCAGCATCAGGCCAGGGGATGTAGCTCAGTGGTAGAGCGCACGCTTTGCATGTGTGAGGCCCTGGGTTCAATCCCCGGCATCTCCATTCACATCTTTTGGATACCTGAAGAAAACCATTCTGTTTCCCATCGGCCCAACACTTCAATGTGTTTCCACCGACGGTCAATATAATCCATTCCTCAAGTCAAAAGAACAGCAAATCTTGTTTGATATGTAAAGCACAATGAGCTTCAATCCATCACCGCCTTCTCTGCCCCTGGTTAAAAAGCCCCAAAATTCACAAACTACTTATCTGCTTAATGCGCACACCTTCTGGGTCGCTTTTCAAAAATGTTTCTGGTCCCCAGCAAACAGTATCTTGTGTGGGGATGTAGCTCAGTGGTAGAGCGCACGCTTCGCATGTGTGAGGCCCCGGGTTCAATCCCTGGCATCTCCATTGGTGGATTTTGTGCACCTAGTTTAAATCACTTGCTGTCCCTCACCGTGTAGAAATTTACGCAGATCTTCCGTTGAAAGGCTTCCTTTTAAAACACATTGGCCTTTGGAATTGCTGCTCACTTGACAAGTGCACTGTTGGCTTATGGCAGGTACGGGCGTCAAGCAAGAGCATCTGTATGTCTTTTCACGCAGTAGCTTCTACCATAGCCAACACTTTCAAACGTACAACCGTTTCATTCATTTCTTTTTTTGGAGAAATCTTATTGTCGCATTACAGACAGTTTGTAAAGTTTGGATTTTGAATCATCATAGCGCTAACAATTTGGTGTAGCACCTGAAGCTGATGAAAGAAACGAGCAGGCGCCTCTTGAATAGACATGTTTTAACAAAAAACAAGATGGCCGATATTGTTTATGGGAGTAGCAAGAGCATTCACTCCTTTTTCTCGGTAAGCATCTTTGCGGGACAGTCATTTCTCTGCTGTCTCGTGCCATCTGTGCTCATTTTTCCAAGCACTATTTCCACTTTTGGCTTTTACACTCCTGCCCATACTGCTTTTCTTCTGCAGTTGTTCCGTGAAATCTATGCCTCTAAGAAGGCGTTTAAGCAACGTTGGAGCTGTTGAAAACTTCCTGCTTTTAATCACTGGCAACTTGTGCAGTTCCCTGAAAATGCGTTGTTATTGCACACTGCCTTGTCGCTACATACTGTTTCCACAGTATTGGGCAATGAACCTCCTGAGAGACAGAGGCAGGGGCAGCATCAGGCCAGGGGATGTAGCTCAGTGGTAGAGCGCACGCTTTGCATGTGTGAGGCCCCGGTTTCAATCCCCGGCATCTCCATTCACATCTTTTGGATACCTGAAGAAAACCATTCTGTTTCCCATCGGCCCAACACTTCAATGTGTTTTCACCGACGGTCAATATAATCCATTCCTCAAGTCAAAAGAACAGCAAATCTTGTTTGATATGTAAAGCACAATGAGCTTCAATCCATCACCACCTTCTCTGCCCCTGGTTAAAAAGCCCCAAAATTCACAAACTACTTATCTGCTTAATGCGCACACCTTCTGGGTCGCTTTTCAAAAATGTTTCTGGCCCCCAGCAATCAGTATCTTTTGTGGGGATGTAGCTCAGTGGTAGAGCGCACGCTTCGCATGGGTGAGGCCCCGGGTTCAATCCCCGGCATCTCCATTGGTGGATTTTGTGCACCTAGTTTAAATCACTTGCTGTCCCTCACCGTGTAGAAATTTACGCAGATCTTCCGTTGAAAGGCTTCCTTTTAAAACACATTGGCCTTTGGAATTGCTGCTCACTTGACAAGTGCACTGTTGGCTTATGGCAGGTACGGGCGTCAAGCAAGAGCATCTGTATGTCTTTTCACGCAGTAGCTTCTACCATAGCCAACACTTTCAAACGTACAACCGTTTCATTCATTTCTTTTTTTGGAGAAATCTTATTGTCGCATTACAGACAGTTTGTAAAGTTTGGATTTTGAATCATCATAGCGCTAACAATTTGGTGTAGCACCTGAAGCTGATGAAAGAAACGAGCAGGCGCCTCTTGAATAGACATGTTTTAACAAAAAACAAGATGGCCGATATTGTTTATGGGAGTAGCAAGAGCATTCACTCCTTTTTCTCGGTAAGCATCTTTGCGGGACAGTCATTTCTCTGCTGTCTCGTGCCATCTGTGCTCATTTTTCCAAGCACTATTTCCACTTTTGGCTTTTACACTCCTGCCCATACTGCTTTTCTTCTGCAGTTGTTTCGTGAAATCTATGCCTCTAAGAAGGCGTTTAAGCAACGTTGGAGCTGTTGAAAACTTCCTGCTTTTAATCACTGGCAACTTGTGCAGTTCCCTGAAAATGCGTTGTTATTGCACACTGCCTTGTCGCTACATACTGTTTCCACAGTATTGGGCAATGAACCTCCTGAGAGACAGAGGCAGGGGCAGCATCAGGCCAGGGGATGTAGCTCAGTGGTAGAGCGCACGCTTTGCATGTGTGAGGCCCCGGGTTCAATCCCCGGCATCTCCATTCACATCTTTTGGATACCTGAAGAAAACCATTCTGTTTCCCATCAGCCCAACACTTCAATGTGTTTCCACCGACGGTCAATATAATCCATTCCTCAAGTCAAAAGAACAGCAAATCTTGTTTGATATGTAAAGCACAATGAGCTTCAATCCATCACCGCCTTCTCTGCCCCTGGTTAAAAAGCCCCAAAATTCACAAACTACTTATCTGCTTAATGCGCACACCTTCTGGGTCGCTTTTCAAAAATGTTTCTGGCCCCCAGCAAACAGTATCTTGTGTGGGGATGTAGCTCAGTGGTAGAGCGCATGCTTCGCATGTGTGAGGCCCCGGGTTCAATCCCCGGCATCTCCATTGGTGGATTTTGTGCACCTAGTTTAAATCACTTGCTGTCCCTCACCGTGTAGAAATTTACGCAGATCTTCCGTTGAAAGGCTTCCTTTTAAAACACATTGGCCTTTGGAATTGCTGCTCACTTGACAAGTGCACTCTTGGCTTATGGCAGGTACGGGCGTCAAGCAAGAGCATCTGTATGTCTTTTCACGCAGTAGCTTCTACCATAGCCAACACTTTCAAACGTACAACCGTTTCATTCATTTCTTTTTTTGGAGAAATCTTATTGTCGCATTACAGACAGTTTGTAAAGTTTGGATTTTGAATCATCATAGCGCTAACAATTTGGTGTAGCACCTGAAGCTGATGAAAGAAACGAGCAGGCGCCTCTTGAATAGACATGTTTTAACAAAAAACAAGATGGCCGATATTGTTTATGGGAGTAGCAAGAGCATTCACTCCTTTTTCTCGGTAAGCATCTTTGCGGGACAGTCATTTCTCTGCTGTCTCGTGCCATCTGTGCTCATTTTTCCAAGCACTATTTCCACTTTTGGCTTTTACACTCCTGCCCATACTGCTTTTCTTCTGCAGTTGTTCCGTGAAATCTATGCCTCTAAGAAGGCGTTTAAGCAACGTTGGAGCTGTTGAAAACTTCCTGCTTTTAATCACTGGCAACTTGTGCAGTTCCCCGAAAATGCGTTGTTATTGCACACTGCCTTGTCGCTACATACTGTTTCCACAGTATTGGGCAATGAACCTCCTGAGAGACAGAGGCAGGGGCAGCATCAGGCCAGGGGATGTAGCTCAGTGGTAGAGCGCACGCTTTGCATGTGTGAGGCCCCGGGTTCAATCCCCGGCATCTCCATTCACATCTTTTGGATACCTGAAGAAAACCATTCTGTTTCCCATCGGCCCAACACTTCAATGTGTTTCCACCGACGGTCAATATAATCCATTCCTCAAGTCAAAAGAACAGCAAATCTTGTTTGATATGTAAAGCACAATGAGCTTCAATCCATCACCGCCTTCTCTGCCCCTGGTTAAAAAGCCCCAAAATTCACAAACTACTTATCTGCTTAATGCGCACACCTTCTGGGTCGCTTTTCAAAAATGTTTCTGGCCCCCAGCAAACAGTATCTTGTGTGGGGATGTAGCTCAGTGGTAGAGCGCACGCTTCGCATGTGTGAGGCCCCGGGTTCAATCCCTGGCATCTCCATTGGTGGATTTTGTGCACCTAGTTTAAATCACTTGCTGTCCCTCACCGTGTAGAAATTTACGCAGATCTTCCGTTGAAAGGCTTCCTTTTAAAACACATTGGCCTTTGGAATTGCTGCTCACTTGACAAGTGCACTCTTGGCTTATGGCAGGTACGGGCGTCAAGCAAGAGCATCTGTATGTCTTTTCACGCAGTAGCTTCTACCATAGCCAACACTTTCAAACGTACAACCGTTTCATTCATTTCTTTTTTTGGAGAAATCTTATTGTCGCATTACAGACAGTTTGTAAAGTTTGGATTTTGAATCATCATAGCGCTAACAATTTGGTGTAGCACCTGAAGCTGATGAAAGAAACGAGCAGGCGCCTCTTGAATAGACATGTTTTAACAAAAAACAAGATGGCCGATATTGTTTATGGGAGTAGCAAGAGCATTCACTCCTTTTTCTCGGTAAGCATCTTTGCGGGACAGTCATTTCTCTGCTGTCTCGTGCCATCTGTGCTCATTTTTCCAAGCACTATTTCCACTTTTGGCTTTTACACTCCTGCCCATACTGCTTTTCTTCTGCAGTTGTTCCGTGAAATCTATGCCTCTAAGAAGGCGTTTAAGCAACGTTGGAGCTGTTGAAAACTTCCTGCTTTTAATCACTGGCAACTTGTGCAGTTCCCCGAAAATGCGTTGTTATTGCACACTGCCTTGTCGCTACATACTGTTTCCACAGTATTGGGCAATGAACCTCCTGAGAGACAGAGGCAGGGGCAGCATCAGGCCAGGGGATGTAGCTCAGTGGTAGAGCGCACGCTTTGCATGTGTGAGGCCCCGGGTTCAATCCCCGGCATCTCCATTCACATCTTTTGGATACCTGAAGAAAACCATTCTGTTTCCCATCGGCCCAACACTTCAATGTGTTTCCACCGACGGTCAATATAATCCATTCCTCAAGTCAAAAGAACAGCAAATCTTGTTTGATATGTAAAGCACAATGAGCTTCAATCCATCACCGCCTTCTCTGCCCCTGGTTAAAAAGCCCCAAAATTCACAAACTACTTATCTGCTTAATGCGCACACCTTCTCGGTCGCTTTTCAAAATTGTTTCTGGCCCCCAGCAAACAGTATCTTGTGTGGGGATGTAGCTCAGTGGTAGAGCGCACGCTTCGCATGTGTGAGGCCCCGGGTTCAATCCCCGGCATCTCCATTGGTGGATTTTGTGCACCTAGTTTAAATCACTTGCTGTCCCTCACCGTGTAGAAATTTACGCAGATCTTCCGTTGAAAGGCTTCCTTTTAAAACACATTGGCCTTTGGAATTGCTGCTCACTTGACAAGTGCACTCTTGGCTTATGGCAGGTACGGGCGTCAAGCAAGAGCATCTGTATGTCTTTTCACGCAGTAGCTTCTACCATAGCCAACACTTTCAAACGTACAACCGTTTCATTCATTTCTTTTTTTGGAGAAATCTTATTGTCGCATTACAGACAGTTTGTAAAGTTTGGATTTTGAATCATCATAGCGCTAACAATTTGGTGTAGCACCTGAAGCTGATGAAAGAAACGAGCAGGCGCCTCTTGAATAGACATGTTTTAACAAAAAACAAGATGGCCGATATTGTTTATGGGAGTAGCAAGAGCATTCACTCCTTTTTCTCGGTAAGCATCTTTGCGGGACAGTCATTTCTCTGCTGTCTCGTGCCATCTGTGCTCATTTTTCCAAGCACTATTTCCACTTTTGGCTTTTACACTCCTGCCCATACTGCTTTTCTTCTGCAGTTGTTCCGTGAAATCTATGCCTCTAAGAAGGCGTTTAAGCAACGTTGGAGCTGTTGAAAACTTCCTGCTTTTAATCACTGGCAACTTGTGCAGTTCCCTGAAAATGCGTTGTTATTGCACACTGCCTTGTCGCTACATACTGTTTCCACAGTATTGGGCAATGAACCTCCTGAGAGACAGAGGCAGGGGCAGCATCAGGCCAGGGGATGTAGCTCAGTGGTAGAGCGCACGCTTTGCATGTGTGAGGCCCCGGGTTCAATCCCCGGCATCTCCATTCACATCTTTTGGATACCTGAAGAAAACCATTCTGTTTCCCATCGGCCCAACACTTCAATGTGTTTCCACCGACGGTCAATATAATCCATTCCTCAAGTCAAAAGAACAGCAAATCTTGTTTGATATGTAAAGCACAATGAGCTTCAATCCATCACCGCCTTCTCTGCCCCTGGTTAAAAAGCCCCAAAATTCACAAACTACTTATCTGCTTAATGCGCACACCTTCTGGGTCGCTTTTCAAAAATGTTTCTGGCCCCCAGCAAACAGTATCTTGTGTGGGGATGTAGCTCAGTGGTAGAGCGCACGCTTCGCATGTGTGAGGCCCCGGGTTCAATCCCTGGCATCTCCATTGGTGGATTTTTGTGCACCTAGTTTAAATCACTTGCTGTCCCTCACCGTGTAGAAATTTACGCAGATCTTCCGTTGATAGGCTTCCTTTTAAAACACATTGGCCTTTGGAATTGCTGCTCACTTGACAAGTGCACTGTTGGCTTATGGCAGGTACGGGCGTCAAGCAAGAGCATCTGTATGTCTTTTCACGAAGTAGCTTCTACCATAGCCAACACTTTCAAACGTACAACCGTTTCATTCATTTCTTTTTTTGGAGAAATCTTATTGTCGCATTACAGACAGTTTGTAAAGTTTGGATTTTGAATCATCATAGCGCTAACAATTTGGTGTAGCACCTGAAGCTGATGAAAGAAACGAGCAGGCGCCTCTTGAATAGACATGTTTTAACAAAAAACAAGATGGCCGATATTGTTTATGGGAGTAGCAAGAGCATTCACTCCTTTTTCTCGGTAAGCATCTTTGCGGGACAGTCATTTCTCTGCTGTCTCGTGCCATCTGTGCTCATTTTTCCAAGCACTATTTCCACTTTTGGCTTTTACACTCCTGCCCATACTGCTTTTCTTCTGCAGTTGTTCCGTGAAATCTATGCCTCTAAGAAGGCGTTTAAGCAACGTTGGAGCTGTTGAAAACTTCCTGCTTTTAATCACTGGCAACTTGTGCAGTTCCCTGAAAATGCGTTGTTATTGCACACTGCCTTGTCGCTACATACTGTTTCCACAGTATTGGGCAATGAACCTCCTGAGAGACAGAGGCAGGGGCAGCATCAGGCCAGGGGATGTAGCTCAGTGGTAGAGCGCACGCTTTGCATGTGTGAGGCCCCGGGTTCAATCCCCGGCATCTCCATTCACATCTTTTGGATACCTGAAGAAAACCATTCTGTTTCCCATCGGCCCAACACTTCAATGTGTTTCCACCGACGGTCAATATAATCCATTCCTCAAGTCAAAAGAACAGCAAATCTTGTTTGATATGTAAAGCACAATGAGCTTCAATCCATCACCGCCTTCTCTGCCCCTGGTTAAAAAGCCTCAAAATTCACAAACTACTTATCTGCTTAATGCGCACACCTTCTGGGTCGCTTTTCAAAAATGTTTCTGGCCCCCAGCAAACAGTATCTTGTGTGGGGATGTAGCTCAGTGGTAGAGCGCACGCTTCGCATGTGTGAGGCCCCGGGTTCAATCCCCGGCATCTCCATTGGTGGATTTTGTGCACCTAGTTTAAATCACTTGCTGTCCCTCACCGTGTAGAAATTTACGCAGATCTTCCGTTGAAAGGCTTCCTTTTAAAACACATTGGCCTTTGGAATTGCTGCTCACTTGACAAGTGCACTGTTGGCTTATGGCAGGTACGGGCGTCAAGCAAGAGCATCTGTATGTCTTTTCACGCAGTAGCTTCTACCATAGCCAACACTTTCAAACGTACAACCGTTTCATTCATTTCTTTTTTTGGAGAAATCTTATTGTCGCATTACAGACAGTTTGTAAAGTTTGGGATTTGAATCATCATAGCGCTAACAATTTGGTGTAGCACCTGAAGCTGATGAAAGAAACGAGCAGGCGCCTCTTGAATAGACATGTTTTAACAAAAAACAAGATGGCCGATATTGTTTATGGGAGTAGCAAGAGCATTCACTCCTTTTTCTCGGTAAGCATCTTTGCGGGACAGTCATTTCTCTGCTGTCTCGTGCCATCTGTGCTCATTTTTCCAAGCACTATTTCCACTTTTGGCTTTTACACTCCTGCCCATACTGCTTTTCTTCTGCAGTTGTTCCGTGAAATCTATGCCTCTAAGAAGGCGTTTAAGCAACGTTGGAGCTGTTGAAAACTTCCTGCTTTTAATCACTGGCAACTTGTGCAGTTCCCTGAAAATGCGTTGTTATTGCACACTGCCTTGTCGCTACATACTGTTTCCACAGTATTGGGCAATGAACCTCCTGAGAGACAGAGGCAGGGGCAGCATCAGGCCAGGGGATGTAGCTCAGTGGTAGAGCGCACGCTTTGCATGTGTGAGGCCCCGGGTTCAATCCCCGGCATCTCCATTCACATCTTTTGGATACCTGAAGAAAACCATTCTGTTTCCCATCGGCCCAACACTTCAATGTGTTTCCACCGACGGTCAATATAATCCATTCCTCAAGTCAAAAGAACAGCAAATCTTGTTTGATATGTAAAGCACAATGAGCTTCAATCCATCACCGCCTTCTCTGCCCCTGGTTAAAAAGCCCCAAAATTCACAAACTACTTATCTGCTTAATGCGCACACCTTCTGGGTCGCTTTTCAAAAATGTTTCTGGCCCCCAGCAAACAGTATCTTGTGTGGGGATGTAGCTCAGTGGTAGAGCGCATGCTTCGCATGTGTGAGGCCCCGGGTTCAATCCCCGGCATCTCCATTGGTGGATTTTGTGCACCTAGTTTAAATCACTTGCTGTCCCTCACCGTGTAGAAATTTACGCAGATCTTCCGTTGAAAGGCTTCCTTTTAAAACACATTGGCCTTTGGAATTGCTGCTCACTTGACAAGTGCACTGTTGGCTTATGGCAGGTACGGGCGTCAAGCAAGAGCATCTGTATGTCTTTTCACGCAGTAGCTTCTACCATAGCCAACACTTTCAAACGTACAACCGTTTCATTCATTTCTTTTTTTGGAGAAATCTTATTGTCGCATTACAGACAGTTTGTAAAGTTTGGATTTTGAATCATCATAGCGCTAACAATTTGGTGTAGCACCTGAAGCTGATGAAAGAAACGAGCAGGCGCCTCTTGAATAGACATGTTTTAACAAAAAACAAGATGGCCGATATTGTTTATGGGAGTAGCAAGAGCATTCACTCCTTTTTCTCGGTAAGCATCTTTGCGGGACAGTCATTTCTCTGCTGTCTCGTGCCATCTGTGCTCATTTTTCCAAGCACTATTTCCACTTTTGGCTTTTACACTCCTGCCCATACTGCTTTTCTTCTGCAGTTGTTCCGTGAAATCTATGCCTCTAAGAAGGCGTTTAAGCAACGTTGGAGCTGTTGAAAACTTCCTGCTTTTAATCACTGGCAACTTGTGCAGTTCCCTGAAAATGCGTTGTTATTGCACACTGCCTTGTCGCTACATACTGTTTCCACAGTATTGGGCAATGAACCTCCTGAGAGACAGAGGCAGGGGCAGCATCAGGCCAGGGGATGTAGCTCAGTGGTAGAGCGCACGCTTTGCATGTGTGAGGCCCCGGGTTCAATCCCCGGCATCTCCATTCACATCTTTTGGATACCTGAAGAAAACCATTCTGTTTCCCATCGGCCCAACACTTCAATGTGTTTCCACCGACGGTCAATATAATCCATTCCTCAAGTCAAAAGAACAGCAAATCTTGTTTGATATGTAAAGCACAATGAGCTTCAATCCATCACCGCCTTCTCTGCCCCTGGTTAAAAAGCCCCAAAATTCACAAACTACTTATCTGCTTAATGCGCACACCTTCTGGGTCGCTTTTCAAAAATGTTTCTGGCCCCCAGCAAACAGTATCTTGTGTGGGGATGTAGCTCAGTGGTAGAGCGCACGCTTCGCATGTGTGAGGCCCCGGGTTCAATCCCTGGCATCTCCATTGGTGGATTTTTGTGCACCTAGTTTAAATCACTTGCTGTCCCTCACCGTGTAGAAATTTACGCAGATCTTCCGTTGATAGGCTTCCTTTTAAAACACATTGGCCTTTGGAATTGCTGCTCACTTGACAAGTGCACTGTTGGCTTATGGCAGGTACGGGCGTCAAGCAAGAGCATCTGTATGTCTTTTCACGAAGTAGCTTCTACCATAGCCAACACTTTCAAACGTACAACCGTTTCATTCATTTCTTTTTTTGGAGAAATCTTATTGTCGCATTACAGACAGTTTGTAAAGTTTGGATTTTGAATCATCATAGCGCTAACAATTTGGTGTAGCACCTGAAGCTGATGAAAGAAACGAGCAGGCGCCTCTTGAATAGACATGTTTTAACAAAAAACAAGATGGCCGATATTGTTTATGGGAGTAGCAAGAGCATTCACTCCTTTTTCTCGGTAAGCATCTTTGCGGGACAGTCATTTCTCTGCTGTCTCGTGCCATCTGTGCTCATTTTTCCAAGCACTATTTCCACTTTTGGCTTTTACACTCCTGCCCATACTGCTTTTCTTCTGCAGTTGTTCCGTGAAATCTATGCCTCTAAGAAGGCGTTTAAGCAACGTTGGAGCTGTTGAAAACTTCCTGCTTTTAATCACTGGCAACTTGTGCAGTTCCCTGAAAATGCGTTGTTATTGCACACTGCCTTGTCGCTACATACTGTTTCCACAGTATTGGGCAATGAACCTCCTGAGAGACAGAGGCAGGGGCAGCATCAGGCCAGGGGATGTAGCTCAGTGGTAGAGCGCACGCTTTGCATGTGTGAGGCCCCGGGTTCAATCCCCGGCATCTCCATTCACATCTTTTGGATACCTGAAGAAAACCATTCTGTTTCCCATCGGCCCAACACTTCAATGTGTTTCCACCGACGGTCAATATAATCCATTCCTCAAGTCAAAAGAACAGCAAATCTTGTTTGATATGTAAAGCACAATGAGCTTCAATCCATCACCGCCTTCTCTGCCCCTGGTTAAAAAGCCTCAAAATTCACAAACTACTTATCTGCTTAATGCGCACACCTTCTGGGTCGCTTTTCAAAAATGTTTCTGGCCCCCAGCAAACAGTATCTTGTGTGGGGATGTAGCTCAGTGGTAGAGCGCACGCTTCGCATGTGTGAGGCCCCGGGTTCAATCCCCGGCATCTCCATTGGTGGATTTTGTGCACCTAGTTTAAATCACTTGCTGTCCCTCACCGTGTAGAAATTTACGCAGATCTTCCGTTGAAAGGCTTCCTTTTAAAACACATTGGCCTTTGGAATTGCTGCTCACTTGACAAGTGCACTGTTGGCTTATGGCAGGTACGGGCGTCAAGCAAGAGCATCTGTATGTCTTTTCACGCAGTAGCTTCTACCATAGCCAACACTTTCAAACGTACAACCGTTTCATTCATTTCTTTTTTTGGAGAAATCTTATTGTCGCATTACAGACAGTTTGTAAAGTTTGGGATTTGAATCATCATAGCGCTAACAATTTGGTGTAGCACCTGAAGCTGATGAAAGAAACGAGCAGGCGCCTCTTGAATAGACATGTTTTAACAAAAAACAAGATGGCCGATATTGTTTATGGGAGTAGCAAGAGCATTCACTCCTTTTTCTCGGTAAGCATCTTTGCGGGACAGTCATTTCTCTGCTGTCTCGTGCCATCTGTGCTCATTTTTCCAAGCACTATTTCCACTTTTGGCTTTTACACTCCTGCCCATACTGCTTTTCTTCTGCAGTTGTTCCGTGAAATCTATGCCTCTAAGAAGGCGTTTAAGCAACGTTGGAGCTGTTGAAAACTTCCTGCTTTTAATCACTGGCAACTTGTGCAGTTCCCTGAAAATGCGTTGTTATTGCACACTGCCTTGTCGCTACATACTGTTTCCACAGTATTGGGCAATGAACCTCCTGAGAGACAGAGGCAGGGGCAGCATCAGGCCAGGGGATGTAGCTCAGTGGTAGAGCGCACGCTTTGCATGTGTGAGGCCCCGGGTTCAATCCCCGGCATCTCCATTCACATCTTTTGGATACCTGAAGAAAACCATTCTGTTTCCCATCGGCCCAACACTTCAATGTGTTTCCACCGACGGTCAATATAATCCATTCCTCAAGTCAAAAGAACAGCAAATCTTGTTTGATATGTAAAGCACAATGAGCTTCAATCCATCACCGCCTTCTCTGCCCCTGGTTAAAAAGCCCCAAAATTCACAAACTACTTATCTGCTTAATGCGCACACCTTCTGGGTCGCTTTTCAAAAATGTTTCTGGCCCCCAGCAAACAGTATCTTGTGTGGGGATGTAGCTCAGTGGTAGAGCGCATGCTTCGCATGTGTGAGGCCCCGGGTTCAATCCCCGGCATCTCCATTGGTGGATTTTGTGCACCTAGTTTAAATCACTTGCTGTCCCTCACCGTGTAGAAATTTACGCAGATCTTCCGTTGAAAGGCTTCCTTTTAAAACACATTGGCCTTTGGAATTGCTGCTCACTTGACAAGTGCACTGTTGGCTTATGGCAGGTACGGGCGTCAAGCAAGAGCATCTGTATGTCTTTTCACGCAGTAGCTTCTACCATAGCCAACACTTTCAAACGTACAACCGTTTCATTCATTTCTTTTTTTGGAGAAATCTTATTGTCGCATTACAGACAGTTTGTAAAGTTTGGATTTTGAATCATCATAGCGCTAACAATTTGGTGTAGCACCTGAAGCTGATGAAAGAAACGAGCAGGCGCCTCTTGAATAGACATGTTTTAACAAAAAACAAGATGGCCGATATTGTTTATGGGAGTAGCAAGAGCATTCACTCCTTTTTCTCGGTAAGCATCTTTGCGGGACAGTCATTTCTCTGCTGTCTCGTGCCATCTGTGCTCATTTTTCCAAGCACTATTTCCACTTTTGGCTTTTACACTCCTGCCCATACTGCTTTTCTTCTGCAGTTGTTCCGTGAAATCTATGCCTCTAAGAAGGCGTTTAAGCAACGTTGGAGCTGTTGAAAACTTCCTGCTTTTAATCACTGGCAACTTGTGCAGTTCCCTGAAAATGCGTTGTTATTGCACACTGCCTTGTCGCTACATACTGTTTCCACAGTATTGGGCAATGAACCTCCTGAGAGACAGAGGCAGGGGCAGCATCAGGCCAGGGGATGTAGCTCAGTGGTAGAGCGCACGCTTTGCATGTGTGAGGCCCCGGGTTCAATCCCCGGCATCTCCATTCACATCTTTTGGATACCTGAAGAAAACCATTCTGTTTCCCATCGGCCCAACACTTCAATGTGTTTCCACCGACGGTCAATATAATCCATTCCTCAAGTCAAAAGAACAGCAAATCTTGTTTGATATGTAAAGCACAATGAGCTTCAATCCATCACCGCCTTCTCTGCCCCTGGTTAAAAAGCCTCAAAATTCACAAACTACTTATCTGCTTAATGCGCACACCTTCTGGGTCGCTTTTCAAAAATGTTTCTGGCCCCCAGCAAACAGTATCTTGTGTGGGGATGTAGCTCAGTGGTAGAGCGCACGCTTCGCATGTGTGAGGCCCCGGGTTCAATCCCCGGCATCTCCATTGGTGGATTTTGTGCACCTAGTTTAAATCACTTGCTGTCCCTCACCGTGTAGAAATTTACGCAGATCTTCCGTTGAAAGGCTTCCTTTTAAAACACATTGGTCTTTGGAATTGCTGCTCACTTGACAAGTGCACTGTTGGCTTATGGCAGGTACGGGCGTCAAGCAAGAGCATCTGTATGTCTTTTCACGCAGTAGCTTCTACCATAGCCAACACTTTCAAACGTACAACCGTTTCATTCATTTCTTTTTTTGGAGAAATCTTATTGTCGCATTACAGACAGTTTGTAAAGTTTGGGATTTGAATCATCATAGCGCTAACAATTTGGTGTAGCACCTGAAGCTGATGAAAGAAACGAGCAGGCGCCTCTTGAATAGACATGTTTTAACAAAAAACAAGATGGCCGATATTGTTTATGGGAGTAGCAAGAGCATTCACTCCTTTTTCTCGGTAAGCATCTTTGCGGGACAGTCATTTCTCTGCTGTCTCGTGCCATCTGTGCTCATTTTTCCAAGCACTATTTCCACTTTTGGCTTTTACACTCCTGCCCATACTGCTTTTCTTCTGCAGTTGTTCCGTGAAATCTATGCCTCTAAGAAGGCGTTTAAGCAACGTTGGAGCTGTTGAAAACTTCCTGCTTTTAATCACTGGCAACTTGTGCAGTTCCCTGAAAATGCGTTGTTATTGCACACTGCCTTGTCGCTACATACTGTTTCCACAGTATTGGGCAATGAACCTCCTGAGAGACAGAGGCAGGGGCAGCATCAGGCCAGGGGATGTAGCTCAGTGGTAGAGCGCACGCTTTGCATGTGTGAGGCCCCGGGTTCAATCCCCGGCATCTCCATTCACATCTTTTGGATACCTGAAGAAAACCATTCTGTTTCCCATCGGCCCAACACTTCAATGTGTTTCCACCGACGGTCAATATAATCCATTCCTCAAGTCAAAAGAACAGCAAATCTTGTTTGATATGTAAAGCACAATGAGCTTCAATCCATCACCGCCTTCTCTGCCCCTGGTTAAAAAGCCCCAAAATTCACAAACTACTTATCTGCTTAATGCGCACACCTTCTGGGTCGCTTTTCAAAAATGTTTCTGGCCCCCAGCAAACAGTATCTTGTGTGGGGATGTAGCTCAGTGGTAGAGCGCATGCTTCGCATGTGTGAGGCCCCGGGTTCAATCCCCGGCATCTCCATTGGTGGATTTTGTGCACCTAGTTTAAATCACTTGCTGTCCCTCACCGTGTAGAAATTTACGCAGATCTTCCGTTGAAAGGCTTCCTTTTAAAACACATTGGCCTTTGGAATTGCTGCTCACTTGACAAGTGCACTGTTGGCTTATGGCAGGTACGGGCGTCAAGCAAGAGCATCTGTATGTCTTTTCACGCAGTAGCTTCTACCATAGCCAACACTTTCAAACGTACAACCGTTTCATTCATTTCTTTTTTTGGAGAAATCTTATTGTCGCATTACAGACAGTTTGTAAAGTTTGGATTTTGAATCATCATAGCGCTAACAATTTGGTGTAGCACCTGAAGCTGATGAAAGAAACGAGCAGGCGCCTCTTGAATAGACATGTTTTAACAAAAAACAAGATGGCCGATATTGTTTATGGGAGTAGCAAGAGCATTCACTCCTTTTTCTCGGTAAGCATCTTTGCGGGACAGTCATTTCTCTGCTGTCTCGTGCCATCTGTGCTCATTTTTCCAAGCACTATTTCCACTTTTGGCTTTTACACTCCTGCCCATACTGCTTTTCTTCTGCAGTTGTTCCGTGAAATCTATGCCTCTAAGAAGGCGTTTAAGCAACGTTGGAGCTGTTGAAAACTTCCTGCTTTTAATCACTGGCAACTTGTGCAGTTCCCTGAAAATGCGTTGTTATTGCACACTGCCTTGTCGCTACATACTGTTTCCACAGTATTGGGCAATGAACCTCCTGAGAGACAGAGGCAGGGGCAGCATCAGGCCAGGGGATGTAGCTCAGTGGTAGAGCGCACGCTTTGCATGTGTGAGGCCCCGGGTTCAATCCCCGGCATCTCCATTCACATCTTTTGGATACCTGAAGAAAACCATTCTGTTTCCCATCGGCCCAACACTTCAATGTGTTTCCACCGACGGTCAATATAATCCATTCCTCAAGTCAAAAGAACAGCAAATCTTGTTTGATATGTAAAGCACAATGAGCTTCAATCCATCACCGCCTTCTCTGCCCCTGGTTAAAAAGCCCCAAAATTCACAAACTACTTATCTGCTTAATGCGCACACCTTCTGGGTCGCTTTTCAAAAATGTTTCTGGCCCCCAGCAAACAGTATCTTGTGTGGGGATGTAGCTCAGTGGTAGAGCGCACGCTTCGCATGTGTGAGGCCCCGGGTTCAATCCCCGGCATCTCCATTGGTGGATTTTGTGCACCTAGTTTAAATCACTTGCTGTCCCTCACCGTGTAGAAATTTACGCAGATCTTCCGTTGAAAGGCTTCCTTTTAAAACACATTGGCCTTTGGAATTGCTGCTCACTTGACAAGTGCACTGTTGGCTTATGGCAGGTACGGGCGTCAAGCAAGAGCATCTGTATGTCTTTTCACGCAGTAGCTTCTACCATAGCCAACACTTTCAAACGTACAACCGTTTCATTCATTTCTTTTTTTGGAGAAATCTTATTGTCGCATTACAGACAGTTTGTAAAGTTTGGGATTTGAATCATCATAGCGCTAACAATTTGGTGTAGCACCTGAAGCTGATGAAAGAAACGAGCAGGCGCCTCTTGAATAGACATGTTTTAACAAAAAACAAGATGGCCGATATTGTTTATGGGAGTAGCAAGAGCATTCACTCCTTTTTCTCGGTAAGCATCTTTGCGGGACAGTCATTTCTCTGCTGTCTCGTGCCATCTGTGCTCATTTTTCCAAGCACTATTTCCACTTTTGGCTTTTACACTCCTGCCCATACTGCTTTTCTTCTGCAGTTGTTCCGTGAAATCTATGCCTCTAAGAAGGCGTTTAAGCAACGTTGGAGCTGTTGAAAACTTCCTGCTTTTAATCACTGGCAACTTGTGCAGTTCCCTGAAAATGCGTTGTTATTGCACACTGCCTTGTCGCTACATACTGTTTCCACAGTATTGGGCAATGAACCTCCTGAGAGACAGAGGCAGGGGCAGCATCAGGCCAGGGGATGTAGCTCAGTGGTAGAGCGCACGCTTTGCATGTGTGAGGCCCCGGGTTCAATCCCCGGCATCTCCATTCACATCTTTTGGATACCTGAAGAAAACCATTCTGTTTCCCATCGGCCCAACACTTCAATGTGTTTCCACCGACGGTCAATATAATCCATTCCTCAAGTCAAAAGAACAGCAAATCTTGTTTGATATGTAAAGCACAATGAGCTTCAATCCATCACCGCCTTCTCTGCCCCTGGTTAAAAAGCCCCAAAATTCACAAACTACTTATCTGCTTAATGCGCACACCTTCTGGGTCGCTTTTCAAAAATGTTTCTGGCCCCCAGCAAACAGTATCTTGTGTGGGGATGTAGCTCAGTGGTAGAGCGCATGCTTCGCATGTGTGAGGCCCCGGGTTCAATCCCCGGCATCTCCATTGGTGGATTTTGTGCACCTAGTTTAAATCACTTGCTGTCCCTCACCGTGTAGAAATTTACGCAGATCTTCCGTTGAAAGGCTTCCTTTTAAAACACATTGGCCTTTGGAATTGCTGCTCACTTGACAAGTGCACTGTTGGCTTATGGCAGGTACGGGCGTCAAGCAAGAGCATCTGTATGTCTTTTCACGCAGTAGCTTCTACCATAGCCAACACTTTCAAACGTACAACCGTTTCATTCATTTCTTTTTTTGGAGAAATCTTATTGTCGCATTACAGACAGTTTGTAAAGTTTGGATTTTGAATCATCATAGCGCTAACAATTTGGTGTAGCACCTGAAGCTGATGAAAGAAACGAGCAGGCGCCTCTTGAATAGACATGTTTTAACAAAAAACAAGATGGCCGATATTGTTTATGGGAGTAGCAAGAGCATTCACTCCTTTTTCTCGGTAAGCATCTTTGCGGGACAGTCATTTCTCTGCTGTCTCGTGCCATCTGTGCTCATTTTTCCAAGCACTATTTCCACTTTTGGCTTTTTACACTCCTGCCCATACTGCTTTTCTTCTGCAGTTGTTCCGTGAAATCTATGCCTCTAAGAAGGCGTTTAAGCAACGTTGGAGCTGTTGAAAACTTCCTGCTTTTAATCACTGGCAACTTGTGCAGTTCCCTGAAAATGCATTGTTATTGCACACTGCCTTGTCGCTACATACTGTTTCCACAGTATTGGGCAATGAACCTCCTGAGAGACAGAGGCAGGGGCAGCATCAGGCCAGGGGATGTAGCTCAGTGGTAGAGCGCACGCTTTGCATGTGTGAGGCCCCGGGTTCAATCCCCGGCATCTCCATTCACATCTTTTGGATACCTGAAGAAAACCATTCTGTTTCCCATCGGCCCAACACTTCAATGTGTTTCCACCGACGGTCAATATAATCCATTCCTCAAGTCAAAAGAACAGCAAATCTTGTTTGATATGTAAAGCACAATGAGCTTCAATCCATCACCGCCTTCTCTGCCCCTGGTTAAAAAGCCCCAAAATTCACAAACTACTTATCTGCTTAATGCGCACACCTTCTGGGTCGCTTTTCAAAAATGTTTCTGGCCCCCAGCAAACAGTATCTTGTGTGGGGATGTAGCTCAGTGGTAGAGCGCACGCTTCGCATGTGTGAGGCCCCGGGTTCAATCCCCGGCATCTCCATTGGTGGATTTTGTGCACCTAGTTTAAATCACTTGCTGTCCCTCACCGTGTAGAAATTTACGCAGATCTTCCGTTGAAAGGCTTCCTTTTAAAACACATTGGCCTTTGGAATTGCTGCTCACTTGACAAGTGCACTCTTGGCTTATGGCAGGTACGGGCGTCAAGCAAGAGCATCTGTATGTCTTTTCACGCAGTAGCTTCTACCATAGCCAACACTTTCAAACGTACAACCGTTTCATTCATTTCTTTTTTTGGAGAAATCTTATTGTCGCATTACAGACAGTTTGTAAAGTTTGGATTTTGAATCATCATAGCGCTAACAATTTGGTGTAGCACCTGAAGCTGATGAAAGAAACGAGCAGGCGCCTCTTGAATAGACATGTTTTAACAAAAAACAAGATGGCCGATATTGTTTATGGGAGTAGCAAGAGCATTCACTCCTTTTTCTCGGTAAGCATCTTTGCGGGACAGTCATTTCTCTGCTGTCTCGTGCCATCTGTGCTCATTTTTCCAAGCACTATTTCCACTTTTGGCTTTTACACTCCTGCCCATACTGCTTTTCTTCTGCAGTTGTTCCGTGAAATCTATGCCTCTAAGAAGGCGTTTAAGCAACGTTGGAGCTGTTGAAAACTTCCTGCTTTTAATCACTGGCAACTTGTGCAGTTCCCTGAAAATGCGTTGTTATTGCACACTGCCTTGTCGCTACATACTGTTTCCACAGTATTGGGCAATGAACCTCCTGAGAGACAGAGGCAGGGGCAGCATCAGGCCAGGGGATGTAGCTCAGTGGTAGAGCGCACGCTTTGCATGTGTGAGGCCCCGGGTTCAATCCCCGGCATCTCCATTCACATCTTTTGGATACCTGAAGAAAACCATTCTGTTTCCCATCGGCCCAACACTTCAATGTGTTTCCACCGACGGTCAATATAATCCATTCCTCAAGTCAAAAGAACAGCAAATCTTGTTTGATATGTAAAGCACAATGAGCTTCAATCCATCACCGCCTTCTCTGCCCCTTGTTAAAAAGCCCCAAAATTCACAAACTACTTATCTGCTTAATGTGCACACCTTCTGGGTCGCTTTTCAAAAATGTTTCTGGCCCCCAGCAAACAGTATCTTGTGTGGGGATGTAGCTCAGTGGTAGAGCGCACGCTTCGCATGTGTGAGGCCCCGGGTTCAATCCCCGGCATCTCCATTGGTGGATTTTTGTGCACCTAGTTTAAATCACTTGCTGTCCCTCACCGTGTAGAAATTTACGCAGATCTTCCGTTGAAAGGCTTCCTTTTAAAACACATTGGCCTTTGGAATTGCTGCTCACTTGACAAGTGCACTGTTGGCTTATGGCAGGTACGGGCGTCAAGCAAGAGCATCTGTATGTCTTTTCACGCAGTAGCTTCTACCATAGCCAACACTTTCAAACGTACAACCGTTTCATTCATTTCTTTTTTTGGAGAAATCTTATTGTCGCATTACAGACAGTTTGTAAAGTTTGGATTTTGAATCATCATAGCGCTAACAATTTGGTGTAGCACCTAAAGCTGATGAAAGAAACGAGCAGGCGCCTCTTGAATAGACATGTTTTAACAAAAAACAAGATGGCCGATATTGTTTATGGGAGTAGCAAGAGCATTCACTCCTTTTTCTCGGTAAGCATCTTTGCGGGACAGTCATTTCTCTGCTGTCTCGTGCCATCTGTGCTCATTTTTCCAAGCACTATTTCCACTTTTGGCTTTTACACTCCTGCCCATACTGCTTTTCTTCTGCAGTTGTTCCGTGAAATCTATGCCTCTAAGAAGGCGTTTAAGCAACGTTGGAGCTGTTGAAAACTTCCTGCTTTTAATCACTGGCAACTTGTGCAGTTCCCTGAAAATGCGTTGTTATTGCACACTGCCTTGTCGCTACATACTGTTTCCACAGTATTGGGCAATGAACCTCCTGAGAGACAGAGGCAGGGGCAGCATCAATCCAGGGGATGTAGCTCAGTGGTAGAGCGCATGCTTTGCATGTGTGAGGCCCCGGGTTCAATCCCCGGCATCTCCATTCACATCTTTTGGATACCTGAAGAAAACCATTCTGTTTCCCATCGGCCCAACACTTCAATGTGTTTCCACCGACGGTCAATATAATCCATTCCTCAAGTCAAAAGAACAGCAAATCTTGTTTGATATGTAAAGCACAATGAGCTTCAATCCATCACCGCCTTCTCTGCCCCTGGTTAAAAAGCCCCAAAATTCACAAACTACTTATCTGCTTAATGCGCACACCTTCTGGGTCGCTTTTCAAAAATGTTTCTGGCCCCCAGCAAACAGTATCTTGTGTGGGGATGTAGCTCAGTGGTAGAGCGCACGCTTCGCATGTGTGAGGCCCCGGGTTCAATCCCCGGCATCTCCATTGGTGGATTTTTGTGCACCTAGTTTAAATCACTTGCTGTCTCTCACCGTGTAGAAATTTACGCAGATCTTCCGTTGAAAGGCTTCCTTTTAAAACACATTGGCCTTTGGAATTGCTGCTCACTTGACAAGTGCACTGTTGGCTTATGGCAGGTACGGGCGTCAAGCAAGAGCATCTGTATGTCTTTTCACGCAGTAGCTTCTACCATAGCCAACACTTTCAAACGTACAACCGTTTCATTCATTTCTTTTTTTGGAGAAATCTTATTGTCGCATTACAGACAGTTTGTAAAGTTTGGATTTTGAATCATCATAGCGCTAACAATTTGGTGTAGCACCTGAAGCTGATGAAAGAAACGAGCAGGCGCCTCTTGAATAGACATGTTTTAACAAAAAACAAGATGGCCGATATTGTTTATGGGAGTAGCAAGAGCATTCACTCCTTTTTCTCGGTAAGCATCTTTGCGGGACAGTCATTTCTCTGCTGTCTCGTGTCATCTGTGCTCATTTTTCCAAGCACTATTTCCACTTTTGGCTTTTACACTCCTGCCCATACTGCTTTTCTTCTGCAGTTGTTCCGTGAAATCTATGCCTCTAAGAAGGCGTTTAAGCAACGTTGGAGCTGTTGAAAACTTCCTGCTTTTAATCACTGGCAACTTGTGCAGTTCCCTGAAAATGCGTTGTTATTGCACACTGCCTTGTCGCTACATACTGTTTCCACAGTATTGGGCAATGAACCTCCTGAGAGACAGAGGCAGGGGCAGCATCAGGCCAGGGGATGTAGCTCAGTGGTAGAGCGCACGCTTTGCATGTGTGAGGCCCCGGGTTCAATCCCCGGCATCTCCATTCACATCTTTTGGATACCTGAAGAAAACCATTCTGTTTCCCATCGGCCCAACACTTCAATGTGTTTCCACCGACGGTCAATATAATCCATTCCTCAAGTCAAAAGAACAGCAAATCTTGTTTGATATGTAAAGCACAATGAGCTTCAATCCATCACCGCCTTCTCTGCCCCTGGTTAAAAAGCCCCAAAATTCACAAACTACTTATCTGCTTAATGCGCACACCTTCTGGGTCGCTTTTCAAAAATGTTTCTGGCCCCCAGCAAACAGTATCTTGTGTGGGGATGTAGCTCAGTGGTAGAGCGCACGCTTCGCATGTGTGAGGCCCCGGGTTCAATCCCCGGCATCTCCATTGGTGGATTTTGTGCACCTAGTTTAAATCACTTGCTGTCCCTCACCGTGTAGAAATTTACGCAGATCTTCCGTTGAAAGGCTTCCTTTTAAAACACATTGGCCTTTGGAATTGCTGCTCACTTGACAAGTGCACTGTTGGCTTATGGCAGGTACGGGCGTCAAGCAAGAGCATCTGTATGTCTTTTCACGAAGTAGCTTCTACCATAGCCAACACTTTCAAACGTACAACCGTTTCATTCATTTCTTTTTTTGGAGAAATCTTATTGTCGCATTACAGACAGTTTGTAAAGTTTGGATTTTGAATCATCATAGCGCTAACAATTTGGTGTAGCACCTGAAGCTGATGAAAGAAACGAGCAGGCGCCTCTTGAATAGACATGTTTTAACAAAAAACAAGATGGCCGATATTGTTTATGGGAGTAGCAAGAGCATTCACTCCTTTTTCTCGGTAAGCATCTTTGCGGGACAGTCATTTCTCTGCTGTCTCGTGCCATCTGTGCTCATTTTTCCAAGCACTATTTCCACTTTTGGCTTTTACACTCCTGCCCATACTGCTTTTCTTCTGCAGTTGTTCCGTGAAATCTATGCCTCTAAGAAGGCGTTTAAGCAACGTTGGAGCTGTTGAAAACTTCCTGCTTTTAATCACTGGCAACTTGTGCAGTTCCCTGAAAATGCGTTGTTATTGCACACTGCCTTGTCGCTACATACTGTTTCCACAGTATTGGGCAATGAACCTCCTGAGAGACAGAGGCAGGGGCAGCATCAGGCCAGGGGATGTAGCTCAGTGGTAGAGCGCATGCTTTGCATGTGTGAGGCCCCGGGTTCAATCCCCGGCATCTCCATTCACATCTTTTGGATACCTGAAGAAAACCATTCTGTTTCCCATCGGCCCAACACTTCAATGTGTTTCCACCGACGGTCAATATAATCCATTCCTCAAGTCAAAAGAACAGCAAATCTTGTTTGATATGTAAAGCACAATGAGCTTCAATCCATCACCGCCTTCTCTGCCCCTGGTTAAAAAGCCCCAAAATTCACAAACTACTTATCTGCTTAATGCGCACACCTTCTGGGTCGCTTTTCAAAAATGTTTCTGGCCCCCAGCAAACAGTATCTTGTGTGGGGATGTAGCTCAGTGGTAGAGCGCACGCTTCGCATGTGTGAGGCCCCGGGTTCAATCCCCGGCATCTCCATTGGTGGATTTTTGTGCACCTAGTTTAAATCACTTGCTGTCTCTCACCGTGTAGAAATTTTAGCAGATCTTCCGTTGAAAGGCTTCCTTTTAAAACACATTGGCCTTTGGAATTGCTGCTCACTTGACAAGTGCACTGTTGGCTTATGGCAGGTACGGGCGTCAAGCAAGAGCATCTGTATGTCTTTTCACGCAGTAGCTTCTACCATAGCCAACACTTTCAAACGTACAACCGTTTCATTCATTTCTTTTTTTGGAGAAATCTTATTGTCGCATTACAGACAGTTTGTAAAGTTTGGATTTTGAATCATCATAGCGCTAACAATTTGGTGTAGCACCTGAAGCTGATGAAAGAAACGAGCAGGCGCCTCTTGAATAGACATGTTTTAACAAAAAACAAGATGGCCGATATTGTTTATGGGAGTAGCAAGAGCATTCACTCCTTTTTCTCGGTAAGCATCTTTGCGGGACAGTCATTTCTCTGCTGTCTCGTGCCATCTGTGCTCATTTTTCCAAGCACTATTTCCACTTTTGGCTTTTACACTCCTGCCCATACTGCTTTTCTTCTGCAGTTGTTCCGTGAAATCTATGCCTCTAAGAAGGCGTTTAAGCAACGTTGGAGCTGTTGAAAACTTCCTGCTTTTAATCACTGGCAACTTGTGCAGTTCCCTGAAAATGCGTTGTTATTGCACACTGCCTTGTCGCTACATACTGTTTCCACAGTATTGGGCAATGAACCTCCTGAGAGACAGAGGCAGGGGCAGCATCAGGCCAGGGGATGTAGCTCAGTGGTAGAGCGCACGCTTTGCATGTGTGAGGCCCCGGGTTCAATCCCCGGCATCTCCATTCACATCTTTTGGATACCTGAAGAAAACCATTCTGTTTCCCATCGGCCCAACACTTCAATGTGTTTCCACCGACGGTCAATATAATCCATTCCTCAAGTCAAAAGAACAGCAAATCTTGTTTGATATGTAAAGCACAATGAGCTTCAATCCATCACCGCCTTCTCTGCCCCTGGTTAAAAAGCCCCAAAATTCACAAACAACTTATCTGCTTAATGCGCACACCTTCTGGGTCGCTTTTCAAAAATGTTTCTGGCCCCCAGCAAACAGTATCTTGTGTGGGGATGTAGCTCAGTGGTAGAGCGCACGCTTCGCATGTGTGAGGCCCCGGGTTCAATCCCCGGCATCTCCATTGGTGGATTTTGTGCACCTAGTTTAAATCACTTGCTGTCCCTCACCGTGTAGAAATTTACGCAGATCTTCCGTTGAAAGGCTTCCTTTTAAAACACATTGGCCTTTGGAATTGCTGCTCACTTGACAAGTGCACTGTTGGCTTATGGCAGGTACGGGCGTCAAGCAAGAGCATCTGTATGTCTTTTCACGAAGTAGCTTCTACCATAGCCAACACTTTCAAACGTACAACCGTTTCATTCATTTCTTTTTTTGGAGAAATCTTATTGTCGCATTACAGACAGTTTGTAAAGTTTGGATTTTGAATCATCATAGCGCTAACAATTTGGTGTAGCACCTGAAGCTGATGAAAGAAACGAGCAGGCGCCTCTTGAATAGACATGTTTTAACAAAAAACAAGATGGCCGATATTGTTTATGGGAGTAGCAAGAGCATTCACTCCTTTTTCTCGGTAAGCATCTTTGCGGGACAGTCATTTCTCTGCTGTCTCGTGCCATCTGTGCTCATTTTTCCAAGCACTATTTCCACTTTTGGCTTTTACACTCCTGCCCATACTGCTTTTCTTCTGCAGTTGTTCCGTGAAATCTATGCCTCTAAGAAGGCGTTTAAGCAACGTTGGAGCTGTTGAAAACTTCCTGCTTTTAATCACTGGCAACTTGTGCAGTTCCCTGAAAATGCGTTGTTATTGCACACTGCCTTGTCGCTACATACTGTTTCCACAGTATTGGGCAATGAACCTCCTGAGAGACAGAGGCAGGGGCAGCATCAGGCCAGGGGATGTAGCTCAGTGGTAGAGCGCATGCTTTGCATGTGTGAGGCCCCGGGTTCAATCCCCGGCATCTCCATTCACATCTTTTGGATACCTGAAGAAAACCATTCTGTTTCCCATCGGCCCAACACTTCAATGTGTTTCCACCGACGGTCAATATAATCCATTCCTCAAGTCAAAAGAACAGCAAATCTTGTTTGATATGTAAAGCACAATGAGCTTCAATCCATCACCGCCTTCTCTGCCCCTGGTTAAAAAGCCCCAAAATTCACAAACTACTTATCTGCTTAATGCGCACACCTTCTGGGTCGCTTTTCAAAAATGTTTCTGGCCCCCAGCAAACAGTATCTTGTGTGGGGATGTAGCTCAGTGGTAGAGCGCACGCTTCGCATGTGTGAGGCCCCGGGTTCAATCCCCGGCATCTCCATTGGTGGATTTTTGTGCACCTAGTTTAAATCACTTGCTGTCTCTCACCGTGTAGAAATTTACGCAGATCTTCCGTTGAAAGGCTTCCTTTTAAAACACATTGGCCTTTGGAATTGCTGCTCACTTGACAAGTGCACTGTTGGCTTATGGCAGGTACGGGCGTCAAGCAAGAGCATCTGTATGTCTTTTCACGCAGTAGCTTCTACCATAGCCAACACTTTCAAACGTACAACCGTTTCATTCATTTCTTTTTTTGGAGAAATCTTATTGTCGCATTACAGACAGTTTGTAAAGTTTGGATTTTGAATCATCATAGCGCTAACAATTTGGTGTAGCACCTGAAGCTGATGAAAGAAACGAGCAGGCGCCTCTTGAATAGACATGTTTTGACAAAAAACAAGATGGCCGATATTGTTTATGGGAGTAGCAAGAGCATTCACTCCTTTTTCTCGGTAAGCATCTTTGCGGGACAGTCATTTCTCTGCTGTCTCGTGCCATCTGTGCTCATTTTTCCAAGCACTATTTCCACTTTTGGCTTTTACACTCCTGCCCATACTGCTTTTCTTCTGCAGTTGTTCCGTGAAATCTATGCCTCTAAGAAGGCGTTTAAGCAACGTTGGAGCTGTTGAAAACTTCCTGCTTTTAATCACTGGCAACTTGTGCAGTTCCCTGAAAATGCGTTGTTATTGCACACTGCCTTGTCGCTACATACTGTTTCCACAGTATTGGGCAATGAACCTCCTGAGAGACAGAGGCAGGGGCAGCATCAGGCCAGGGGATGTAGCTCAGTGGTAGAGCGCACGCTTTGCATGTGTGAGGCCCCGGGTTCAATCCCCGGCGTCTCCATTCACATCTTTTGGATACCTGAAGAAAACCATTCTGTTTCCCATCGGCCCAACACTTCAATGTGTTTCCACCGACGGTCAATATAATCCATTCCTCAAGTCAAAAGAACAGCAAATCTTGTTTGATATGTAAAGCACAATGAGCTTCAATCCATCACCGCCTTCTCTGCCCCTGGTTAAAAAGCCCCAAAATTCACAAACTACTTATCTGCTTAATGCGCACACCTTCTGGGTCGCTTTTCAAAAATGTTTCTGGCCCCCAGCAAACAGTATCTTGTGTGGGGATGTAGCTCAGTGGTAGAGCGCACCCTTCGCATGTGTGAGGCCCCGGGTTCAATCCCCGGCATCTCCATTGGTGGATTTTGTGCACCTAGTTTAAATCACTTGCTGTCCCTCACCGTGTAGAAATTTACGCAGATCTTCCGTTGAAAGGCTTCCTTTTAAAACACATTGGCCTTTGGAATTGCTGCTCACTTGACAAGTGCACTGTTGGCTTATGGCAGGTACGGGCGTCAAGCAAGAGCATCTGTATGTCTTTTCACGCAGTAGCTTCTACCATAGCCAACACTTTCAAACGTACAACCGTTTCATTTATTTCTTTTTTTGGAGAAATCTTATTGTCGCATTACAGACAGTTTGTAAAGTTTGGATTTTGAATCATCATAGCGCTAACAATTTGGTGTAGCACCTGAAGCTGATGAAAGAAACGAGCAGGCGCCTCTTGAATAGACATGTTTTAACAAAAAACAAGATGGCCGATATTGTTTATGGGAGTAGCAAGAGCATTCACTCCTTTTTCTCGGTAAGCATCTTTGCGGGACAGTCATTTCTCTGCTGTCTCGTGCCATCTGTGCTCATTTTTCCAAGCACTATTTCCACTTTTGGCTTTTACACTCCTGCCCATACTGCTTTTCTTCTGCAGTTGTTCCGTGAAATCTATGCCTCTAAGAAGGCGTTTAAGCAACGTTGGAGCTGTTGAAAACTTCCTGCTTTTAATCACTGGCAACTTGTGCAGTTCCCCGAAAATGCGTTGTTATTGCACACTGCCTTGTCGCTACATACTGTTTCCACAGTATTGGGCAATGAACCTCCTGAGAGACAGAGGCAGGGGCAGCATCAGGCCAGGGGATGTAGCTCAGTGGTAGAGCGCACGCTTTGCATGTGTGAGGCCCCGGGTTCAATCCCCGGCATCTCCATTCACATCTTTTGGATACCTGAAGAAAACCATTCTGTTTCCCATCGGCCCAACACTTCAATGTGTTTCCACCGACGGTCAATATAATCCATTCCTCAAGTCAAAAGAACAGCAAATCTTGTTTGATATGTAAAGCACAATGAGCTTCAATCCATCACCGCCTTCTCTGCCCCTGGTTAAAAAGCCCCAAAATTCACAAACTACTTATCTGCTTAATGCGCACACCTTCTGGGTCGCTTTTCAAAAATGTTTCTGGCCCCCAGCAAACAGTATCTTGTGTGGGGATGTAGCTCAGTGGTAGAGCGCACGCTTCGCATGTGTGAGGCCCCGGGTTCAATCCCCGGCATCTCCATTGGTGGATTTTGTGTACCTAGTTTAAATCACTTGCTGTCCCTCACCGTGTAGAAATTTACGCAGATCTTCCGTTGAAAGGCTTCCTTTTAAAACACATTGGCCTTTGGAATTGCTGCTCACTTGACAAGTGCACTGTTGGCTTATGGCAGGTACGGGCGTCAAGCAAGAGCATCTGTATGTCTTTTCACGCAGTAGCTTCTACCGTAGCCAACACTTTCAAACGTACAACCGTTTCATTCATTTCTTTTTTTGGAGAAATCTTATTGTCGCATTACAGACAGTTTGTAAAGTTTGGATTTTGAATCATCATAGCGCTAACAATTTGGTGTAGCACCTGAAGCTGATGAAAGAAACGAGCAGGCGCCTCTTGAATAGACATGTTTTAACAAAAAACAAGATGGCCGATATTGTTTATGGGAGTAGCAAGAGCATTCACTCCTTTTTCTCGGTAAGCATCTTTGCGGGACAGTCATTTCTCTGCTGTCTCGTGCCATCTGTGCTCATTTTTCCAAGCACTATTTCCACTTTTGGCTTTTACACTCCTGCCCATACTGCTTTTCTTCTGCAGTTGTTCCGTGAAATCTATGCCTCTAAGAAGGCGTTTAAGCAACGTTGGAGCTGTTGAAAACTTCCTGCTTTTAATCACTGGCAACTTGTGCAGTTCCCCGAAAATGCGTTGTTATTGCACACTGCCTTGTCGCTACATACTGTTTCCACAGTATTGGGCAATGAACCTCCTGAGAGACAGAGGCAGGGGCAGCATCAGGCCAGGGGATGTAGCTCAGTGGTAGAGCGCACGCTTTGCATGTGTGAGGCCCCGGGTTCAATCCCCGGCATCTCCATTCACATCTTTTGGATACCTGAAGAAAACCATTCTGTTTCCCATCGGCCCAACACTTCAATGTGTTTCTACCGACGGTCAATATAATCCATTCCTCAAGTCAAAAGAACAGCAAATCTTGTTTGATATGTAAAGCACAATGAGCTTCAATCCATCACCGCCTTCTCTGCCCCTGGTTAAAAAGCCCCAAAATTCACAAACTACTTATCTGCTTAATGCGCACACCTTCTGGGTCGCTATTCAAAAATGTTTCTGGCCCCCAGCAAACAGTATCTTGTGTGGGGATGTAGCTCAGTGGTAGAGCGCACGCTTCGCATGTGTGAGGCCCCGGGTTCAATCCCCGGCATCTCCATTGGTGGATTTTTGTGCACCTAGTTTAAATCACTTGCTGTCTCTCACCGTGTAGAAATTTACGCAGATCTTCCGTTGAAAGGCTTCCTTTTAAAACACATTGGCCTTTGGAATTGCTGCTCACTTGACAAGTGCACTCTTGGCTTATGGCAGGTACGGGCGTCAAGCAAGAGCATCTGTATGTCTTTTCACGCAGTAGCTTCTACCATAGCCAACACTTTCAAACGTACAACCGTTTCATTCATTTCTTTTTTTGGAGAAATCTTATTGTCGCATTACAGACAGTTTGTAAAGTTTGGATTTTGAATCATCATAGCGCTAACAATTTGGTGTAGCACCTGAAGCTGATGAAAGAAACGAGCAGGCGCCTCTTGAATAGACATGTTTTAACAAAAAACAAGATGGCCGATATTGTTTATGGGAGTAGCAAGAGCATTCACTCCTTTTTCTCGGTAAGCATCTTTGCGGGACAGTCATTTCTCTGCTGTCTCGTGCCATCTGTGCTCATTTTTCCAAGCACTATTTCCACTTTTGGCTTTTACACTCCTGCCCATACTGCTTTTCTTCTGCAGTTGTTCCGTGAAATCTATGCCTCTAAGAAGGCGTTTAAGCAACGTTGGAGCTGTTGAAAACTTCCTGCTTTTAATCACTGGCAACTTGTGCAGTTCCCTGAAAATGCGTTGTTATTGCACACTGCCTTGTCGCTACATACTGTTTCCACAGTATTGGGCAATGAACCTCCTGAGAGACAGAGGCAGGGGCAGCATCAGGCCAGGGGATGTAGCTCAGTGGTAGAGCGCACGCTTTGCATGTGTGAGGCCCCGGGTTCAATCCCCGGCATCTCCATTCACATCTTTTGGATACCTGAAGAAAACCATTCTGTTTCCCATTGGCCCAACACTTCAATGTGTTTCCACCGACGGTCAATATAATCCATTCCTCAAGTCAAAAGAACAGCAAATCTTGTTTGATATGTAAAGCACAATGAGCTTCAATCCATCACCGCCTTCTCTGCCCCTGGTTAAAAAGCCCCAAAATTCACAAACTACTTATCTGCTTAATGCGCACACCTTCTGGGTCGCTTTTCAAAAATGTTTCTGGCCCCCAGCAAACAGTATCTTGTGTGGGGATGTAGCTCAGTGGTAGAGCGCACGCTTCGCATGTGTGAGGCCCCGGGTTCAATCCCCGGTATCTCCATTGGTGGATTTTTGTGCACCTAGTTTAAATCACTTGCTGTCCCTCACCGTGTAGAAATTTACGCAGATCTTCCGTTGAAAGGCTTCCTTTTAAAACACATTGGCCTTTGGAATTGCTGCTCACTTGACAAGTGCACTCTTGGCTTATGGCAGGTACGGGCGTCAAGCAAGAGCATCTGTATGTCTTTTCACACAGTAGCTTCTACCATAGCCAACACTTTCAAACGTACAACCGTTTCATTCATTTCTTTTTTTGGAGAAATCTTATTGTCGCATTACAGACAGTTTGTAAAGTTTGGATTTTGAATCATCATAGCGCTAACAATTTGGTGTAGCACCTGAAGCTGATGAAAGAAACGAGCAGGCGCCTCTTGAATAGACATGTTTTAACAAAAAACAAGATGGCCGATATTGTTTATGGGAGTAGCAAGAGCATTCACTCCTTTTTCTCGGTAAGCATCTTTGCGGGACAGTCATTTCTCTGCTGTCTCGTGCCATCTGTGCTCATTTTTCCAAGCACTATTTCCACTTTTGGCTTTTACACTCCTGCCCATACTGCTTTTCTTCTGCAGTTGTTCCGTGAAATCTATGCCTCTAAGAAGGCGTTTAAGCAACGTTGGAGCTGTTGAAAACTTCCTGCTTTTAATCACTGGCAACTTGTGCAGTTCCCCGAAAATGCGTTGTTATTGCACACTGCCTTGTCGCTACATACTGTTTCCACAGTATTGGGCAATGAACCTCCTGAGAGACAGAGGCAGGGGCAGCATCAGGCCAGGGGATGTAGCTCAGTGGTAGAGCGCACGCTTTGCATGTGTGAGGCCCCGGGTTTAATCCCCGGCATCTCCATTCACATCTTTTGGATACCTGAAGAAAACCATTCTGTTTCCCATCGGTCCAACACTTCAATGTGTTTCCAACGACGGTCAATATAATCCATTCCTCAAGTCAAAAGAACAGCAAATCTTGTTTGATATGTAAAGCACAATGAGCTTCAATCCATCACCGCCTTCTCTGCCCCTGGTTAAAAAGCCCCAAAATTCACAAACTACTTATCTGCTTAATGTGCACACCTTCTGGGTCGCTTTTCAAAAATGTTTCTGGCCCCCAGCAAACAGTATCTTGTGTGGGGATGTAGCTCAGTGGTAGAGCGCACGCTTCGCATGTGTGAGGCCCCGGGTTCAATCCCTGGCATCTCCATTGGTGGATTTTTGTGCACCTAGTTTAAATCACTTGCTGTCCCTCACCGTGTAGAAATTTACGCAGATCTTCCGTTGAAAGGCTTCCTTTTAAAACACATTGGCCTTTGGAATTGCTGCTCACTTGACAAGTGCACTCTTGGCTTATGGCAGGTACGGGCGTCAAGCAAGAGCATCTGTATGTCTTTTCACGCAGTAGCTTCTACCATAGCCAACACTTTCAAACGTACAACCGTTTCATTCATTTCTTTTTTTGGAGAAATCTTATTGTCGCATTACAGACAGTTTGTAAAGTTTGGATTTTGAATCATCATAGCGCTAACAATTTGGTGTAGCACCTGAAGCTGATGAAAGAAACGAGCAGGCGCCTCTTGAATAGACATGTTTTAACAAAAAACAAGATGGCCGATATTGTTTATGGGAGTAGCAAGAGCATTCACTCCTTTTTCTCGGTAAGCATCTTTGCGGGACAGTCATTTCTCTGCTGTCTCGTGCCATCTGTGCTCATTTTTCCAAGCACTATTTCCACTTTTGGCTTTTACACTCCTGCCCATACTGCTTTTCTTCTGCAGTTGTTCCGTGAAATCTATGCCTCTAAGAAGGCGTTTAAGCAACGTTGGAGCTGTTGAAAACTTCCTGCTTTTAATCACTGGCAACTTGTGCAGTTCCCCGAAAATGCGTTGTTATTGCACACTGCCTTGTCGCTACATACTGTTTCCACAGTATTGGGCAATGAACCTCCTGAGAGACAGAGGCAGGGGCAGCATCAGGCCAGGGGATGTAGCTCAGTGGTAGAGCGCACGCTTTGCATGTGTGAGGCCCCGGGTTCAATCCCCGGCATCTCCATTCACATCTTTTGGATACCTGAAGAAAACCATTCTGTTTCCCATCGGCCCAACACTTCAATGTGTTTCCACCGACGGTCAATATAATCCATTCCTCAAGTCAAAAGAACAGCAAATCTTGTTTGATATGTAAAGCACAATGAGCTTCAATCCATCACCGCCTTCTCTGCCCCTGGTTAAAAAGCCCCAAAATTCACAAACTACTTATCTGCTTAATGCGCACACCTTCTGGGTCGCTTTTCAAAAATGTTTCTGGCCCCCAGCAAACGGTATCTTGTGTGGGGATGTAGCTCAGTGGTAGAGCGCACGCTTCGCATGTGTGAGGCCCCGGGTTCAATCCCTGGCATCTCCGTTGGTGGATTTTGTGCACCTAGTTTAAATCACTTGCTGTCCCTCACCGTGTAGAAATTTACGCAGATCTTCCGTTGAAAGGCTTCCTTTTAAAACACATTGGCCTTTGGAATTGCTGCTCACTTGACAAGTGCACTGTTGGCTTATGGCAGGTACGGGCGTCAAGCAAGAGCATCTGTATGTCTTTTCACGCAGTAGCTTCTACCATAGCCAACACTTTCAAACGTACAACCGTTTCATTCATTTCTTTTTTTGGAGAAATCTTATTGTCGCATTACAGACAGTTTGTAAAGTTTGGATTTTGAATCATCATAGCGCTAACAATTTGGTGTAGCACCTGAAGCTGATGAAAGAAACGAGCAGGCGCCTCTTGAATAGACATGTTTTAACAAAAAACAAGATGGCCGATATTGTTTATGGGAGTAGCAAGAGCATTCACTCCTTTTTCTCGGTAAGCATCTTTGCGGGACAGTCATTTCTCTGCTGTCTCGTGCCATCTGTGCTCATTTTTCCAAGCACTATTTCCACTTTTGGCTTTTACACTCCTGCCCATACTGCTTTTCTTCTGCAGTTCCGTGAAATCTATGCCTCTAAGAAGGCGTTTAAGCAACGTTGGAGCTGTTGAAAACTTCCTGCTTTTAATCACTGGCAACTTGTGCAGTTCCCTGAAAATGCGTTGTTATTGCACACTGCCTTGTCACTACATACTGTTTCCACAGTATTGGGCAATGAACCTCCTGAGAGACAGAGGCAGGGGCAGCATCAGGCCAGGGGATGTAGCTCAGTGGTAGAGCGCACGCTTTGCATGTGTGAGGCCCCGGGTTCAATCCCCGGCATCTCCATTCACATCTTTTGGATACCTGAAGAAAACCATTCTGTTTCCCATCGGCCCAACACTTCAATGTGTTTCCACCGACGGTCAATATAATCCATTCCTCAAGTCAAAAGAACAGCAAATCTTGTTTGATATGTAAAGCACAATGAGCTTCAATCCATCACCGCCTTCTCTGCCCCTGGTTAAAAAGCCCCAAAATTCACAAACTACTTATCTGCTTAATGCGCACACCTTCTGGGTCGCTTTTCAAAAATGTTTCTGGCCCCCAGCAAACAGTATCTTGTGTGGGGATGTAGCTCAGTGGTAGAGCGCACGCTTCGCATGTGTGAGGCCCCGGGTTCAATCCCCGGCATCTCCATTGGTGGATTTTGTGTACCTAGTTTAAATCACTTGCTGTCCCTCACCGTGTAGAAATTTACGCAGATCTTCCGTTGAAAGGCTTCCTTTTAAAACACATTGGCCTTTGGAATTGCTGCTCACTTGACAAGTGCACTGTTGGCTTATGGCAGGTACGGGCGTCAAGCAAGAGCATCTGTATGTCTTTTCACGCAGTAGCTTCTACCGTAGCCAACACTTTCAAACGTACAACCGTTTCATTCATTTCTTTTTTTGGAGAAATCTTATTGTCGCATTACAGACAGTTTGTAAAGTTTGGATTTTGAATCATCATAGCGCTAACAATTTGGTGTAGCACCTGAAGCTGATGAAAGAAACGAGCAGGCGCCTCTTGAATAGACATGTTTTAACAAAAAACAAGATGGCCGATATTGTTTATGGGAGTAGCAAGAGCATTCACTCCTTTTTCTCGGTAAGCATCTTTGCGGGACAGTCATTTCTCTGCTGTCTCGTGCCATCTGTGCTCATTTTTCCAAGCACTATTTCCACTTTTGGCTTTTACACTCCTGCCCATACTGCTTTTCTTCTGCAGTTGTTCCGTGAAATCTATGCCTCTAAGAAGGCGTTTAAGCAACGTTGGAGCTGTTGAAAACTTCCTGCTTTTAATCACTGGCAACTTGTGCAGTTCCCTGAAAATGCGTTGTTATTGCACACTGCCTTGTCGCTACATACTGTTTCCACAGTATTGGGCAATGAACCTCCTGAGAGACAGAGGCAGGGGCAGCATCAGGCCAGGGGATGTAGCTCAGTGGTAGAGCGCACGCTTTGCATGTGTGAGGCCCCGGGTTCAATCCCCGGCATCTCCATTCACATCTTTTGGATACCTGAAGAAAACCATTCTGTTTCCCATCGGCCCAACACTTCAATGTGTTTCCACCGACGGTCAATATAATCCATTCCTCAAGTCAAAAGAACAGCAAATCTTGTTTGATATGTAAAGCACAATGAGCTTCAATCCATCACCGCCTTCTCTGCCCCTGGTTAAAAAGCCCCAAAATTCACAAACTACTTATCTGCTTAATGCGCACACCTTCTGGGTCGCTTTTCAAAAATGTTTCTGGCCCCCAGCAAACAGTATCTTGTGTGGGGATGTAGCTCAGTGGTAGAGCGCACGCTTTGCATGTGTGAGGCCCCGGGTTCAATCCCCGGCATCTCCATTGGTGGATTTTGTGCACCTAGTTTAAATCACTTGCTGTCCCTCACCGTGTAGAAATTTACGCAGATCTTCCGTTGAAAGGCTTCCTTTTAAAACACATTGGCCTTTGGAATTGCTGCTCACTTGACAAGTGCACTCTTGGCTTATGGCAGGTACGGGCGTCAAGCAAGAGCATCTGTATGTCTTTTCACGCAGTAGCTTCTACCATAGCCAACACTTTCAAACGTACAACCGTTTCATTCATTTCTTTTTTTGGAGAAATCTTATTGTCGCATTACAGACAGTTTGTAAAGTTTGGATTTTGAATCATCATAGCGCTAACAATTTGGTGTAGCACCTGAAGCTGATGAAAGAAACGAGCAGGCGCCTCTTGAATAGACATGTTTTAACAAAAAACAAGATGGCCGATATTGTTTATGGGAGTAGCAAGAGCATTCACTCCTTTTTCTCGGTAAGCATCTTTGCGGGACAGTCATTTCTCTGCTGTCTCGTGCCATCTGTGCTCATTTTTCCAAGCACTATTTCCACTTTTGGCTTTTACACTCCTGCCCATACTGCTTTTCTTCTGCAGTTGTTCCGTGAAATCTATGCCTCTAAGAAGGCGTTTAAGCAACGTTGGAGCTGTTGAAAACTTCCTGCTTTTAATCACTGGCAACTTGTGCAGTTCCCTGAAAATGCGTTGTTATTGCACACTGCCTTGTCGCTACATACGGTTTCCACAGTATTGGGCAATGAACCTCCTGAGAGACAGAGGCAGGGGCAGCATCAGGCCAGGGGATGTAGCTCAGTGGTAGAGCGCCCGCTTTGCATGTGTGAGGCCCCGGGTTCAATCCCCGGCATCTCCATTCACATCTTTTGGATACCTGAAGAAAACCATTCTGTTTCCCATCGGCCCAACACTTCAATGTGTTTCCACCGACGGTCAATATAATCCATTCCTCAAGTCAAAAGAACAGCAAATCTTGTTTGATATGTAAAGCACAATGAGCTTCAATCCATCACTGCCTTCTCTGCCCCTGGTTAAAAAGCCCCAAAATTCACAAACTACTTATCTGCTTAATGCGCACACCTTCTGGGTCGCTTTTCAAAAATGTTTCTGGCCCCCAGCAAACAGTATCTTGTGTGGGGATGTAGCTCAGTGGTAGAGCGCACGCTTCGCATGTGTGAGGCCCCCGGGTTCAATCCCCGGCATCTCCATTGGTGGATTTTGTGCACCTAGTTTAAATCACTTGCTGTCCCTCACCGTGTAGAAATTTACGCAGATCTTCCGTTGAAAGGCTTCCTTTTAAAACACATTGGCCTTTGGAATTGCTGCTCACTTGACAAGTGCACTCTTGGCTTATGGCAGGTACGGGCGTCAAGCAAGAGCATCTGTATGTCTTTTCACGCAGTAGCTTCTACCATAGCCAACACTTTCAAACGTACAACCGTTTCATTCATTTCTTTTTTTGGAGAAATCTTATTGTCGCATTACAGACAGTTTGTAAAGTTTGGATTTTGAATCATCATAGCGCTAACAATTTGGTGTAGCACCTGAAGCTGATGAAAGAAACGAGCAGGCGCCTCTTGAATAGACATGTTTTAACAAAAAACAAGATGGCCGATATTGTTTATGGGAGTAGCAAGAGCATTCACTCCTTTTTCTCGGTAAGCATCTTTGCGGGACAGTCATTTCTCTGCTGTCTCGTGCCATCTGTGCTCATTTTTCCAAGCACTATTTCCACTTTTGGCTTTTACACTCCTGCCCATACTGCTTTTCTTCTGCAGTTGTTCCGTGAAATCTATGCCTCTAAGAAGGCGTTTAAGCAACGTTGGAGCTGTTGAAAACTTCCTGCTTTTAATCACTGGCAACTTGTGCAGTTCCCTGAAAATGCGTTGTTATTGCACACTGCCTTGTCGCTACATACTGTTTCCACAGTATTGGGCAATGAACCTCCTGAGAGACAGAGGCAGGGGCAGCATCAGGCCAGGGGATGTAGCTCAGTGGTAGAGCGCACGCTTTGCATGTGTGAGGCCCCGGGTTCAATCCCCGGCATCTCCATTCACATCTTTTGGATACCTGAAGAAAACCATTCTGTTTCCCATCGGCCCAATGTGTTTCCACCGACGGTCAATATAATCCATTCCTCAAGTCAAAAGAACAGCAAATCTTGTTTGATATGTAAAGCACAATGAGCTTCAATCCATCACCGCCTTCTCTGCCCCTGGTTAAAAAGCCCCAAAATTCACAAACTACTTATCTGCTTAATGCGCACACCTTCTGGGTCGCTTTTCAAAAATGTTTCTGGCCCCAAGCAAACGGTACCTTGTGTGGGGATGTAGCTCAGTGGTAGAGCGCACGCTTCGCATGTGTGAGGCCCCGGGTTCAATCCCCGGCATCTCCATTGGTGGATTTTGTGCACCTAGTTTAAATCACTTGCTGTCCCTCACCGTGTAGAAATTTACGCAGATCTTCCGTTGAAAGGCTTCCTTTTAAAACACATTGGCCTTTGGAATTGCTGCTCACTTGACAAGTGCACTCTTGGCTTATGGCAGGTACGGGCGTCAAGCAAGAGCATCTGTATGTCTTTTCACGCAGTAGCTTCTACCATAGCCAACACTTTCAAACGTACAACCGTTTCATTCATTTCTTTTTTTGGAGAAATCTTATTGTCGCATTACAGACAGTTTGTAAAGTTTGGATTTTGAATCATCATAGCGCTAACAATTTGGTGTAGCACCTGAAGCTGATGAAAGAAACGAGCAGGCGCCTCTTGAATAGACATGTTTTAACAAAAAACAAGATGGCCGATATTGTTTATGGGAGTAGCAAGAGCATTCACTCCTTTTTCTCGGTAAGCATCTTTGCGGGACAGTTATTTCTCTGCTGTCTCGTGCCATCTGTGCTCATTTTTCCAAGCACTATTTCCACTTTTGGCTTTTACACTCCTGCCCATACTGCTTTTCTTCTGCAGTTGTTCCGTGAAATCTATGCCTCTAAGAAGGCGTTTAAGCAACGTTGGAGCTGTTGAAAACTTCCTGCTTTTAATCACTGGCAACTTGTGCAGTTCCCTGAAAATGCGTTGTTATTGCACACTGCCTTGTCGCTACATACTGTTTCCACAGTATTGGGCAATGAACCTTCTGAGAGACAGAGGCAGGGGCAGCATCAGGCCAGGGGATGTAGCTCAGTGGTAGAGCGCACGCTTTGCATGTGTGAGGCCCCGGGTTCAATCCCCGGCATCTCCATTCACATCTTTTGGATACCTGAAGAAAACCATTCTGTTTCCCATCGGCCCAACACTTCAATGTGTTTCCACCGACGGTCAATATAATCCATTCCTCAAGTCAAAAGAACAGCAAATCTTGTTTGATATGTAAAGCACAATGAGCTTCAATCCATCACCGCCTTCTCTGCCCCTGGTTAAAAAGCCCCAAAATTCACAAACTACTTATCTGCTTAATGCGCACACCTTCTGGGTCGCTTTTCAAAAATGTTTCTGGCCCCCAGCAAACGGTATCTTGTGTGGGGATGTAGCTCAGTGGTAGAGCGCATGCTTCGCATGTGTGAGGCCCCGGGTTCAATCCCCGGCATCTCCATTGGTGGATTTTGTGCACCTAGTTTAAATCACTTGCTGTCCCTCACCGTGTAGAAATTTACGCAGATCTTCCGTTAAAAGGCTTCTTTTTAAAACACATTGGCCTTTGGAATTGCTGCTCACTTGACAAGTGCACTCTTGGCTTATGGCAGGTACGGGCGTCAAGCAAGAGCATCTGTATGTCTTTTCACGCAGTAGCTTCTACCATAGCCAACACTTTCAAACGTACAACCGTTTCATTCATTTCTTTTTTTGGAGAAATCTTATTGTCGCATTACAGACAGTTTGTAAAGTTTGGATTTTGAATCATCATAGCGCTAACAATTTGGTGTAGCACCTGAAGCTGATGAAAGAAACGAGCAGGCGCCTCTTGAATAGACATGTTTTAACAAAAAACAAGATGGCCGATATTGTTTATGGGAGTAGCAAGAGCATTCACTCCTTTTTCTCGGTAAGCATCTTTGCGGGACAGTCATTTCTCTGCTGTCTCGTGCCATCTGTGCTCATTTTTCCAAGCACTATTTCCACTTTTGGCTTTTACACTCCTGCCCATACTGCTTTTCTTCTGCAGTTGTTCCGTGAAATCTATGCCTCTAAGAAGGCGTTTAAGCAACGTTGGAGCTGTTGAAAACTTCCTGCTTTTAATCACTGGCAACTTGTGCAGTTCCCTGAAAATGCGTTGTTATTGCACACTGCCTTGTCGCTACATACGGTTTCCACAGTATTGGGCAATGAACCTCCTGAGAGACAGAGGCAGGGGCAGCATCAGGCCAGGGGATGTAGCTCAGTGGTAGAGCGCACGCTTTGCATGTGTGAGGCCCCGGGTTCAATCCCCGGCATCTCCATTCACATCTTTTGGATACCTGAAGAAAACCATTCTGTTTCCCATCGGCCCAACACTTCAATGTGTTTCCACCGACGGTCAATATAATCCATTCCTCAAGTCAAAAGAACAGCAAATCTTGTTTGATATGTAAAGCACAATGAGCTTCAATCCATCACTGCCTTCTCTGCCCCTGGTTAAAAAGCCCCAAAATTCACAAACTACTTATCTGCTTAATGCGCACACCTTCTGGGTCGCTTTTCAAAAATGTTTCTGGCCCCCAGCAAACAGTATCTTGTGTGGGGATGTAGCTCAGTGGTAGAGCGCACGCTTCGCATGTGTGAGGCCCCGGGTTCAATCCCCGGCATCTCCATTGGTGGATTTTGTGCACCTAGTTTAAATCACTTGCTGTCCCTCACCGTGTAGAAATTTACGCAGATCTTCCGTTGAAAGGCTTCCTTTTAAAACACATTGGCCTTTGGAATTGCTGCTCACTTGACAAGTGCACTGTTGGCTTATGGCAGGTACGGGCGTCAAGCAAGAGCATCTGTATGTCTTTTCACGCAGTAGCTTCTACCATAGCCAACACTTTCAAACGTACAACCGTTTCATTCATTTCTTTTTTTGGAGAAATCTTATTGTCGCATTACAGACAGTTTGTAAAGTTTGGATTTTGAATCATCATAGCGCTAACAATTTGGTGTAGCACCTGAAGCTGATGAAAGAAACGAGCAGGCGCCTCTTGAATAGACATGTTTTAACAAAAAACAAGATGGCCGATATTGTTTATGGGAGTAGCAAGAGCATTCACTCCTTTTTCTCGGTAAGCATCTTTGCGGGACAGTTATTTCTCTGCTGTCTCGTGCCATCTGTGCTCATTTTTCCAAGCACTATTTCCACTTTTGGCTTTTACACTCCTGCCCATACTGCTTTTCTTCTGCAGTTGTTCCGTGAAATCTATGCCTCTAAGAAGGCGTTTAAGCAACGTTGGAGCTGTTGAAAACTTCCTGCTTTTAATCACTGGCAACTTGTGCAGTTCCCTGAAAATGCGTTGTTATTGCACACTGCCTTGTCGCTACATACTGTTTCCACAGTATTGGGCAATGAACCTCCTGAGAGACAGAGGCAGGGGCAGCATCAGGCCAGGGGATGTAGCTCAGTGGTAGAGCGCACGCTTTGCATGTGTGAGGCCCCGGGTTCAATCCCCGGCATCTCCATTCACATCTTTTGGATACCTGAAGAAAACCATTCTGTTTCCCATCGGCCCAACACTTCAATGTGTTTCCACCGACGGTCAATATAATCCATTCCTCAAGTCAAAAGAACAGCAAATCTTGTTTGATATGTAAAGCACAATGAGCTTCAATCCATCACCGCCTTCTCTGCCCCTGGTTAAAAAGCCCCAAAATTCACAAACTACTTATCTGCTTAATGCGCACACCTTCTGGGTCGCTTTTCAAAAATGTTTCTGGCCCCCAGCAAACGGTATCTTGTGTGGGGATGTAGCTCAGTGGTAGAGCGCACGCTTCGCATGTGTGAGGCCCCGGGTTCAATCCCCGGCATCTCCATTGGTGGATTTTGTGCACCTAGTTTAAATCACTTGCTGTCCCTCACCGTGTAGAAATTTACGCAGATCTTCCGTTGAAAGGCTTCCTTTTAAAACACATTGGCCTTTGGAATTGCTGCTCACTTGACAAGTGCACTCTTGGCTTATGGCAGGTACGGGCGTCAAGCAAGAGCATCTGTATGTCTTTTCACGCAGTAGCTTCTACCATAGCCAACACTTTCAAACGTACAACCGTTTCATTCATTTCTTTTTTTGGAGAAATCTTATTGTCGCATTACAGACAGTTTGTAAAGTTTGGATTTTGAATCATCATAGCGCTAACAATTTGGTGTAGCACCTGAAGCTGATGAAAGAAACGAGCAGGCGCCTCTTGAATAGACATGTTTTAACAAAAAACAAGATTGCCGATATTGTTTATGGGAGTAGCAAGAGCATTCACTCCTTTTTCTAGGTAAGCATCTTTGCGGGACAGTCATTTCTCTGCTGTCTCGTGCCATCTGTGCTCATTTTTCCAAGCACTATTTCCACATTTGGCTTTTACACTCCTGCCCATACTGCTTTTCTTCTGCAGTTGTTCCGTGAAATCTATGCCTCTAAGAAGGCGTTTAAGCAACGTTGGAGCTGTTGAAAACTTCCTGCTTTTAATCACTGGCAACTTGTGCAGTTCCCTGAAAATGCGTTGTTATTGCACACTGCCTTGTCGCTACATACTGTTTCCACAGTATTGGGCAATGAACCTCCTGAGAGACAGAGGCAGGGGCAGCATCAGGCCAGGGGATGTAGCTCAGTGGTAGAGCGCACGCTTTGCATGTGTGAGGCCCCGGGTTCAATCCCCGGCATCTCCATTCACATCTTTTGGATACCTGAAGAAAACCATTCTGTTTCCCATCGGCCCAACACTTCAATGTGTTTCCACCGACGGTCAATATAATCCATTCCTCAAGTCAAAAGAACAGCAAATCTTGTTTGATATGTAAAGCACAATGAGCTTCAATCCATCACCGCCTTCTCTGCCCCTGGTTAAAAAGCCCCAAAATTCACAAACTACTTATCTGCTTAATGCGCACACCTTCTGGGTCGCTTTTCAAAAATGTTTCTGGCCCCCAGCAAACGGTATCTTGTGTGGGGATGTAGCTCAGTGGTAGAGCGCACACTTCGCATGTGTGAGGCCCCGGGTTCAATCCCCGGCATCTCCATTGGTGGATTTTGTGCACCTAGTTTAAATCACTTGCTGTCCCTCACCGTGTAGAAATTTACGCAGATCTTCCGTTGAAAGGCTTCCTTTTAAAACACATTGGCCTTTGGAATTGCTGCTCACTTGACAAGTGCACTCTTGGCTTATGGCAGGTACGGGCGTCAAGCAAGAGCATCTGTATGTCTTTTCACGCAGTAGCTTCTACCATAGCCAACACTTTCAAACGTACAACCGTTTCATTCATTTCTTTTTTTGGAGAAATCTTATTGTCGCATTACAGACAGTTTGTAAAGTTTGGATTTTGAATCATCATAGCGCTAACAATTTGGTGTAGCACCTGAAGCTGATGAAAGAAACGAGCAGGCGCCTCTTGAATAGACATGTTTTAACAAAAAACAAGATGGCCGATATTGTTTATGGGAGTAGCAAGAGCATTCACTCCTTTTTCTCGGTAAGCATCTTTGCGGGACAGTCATTTCTCTGCTGTCTCGTGCCATCTGTGCTCATTTTTCCAAGCACTATTTCCACTTTTGGCTTTTACACTCCTGCCCATACTGCTTTTCTTCTGCAGTTGTTCCGTGAAATCTATGCCTCTAAGAAGGCGTTTAAGCAACGTTGGAGCTGTTGAAAACTTCCTGCTTTTAATCACTGGCAACTTGTGCAGTTCCCTGAAAATGCGTTGTTATTGCACACTGCCTTGTCGCTACATACTGTTTCCACAGTATTGGGCAATGAACCTCCTGAGAGACAGAGGCAGGGGCAGCATCAGGCCAGGGGATGTAGCTCAGTGGAAGAGCGCACGCTTTGCATGTGTGAGGCCCCGGGTTCAATCCCCGGCATCTCCATTCACATCTTTTGGATACCTGAAGAAAACCATTCTGTTTCCCATCGGCCCAACACTTCAATGTGTTTCCACCGACGGTCAATATAATCCATTCCTCAAGTCAAAAGAACAGCAAATCTTGTTTGATATGTAAAGCACAATGAGCTTCAATCCATCACCGCCTTCTCTGCCCCTGGTTAAAAAGCCCCAAAATTCACAAACTACTTATCTGCTTAATGCGCACACCTTCTGGGTCGCTTTTCAAAAATGTTTCTGGCCCCCAGCAAACGGTATCTTGTGTGGGGATGTAGCTCAGTGGTAGAGCGCACGCTTCGCATGTGTGAGGCCCCGGGTTCAATCCCCGGCATCTCCATTGGTGGATTTTGTGCACCTAGTTTAAATCACTTGCTGTCCCTCACCGTGTAGAAATTTACGCAGATCTTCCGTTGAAAGGCTTCCTTTTAAAACACATTGGCCTTTGGAATTGCTGCTCACTTGACAAGTGCACTCTTGGCTTATGGCAGGTACGGGCGTCAAGCAAGAGCATCTGTATGTCTTTTCACGCAGTAGCTTCTACCATAGCCAACACTTTCAAACGTACAACCGTTTCATTCATTTCTTTTTTTGGAGAAATCTTATTGTCGCATTACAGACAGTTTGTAAAGTTTGGATTTTGAATCATCATAGCGCTAACAATTTGGTGTAGCACCTGAAGCTGATGAAAGAAACGAGCAGGCGCCTCTTGAATAGACATGTTTTAACAAAAAACAAGATGGCCGATATTGTTTATGGGAGTAGCAAGAGCATTCACTCCTTTTTCTAGGTAAGCATCTTTGCGGGACAGTCATTTCTCTGCTGTCTCGTGCCATCTGTGCTCATTTTTCCAAGCACTATTTCCACTTTTGGCTTTTACACTCCTGCCCATACTGCTTTTCTTCTGCAGTTGTTCCGTGAAATCTATGCCTCTAAGAAGGCGTTTAAGCAACGTTGGAGCTGTTGAAAACTTCCTGCTTTTAATCACTGGCAACTTGTGCAGTTCCCTGAAAATGCGTTGTTATTGCACACTGCCTTGTCGCTACATACGGTTTCCACAGTATTGGGCAATGAACCTCCTGAGAGACAGAGGCAGGGGCAGCATCAGGCCAGGGGATGTAGCTCAGTGGTAGAGCGCACGCTTTGCATGTGTGAGGCCCCGGGTTCAATCCCCGGCATCTCCATTCACATCTTTTGGATACCTGAAGAAAACCATTCTGTTTCCCATCGGCCCAACACTTCAATGTGTTTCCACCGACGGTCAATATAATCCATTCCTCAAGTCAAAAGAACAGCAAATCTTGTTTGATATGTAAAGCACAATGAGCTTCAATCCATCACCGCCTTCTCTGCCCCTGGTTAAAAAGCCCCAAAATTCACAAACTACTTATCTGCTTAATGCGCACACCTTCTTTGTCGCTTTTCAAAAATGTTTCTGGCCCCCAGCAAACGGTATCTTGTGTGGGGATGTAGCTCAGTGGTAGAGCGCACGCTTCGCATGTGTGAGGCCCCGGGTTCAATCCCCGGCATCTCCATTGGTGGATTTTGTGCACCTAGTTTAAATCACTTGCTGTCCCTCACCGTGTAGAAATTTACGCAGATCTTCCGTTGAAAGGCTTCCTTTTAAAACACATTGGCCTTTGGAATTGCTGCTCACTTGACAAGTGCACTCTTGGCTTATGGCAGGTACGGGCGTCAAGCAAGAGCATCTGTATGTCTTTTCACGCAGTAGCTTCTACCATAGCCAACACTTTCAAACGTACAACCGTTTCATTCATTTCTTTTTTTGGAGAAATCTTATTGTCGCATTACAGACAGTTTGTAAAGTTTGGATTTTGAATCATCATAGCGCTAACAATTTGGTGTAGCACCTGAAGCTGATGAAAGAAACGAGCAGGCGCCTCTTGAATAGACATGTTTTAACAAAAAACAAGATGGCCGATATTGTTTATGGGAGTAGCAAGAGCATTCACTCCTTTTTCTCGGTAAGCATCTTTGCGGGACAGTCATTTCTCTGCTGTCTCGTGCCATCTGTGCTCATTTTTCCAAGCACTATTTCCACTTTTGGCTTTTACACTCCTGCCCATACTGCTTTTCTTCTGCAGTTGTTCCGTGAAATCTATGCCTCTAAGAAGGCGTTTAAGCAACGTTGGAGCTGTTGAAAACTTCCTGCTTTTAATCACTGGCAACTTGTGCAGTTCCCTGAAAATGCGTTGTTATTGCACACTGCCTTGTCGCTACATACTGTTTCCACAGTATTGGGCAATGAACCTCCTGAGAGACAGAGGCAGGGGCAGCATCAGGCCAGGGGATGTAGCTCAGTGGTAGAGCGCACGCTTTGCATGTGTGGGGCCCCGGGTTCAATCCCCGGCATCTCCATTCACATCTTTTGGATACCTGAAGAAAACCATTCTGTTTCCCATCGGCCCAATGTGTTTCCACCGACGGTCAATATAATCCATTCCTCAAGTCAAAAGAACAGCAAATCTTGTTTGATATGTAAAGCACAATGAGCTTCAATCCATCACCGCCTTCTCTGCCCCTGGTTAAAAAGCCCCTAAATTCACAAACTACTTATCTGCTTAATGCGCACACCTTCTGGGTCGCTTTTCAAAAATGTTTCTGGCCCCCAGCAAACGGTACCTTGTGTGGGGATGTAGCTCAGTGGTAGAGCGCACGCTTCGCATGTGTGAGGCCCCGGGTTCAATCCCCGGCATCTCCATTGGTGGATTTTGTGCACCTAGTTTAAATCACTTGCTGTCCCTCACCGTGTAGAAATTTACGCAGATCTTCCGTTGAAAGGCTTCCTTTTAAAACACATTGGCCTTTGGAATTGCTGCTCACTTGACAAGTGCACTCTTGGCTTATGGCAGGTACGGGCGTCAAGCAAGAGCATCTGTATGTCTTTTCACGCAGTAGCTTCTACCATAGCCAACACTTTCAAACGTACAACCGTTTCATTCATTTCTTTTTTTGGAGAAATCTTATTGTCGCATTACAGACAGTTTGTAAAGTTTGGATTTTGAATCATCATAGCGCTAACAATTTGGTGTAGCACCTGAAGCTGATGAAAGAAACGAGCAGGCGCCTCTTGAATAGACATGTTTTAACAAAAAACAAGATGGCCGATATTGTTTATGGGAGTAGCAAGAGCATTCACTCCTTTTTCTCGGTAAGCATCTTTGCGGGACAGTTATTTCTCTGCTGTCTCGTGCCATCTGTGCTCATTTTTCCAAGCACTATTTCCACTTTTGGCTTTTACACTCCTGCCCATACTGCTTTTCTTCTGCAGTTGTTCCGTGAAATCTATGCCTCTAAGAAGGCGTTTAAGCAACGTTGGAGCTGTTGAAAACTTCCTGCTTTTAATCACTGGCAACTTGTGCAGTTCCCTGAAAATGCGTTGTTATTGCACACTGCCTTGTCGCTACATACTGTTTCCACAGTATTGGGCAATGAACCTTCTGAGAGACAGAGGCAGGGGCAGCATCAGGCCAGGGGATGTAGCTCAGTGGTAGAGCGCACGCTTTGCATGTGTGAGGCCCCGCGTTCAATCCCCGGCATCTCCATTCACATCTTTTGGATACCTGAAGAAAACCATTCTGTTTCCCATCGGCCCAACACTTCAATGTGTTTCCACCGACGGTCAATATAATCCATTCCTCAAGTCAAAAGAACAGCAAATCTTGTTTGATATGTAAAGCACAATGAGCTTCAATCCATCACCGCCTTCTCTGCCCCTGGTTAAAAAGCCCCAAAATTCACAAACTACTTATCTGCTTAATGCGCACACCTTCTGGGTCGCTTTTCAAAAATGTTTCTGGCCCCCAGCAAACGGTATCTTGTGTGGGGATGTAGCTCAGTGGTAGAGCGCATGATTCGCATGTGTGAGGCCCCGGGTTCAATCCCCGGCATCTCCATTGGTGGATTTTGTGCACCTAGTTTAAATCACTTGCTGTCCCTCACCGTGTAGAAATTTACGCAGATCTTCCGTTAAAAGGCTTCCTTTTAAAACACATTGGCCTTTGGAATTGCTGCTCACTTGACAAGTGCACTCTTGGCTTATGGCAGGTACGGGCGTCAAGCAAGAGCATCTGTATGTCTTTTCACGCAGTAGCTTCTACCATAGCCAACACTTTCAAACGTACAACCGTTTCATTCATTTCTTTTTTTGGAGAAATCTTATTGTCGCATTACAGACAGTTTGTAAAGTTTGGATTTTGAATCATCATAGCGCTAACAATTTGGTGTAGCACCTGAAGCTGATGAAAGAAACGAGCAGGCGCCTCTTGAATAGACATGTTTTAACAAAAAACAAGATGGCCGATATTGTTTATGGGAGTAGCAAGAGCATTCACTCCTTTTTCTCGGTAAGCATCTTTGCGGGACAGTCATTTCTCTGCTGTCTCGTGCCATCTGTGCTCATTTTTCCAAGCACTATTTCCACTTTTGGCTTTTACACTCCTGCCCATACTGCTTTTCTTCTGCAGTTGTTCCGTGAAATCTATGCCTCTAAGAAGGCGTTTAAGCAACGTTGGAGCTGTTGAAAACTTCCTGCTTTTAATCACTGGCAACTTGTGCAGTTCCCTGAAAATGCGTTGTTATTGCACACTGCCTTGTCGCTACATACGGTTTCCACAGTATTGGGCAATGAACCTCCTGAGAGACAGAGGCAGGGGCAGCATCAGGCCAGGGGATGTAGCTCAGTGGTAGAGCGCACGCTTTGCATGTGTGAGGCCCCGGGTTCAATCCCCGGCATCTCCATTCACATCTTTTGGATACCTGAAGAAAACCATTCTGTTTCCCATCGGCCCAACACTTCAATGTGTTTCCACCGACGGTCAATATAATCCATTCCTCAAGTCAAAAGAACAGCAAATCTTGTTTGATATGTAAAGCACAATGAGCTTCAATCCATCACTGCCTTCTCTGCCCCTGGTTAAAAAGCCCCAAAATTCACAAACTACTTATCTGCTTAATGCGCACACCTTCTGGGTCGCTTTTCAAAAATGTTTCTGGCCCCCAGCAAACGGTATCTTGTGTGGGGATGTAGCTCAGTGGTAGAGCGCACGCTTCGCATGTGTGAGGCCCCGGGTTCAATCCCCGGCATCTCCATTGGTGGATTTTGTGCACCTAGTTTAAATCACTTGCTGTCCCTCACCGTGTAGAAATTTACGCAGATCTTCCGTTGAAAGGCTTCCTTTTAAAACACATTGGCCTTTGGAATTGCTGCTCACTTGACAAGTGCACTCTTGGCTTATGGCAGGTACGGGCGTCAAGCAAGAGCATCTGTATGTCTTTTCACGCAGTAGCTTCTACCATAGCCAACACTTTCAAACGTACAACCGTTTCATTCATTTCTTTTTTTGGAGAAATCTTATTGTCGCATTACAGACAGTTTGTAAAGTTTGGATTTTGAATCATCATAGCGCTAACAATTTGGTGTAGCACCTGAAGCTGATGAAAGAAACGAGCAGGCGCCTCTTGAATAGACATGTTTTAACAAAAAACAAGATGGCCGATATTGTTTATGGGAGTAGCAAGAGCATTCACTCCTTTTTCTCGGTAAGCATCTTTGCGGGACAGTCATTTCTCTGCTGTCTCGTGCCATCTGTGCTCATTTTTCCAAGCACTATTTCCACTTTTGGCTTTTACACTCCTGCCCATACTGCTTTTCTTCTGCAGTTGTTCCGTGAAATCTATGCCTCTAAGAAGGCGTTTAAGCAACGTTGGAGCTGTTGAAAACTTCCTGCTTTTAATCACTGGCAACTTGTGCAGTTCCCTGAAAATGCGTTGTTATTGCACACTGCCTTGTCGCTACATACTGTTTCCACAGTATTGGGCAATGAACCTCCTGAGAGACAGAGGCAGGGGCAGCATCAGGCCAGGGGATGTAGCTCAGTGGTAGAGCGCACGCTTTGCATGTGTGAGGCCCCGGGTTCAATCCCCGGCATCTCCATTCACATCTTTTGGATACCTGAAGAAAACCATTCTGTTTCCCATCGGCCCAACACTTCAATGTGTTTCCACCGACGGTCAATATAATCCATTCCTCAAGTCAAAAGAACAGCAAATCTTGTTTGATATGTAAAGCACAATGAGCTTCAATCCATCACCGCCTTCTCTGCCCCTGGTTAAAAAGCCCCAAAATTCACAAACTACTTATCTGCTTAATGCGCACACCTTCTGGGTCGCTTTTCAAAAATGTTTCTGGCCCCCAGCAAACAGTATCTTGTGTGGGGATGTAGCTCAGTGGTAGAGCGCACGCTTCGCATGTGTGAGGCCCCGGGTTCAATCCCCGGCATCTCCATTGGTGGATTTTGTGCACCTAGTTTAAATCACTTGCTGTCCCTCACCGCGTAGAAATTTACGCAGATCTTCCGTTGAAAGGCTTCCTTTTAAAACACATTGGCCTTTGGAATTGCTGCTCACTTGACAAGTGCACTCTTGGCTTATGGCAGGTACGGGCGTCAAGCAAGAGCATCTGTATGTCTTTTCACGCAGTAGCTTCTACCATAGCCAACACTTTCAAACGTACAACCGTTTCATTCATTTCTTTTTTTGGAGAAATCTTATTGTCGCATTACAGACAGTTTGTAAAGTTTGGATTTTGAATCATCATAGCGCTAACAATTTGGTGTAGCACCTGAAGCTGATGAAAGAAACGAGCAGGCGCCTCTTGAATAGACATGTTTTAACAAAAAACAAGATGGCCGATATTGTTTATGGGAGTAGCAAGAGCATTCACTCCTTTTTCTCGGTAAGCATCTTTGCGGGACAGTCATTTCTCTGCTGTCTCGTGCCATCTGTGCTCATTTTTCCAAGCACTATTTCCACTTTTGGCTTTTACACTCCTGCCCATACTGCTTTTCTTCTGCAGTTGTTCCGTGAAATCTATGCCTCTAAGAAGGCGTTTAAGCAACGTTGGAGCTGTTGAAAACTTCCTGCTTTTAATCACTGGCAACTTGTGCAGTTCCCTGAAAATGCGTTGTTATTGCACACTGCCTTGTCGCTACATACTGTTTCCACAGTATTGGGCAATGAACCTCCTGAGAGACAGAGGCAGGGGCAGCATCAGGCCAGGGGATGTAGCTCAGTGGTAGAGCGCACGCTTTGCATGTGTGAGGCCCCGGGTTCAATCCCCGGCATCTCCATTCACATCTTTTGGATACCTGAAGAAAACCATTCTGTTTCCCATCGGCCCAACACTTCAATGTGTTTCCACCGACGGTCAATATAATCCATTCCTCAAGTCAAAAGAACAGCAAATCTTGTTTGATATGTAAAGCACAATGAGCTTCAATCCATCACCGCCTTCTCTGCCCCTGGTTAAAAAGCCCCAAAATTCACAAACTACTTATCTGCTTAATGCGCACACCTTCTGGGTCGCTTTTCAAAAATGTTTCTGGCCCCCAGCAAACAGTATCTTGTGTGGGGATGTAGCTCAGTGGTAGAGCGCACGCTTCGCATGTGTGAGGCCCCGGGTTCAATCCCCGGCATCTCCATTGGTGGATTTTGTGCACCTAGTTTAAATCACTTGCTGTCCCTCACCGCGTAGAAATTTACGCAGATCTTCCGTTGAAAGGCTTCCTTTTAAAACACATTGGCCTTTGGAATTGCTGCTCACTTGACAAGTGCACTCTTGGCTTATGGCAGGTACGGGCGTCAAGCAAGAGCATCTGTATGTCTTTTCACGCAGTAGCTTCTACCATAGCCAACACTTTCAAACGTACAACCGTTTCATTCATTTCTTTTTTTGGAGAAATCTTATTGTCGCATTACAGACAGTTTGTAAAGTTTGGATTTTGAATCATCATAGCGCTAACAATTTGGTGTAGCACCTGAAGCTGATGAAAGAAACGAGCAGGCGCCTCTTGAATAGACATGTTTTAACAAAAAACAAGATGGCCGATATTGTTTATGGGAGTAGCAAGAGCATTCACTCCTTTTTCTCGGTAAGCATCTTTGCGGGACAGTCATTTCTCTGCTGTCTCGTGCCATCTGTGCTCATTTTTCCAAGCACTATTTCCACTTTTGGCTTTTACACTCCTGCCCATACTGCTTTTCTTCTGCAGTTGTTCCGTGAAATCTATGCCTCTAAGAAGGCGTTTAAGCAACGTTGGAGCTGTTGAAAACTTCCTGCTTTTAATCACTGGCAACTTGTGCAGTTCCCTGAAAATGCGTTGTTATTGCACACTGCCTTGTCGCTACATACGGTTTCCACAGTATTGGGCAATGAACCTCCTGAGAGACAGAGGCAGGGGCAGCATCAGGCCAGGGGATGTAGCTCAGTGGTAGAGCGCACGCTTTGCATGTGTGAGGCCCCGGGTTCAATCCCCGGCATCTCCATTCACATCTTTTGGATACCTGAAGAAAACCATTCTGTTTCCCATCGGCCCAACACTTCAATGTGTTTCCACCGACGGTCAATATAATCCATTCCTCAAGTCAAAAGAACAGCAAATCTTGTTTGATATGTAAAGCACAATGAGCTTCAATCCATCACCGCCTTCTCTGCCCCTGGTTAAAAAGCCCCAAAATTCACAAACTACTTATCTGCTTAATGCGCACACCTTCTGGGTCGCTTTTCAAAAATGTTTCTGGCCCCCAGCAAACGGTATCTTGTGTGGGGATGTAGCTCAGTGGTAGAGCGCACGCTTCGCATGTGTGAGGCCCCGGGTTCAATCCCCGGCATCTCCATTGGTGGATTTTGTGCACCTAGTTTAAATCACTTGCTGTCCCTCACCGCGTAGAAATTTACGCAGATCTTCCGTTGAAAGGCTTCCTTTTAAAACACATTGGCCTTTGGAATTGCTGCTCACTTGACAAGTGCACTCTTGGCTTATGGCAGGTACGGGCGTCAAGCAAGAGCATCTGTATGTCTTTTCACGCAGTAGCTTCTACCATAGCCAACACTTTCAAACGTACAACCGTTTCATTCATTTCTTTTTTTGGAGAAATCTTATTGTCGCATTACAGACAGTTTGTAAAGTTTGGATTTTGAATCATCATAGCGCTAACAATTTGGTGTAGCACCTGAAGCTGATGAAAGAAACGAGCAGGCGCCTCTTGAATAGACATGTTTTAACAAAAAACAAGATGGCCGATATTGTTTATGGGAGTAGCAAGAGCATTCACTCCTTTTTCTCGGTAAGCATCTTTGCGGGACAGTCATTTCTCTGCTGTCTCGTGCCATCTGTGCTCATTTTTCCAAGCACTATTTCCACTTTTGGCTTTTACACTCCTGCCCATACTGCTTTTCTTCTGCAGTTGTTCCGTGAAATCTATGCCTCTAAGAAGGCGTTTAAGCAACGTTGGAGCTGTTGAAAACTTCCTGCTTTTAATCACTGGCAACTTGTGCAGTTCCCTGAAAATGCGTTGTTATTGCACACTGCCTTGTCGCTACATACGGTTTCCACAGTATTGGGCAATGAACCTCCTGAGAGACAGAGGCAGGGGCAGCATCAGGCCAGGGGATGTAGCTCAGTGGTAGAGCGCACGCTTTGCATGTGTGAGGCCCCGGGTTCAATCCCCGGCATCTCCATTCACATCTTTTGGATACCTGAAGAAAACCATTCTGTTTCCCATCGGCCCAACACTTCAATGTGTTTCCACCGACGGTCAATATAATCCATTCCTCAAGTCAAAAGAACAGCAAATCTTGTTTGATATGTAAAGCACAATGAGCTTCAATCCATCACCGCCTTCTCTGCCCCTGGTTAAAAAGCCCCAAAATTCACAAACTACTTATCTGCTTAATGCGCACACCTTCTGGGTCGCTTTTCAAAAATGTTTCTGGCCCCCAGCAAACGGTATCTTGTGTAGGGATGTAGCTCAGTGGTAGAGCGCATGCTTCGCATGTGTGAGGCCCCGGGTTCAATCCCCGGCATCTCCATTGGTGGATTTTGTGCACCTAGTTTAAATCACTTGCTGTCCCTCACCGCGTAGAAATTTACGCAGATCTTCCGTTGAAAGGCTTCCTTTTAAAACACATTGGCCTTTGGAATTGCTGCTCACTTGACAAGTGCACTCTTGGCTTATGGCAGGTACGGGCGTCAAGCAAGAGCATCTGTATGTCTTTTCACGCAGTAGCTTCTACCATAGCCAACACTTTCAAACGTACAACCGTTTCATTCATTTCTTTTTTTGGAGAAATCTTATTGTCGCATTACAGACAGTTTGTAAAGTTTGGATTTTGAATCATCATAGCGCTAACAATTTGGTGTAGCACCTGAAGCTGATGAAAGAAACGAGCAGGCGCCTCTTGAATAGACATGTTTTAACAAAAAACAAGATGGCCGATATTGTTTATGGGAGTAGCAAGAGCATTCACTCCTTTTTCTCGGTAAGCATCTTTGCGGGACAGTCATTTCTCTGCTGTCTCGTGCCATCTGTGCTCATTTTTCCAAGCACTATTTCCACTTTTGGCTTTTACACTCCTGCCCATACTGCTTTTCTTCTGCAGTTGTTCCGTGAAATCTATGCCTCTAAGAAGGCGTTTAAGCAACGTTGGAGCTGTTGAAAACTTCCTGCTTTTAATCACTGGCAACTTGTGCAGTTCCCTGAAAATGCGTTGTTATTGCACACTGCCTTGTCGCTACATACGGTTTCCACAGTATTGGGCAATGAACCTCCTGAGAGACAGAGGCAGGGGCAGCATCAGGCCAGGGGATGTAGCTCAGTGGTAGAGCGCACGCTTTGCATGTGTGAGGCCCCGGGTTCAATCCCCGGCATCTCCATTCACATCTTTTGGATACCTGAAGAAAACCATTCTGTTTCCCATCGGCCCAACACTTCAATGTGTTTCCACCGACGGTCAATATAATCCATTCCTCAAGTCAAAAGAACAGCAAATCTTGTTTGATATGTAAAGCACAATGAGCTTCAATCCATCACCGCCTTCTCTGCCCCTGGTTAAAAAGCCCCAAAATTCACAAACTACTTATCTGCTTAATGCGCACACCTTCTGGGTCGCTTTTCAAAAATGTTTCTGGCCCCCAGCAAACGGTATCTTGTGTGGGGATGTAGCTCAGTGGTAGAGCGCACGCTTCGCATGTGTGAGGCCCCGGGTTCAATCCCCGGCATCTCCATTGGTGGATTTTGTGCACCTAGTTTAAATCACTTGCTGTCCCTCACCGCGTAGAAATTTACGCAGATCTTCCGTTGAAAGGCTTCCTTTTAAAACACATTGGCCTTTGGAATTGCTGCTCACTTGACAAGTGCACTCTTGGCTTATGGCAGGTACGGGCGTCAAGCAAGAGCATCTGTATGTCTTTTCACGCAGTAGCTTCTACCATAGCCAACACTTTCAAACGTACAACCGTTTCATTCATTTCTTTTTTTGGAGAAATCTTATTGTCGCATTACAGACAGTTTGTAAAGTTTGGATTTTGAATCATCATAGCGCTAACAATTTGGTGTAGCACCTGAAGCTGATGAAAGAAACGAGCAGGCGCCTCTTGAATAGACATGTTTTAACAAAAAACAAGATGGCCGATATTGTTTATGGGAGTAGCAAGAGCATTCACTCCTTTTTCTCGGTAAGCATCTTTGCGGGACAGTCATTTCTCTGCTGTCTCGTGCCATCTGTGCTCATTTTTCCAAGCACTATTTCCACTTTTGGCTTTTACACTCCTGCCCATACTGCTTTTCTTCTGCAGTTGTTCCGTGAAATCTATGCCTCTAAGAAGGCGTTTAAGCAACGTTGGAGCTGTTGAAAACTTCCTGCTTTTAATCACTGGCAACTTGTGCAGTTCCCTGAAAATGCGTTGTTATTGCACACTGCCTTGTCGCTACATACGGTTTCCACAGTATTGGGCAATGAACCTCCTGAGAGACAGAGGCAGGGGCAGCATCAGGCCAGGGGATGTAGCTCAGTGGTAGAGCGCACGCTTTGCATGTGTGAGGCCCCGGGTTCAATCCCCGGCATCTCCATTCACATCTTTTGGATACCTGAAGAAAACCATTCTGTTTCCCATCGGCCCAACACTTCAATGTGTTTCCACCGACGGTCAATATAATCCATTCCTCAAGTCAAAAGAACAGCAAATCTTGTTTGATATGTAAAGCACAATGAGCTTCAATGCATCACCGCCTTCTGTGCCCCTGGTTAAAAAGCCCCAAAATTCACAAACTACTTATCTGCTTAATGCGCACACCTTCTGGGTCGCTTTTCAAAAATGTTTCTGGCCCCCAGCAAACGGTATCTTGTGTGGGGATGTAGCTCAGTGGTAGAGCGCACGCTTCGCATGTGTGAGGCCCCGGGTTCAATCCCCGGCATCTCCATTGGTGGATTTTGTGCACCTAGTTTAAATCACTTGCTGTCCCTCACCGTGTAGAAATTTACGCAGATCTTCCGTTGAAAGGCTTCCTTTTAAAACACATTGGCCTTTGGAATTGCTGCTCACTTGACAAGTGCACTCTTGGCTTATGGCAGGTACGGGCGTCAAGCAAGAGCATCTGTATGTCTTTTCACGCAGTAGCTTCTACCATAGCCAACACTTTCAAACGTACAACCGTTTCATTCATTTCTTTTTTTGGAGAAATCTTATTGTCGCATTACAGACAGTTTGTAAAGTTTGGATTTTGAATCATCATAGCGCTAACAATTTGGTGTAGCACCTGAAGCTGATGAAAGAAACGAGCAGGCGCCTCTTGAATAGACATGTTTTAACAAAAAACAAGATGGCCGATATTGTTTATGGGAGTAGCAAGAGCATTCACTCCTTTTTCTCGGTAAGCATCTTTGCGGGACAGTCATTTCTCTGCTGTCTCGTGCCATCTGTGCTCATTTTTCCAAGCACTATTTCCACTTTTGGCTTTTACACTCCTGCCCATACTGCTTTTCTTCTGCAGTTGTTCCGTGAAATCTATGCCTCTAAGAAGGCGTTTAAGCAACGTTGGAGCTGTTGAAAACTTCCTGCTTTTAATCACTGGCAACTTGTGCAGTTCCCTGAAAATGCGTTGTTATTGCACACTGCCTTGTCGCTACATACTGTTTCCACAGTATTGGGCAATGAACCTCCTGAGAGACAGAGGCAGGGGCAGCATCAGGCCAGGGGATGTAGCTCAGTGGTAGAGCGCACGCTTTGCATGTGTGAGGCCCCGGGTTCAATCCCCGGCATCTCCATTCACATCTTTTGGATACCTGAAGAAAACCATTCTGTTTCCCATCGGCCCAACACTTCAATGTGTTTCCACCGACGGTCAATATAATCCATTCCTCAAGTCAAAAGAACAGCAAATCTTGTTTGATATGTAAAGCACAATGAGCTTCAATCCATCACCGCCTTCTCTGCTCCTGGTTAAAAAGCCCCAAAATTCACAAACTACTTATCTGCTTAATGCGCACACCTTCTGGGTCGCTTTTCAAAAATGTTTCTGGCCCCCAGCAAACGGTATCTTGTGTGGGGATGTAGCTCAGTGGTAGAGCGCACGCTTCGCATGTGTGAGGCCCCGGGTTCAATCCCCGGCATCTCCATTGGTGGATTTTGTGCACCTAGTTTAAATCACTTGCTGTCCCTCACCGTGTAGAAATTTACGCAGATCTTCCGTTGAAAGGCTTCCTTTTAAAACACATTGGCCTTTGGAATTGCTGCTCACTTGACAAGTGCACTCTTGGCTTATGGCAGGTACGGGCGTCAAGCAAGAGCATCTGTATGTCTTTTCACGCAGTAGCTTCTACCATAGCCAACACTTTCAAACGTACAACCGTTTCATTCATTTCTTTTTTTGGAGAAATCTTATTGTCGCATTACAGACAGTTTGTAAAGTTTGGATTTTGAATCATCATAGCGCTAACAATTTGGTGTAGCACCTGAAGCTGATGAAAGAAACGAGCAGGCGCCTCTTGAATAGACATGTTTTAACAAAAAACAAGATGGCCGATATTGTTTATGGGAGTAGCAAGAGCATTCACTCCTTTTTCTCGGTAAGCATCTTTGCGGGACAGTCATTTCTCTGCTGTCTCGTGCCATCTGTGCTCATTTTTCCAAGCACTATTTCCACTTTTGGCTTTTACACTCCTGCCCATACTGCTTTTCTTCTGCAGTTGTTCCGTGAAATCTATGCCTCTAAGAAGGCGTTTAAGCAACGTTGGAGCTGTTGAAAACTTCCTGCTTTTAATCACTGGCAACTTGTGCAGTTCCCTGAAAATGCGTTGTTATTGCACACTGCCTTGTCGCTACATACGGTTTCCACAGTATTGGGCAATGAACCTCCTGAGAGACAGAGGCAGGGGCAGCATCAGGCCAGGGGATGTAGCTCAGTGGTAGAGCGCACGCTTTGCATGTGTGAGGCCCCGGGTTCAATCCCCGGCATCTCCATTCACATCTTTTGGATACCTGAAGAAAACCATTCTGTTTCCCATCGGCCCAACACTTCAATGTGTTTCCACCGACGGTCAATATAATCCATTCCTCAAGTCAAAAGAACAGCAAATCTTGTTTGATATGTAAAGCACAATGAGCTTCAATCCATCACCGCCTTCTCTGCCCCTGGTTAAAAAGCCCCAAAATTCACAAACTACTTATCTGCTTAATGCGCACACCTTCTGGGTCGCTTTTCAAAAATGTTTCTGGCCCCCAGCAAACGGTATCTTGTGTGGGGATGTAGCTTAGTGGTAGAGCGCACGCTTCGCATGTGTGAGGCCCCGGGTTCAATCCCCGGCATCTCCATTGGTGGATTTTGTGCACCTAGTTTAAATCACTTGCTGTCCCTCACCGCGTAGAAATTTACGCAGATCTTCCGTTGAAAGGCTTCCTTTTAAAACACATTGGCCTTTGGAATTGCTGCTCACTTGACAAGTGCACTCTTGGCTTATGGCAGGTACGGGCGTCAAGCAAGAGCATCTGTATGTCTTTTCACGCAGTAGCTTCTACCATAGCCAACACTTTCAAACGTACAACCGTTTCATTCATTTCTTTTTTTGGAGAAATCTTATTGTCGCATTACAGACAGTTTGTAAAGTTTGGATTTTGAATCATCATAGCGCTAACAATTTGGTGTAGCACCTGAAGCTGATGAAAGAAACGAGCAGGCGCCTCTTGAATAGACATGTTTTAACAAAAAACAAGATGGCCGATATTGTTTATGGGAGTAGCAAGAGCATTCACTCCTTTTTCTCGGTAAGCATCTTTGCGGGACAGTCATTTCTCTGCTGTCTCGTGCCATCTGTGCTCATTTTTCCAAGCACTATTTCCACTTTTGGCTTTTACACTCCTGCCCATACTGCTTTTCTTCTGCAGTTGTTCCGTGAAATTTATGCCTCTAAGAAGGCGTTTAAGCAACGTTGGAGCTGTTGAAAACTTCCTGCTTTTAATCACTGGCAACTTGTGCAGTTCCCTGAAAATGCGTTGTTATTGCACACTGCCTTGTAGCTACATACTGTTTCCACAGTATTGGGCAATGAACCTCCTGAGAGACAGAGGCAGGGGCAGCATCAGGCCAGGGGATGTAGCTCAGTGGTAGAGCGCACGCTTTGCATGTGTGAGGCCCCGGGTTCAATCCCCGGCATCTCCATTCACATCTTTTGGATACCTGAAGAAAACCATTCTGTTTCCCATCGGCCCAACACTTCAATGTGTTTCCACCGACGGTCAATATAATCCATTCCTCAAGTCAAAAGAACAGCAAATCTTGTTTGATATGTAAAGCACAATGAGCTTCAATCCATCACCGCCTTCTCTGCCCCTGGTTAAAAAGCCCCAAAATTCACAAACTACTTATCTGCTTAATGCGCACACCTTCTGGGTCGCTTTTCAAAAATGTTTCTGGCCCCCAGCAAACAGTATCTTGTGTGGGGATGTAGCTCAGTGGTAGAGCGCACGCTTCGCATGTGTGAGGCCCTGGGTTCAATCCCCGGCATCTCCATTGGTGGATTTTGTGCACCTAGTTTAAATCACTTGCTGTCCCTCACCGCGTAGAAATTTACGCAGATCTTCCGTTGAAAGGCTTCCTTTTAAAACACATTGGCCTTTGGAATTGCTGCTCACTTGACAAGTGCACTCTTGGCTTATGGCAGGTACGGGCGTCAAGCAAGAGCATCTGTATGTCTTTTCACGCAGTAGCTTCTACCATAGCCAACACTTTCAAACGTACAACCGTTTCATTCATTTCTTTTTTTGGAGAAATCTTATTGTCGCATTACAGACAGTTTGTAAAGTTTGGATTTTGAATCATCATAGCGCTAACAATTTGGTGTAGCACCTGAAGCTGATGAAAGAAACGAGCAGGCGCCTCTTGAATAGACATGTTTTAACAAAAAACAAGATGGCCGATATTGTTTATGGGAGTAGCAAGAGCATTCACTCCTTTTTCTCGGTAAGCATCTTTGCGGGACAGTCATTTCTCTGCTGTCTCGTGCCATCTGTGCTCATTTTTCCAAGCACTATTTCCACTTTTGGCTTTTACACTCCTGCCCATACTGCTTTTCTTCTGCAGTTGTTCCGTGAAATCTATGCCTCTAAGAAGGCGTTTAAGCAACGTTGGAGCTGTTGAAAACTTCCTGCTTTTAATCACTGGCAACTTGTGCAGTTCCCTGAAAATGCGTTGTTATTGCACACTGCCTTGTCGCTACATACGGTTTCCACAGTATTGGGCAATGAACCTCCTGAGAGACAGAGGCAGGGGCAGCATCAGGCCAGGGGATGTAGCTCAGTGGTAGAGCGCACGCTTTGCATGTGTGAGGCCCCGGGTTCAATCCCCGGCATCTCCATTCACATCTTTTGGATACCTGAAGAAAACCATTCTGTTTCCCATCGGCCCAACACTTCAATGTGTTTCCACCGACGGTCAATATAATCCATTCCTCAAGTCAAAAGAACAGCAAATCTTGTTTGATATGTAAAGCACAATGAGCTTCAATCCATCACCGCCTTCTCTGCCCCTGGTTAAAAAGCCCCAAAATTCACAAACTACTTATCTGCTTAATGCGCACACCTTCTGGGTCGCTTTTCAAAAATGTTTCTGGCCCCCAGCAAACGGTATCTTGTGTGGGGATGTAGCTCAGTGGTAGAGCGCACGCTTCGCATGTGTGAGGCCCCGGGTTCAATCCCCGGCATCTCCATTGGTGGATTTTGTGCACCTAGTTTAAATCACTTGCTGTCCCTCACCGCGTAGAAATTTACGCAGATCTTCCGTTGAAAGGCTTCCTTTTAAAACACATTGGCCTTTGGAATTGCTGCTCACTTGACAAGTGCACTCTTGGCTTATGGCAGGTACGGGCGTCAAGCAAGAGCATCTGTATGTCTTTTCACGCAGTAGCTTCTACCATAGCCAACACTTTCAAACGTACAACCGTTTCATTCATTTCTTTTTTTGGAGAAATCTTATTGTCGCATTACAGACAGTTTGTAAAGTTTGGATTTTGAATCATCATAGCGCTAACAATTTGGTGTAGCACCTGAAGCTGATGAAAGAAACGAGCAGGCGCCTCTTGAATAGACATGTTTTAACAAAAAACAAGATGGCCGATATTGTTTATGGGAGTAGCAAGAGCATTCACTCCTTTTTCTCGGTAAGCATCTTTGCGGGACAGTCATTTCTCTGCTGTCTCGTGCCATCTGTGCTCATTTTTCCAAGCACTATTTCCACTTTTGGCTTTTACACTCCTGCCCATACTGCTTTTCTTCTGCAGTTGTTCCGTGAAATCTATGCCTCTAAGAAGGCGTTTAAGCAACGTTGGAGCTGTTGAAAACTTCCTGCTTTTAATCACTGGCAACTTGTGCAGTTCCCTGAAAATGCGTTGTTATTGCACACTGCCTTGTCGCTACATACGGTTTCCACAGTATTGGGCAATGAACCTCCTGAGAGACAGAGGCAGGGGCAGCATCAGGCCAGGGGATGTAGCTCAGTGGTAGAGCGCACGCTTTGCATGTGTGAGGCCCCGGGTTCAATCCCCGGCATCTCCATTCACATCTTTTGGATACCTGAAGAAAACCATTCTGTTTCCCATCGGCCCAACACTTCAATGTGTTTCCACCGACGGTCAATATAATCCATTCCTCAAGTCAAAAGAACAGCAAATCTTGTTTGATATGTAAAGCACAATGAGCTTCAATCCATCACCGCCTTCTGTGCCCCTGGTTAAAAAGCCCCAAAATTCACAAACTACTTATCTGCTTAATGCGCACACCTTCTGGGTCGCTTTTCAAAAATGTTTCTGGCCCCCAGCAAACGGTATCTTGTGTGGGGATGTAGCTCAGTGGTAGAGCGCACGCTTCGCATGTGTGAGGCCCCGGGTTCAATCCCCGGCATCTCCATTGGTGGATTTTGTGCACCTAGTTTAAATCACTTGCTGTCCCTCACCGCGTAGAAATTTACGCAGATCTTCCGTTGAAAGGCTTCCTTTTAAAACACATTGGCCTTTGGAATTGCTGCTCACTTGACAAGTGCACTCTTGGCTTATGGCAGGCACGGGCGTCAAGCAAGAGCATCTGTATGTCTTTTCACGCAGTAGCTTCTACCATAGCCAACACTTTCAAACGTACAACCGTTTCATTCATTTCTTTTTTTGGAGAAATCTTATTGTCGCATTACAGACAGTTTGTAAAGTTTGGATTTTGAATCATCATAGCGCTAACAATTTGGTGTAGCACCTGAAGCTGATGAAAGAAACGAGCAGGCGCCTCTTGAATAGACATGTTTTAACAAAAAACAAGATGGCCGATATTGTTTATGGGAGTAGCAAGAGCATTCACTCCTTTTTCTCGGTAAGCATCTTTGCGGGACAGTCATTTCTCTGCTGTCTCGTGCCATCTGTGCTCATTTTTCCAAGCACTATTTCCACTTTTGGCTTTTACACTCCTGCCCATACTGCTTTTCTTCTGCAGTTGTTCCGTGAAATCTATGCCTCTAAGAAGGCGTTTAAGCAACGTTGGAGCTGTTGAAAACTTCCTGCTTTTAATCACTGGCAACTTGTGCAGTTCCCTGAAAATGCGTTGTTATTGCACACTGCCTTGTCGCTACATACGGTTTCCACAGTATTGGGCAATGAACCTCCTGAGAGACAGAGGCAGGGGCAGCATCAGGCCAGGGGATGTAGCTCAGTGGTAGAGCGCACGCTTTGCATGTGTGAGGCCCCGGGTTCAATCCCCGGCATCTCCATTCACATCTTTTGGATACCTGAAGAAAACCATTCTGTTTCCCATCGGCCCAACACTTCAATGTGTTTCCACCGACGGTCAATATAATCCATTCCTCAAGTCAAAAGAACAGCAAATCTTGTTTGATATGTAAAGCACAATGAGCTTCAATCCATCACCGCCTTCTCTGCCCCTGGTTAAAAAGCCCCAAAATTCACAAACTACTTATCTGCTTAATGCGCACACCTTCTGGGTCGCTTTTCAAAAATGTTTCTGGCCCCCAGCAAACGGTATCTTGTGTGGGGATGTAGCTCAGTGGTAGAGCGCACGCTTCGCATGTGTGAGGCCCCGGGTTCAATCCCCGGCATCTCCATTGGTGGATTTTGTGCACCTAGTTTAAATCACTTGCTGTCCCTCACCGTGTAGAAATTTACGCAGATCTTCCGTTGAAAGGCTTCCTTTTAAAACACATTGGCCTTTGGAATTGCTGCTCACTTGACAAGTGCACTCTTGGCTTATGGCAGGTACGGGCGTCAAGCAAGAGCATCTGTATGTCTTTTCACGCAGTAGCTTCTACCATAGCCAACACTTTCAAACGTACAACCGTTTCATTCATTTCTTTTTTTGGAGAAATCTTATTGTCGCATTACAGACAGTTTGTAAAGTTTGGATTTTGAATCATCATAGCGCTAACAATTTGGTGTAGCACCTGAAGCTGATGAAAGAAACGAGCAGGCGCCTCTTGAATAGACATGTTTTAACAAAAAACAAGATGGCCGATATTGTTTATGGGAGTAGCAAGAGCATTCACTCCTTTTTCTCGGTAAGCATCTTTGCGGGACAGTCATTTCTCTGCTGTCTCGTGCCATCTGTGCTCATTTTTCCAAGCACTATTTCCACTTTTGGCTTTTACACTCCTGCCCATACTGCTTTTCTTCTGCAGTTGTTCCGTGAAATCTATGCCTCTAAGAAGGCGTTTAAGCAACGTTGGAGCTGTTGAAAACTTCCTGCTTTTAATCACTGGCAACTTGTGCAGTTCCCTGAAAATGCGTTGTTATTGCACACTGCCTTGTCGCTACATACTGTTTCCACAGTATTGGGCAATGAACCTCCTGAGAGACAGAGGCAGGGGCAGCATCAGGCCAGGGGATGTAGCTCAGTGGTAGAGCGCACGCTTTGCATGTGTGAGGCCCCGGGTTCAATCCCCGGCATCTCCATTCACATCTTTTGGATACCTGAAGAAAACCATTCTGTTTCCCATCGGCCCAACACTTCAATGTGTTTCCACCGACGGTCAATATAATCCATTCCTCAAGTCAAAAGAACAGCAAATCTTGTTTGATATGTAAAGCACAATGAGCTTCAATCCATCACCGCCTTCTCTGCTCCTGGTTAAAAAGCCCCAAAATTCACAAACTACTTATCTGCTTAATGCGCACACCTTCTGGGTCGCTTTTCAAAAATGTTTCTGGCCCCCAGCAAACGGTATCTTGTGTGGGGATGTAGCTCAGTGGTAGAGCGCACGCTTCGCATGTGTGAGGCCCCGGGTTCAATCCCCGGCATCTCCATTGGTGGATTTTGTGCACCTAGTTTAAATCACTTGCTGTCCCTCACCGTGTAGAAATTTACGCAGATCTTCCGTTGAAAGGCTTCCTTTTAAAACACATTGGCCTTTGGAATTGCTGCTCACTTGACAAGTGCACTCTTGGCTTATGGCAGGTACGGGCGTCAAGCAAGAGCATCTGTATGTCTTTTCACGCAGTAGCTTCTACCATAGCCAACACTTTCAAACGTACAACCGTTTCATTCATTTCTTTTTTTGGAGAAATCTTATTGTCGCATTACAGACAGTTTGTAAAGTTTGGATTTTGAATCATCATAGCGCTAACAATTTGGTGTAGCACCTGAAGCTGATGAAAGAAACGAGCAGGCGCCTCTTGAATAGACATGTTTTAACAAAAAACAAGATGGCCGATATTGTTTATGGGAGTAGCAAGAGCATTCACTCCTTTTTCTCGGTAAGCATCTTTGCGGGACAGTCATTTCTCTGCTGTCTCGTGCCATCTGTGCTCATTTTTCCAAGCACTATTTCCACTTTTGGCTTTTACACTCCTGCCCATACTGCTTTTCTTCTGCAGTTGTTCCGTGAAATCTATGCCTCTAAGAAGGCGTTTAAGCAACGTTGGAGCTGTTGAAAACTTCCTGCTTTTAATCACTGGCAACTTGTGCAGTTCCCTGAAAATGCGTTGTTATTGCACACTGCCTTGTAGCTACATACTGTTTCCACAGTATTGGGCAATGAACCTTCTGAGAGACAGAGGCAGTGGCAGCATCAGGCCAGGGGATGTAGCTCAGTGGTAGAGCGCACGCTTTGCATGTGTGAGGCCCTGGGTTCAATCCCCGGCATCTCCATTCACATCTTTTGGATACCTGAAGAAAACCATTCTGTTTCCCATCGGCCCAACACTTCAATGTGTTTCCACCGACGGTCAATATAATACATTCCTCAAGTCAAAAGAACAGCAAATCTTGTTTGATATGTAAAGCACAATGAGCTTCAATCCATCACCGCCTTCTCTGCTCCTGGTTAAAAAGCCCCAAAATTCACAAACTACTTATCTGCTTAATGCGCACACCTTCTGGGTCGCTTTTCAAAAATGTTTCTGGCCCCCAGCAAACGGTATCTTGTGTGGGGATGTAGCACAGTGGTAGAGCGCACGCTTCGCATGTGTGAGGCCCCGGGTTCAATCCCCGGCATCTCCATTGGTGGATTTTGTGCACCTAGTTTAAATCACTTGCTGTCCCTCACCGTGTAGAAATTTACGCAGATCTTCCGTTGAAAGGCTTCCTTTTAAAACACATTGGCCTTTGGAATTGCTGCTCACTTGACAAGTGCACTCTTGGCTTATGGCAGGTACGGGCGTCAAGCAAGAGCATCTGTATGTCTTTTCACGCAGTAGCTTCTACCATAGCCAACACTTTCAAACGTACAACCGTTTCATTCATTTCTTTTTTTGGAGAAATCTTATTGTCGCATTACAGACAGTTTGTAAAGTTTGGATTTTGAATCATCATAGCGCTAACAATTTGGTGTAGCACCTGAAGCTGATGAAAGAAACGAGCAGGCGCCTCTTGAATAGACATGTTTTAACAAAAAACAAGATGGCCGATATTGTTTATGGGAGTAGCAAGAGCATTCACTCCTTTTTCTCGGTAAGCATCTTTGCGGGACAGTCATTTCTCTGCTGTCTCGTGCCATCTGTGCTCATTTTTCCAAGCACTATTTCCACTTTTGGCTTTTACACTCCTGCCCATACTGCTTTTCTTCTGCAGTTGTTCCGTGAAATCTATGCCTCTAAGAAGGCGTTTAAGCAACGTTGGAGCTGTTGAAAACTTCCTGCTTTTAATCACTGGCAACTTGTGCAGTTCCCTGAAAATGCGTTGTTATTGCACACTGCCTTGTAGCTACATACTGTTTCCACAGTATTGGGCAATGAACCTTCTGAGAGACAGAGGCAGTGGCAGCATCAGGCCAGGGGATGTAGCTCAGTGGTAGAGCGCACGCTTTGCATGTGTGAGGCCCTGGGTTCAATCCCCGGCATCTCCATTCACATCTTTTGGATACCTGAAGAAAACCATTCTGTTTCCCATCGGCCCAACACTTCAATGTGTTTCCACCGACGGTCAATATAATCCATTCCTCAAGTCAAAAGAACAGCAAATCTTGTTTGATATGTAAAGCACAATGAGCTTCAATCCATCACCGCCTTCTCTGCCCCTGGTTAAAAAGCCCCAAAATTCACAAACTACTTATCTGCTTAATGCGCACACCTTCTGGGTCGCTTTTCAAAAATGTTTCTGGCCCCCAGCAAACAGTATCTTGTGTGGGGATGTAGCTCAGTGGTAGAGCGCACGCTTCGCATGTGTGAGGCCCCGGGTTCAATCCCCGGCATCTCCATTGGTGGATTTTGTGCACCTAGTTTAAATCACTTGCTGTCCCTCACCGTGTAGAAATTTACGCAGATCTTCCGTTGAAAGGCTTCCTTTTAAAACACATTGGCCTTTGGAATTGCTGCTCACTTGACAAGTGCACTCTTGGCTTATGGCAGGTACGGGCGTCAAGCAAGAGCATCTGTATGTCTTTTCACGCAGTAGCTTCTACCATAGCCAACACTTTCAAACGTACAACCGTTTCATTTATTTCTTTTTTTGGAGAAATCTTATTGTCGCATTACAGACAGTTTGTAAAGTTTGGATTTTGAATCATCATAGCGCTAACAATTTGGTGTAGCACCTGAAGCTGATGAAAGAAACGAGCAGGCGCCTCTTGAATAGACATGTTTTAACAAAAAACAAGATGGCCGATATTGTTTATGGGAGTAGCAAGAGCATTCACTCCTTTTTCTCGGTAAGCATCTTTGCGGGACAGTCATTTCTCTGCTGTCTCGTGCCATCTGTGCTCATTTTTCCAAGCACTATTTCCACTTTTGCCTTTTACACTCCTGCCCATACTGCTTTTCTTCTGCAGTTGTTCCGTGAAATCTATGCCTCTAAGAAGGCGTTTAAGCAACGTTGGAGCTGTTGAAAACTTCCTGCTTTTAATCACTGGCAACTTGTGCAGTTCCCTGAAAATGCGTTGTTATTGCACACTGCCTTGTCGCTACATACTGTTTCCACAGTATTGGGCAATGAACCTCCTGAGAGACAGAGGCAGGGGCAGCATCAGGCCAGGGGATGTAGCTCAGTGGTAGAGCGCACGCTTTGCATGTGTGAGGCCCCGGGTTCAATCCCCGGCATCTCCATTCACATCTTTTGGATACCTGAAGAAAACCATTCTGTTTCCCATCGGCCCAACACTTCAATGTGTTTCCACCGACGGTCAATATAATCCATTCCTCAAGTCAAAAGAACAGCAAATCTTGTTTGATATGTAAAGCACAATGAGCTTCAATCCATCACCGCCTTCTCTGCCCCTGGTTAAAAAGCCCCAAAATTCACAAACTACTTATCTGCTTAATGCGCACACCTTCTGGGTCGCTTTTCAAAAATGTTTCTGGCCCCCAGCAAACAGTATCTTGTGTGGGGATGTAGCTCAGTGGTAGAGCGCACGCTTCGCATGTGTGAGGCCCCGGGTTCAATCCCCGGCATCTCCATTGGTGGATTTTGTGCACCTAGTTTAAATCACTTGCTGTCCCTCACCGTGTAGAAATTTACGCAGATCTTCCGTTGAAAGGCTTCCTTTTAAAACACATTGGCCTTTGGAATTGCTGCTCACTTGACAAGTGCACTCTTGGCTTATGGCAGGTACGGGCGTCAAGCAAGAGCATCTGTATGTCTTTTCACGCAGTAGCTTCTACCATAGCCAACACTTTCAAACGTACAACCGTTTCATTCATTTCTTTTTTTGGAGAAATCTTATTGTCGCATTACAGACAGTTTGTAAAGTTTGGATTTTGAATCATCATAGCGCTAACAATTTGGTGTAGCACCTGAAGCTGATGAAAGAAACGAGCAGGCGCCTCTTGAATAGACATGTTTTAACAAAAAACAAGATGGCCGATATTGTTTATGGGAGTAGCAAGAGCATTCACTCCTTTTTCTCGGTAAGCATCTTTGCGGGACAGTCATTTCTCTGCTGTCTCGTGCCATCTGTGCTCATTTTTCCAAGCACTATTTCCACTTTTGGCTTTTACACTCCTGCCCATACTGCTTTTCTTCTGCAGTTGTTCCGTGAAATCTATGCCTCTAAGAAGGCGTTTAAGCAACGTTGGAGCTGTTGAAAACTTCCTGCTTTTAATCACTGGCAACTTGTGCAGTTCCCTGAAAATGCGTTGTTATTGCACACTGCCTTGTCGCTACATACGGTTTCCACAGTATTGGGCAATGAACCTCCTGAGAGACAGAGGCAGGGGCAGCATCAGGCCAGGGGATGTAGCTCAGTGGTAGAGCGCACGCTTTGCATGTGTGAGGCCCCGGGTTCAATCCCCGGCATCTCCATTCACATCTTTTGGATACCTGAAGAAAACCATTCTGTTTCCCATCGGCCCAACACTTCAATGTGTTTCCACCGACGGTCAATATAATCCATTCCTCAAGTCAAAAGAACAGCAAATCTTGTTTGATATGTAAAGCACAATGAGCTTCAATCCATCACCGCCTTCTCTGCCCCTGGTTAAAAAGCCCCAAAATTCACAAACTACTTATCTGCTTAATGCGCACACCTTCTGGGTCGCTTTTCAAAAATGTTTCTGGCCCCCAGCAAACGGAATCTTGTGTGGGGATGTAGCTCAGTGGTAGAGCGCACGCTTCGCATGTGTGAGGCCCCGGGTTCAATCCCCGGCATCTCCATTGGTGGATTTTGTGCACCTAGTTTAAATCACTTGCTGTCCCTCACCGCGTAGAAATTTACGCAGATCTTCCGTTGAAAGGCTTCCTTTTAAAACACATTGGCCTTTGGAATTGCTGCTCACTTGACAAGTGCACTCTTGGCTTATGGCAGGTACGGGCGTCAAGCAAGAGCATCTGTATGTCTTTTCACGCAGTAGCTTCTACCATAGCCAACACTTTCAAACGTACAACCGTTTCATTCATTTCTTTTTTTGGAGAAATCTTATTGTCGCATTACAGACAGTTTGTAAAGTTTGGATTTTGAATCATCATAGCGCTAACAATTTGGTGTAGCACCTGAAGCTGATGAAAGAAACGAGCAGGCGCCTCTTGAATAGACATGTTTTAACAAAAAACAAGATGGCCGATATTGTTTATGGGAGTAGCAAGAGCATTCACTCCTTTTTCTCGGTAAGCATCTTTGCGGGACAGTCATTTCTCTGCTGTTTCGTGCCATCTGTGCTCATTTTTCCAAGCACTATTTCCACTTTTGGCTTTTACACTCCTGCCCATACTGCTTTTCTTCTGCAGTTGTTCCGTGAAATCTATGCCTCTAAGAAGGCGTTTAAGCAACGTTGGAGCTGTTGAAAACTTCCTGCTTTTAATCACTGGCAACTTGTGCAGTTCCCTGAAAATGCATTGTTATTGCACACTGCCTTGTCGCTACATACGGTTTCCACAGTATTGGGCAATGAACCTCCTGAGAGACAGAGGCAGGGGCAGCATCAGGCCAGGGGATGTAGCTCAGTGGTAGAGCGCACGCTTTGCATGTGTGAGGCCCCGGGTTCAATCCCCGGCATCTCCATTCACATCTTTTGGATACCTGAAGAAAACCATTCTGTTTCCCATCGGCCCAACACTTCAATGTGTTTCCACCGACGGTCAATATAATCCATTCCTCAAGTCAAAAGAACAGCAAATCTTGTTTGATATGTAAAGCACAATGAGCTTCAATCCATCACCGCCTTCTCTGCCCCTGGTTAAAAAGCCCCAAAATTCACAAACTACTTATCTGCTTAATGCGCACACCTTCTGGGTCGCTTTTCAAAAATGTTTCTGGCCCCCAGCAAACGGTATCTTGTGTGGGGATGTAGCTCAGTGGTAGAGCGCACGCTTCGCATGTGTGAGGCCCCGGGTTCAATCCCCGGCATCTCCATTGGTGGATTTTGTGCACCTAGTTTAAATCACTTGCTGTCCCTCACCGTGTAGAAATTTACGCAGATCTTCCGTTGAAAGGCTTCCTTTTAAAACACATTGGCCTTTGGAATTGCTGCTCACTTGACAAGTGCACTCTTGGCTTATGGCAGGTACGGGCGTCAAGCAAGAGCATCTGTATGTCTTTTCACGCAGTAGCTTCTACCATAGCCAACACTTTCAAACGTACAACCGTTTCATTCATTTCTTTTTTTGGAGAAATCTTATTGTCGCATTACAGACAGTTTGTAAAGTTTGGATTTTGAATCATCATAGCGCTAACAATTTGGTGTAGCACCTGAAGCTGATGAAAGAAACGAGCAGGCGCCTCTTGAATAGACATGTTTTAACAAAAAACAAGATGGCCGATATTGTTTATGGGAGTAGCAAGAGCATTCACTCCTTTTTCTCGGTAAGCATCTTTGCGGGACAGTCATTTCTCTGCTGTCTCGTGCCATCTGTGCTCATTTTTCCAAGCACTATTTCCACTTTTGGCTTTTACACTCCTGCCCATACTGCTTTTCTTCTGCAGTTGTTCCGTGAAATCTATGCCTCTAAGAAGGCGTTTAAGCAACGTTGGAGCTGTTGAAAACTTCCTGCTTTTAATCACTGGCAACTTGTGCAGTTCCCTGAAAATGCGTTGTTATTGCACACTGCCTTGTAGCTACATACTGTTTCCACAGTATTGGGCAATGAACCTCCTGAGAGACAGAGGCAGGGGCAGCATCAGGCCAGGGGATGTAGCTCAGTGGTAGAGCGCACGCTTTGCATGTGTGAGGCCCTGGGTTCAATCCCCGGCATCTCCATTCACATCTTTTGGATACCTGAAGAAAACCATTCTGTTTCCCATCGGCCCAACACTTCAATGTGTTTCCACCGACGGTCAATATAATCCATTCCTCAAGTCAAAAGAACAGCAAATCTTGTTTGATATGTAAAGCACAATGAGCTTCAATCCATCACCGCCTTCTCTGCCCCTGGTTAAAAAGCCCCAAAATTCACAAACTACTTATCTGCTTAATGCGCACACCTTCTGGGTCGCTTTTCAAAAATGTTTCTGGCCCCCAGCAAACAGTATCTTGTGTGGGGATGTAGCTCAGTGGTAGAGCGCACGCTTCGCATGTGTGAGGCCCCGGGTTCAATCCCCGGCATCTCCATTGGTGGATTTTGTGCACCTAGTTTAAATCACTTGCTGTCCCTCACCGTGTAGAAATTTACGCAGATCTTCCGTTGAAAGGCTTCCTTTTAAAACACATTGGCCTTTGGAATTGCTGCTCACTTGACAAGTGCACTCTTGGCTTATGGCAGGTACGGGCGTCAAGCAAGAGCATCTGTATGTCTTTTCACGCAGTAGCTTCTACCATAGCCAACACTTTCAAACGTACAACCGTTTCATTCATTTCTTTTTTTGGAGAAATCTTATTGTCGCATTACAGACAGTTTGTAAAGTTTGGATTTTGAATCATCATAGCGCTAACAATTTGGTGTAGCACCTGAAGCTGATGAAAGAAACGAGCAGGCGCCTCTTGAATAGACATGTTTTAACAAAAAACAAGATGGCCGATATTGTTTATGGGAGTAGCAAGAGCATTCACTCCTTTTTCTCGGTAAGCATCTTTGCGGGACAGTCATTTCTCTGCTGTCTCGTGCCATCTGTGCTCATTTTTCCAAGCACTATTTCCACTTTTGGCTTTTACACTCCTGCCCATACTGCTTTTCTTCTGCAGTTGTTCCGTGAAATCTATGCCTCTAAGAAGGCGTTTAAGCAACGTTGGAGCTGTTGAAAACTTCCTGCTTTTAATCACTGGCAACTTGTGCAGTTCCCTGAAAATGCGTTGTTATTGCACACTGCCTTGTAGCTACATACTGTTTCCACAGTATTGGGCAATGAACCTCCTGAGAGACAGAGGCAGGGGCAGCATCAGGCCAGGGGATGTAGCTCAGTGGTAGAGCGCACGCTTTGCATGTGTGAGGCCCTGGGTTCAATCCCCGGCATCTCCATTCACATCTTTTGGATACCTGAAGAAAACCATTCTGTTTCCCATCGGCCCAACACTTCAATGTGTTTCCACCGACGGTCAATATAATCCATTCCTCAAGTCAAAAGAACAGCAAATCTTGTTTGATATGTAAAGCACAATGAGCTTCAATCCATCACCGCCTTCTCTGCCCCTGGTTAAAAAGCCCCAAAATTCACAAACTACTTATCTGCTTAATGCGCACACCTTCTGGGTCGCTTTTCAAAAATGTTTCTGGCCCCCAGCAAACAGTATCTTGTGTGGGGATGTAGCTCAGTGGTAGAGCGCACGCTTCGCATGTGTGAGGCCCCGGGTTCAATCCCCGGCATCTCCATTGGTGGATTTTGTGCACCTAGTTTAAATCACTTGCTGTCCCTCACCGTGTAGAAATTTACGCAGATCTTCCGTTGAAAGGCTTCCTTTTAAAACACATTGGCCTTTGGAATTGCTGCTCACTTGACAAGTGCACTCTTGGCTTATGGCAGGTACGGGCGTCAAGCAAGAGCATCTGTATGTCTTTTCACGCAGTAGCTTCTACCATAGCCAACACTTTCAAACGTACAACCGTTTCATTCATTTCTTTTTTTGGAGAAATCTTATTGTCGCATTACAGACAGTTTGTAAAGTTTGGATTTTGAATCATCATAGCGCTAACAATTTGGTGTAGCACCTGAAGCTGATGAAAGAAACGAGCAGGCGCCTCTTGAATAGACATGTTTTAACAAAAAACAAGATGGCCGATATTGTTTATGGGAGTAGCAAGAGCATTCACTCCTTTTTCTCGGTAAGCATCTTTGCGGGACAGTCATTTCTCTGCTGTCTCGTGCCATCTGTGCTCATTTTTCCAAGCACTATTTCCACTTTTGGCTTTTACACTCCTGCCCATACTGCTTTTCTTCTGCAGTTGTTCCGTGAAATCTATGCCTCTAAGAAGGCGTTTAAGCAACGTTGGAGCTGTTGAAAACTTCCTGCTTTTAATCACTGGCAACTTGTGCAGTTCCCTGAAAATGCGTTGTTATTGCACACTGCCTTGTCGCTACATACTGTTTCCACAGTATTGGGCAATGAACCTCCTGAGAGACAGAGGCAGGGGCAGCATCAGGCCAGGGGATGTAGCTCAGTGGTAGAGCGCACGCTTTGCATGTGTGAGGCCCCGGGTTCAATCCCCGGCATCTCCATTCACATCTTTTGGATACCTGAAGAAAACCATTCTGTTTCCCATCGGCCCAACACTTCAATGTGTTTCCACCGACGGTCAATATAATCCATTCCTCAAGTCAAAAGAACAGCAAATCTTGTTTGATATGTAAAGCACAATGAGCTTCAATCCATCACCGCCTTCTCTGCCCCTGGTTAAAAAGCCCCAAAATTCACAAACTACTTATCTGCTTAATGCGCACACCTTCTGGGTCGCTTTTCAAAAATGTTTCTGGCCCCCAGCAAACAGTATCTTGTGTGGGGATGTAGCTCAGTGGTAGAGCGCACGCTTCGCATGTGTGAGGCCCCGGGTTCAATCCCCGGCATCTCCATTGGTGGATTTTGTGCACCTAGTTTAAATCACTTGCTGTCCCTCACCGTGTAGAAATTTACGCAGATCTTCCGTTGAAAGGCTTCCTTTTAAAACACATTGGCCTTTGGAATTGCTGCTCACTTGACAAGTGCACTCTTGGCTTATGGCAGGTACGGGCGTCAAGCAAGAGCATCTGTATGTCTTTTCACGCAGTAGCTTCTACCATAGCCAACACTTTCAAACGTACAACCGTTTCATTCATTTCTTTTTTTGGAGAAATCTTATTGTCGCATTACAGACAGTTTGTAAAGTTTGGATTTTGAATCATCATAGCGCTAACAATTTGGTGTAGCACCTGAAGCTGATGAAAGAAACGAGCAGGCGCCTCTTGAATAGACATGTTTTAACAAAAAACAAGATGGCCGATATTGTTTATGGGAGTAGCAAGAGCATTCACTCCTTTTTCTCGGTAAGCATCTTTGCGGGACAGTCATTTCTCTGCTGTCTCGTGCCATCTGTGCTCATTTTTCCAAGCACTATTTCCACTTTTGCCTTTTACACTCCTGCCCATACTGCTTTTCTTCTGCAGTTGTTCCGTGAAATCTATGCCTCTAAGAAGGCGTTTAAGCAACGTTGGAGCTGTTGAAAACTTCCTGCTTTTAATCACTGGCAACTTGTGCAGTTCCCTGAAAATGCGTTGTTATTGCACACTGCCTTGTCGCTACATACTGTTTCCACAGTATTGGGCAATGAACCTCCTGAGAGACAGAGGCAGGGGCAGCATCAGGCCAGGGGATGTAGCTCAGTGGTAGAGCGCACGCTTTGCATGTGTGAGGCCCCGGGTTCAATCCCCGGCATCTCCATTCACATCTTTTGGATACCTGAAGAAAACCATTCTGTTTCCCATCGGCCCAACACTTCAATGTGTTTCCACCGACGGTCAATATAATCCATTCCTCAAGTCAAAAGAACAGCAAATCTTGTTTGATATGTAAAGCACAATGAGCTTCAATCCATCACCGCCTTCTCTGCCCCTGGTTAAAAAGCCCCAAAATTCACAAACTACTTATCTGCTTAATGCGCACACCTTCTGGGTCGCTTTTCAAAAATGTTTCTGGCCCCCAGCAAACAGTATCTTGTGTGGGGATGTAGCTCAGTGGTAGAGCGCACGCTTCGCATGTGTGAGGCCCCGGGTTCAATCCCCGGCATCTCCATTGGTGGATTTTGTGCACCTAGTTTAAATCACTTGCTGTCCCTCACCGTGTAGAAATTTACGCAGATCTTCCGTTGAAAGGCTTCCTTTTAAAACACATTGGCCTTTGGAATTGCTGCTCACTTGACAAGTGCACTGTTGGCTTATGGCAGGTACGGGCGTCAAGCAAGAGCATCTGTATGTCTTTTCACGCAGTAGCTTCTACCATAGCCAACACTTTCAAACGTACAACCGTTTCATTCATTTATTTTTTTGGAGAAATCTTATTGTCGCATTACAGACAGTTTGTAAAGTTTGGATTTTGAATCATCATAGCGCTAACAATTTGGTGTAGCACCTGAAGCTGATGAAAGAAACGAGCAGGCGCCTCTTGAATAGACATGTTTTAACAAAAAACAAGATGGCCGATATTGTTTATGGGAGTAGCAAGAGCATTCACTCCTTTTTCTCGGTAAGCATCTTTGCGGGACAGTCATTTCTCTGCTGTCTCGTGCCATCTGTGCTCATTTTTCCAAGCACTATTTCCACTTTTGGCTTTTACACTCCTGCCCATACTGCTTTTCTTCTGCAGTTGTTCCGTGAAATCTATGCCTCTAAGAAGGCGTTTAAGCAACGTTGGAGCTGTTGAAAACTTCCTGCTTTTAATCACTGGCAACTTGTGCAGTTCCCTGAAAATGCGTTGTTATTGCACACTGCCTTGTCGCTACATACTGTTTCCACAGTATTGGGCAATGAACCTCCTGAGAGACAGAGGCAGGGGCAGCATCAGGCCAGGGGATGTAGCTCAGTGGTAGAGCGCACGCTTTGCATGTGTGAGGCCCCGGGTTCAATCCCCGGCATCTCCATTCACATCTTTTGGATACCTGAAGAAAACCATTCTGTTTCCCATCGGCCCAACACTTCAATGTGTTTCCACCGACGGTCAATATAATCCATTCCTCAAGTCAAAAGAACAGCAAATCTTGTTTGATATGTAAAGCACAATGAGCTTCAATCCATCACCGCCTTCTCTGCCCCTGGTTAAAAAGCCCCAAAATTCACAAACTACTTATCTGCTTAATGCGCACACCTTCTGGGTCGCTTTTCAAAAATGTTTCTGGCCCCCAGCAAACGGAATCTTGTGTGGGGATGTAGCTCAGTGGTAGAGCGCACGCTTCGCATGTGTGAGGCCCCGGGTTCAATCCCCGGCATCTCCATTGGTGGATTTTGTGCACCTAGTTTAAATCACTTGCTGTCCCTCACCGCGTAGAAATTTACGCAGATCTTCCGTTGAAAGGCTTCCTTTTAAAACACATTGGCCTTTGGAATTGCTGCTCACTTGACAAGTGCACTCTTGGCTTATGGCAGGTACGGGCGTCAAGCAAGAGCATCTGTATGTCTTTTCACGCAGTAGCTTCTACCATAGCCAACACTTTCAAACGTACAACCGTTTCATTCATTTCTTTTTTTGGAGAAATCTTATTGTCGCATTACAGACAGTTTGTAAAGTTTGGATTTTGAATCATCATAGCGCTAACAATTTGGTGTAGCACCTGAAGCTGATGAAAGAAACGAGCAGGCGCCTCTTGAATAGACATGTTTTAACAAAAAACAAGATGGCCGATATTGTTTATGGGAGTAGCAAGAGCATTCACTCCTTTTTCTCGGTAAGCATCTTTGCGGGACAGTCATTTCTCTGCTGTTTCGTGCCATCTGTGCTCATTTTTCCAAGCACTATTTCCACTTTTGGCTTTTACACTCCTGCCCATACTGCTTTTCTTCTGCAGTTGTTCCGTGAAATCTATGCCTCTAAGAAGGCGTTTAAGCAACGTTGGAGCTGTTGAAAACTTCCTGCTTTTAATCACTGGCAACTTGTGCAGTTCCCTGAAAATGCATTGTTATTGCACACTGCCTTGTCGCTACATACGGTTTCCACAGTATTGGGCAATGAACCTCCTGAGAGACAGAGGCAGGGGCAGCATCAGGCCAGGGGATGTAGCTCAGTGGTAGAGCGCACGCTTTGCATGTGTGAGGCCCCGGGTTCAATCCCCGGCATCTCCATTCACATCTTTTGGATACCTGAAGAAAACCATTCTGTTTCCCATCGGCCCAACACTTCAATGTGTTTCCACCGACGGTCAATATAATCCATTCCTCAAGTCAAAAGAACAGCAAATCTTGTTTGATATGTAAAGCACAATGAGCTTCAATCCATCACCGCCTTCTCTGCCCCTGGTTAAAAAGCCCCAAAATTCACAAACTACTTATCTGCTTAATGCGCACACCTTCTGGGTCGCTTTTCAAAAATGTTTCTGGCCCCCAGCAAACGGTATCTTGTGTGGGGATGTAGCTCAGTGGTAGAGCGCACGCTTCGCATGTGTGAGGCCCCGGGTTCAATCCCCGGCATCTCCATTGGTGGATTTTGTGCACCTAGTTTAAATCACTTGCTGTCCCTCACCGTGTAGAAATTTACGCAGATCTTCCGTTGAAAGGCTTCCTTTTAAAACACATTGGCCTTTGGAATTGCTGCTCACTTGACAAGTGCACTCTTGGCTTATGGCAGGTACGGGCGTCAAGCAAGAGCATCTGTATGTCTTTTCACGCAGTAGCTTCTACCATAGCCAACACTTTCAAACGTACAACCGTTTCATTCATTTCTTTTTTTGGAGAAATCTTATTGTCGCATTACAGACAGTTTGTAAAGTTTGGATTTTGAATCATCATAGCGCTAACAATTTGGTGTAGCACCTGAAGCTGATGAAAGAAACGAGCAGGCGCCTCTTGAATAGACATGTTTTAACAAAAAACAAGATGGCCGATATTGTTTATGGGAGTAGCAAGAGCATTCACTCCTTTTTCTCGGTAAGCATCTTTGCGGGACAGTCATTTCTCTGCTGTCTCGTGCCATCTGTGCTCATTTTTCCAAGCACTATTTCCACTTTTGGCTTTTACACTCCTGCCCATACTGCTTTTCTTCTGCAGTTGTTCCGTGAAATCTATGCCTCTAAGAAGGCGTTTAAGCAACGTTGGAGCTGTTGAAAACTTCCTGCTTTTAATCACTGGCAACTTGTGCAGTTCCCTGAAAATGCGTTGTTATTGCACACTGCCTTGTCGCTACATACTGTTTCCACAGTATTGGGCAATGAACCTCCTGAGAGACAGAGGCAGGGGCAGCATCAGGCCAGGGGATGTAGCTCAGTGGTAGAGCGCACGCTTTGCATGTGTGAGGCCCCGGGTTCAATCCCCGGCATCTCCATTCACATCTTTTGGATACCTGAAGAAAACCATTCTGTTTCCCATCGGCCCAACACTTCAATGTGTTTCCACCGACGGTCAATATAATCCATTCCTCAAGTCAAAAGAACAGCAAATCTTGTTTGATATGTAAAGCACAATGAGCTTCAATCCATCACCGCCTTCTCTGCCCCTGGTTAAAAAGCTCCAAAATTCACAAACTACTTATCTGCTTAATGCGCACACCTTCTGGGTCGCTTTTCAAAAATGTTTCTGGCCCCCAGCAAACAGTATCTTGTGTGGGGATGTAGCTCAGTGGTAGAGCGCACGCTTCGCATGTGTGAGGCCCCGGGTTCAATCCCCGGCATCTCCATTGGTGGATTTTGTGCACCTAGTTTAAATCACTTGCTGTCCCTCACCGTGTAGAAATTTACGCAGATCTTCCGTTGAAAGGCTTCCTTTTAAAACACATTGGCCTTTGGAATTGCTGCTCACTTGACAAGTGCACTGTTGGCTTATGGCAGGTACGGGCGTCAAGCAAGAGCATCTGTATGTCTTTTCACGCAGTAGCTTCTACCATAGCCAACACTTTCAAACGTACAACCGTTTCATTTATTTCTTTTTTTGGAGAAATCTTATTGTCGCATTACAGACAGTTTGTAAAGTTTGGATTTTGAATCATCATAGCGCTAACAATTTGGTGTAGCACCTGAAGCTGATGAAAGAAACGAGCAGGCGCCTCTTGAATAGACATGTTTTAACAAAAAACAAGATGGCCGATATTGTTTATGGGAGTAGCAAGAGCATTCACTCCTTTTTCTCGGTAAGCATCTTTGCGGGACAGTCATTTCTCTGCTGTCTCGTGCCATCTGTGCTCATTTTTCCAAGCACTATTTCCACTTTTGGCTTTTACACTCCTGCCCATACTGCTTTTCTTCTGCAGTTGTTCCGTGAAATCTATGCCTCTAAGAAGGCGTTTAAGCAACGTTGGAGCTGTTGAAAACTTCCTGCTTTTAATCACTGGCAACTTGTGCAGTTCCCTGAAAATGCGTTGTTATTGCACACTGCCTTGTCGCTACATACTGTTTCCACAGTATTGGGCAATGAACCTCCTGAGAGACAGAGGCAGGGGCAGCATCAGGCCAGGGGATGTAGCTCAGTGGTAGAGCGCACGCTTTGCATGTGTGAGGCCCCGGGTTCAATCCCCGGCATCTCCATTCACATCTTTTGGATACCTGAAGAAAACCATTCTGTTTCCCATCGGCCCAACACTTCAATGTGTTTCCATCGACGGTCAATATAATCCATTCCTCAAGTCAAAAGAACAGCAAATCTTGTTTGATATGTAAAGCACAATGAGCTTCAATCCATCACCGCCTTCTCTGCCCCTGGTTAAAAAGCCCCAAAATTCACAAACTACTTATCTGCTTAATGCGCACACCTTCTGGGTCGCTTTTCAAAAATGTTTCTGGCCCCCAGCAAACAGTATCTTGTGTGGGGATGTAGCTCAGTGGTAGAGCGCACGCTTCGCATGTGTGAGGCCCCGGGTTCAATCCCCGGCATCTCCATTGGTGGATTTTGTGCACCTAGTTTAAATCACTTGCTGTCCCTCACCGTGTAGAAATTTACGCAGATCTTCCGTTGAAAGGCTTCCTTTTAAAACACATTGGCCTTTGGAATTGCTGCTCACTTGACAAGTGCACTCTTGGCTTATGGCAGGTACGGGCGTCAAGCAAGAGCATCTGTATGTCTTTTCACGCAGTAGCTTCTACCATAGCCAACACTTTCAAACGTACAACCGTTTCATTCATTTCTTTTTTTGGAGAAATCTTATTGTCGCATTACAGACAGTTTGTAAAGTTTGGATTTTGAATCATCATAGCGCTAACAATTTGGTGTAGCACCTGAAGCTGATGAAAGAAACGAGCAGGCGCCTCTTGAATAGACATGTTTTAACAAAAAACAAGATGGCCGATATTGTTTATGGGAGTAGCAAGAGCATTCACTCCTTTTTCTCGGTAAGCATCTTTGCGGGACAGTCATTTCTCTGCTGTCTCGTGCCATCTGTGCTCATTTTTCCAAGCACTATTTCCACTTTTGGCTTTTACACTCCTGCCCATACTGCTTTTCTTCTGCAGTTGTTCCGTGAAATCTATGCCTCTAAGAAGGCGTTTAAGCAACGTTGGAGCTGTTGAAAACTTCCTGCTTTTAATCACTGGCAACTTGTGCAGTTCCCTGAAAATGCGTTGTTATTGCACACTGCCTTGTCGCTACATACTGTTTCCACAGTATTGGGCAATGAACCTCCTGAGAGACAGAGGCAGGGGCAGCATCAGGCCAGGGGATGTAGCTCAGTGGTAGAGCGCACGCTTTGCATGTGTGAGGCCCCGGGTTCAATCCCCGGCATCTCCATTCACATCTTTTGGATACCTGAAGAAAACCATTCTGTTTCCCATCGGCCCAACACTTCAATGTGTTTCCACCGACGGTCAATATAATCCATTCCTCAAGTCAAAAGAACAGCAAATCTTGTTTGATATGTAAAGCACAATGAGCTTCAATCCATCACCGCCTTCTCTGCCCCTGGTTAAAAAGCTCCAAAATTCACAAACTACTTATCTGCTTAATGCGCACACCTTCTGGGTCGCTTTTCAAAAATGTTTCTGGCCCCCAGCAAACAGTATCTTGTGTGGGGATGTAGCTCAGTGGTAGAGCGCACGCTTCGCATGTGTGAGGCCCCGGGTTCAATCCCCGGCATCTCCATTGGTGGATTTTGTGCACCTAGTTTAAATCACTTGCTGTCCCTCACCGTGTAGAAATTTACGCAGATCTTCCGTTGAAAGGCTTCCTTTTAAAACACATTGGCCTTTGGAATTGCTGCTCACTTGACAAGTGCACTGTTGGCTTATGGCAGGTACGGGCGTCAAGCAAGAGCATCTGTATGTCTTTTCACGCAGTAGCTTCTACCATAGCCAACACTTTCAAACGTACAACCGTTTCATTTATTTCTTTTTTTGGAGAAATCTTATTGTCGCATTACAGACAGTTTGTAAAGTTTGGATTTTGAATCATCATAGCGCTAACAATTTGGTGTAGCACCTGAAGCTGATGAAAGAAACGAGCAGGCGCCTCTTGAATAGACATGTTTTAACAAAAAACAAGATGGCCGATATTGTTTATGGGAGTAGCAAGAGCATTCACTCCTTTTTCTCGGTAAGCATCTTTGCGGGACAGTCATTTCTCTGCTGTCTCGTGCCATCTGTGCTCATTTTTCCAAGCACTATTTCCACTTTTGGCTTTTACACTCCTGCCCATACTGCTTTTCTTCTGCAGTTGTTCCGTGAAATCTATGCCTCTAAGAAGGCGTTTAAGCAACGTTGGAGCTGTTGAAAACTTCCTGCTTTTAATCACTGGCAACTTGTGCAGTTCCCTGAAAATGCGTTGTTATTGCACACTGCCTTGTCGCTACATACTGTTTCCACAGTATTGGGCAATGAACCTCCTGAGAGACAGAGGCAGGGGCAGCATCAGGCCAGGGGATGTAGCTCAGTGGTAGAGCGCACGCTTTGCATGTGTGAGGCCCCGGGTTCAATCCCCGGCATCTCCATTCACATCTTTTGGATACCTGAAGAAAACCATTCTGTTTCCCATCGGCCCAACACTTCAATGTGTTTCCATCGACGGTCAATATAATCCATTCCTCAAGTCAAAAGAACAGCAAATCTTGTTTGATATGTAAAGCACAATGAGCTTCAATCCATCACCGCCTTCTCTGCCCCTGGTTAAAAAGCCCCAAAATTCACAAACTACTTATCTGCTTAATGCGCACACCTTCTGGGTCGCTTTTCAAAAATGTTTCTGGCCCCCAGCAAACGGTATCTTGTGTGGGGATGTAGCTCAGTGGTAGAGCGCACGCTTCGCATGTGTGAGGCCCCGGGTTCAATCCCCGGCATCTCCATTGGTGGATTTTGTGCACCTAGTTTAAATCACTTGCTGTCCCTCACCGTGTAGAAATTTACGCAGATCTTCCGTTGAAAGGCTTCCTTTTAAAACACATTGGCCTTTGGAATTGCTGCTCACTTGACAAGTGCACTCTTGGCTTATGGCAGGTACGGGCGTCAAGCAAGAGCATCTGTATGTCTTTTCACGCAGTAGCTTCTACCATAGCCAACACTTTCAAACGTACAACCGTTTCATTCATTTCTTTTTTTGGAGAAATCTTATTGTCGCATTACAGACAGTTTGTAAAGTTTGGATTTTGAATCATCATAGCGCTAACAATTTGGTGTAGCACCTGAAGCTGATGAAAGAAACGAGCAGGCGCCTCTTGAATAGACATGTTTTAACAAAAAACAAGATGGCCGATATTGTTTATGGGAGTAGCAAGAGCATTCACTCCTTTTTCTCGGTAAGCATCTTTGCGGGACAGTCATTTCTCTGCTGTCTCGTGCCATCTGTGCTCATTTTTCCAAGCACTATTTCCACTTTTGGCTTTTACACTCCTGCCCATACTGCTTTTCTTCTGCAGTTGTTCCGTGAAATCTATGCCTCTAAGAAGGCGTTTAAGCAACGTTGGAGCTGTTGAAAACTTCCTGCTTTTAATCACTGGCAACTTGTGCAGTTCCCTGAAAATGCGTTGTTATTGCACACTGCCTTGTCGCTACATACTGTTTCCACAGTATTGGGCAATGAACCTCCTGAGAGACAGAGGCAGGGGCAGCATCAGGCCAGGGGATGTAGCTCAGTGGTAGAGCGCACGCTTTGCATGTGTGAGGCCCCGGGTTCAATCCCCGGCATCTCCATTCACATCTTTTGGATACCTGAAGAAAACCATTCTGTTTCCCATCGGCCCAACACTTCAATGTGTTTCCACCGACGGTCAATATAATCCATTCCTCAAGTCAAAAGAACAGCAAATCTTGTTTGATATGTAAAGCACAATGAGCTTCAATCCATCACCGCCTTCTCTGCCCCTGGTTAAAAAGCCCCAAAATTCACAAACTACTTATCTGCTTAATGCGCACACCTTCTGGGTTGCTTTTCAAAAATGTTTCTGGCCCCCAGCAAACAGTATCTTGTGTGGGGATGTAGCTCAGTGGTAGAGCGCACGCTTCGCATGTGTGAGGCCCCGGGTTCAATCCCCGGCATCTCCATTGGTGGATTTTGTGCACCTAGTTTAAATCACTTGCTGTCCCTCACCGTGTAGAAATTTACGCAGATCTTCCGTTGAAAGGCTTCCTTTTAAAACACATTGGCCTTTGGAATTGCTGCTCACTTGACAAGTGCACTCTTGGCTTATGGCAGGTACGGGCGTCAAGCAAGAGCATCTGTATGTCTTTTCACGCAGTAGCTTCTACCATAGCCAACACTTTCAAACGTACAACCGTTTCATTCATTTCTTTTTTTGGAGAAATCTTATTGTCGCATTACAGACAGTTTGTAAAGTTTGGATTTTGAATCATCATAGCGCTAACAATTTGGTGTAGCACCTGAAGCTGATGAAAGAAACGAGCAGGCGCCTCTTGAATAGACATGTTTTAACAAAAAACAAGATGGCCGATATTGTTTATGGGAGTAGCAAGAGCATTCACTCCTTTTTCTCGGTAAGCATCTTTGCGGGACAGTCATTTCTCTGCTGTCTCGTGCCATCTGTGCTCATTTTTCCAAGCACTATTTCCACTTTTGGCTTTTACACTCCTGCCCATACTGCTTTTCTTCTGCAGTTGTTCCGTGAAATCTATGCCTCTAAGAAGGCGTTTAAGCAACGTTGGAGCTGTTGAAAACTTCCTGCTTTTAATCACTGGCAACTTGTGCAGTTCCCTGAAAATGCGTTGTTATTGCACACTGCCTTGTCGCTACATACGGTTTCCACAGTATTGGGCAATGAACCTCCTGAGAGACAGAGGCAGGGGCAGCATCAGGCCAGGGGATGTAGCTCAGTGGTAGAGCGCACGCTTTGCATGTGTGAGGCCCCGGGTTCAATCCCCGGCATCTCCATTCACATCTTTTGGATACCTGAAGAAAACCATTCTGTTTCCCATCGGCCCAACACTTCAATGTGTTTCCACCGACGGTCAATATAATCCATTCCTCAAGTCAAAAGAACAGCAAATCTTGTTTGATATGTAAAGCACAATGAGCTTCAATCCATCACCGCCTTCTCTGCCCCTGGTTAAAAAGCCCCAAAATTCACAAACTACTTATCTGCTTAATGCGCACACCTTCTGGGTCGCTTTTCAAAAATGTTTCTGGCCCCCAGCAAACGGTATCTTGTGTGGGGATGTAGCTCAGTGGTAGAGCGCACGCTTCGCATGTGTGAGGCCCCGGGTTCAATCCCCGGCATCTCCATTGGTGGATTTTGTGCACCTAGTTTAAATCACTTGCTGTCCCTCACCGTGTAGAAATTTACGCAGATCTTCCGTTGAAAGGCTTCCTTTTAAAACACATTGGCCTTTGGAATTGCTGCTCACTTGACAAGTGCACTCTTGGCTTATGGCAGGTACGGGCGTCAAGCAAGAGCATCTGTATGTCTTTTCACGCAGTAGCTTCTACCATAGCCAACACTTTCAAACGTACAACCGTTTCATTCATTTCTTTTTTTGGAGAAATCTTATTGTCGCATTACAGACAGTTTGTAAAGTTTGGATTTTGAATCATCATAGCGCTAACAATTTGGTGTAGCACCTGAAGCTGATGAAAGAAACGAGCAGGCGCCTCTTGAATAGACATGTTTTAACAAAAAACAAGATGGCCGATATTGTTTATGGGAGTAGCAAGAGCATTCACTCCTTTTTCTTGGTAAGCATCTTTGCGGGACAGTCATTTCTCTGCTGTCTCGTGCCATCTGTGCTCATTTTTCCAAGCACTATTTCCACTTTTGGCTTTTACACTCCTGCCCATACTGCTTTTCTTCTGCAGTTGTTCCGTGAAATCTATGCCTCTAAGAAGGCGTTTAAGCAACGTTGGAGCTGTTGAAAACTTCCTGCTTTTAATCACTGGCAACTTGTGCAGTTCCCTGAAAATGCGTTGTTATTGCACACTGCCTTGTCGCTACATACTGTTTCCACAGTATTGGGCAATGAACCTCCTGAGAGACAGAGGCAGGGGCAGCATCAGGCCAGGGGATGTAGCTCAGTGGTAGAGCGCACGCTTTGCATGTGTGAGGCCCCGGGTTCAATCCCCGGCATCTCCATTCACATCTTTTGGATACCTGAAGAAAACCATTCTGTTTCCCATCGGCCCAACACTTCAATGTGTTTCCACCGACGGTCAATATAATCCATTCCTCAAGTCAAAAGAACAGCAAATCTTGTTTGATATGTAAAGCACAATGAGCTTCAATCCATCACCGCCTTCTCTGCCCCTGGTTAAAAAGCCCCAAAATTCACAAACTACTTATCTGCTTAATGCGCACACCTTCTGGGTCGCTTTTCAAAAATGTTTCTGGCCCCCAGCAAACGGTATCTTGTGTGGGGATGTAGCTCAGTGGTAGAGCGCACGCTTCGCATGTGTGAGGCCCCGGGTTCAATCCCCGGCATCTCCATTGGTGGATTTTGTGCACCTAGTTTAAATCACTTGCTGTCCCTCACCGTGTAGAAATTTACGCAGATCTTCCGTTGAAAGGCTTCCTTTTAAAACACATTGGCCTTTGGAATTGCTGCTCACTTGACAAGTGCACTCTTGGCTTATGGCAGGTACGGGCGTCAAGCAAGAGCATCTGTATGTCTTTTCACGCAGTAGCTTCTACCATAGCCAACACTTTCAAACGTACAACCGTTTCATTCATTTCTTTTTTTGGAGAAATCTTATTGTCGCATTACAGACAGTTTGTAAAGTTTGGATTTTGAATCATCATAGCGCTAACAATTTGGTGTAGCACCTGAAGCTGATGAAAGAAACGAGCAGGCGCCTCTTGAATAGACATGTTTTAACAAAAAACAAGATGGCCGATATTGTTTATGGGAGTAGCAAGAGCATTCACTCCTTTTTCTCGGTAAGCATCTTTGCGGGACAGTCATTTCTCTGCTGTCTCGTGCCATCTGTGCTCATTTTTCCAAGCACTATTTCCACTTTTGGCTTTTACACTCCTGCCCATACTGCTTTTCTTCTGCAGTTGTTCCGTGAAATCTATGCCTCTAAGAAGGCGTTTAAGCAACGTTGGAGCTGTTGAAAACTTCCTGCTTTTAATCACTGGCAACTTGTGCAGTTCCCTGAAAATGCGTTGTTATTGCACACTGCCTTGTCGCTACATACGGTTTCCACAGTATTGGGCAATGAACCTCCTGAGAGACAGAGGCAGGGGCAGCATCAGGCCAGGGGATGTAGCTCAGTGGTAGAGCGCACGCTTTGCATGTGTGAGGCCCCGGGTTCAATCCCCGGCATCTCCATTCACATCTTTTGGATACCTGAAGAAAACCATTCTGTTTCCCATCGGCCCAACACTTCAATGTGTTTCCACCGACGGTCAATATAATCCATTCCTCAAGTCAAAAGAACAGCAAATCTTGTTTGATATGTAAAGCACAATGAGCTTCAATCCATCACCGCCTTCTCTGCCCCCGGTTAAAAAGCCCCAAAATTCACAAACTACTTATCTGCTTAATGCGCACACCTTCTGGGTCGCTTTTCAAAAATGTTTCTGGCCCCCAGCAAACGGTATCTTGTGTGGGGATGTAGCTCAGTGGTAGAGCGCACGCTTCGCATGTGTGAGGCCCCGGGTTCAATCCCCGGCATCTCCATTGGTGGATTTTGTGCACCTAGTTTAAATCACTTGCTGTCCCTCACCGCGTAGAAATTTACGCAGATCTTCCGTTGAAAGGCTTCCTTTTAAAACACATTGGCCTTTGGAATTGCTGCTCACTTGACAAGTGCACTCTTGGCTTATGGCAGGTACGGGCGTCAAGCAAGAGCATCTGTATGTCTTTTCACGCAGTAGCTTCTACCATAGCCAACACTTTCAAACGTACAACCGTTTCATTCATTTCTTTTTTTGGAGAAATCTTATTGTCGCATTACAGACAGTTTGTAAAGTTTGGATTTTGAATCATCATAGCGCTAACAATTTGGTGTAGCACCTGAAGCTGATGAAAGAAACGAGCAGGCGCCTCTTGAATAGACATGTTTTAACAAAAAACAAGATGGCCGATATTGTTTATGGGAGTAGCAAGAGCATTCACTCCTTTTTCTCGGTAAGCATCTTTGCGGGACAGTCATTTCTCTGCTGTCTCGTGCCATCTGTGCTCATTTTTCCAAGCACTATTTCCACTTTTGGCTTTTACACTCCTGCCCATACTGCTTTTCTTCTGCAGTTGTTCCGTGAAATCTATGCCTCTAAGAAGGCGTTTAAGCAACGTTGGAGCTGTTGAAAACTTCCTGCTTTTAATCACTGGCAACTTGTGCAGTTCCCTGAAAATGCGTTGTTATTGCACACTGCCTTGTCGCTACATACGGTTTCCACAGTATTGGGCAATGAACCTCCTGAGAGACAGAGGCAGGGGCAGCATCAGGCCAGGGGATGTAGCTCAGTGGTAGAGCGCACGCTTTGCATGTGTGAGGCCCCGGGTTCAATCCCCGGCATCTCCATTCACATCTTTTGGATACCTGAAGAAAACCATTCTGTTTCCCATCGGCCCAACACTTCAATGTGTTTCCACCGACGGTCAATATAATCCATTCCTCAAGTCAAAAGAACAGCAAATCTTGTTTGATATGTAAAGCACAATGAGCTTCAATCCATCACCGCCTTCTCTGCCCCTGGTTAAAAAGCCCCAAAATTCACAAACTACTTATCTGCTTAATGCGCACACCTTCTGGGTCGCTTTTCAAAAATGTTTCTGGCCCCCAGCAAACAGTATCTTGTGTGGGGATGTAGCTCAGTGGTAGAGCGCACGCTTCGCATGTGTGAGGCCCCGGGTTCAATCCCCGGCATCTCCATTGGTGGATTTTGTGCACCTAGTTTAAATCACTTGCTGTCCCTCACCGTGTAGAAATTTACGCAGATCTTCCGTTGAAAGGCTTCCTTTTAAAACACATTGGCCTTTGGAATTGCTGCTCACTTGACAAGTGCACTCTTGGCTTATGGCAGGTACGGGCGTCAAGCAAGAGCATCTGTATGTCTTTTCACGCAGTAGCTTCTACCATAGCCAACACTTTCAAACGTACAACCGTTTCATTCATTTCTTTTTTTGGAGAAATCTTATTGTCGCATTACAGACAGTTTGTAAAGTTTGGATTTTGAATCATCATAGCGCTAACAATTTGGTGTAGCACCTGAAGCTGATGAAAGAAACGAGCAGGCGCCTCTTGAATAGACATGTTTTAACAAAAAACAAGATGGCCGATATTGTTTATGGGAGTAGCAAGAGCATTCACTCCTTTTTCTCGGTAAGCATCTTTGCGGGACAGTCATTTCTCTGCTGTCTCGTGCCATCTGTGCTCATTTTTCCAAGCACTATTTCCACTTTTGGCTTTTACACTCCTGCCCATACTGCTTTTCTTCTGCAGTTGTTCCGTGAAATCTATGCCTCTAAGAAGGCGTTTAAGCAACGTTGGAGCTGTTGAAAACTTCCTGCTTTTAATCACTGGCAACTTGTGCAGTTCCCTGAAAATGCGTTGTTATTGCACACTGCCTTGTCGCTACATACGGTTTCCACAGTATTGGGCAATGAACCTCCTGAGAGACAGAGGCAGGGGCAGCATCAGGCCAGGGGATGTAGCTCAGTGGTAGAGCGCACGCTTTGCATGTGTGAGGCCCCGGGTTCAATCCCCGGCATCTCCATTCACATCTTTTGGATACCTGAAGAAAACCATTCTGTTTCCCATCGGCCCAACACTTCAATGTGTTTCCACCGACGGTCAATATAATCCATTCCTCAAGTCAAAAGAACAGCAAATCTTGTTTGATATGTAAAGCACAATGAGCTTCAATCCATCACCGCCTTCTCTGCCCCTGGTTAAAAAGCCCCAAAATTCACAAACTACTTATCTGCTTAATGCGCACACCTTCTGGGTCGCTTTTCAAAAATGTTTCTGGCCCCCAGCAAACGGTATCTTGTGTGGGGATGTAGCTCAGTGGTAGAGCGCACGCTTCGCATGTGTGAGGCCCCGGGTTCAATCCCCGGCATCTCCATTGGTGGATTTTGTGCACCTAGTTTAAATCACTTGCTGTCCCTCACCGTGTAGAAATTTACGCAGATCTTCCGTTGAAAGGCTTCCTTTTAAAACACATTGGCCTTTGGAATTGCTGCTCACTTGACAAGTGCACTCTTGGCTTATGGCAGGTACGGGCGTCAAGCAAGAGCATCTGTATGTCTTTTCACGCAGTAGCTTCTACCATAGCCAACACTTTCAAACGTACAACCGTTTCATTCATTTCTTTTTTTGGAGAAATCTTATTGTCGCATTACAGACAGTTTGTAAAGTTTGGATTTTGAATCATCATAGCGCTAACAATTTGGTGTAGCACCTGAAGCTGATGAAAGAAACGAGCAGGCGCCTCTTGAATAGACATGTTTTAACAAAAAACAAGATGGCCGATATTGTTTATGGGAGTAGCAAGAGCATTCACTCCTTTTTCTTGGTAAGCATCTTTGCGGGACAGTCATTTCTCTGCTGTCTCGTGCCATCTGTGCTCATTTTTCCAAGCACTATTTCCACTTTTGGCTTTTACACTCCTGCCCATACTGCTTTTCTTCTGCAGTTGTTCCGTGAAATCTATGCCTCTAAGAAGGCGTTTAAGCAACGTTGGAGCTGTTGAAAACTTCCTGCTTTTAATCACTGGCAACTTGTGCAGTTCCCTGAAAATGCGTTGTTATTGCACACTGCCTTGTCGCTACATACTGTTTCCACAGTATTGGGCAATGAACCTCCTGAGAGACAGAGGCAGGGGCAGCATCAGGCCAGGGGATGTAGCTCAGTGGTAGAGCGCACGCTTTGCATGTGTGAGGCCCCGGGTTCAATCCCCGGCATCTCCATTCACATCTTTTGGATACCTGAAGAAAACCATTCTGTTTCCCATCGGCCCAACACTTCAATGTGTTTCCACCGACGGTCAATATAATCCATTCCTCAAGTCAAAAGAACAGCAAATCTTGTTTGATATGTAAAGCACAATGAGCTTCAATCCATCACCGCCTTCTCTGCCCCTGGTTAAAAAGCCCCAAAATTCACAAACTACTTATCTGCTTAATGCGCACACCTTCTGGGTCGCTTTTCAAAAATGTTTCTGGCCCCCAGCAAACGGTATCTTGTGTGGGGATGTAGCTCAGTGGTAGAGCGCACGCTTCGCATGTGTGAGGCCCCGGGTTCAATCCCCGGCATCTCCATTGGTGGATTTTGTGCACCTAGTTTAAATCACTTGCTGTCCCTCACCGTGTAGAAATTTACGCAGATCTTCCGTTGAAAGGCTTCCTTTTAAAACACATTGGCCTTTGGAATTGCTGCTCACTTGACAAGTGCACTCTTGGCTTATGGCAGGTACGGGCGTCAAGCAAGAGCATCTGTATGTCTTTTCACGCAGTAGCTTCTACCATAGCCAACACTTTCAAACGTACAACCGTTTCATTCATTTCTTTTTTTGGAGAAATCTTATTGTCGCATTACAGACAGTTTGTAAAGTTTGGATTTTGAATCATCATAGCGCTAACAATTTGGTGTAGCACCTGAAGCTGATGAAAGAAACGAGCAGGCGCCTCTTGAATAGACATGTTTTAACAAAAAACAAGATGGCCGATATTGTTTATGGGAGTAGCAAGAGCATTCACTCCTTTTTCTCGGTAAGCATCTTTGCGGGACAGTCATTTCTCTGCTGTCTCGTGCCATCTGTGCTCATTTTTCCAAGCACTATTTCCACTTTTGGCTTTTACACTCCTGCCCATACTGCTTTTCTTCTGCAGTTGTTCCGTGAAATCTATGCCTCTAAGAAGGCGTTTAAGCAACGTTGGAGCTGTTGAAAACTTCCTGCTTTTAATCACTGGCAACTTGTGCAGTTCCCTGAAAATGCGTTGTTATTGCACACTGCCTTGTCGCTACATACGGTTTCCACAGTATTGGGCAATGAACCTCCTGAGAGACAGAGGCAGGGGCAGCATCAGGCCAGGGGATGTAGCTCAGTGGTAGAGCGCACGCTTTGCATGTGTGAGGCCCCGGGTTCAATCCCCGGCATCTCCATTCACATCTTTTGGATACCTGAAGAAAACCATTCTGTTTCCCATCGGCCCAACACTTCAATGTGTTTCCACCGACGGTCAATATAATCCATTCCTCAAGTCAAAAGAACAGCAAATCTTGTTTGATATGTAAAGCACAATGAGCTTCAATCCATCACCGCCTTCTCTGCCCCTGGTTAAAAAGCCCCAAAATTCACAAACTACTTATCTGCTTAATGCGCACACCTTCTGGGTCGCTTTTCAAAAATGTTTCTGGCCCCCAGCAAACGGTATCTTGTGTGGGGATGTAGCTCAGTGGTAGAGCGCACGCTTCGCATGTGTGAGGCCCCGGGTTCAATCCCCGGCATCTCCATTGGTGGATTTTGTGCACCTAGTTTAAATCACTTGCTGTCCCTCACCGCGTAGAAATTTACGCAGATCTTCCGTTGAAAGGCTTCCTTTTAAAACACATTGGCCTTTGGAATTGCTGCTCACTTGACAAGTGCACTCTTGGCTTATGGCAGGTACGGGCGTCAAGCAAGAGCATCTGTATGTCTTTTCACGCAGTAGCTTCTACCATAGCCAACACTTTCAAACGTACAACCGTTTCATTCATTTCTTTTTTTGGAGAAATCTTATTGTCGCATTACAGACAGTTTGTAAAGTTTGGATTTTGAATCATCATAGCGCTAACAATTTGGTGTAGCACCTGAAGCTGATGAAAGAAACGAGCAGGCGCCTCTTGAATAGACATGTTTTAACAAAAAACAAGATGGCCGATATTGTTTATGGGAGTAGCAAGAGCATTCACTCCTTTTTCTCGGTAAGCATCTTTGCGGGACAGTCATTTCTCTGCTGTCTCGTGCCATCTGTGCTCATTTTTCCAAGCACTATTTCCACTTTTGGCTTTTACACTCCTGCCCATACTGCTTTTCTTCTGCAGTTGTTCCGTGAAATCTATGCCTCTAAGAAGGCGTTTAAGCAACGTTGGAGCTGTTGAAAACTTCCTGCTTTTAATCACTGGCAACTTGTGCAGTTCCCTGAAAATGCGTTGTTATTGCACACTGCCTTGTCGCTACATACGGTTTCCACAGTATTGGGCAATGAACCTCCTGAGAGACAGAGGCAGGGGCAGCATCAGGCCAGGGGATGTAGCTCAGTGGTAGAGCGCACGCTTTGCATGTGTGAGGCCCCGGGTTCAATCCCCGGCATCTCCATTCACATCTTTTGGATACCTGAAGAAAACCATTCTGTTTCCCATCGGCCCAACACTTCAATGTGTTTCCACCGACGGTCAATATAATCCATTCCTCAAGTCAAAAGAACAGCAAATCTTGTTTGATATGTAAAGCACAATGAGCTTCAATCCATCACCGCCTTCTCTGCCCCTGGTTAAAAAGCCCCAAAATTCACAAACTACTTATCTGCTTAATGCGCACACCTTCTGGGTCGCTTTTCAAAAATGTTTCTGGCCCCCAGCAAACAGTATCTTGTGTGGGGATGTAGCTCAGTGGTAGAGCGCACGCTTCGCATGTGTGAGGCCCCGGGTTCAATCCCCGGCATCTCCATTGGTGGATTTTGTGCACCTAGTTTAAATCACTTGCTGTCCCTCACCGTGTAGAAATTTACGCAGATCTTCCGTTGAAAGGCTTCCTTTTAAAACACATTGGCCTTTGGAATTGCTGCTCACTTGACAAGTGCACTCTTGGCTTATGGCAGGTACGGGCGTCAAGCAAGAGCATCTGTATGTCTTTTCACGCAGTAGCTTCTACCATAGCCAACACTTTCAAACGTACAACCGTTTCATTCATTTCTTTTTTTGGAGAAATCTTATTGTCGCATTACAGACAGTTTGTAAAGTTTGGATTTTGAATCATCATAGCGCTAACAATTTGGTGTAGCACCTGAAGCTGATGAAAGAAACGAGCAGGCGCCTCTTGAATAGACATGTTTTAACAAAAAACAAGATGGCCGATATTGTTTATGGGAGTAGCAAGAGCATTCACTCCTTTTTCTCGGTAAGCATCTTTGCGGGACAGTCATTTCTCTGCTGTCTCGTGCCATCTGTGCTCATTTTTCCAAGCACTATTTCCACTTTTGGCTTTTACACTCCTGCCCATACTGCTTTTCTTCTGCAGTTGTTCCGTGAAATCTATGCCTCTAAGAAGGCGTTTAAGCAACGTTGGAGCTGTTGAAAACTTCCTGCTTTTAATCACTGGCAACTTGTGCAGTTCCCTGAAAATGCGTTGTTATTGCACACTGCCTTGTCGCTACATACGGTTTCCACAGTATTGGGCAATGAACCTCCTGAGAGACAGAGGCAGGGGCAGCATCAGGCCAGGGGATGTAGCTCAGTGGTAGAGCGCACGCTTCGCATGTGTGAGGCCCCGGGTTCAATCCCCGGCATCTCCATTGGTGGATTTTGTGCACCTAGTTTAAATCACTTGCTGTCCCTCACCGTGTAGAAATTTACGCAGATCTTCCGTTGAAAGGCTTCCTTTTAAAACACATTGGCCTTTGGAATTGCTGCTCACTTGACAAGTGCACTCTTGGCTTATGGCAGGTACGGGCGTCAAGCAAGAGCATCTGTATGTCTTTTCACGCAGTAGCTTCTACCATAGCCAACACTTTCAAACGTACAACCGTTTCATTCATTTCTTTTTTTGGAGAAATCTTATTGTCGCATTACAGACAGTTTGTAAAGTTTGGATTTTGAATCATCATAGCGCTAACAATTTGGTGTAGCACCTGAAGCTGATGAAAGAAACGAGCAGGCGCCTCTTGAATAGACATGTTTTAACAAAAAACAAGATGGCCGATATTGTTTATGGGAGTAGCAAGAGCATTCACTTCTTTTTCTCGGTAAGCATCTTTGCGGGACAGTCATTTCTCTGCTGTCTCGTGCCATCTGTGCTCATTTTTCCAAGCACTATTTCCACTTTTGGCTTTTACACTCCTGCCCATACTGCTTTTCTTCTGCAGTTGTTCCGTGAAATCTATGCCTCTAAGAAGGCGTTTAAGCAACGTTGGAGCTGTTGAAAACTTCCTGCTTTTAATCACTGGCAACTTGTGCAGTTCCCTGAAAATGCGTTGTTATTGCACACTGCCTTGTCGCTACATACTGTTTCCACAGTATTGGGCAATGAACCTCCTGAGAGACAGAGGCAGGGGCAGCATCAGGCCAGGGGATGTAGCTCAGTGGTAGAGCGCACGCTTTGCATGTGTGAGGCCCCGGGTTCAATCCCCGGCATCTCCATTCACATCTTTTGGATACCTGAAGAAAACCATTCTGTTTCCCATCGGCCCAACACTTCAATGTGTTTCCACCGACGGTCAATATAATCCATTCCTCAAGTCAAAAGAACAGCAAATCTTGTTTGATATGTAAAGCACAATGAGCTTCAATCCATCACCGCCTTCTCTGCCCCTGGTTAAAAAGCCCCAAAATTCACAAACTACTTATCTGCTTAATGCGCACACCTTCTGGGTCGCTTTTCAAAAATGTTTCTGGCCCCCAGCAAACGGTATCTTGTGTGGGGATGTAGCTCAGTGGTAGAGCGCACGCTTCGCATGTGTGAGGCCCCCGGTTCAATCCCCGGCATCTCCATTGGTGGATTTTGTGCACCTAGTTTAAATCACTTGCTGTCCCTCACCGTGTAGAAATTTACGCAGATCTTCCGTTGAAAGGCTTCCTTTTAAAACACATTGGCCTTTGGAATTGCTGCTCACTTGACAAGTGCACTCTTGGCTTATGGCAGGTACGGGCGTCAAGCAAGAGCATCTGTATGTCTTTTCACGCAGTAGCTTCTACCATAGCCAACACTTTCAAACGTACAACCGTTTCATTCATTTCTTTTTTTGGAGAAATCTTATTGTCGCATTACAGACAGTTTGTAAAGTTTGGATTTTGAATCATCATAGCGCTAACAATTTGGTGTAGCACCTGAAGCTGATGAAAGAAACGAGCAGGCGCCTCTTGAATAGACATGTTTTAACAAAAAACAAGATGGCCGATATTGTTTATGGGAGTAGCAAGAGCATTCACTCCTTTTTCTCGGTAAGCATCTTTGCGGGACAGTCATTTCTCTGCTGTCTCGTGCCATCTGTGCTCATTTTTCCAAGCACTATTTCCACTTTTGGCTTTTACACTCCTGCCCATACTGCTTTTCTTCTGCAGTTGTTCCGTGAAATCTATGCCTCTAAGAAGGCGTTTAAGCAACGTTGGAGCTGTTGAAAACTTCCTGCTTTTAATCACTGGCAACTTGTGCAGTTCCCTGAAAATGCGTTGTTATTGCACACTGCCTTGTCGCTACATACTGTTTCCACAGTATTGGGCAATGAACCTCCTGAGAGACAGAGGCAGGGGCAGCATCAGGCCAGGGGATGTAGCTCAGTGGTAGAGCGCATGCTTTGCATGTGTGAGGCCCCGGGTTCAATCCCCAGATCTCCATTCACATCTTTTGGATACCTGAAGAAAACCATTCTGTTTCCCATCGGCCCAACACTTCAATGTGTTTCCACCGACGGTCAATATAATCCATTCCTCAAGTCAAAAGAACAGCAAATCTTGTTTGATATGTAAAGCACAATGAGCTTCAATCCATCACCGCCTTCTCTGCCCCTGGTTAAAAAGCCCCAAAATTCACAAACTACTTATCTGCTTAATGCGCACACCTTCTGGGTCGCTTTTCAAAAATGTTTCTGGCCCCCAGCAAACAGTATCTTGTGTGGGGATGTAGCTCAGTGGTAGAGCGCACGCTTCGCATGTGTGAGGCCCCGGGTTCAATCCCCGGCATCTCCATTGGTGGATTTTGTGCACCTAGTTTAAATCACTTGCTGTCCCTCACCGCGTAGAAATTTACGCAGATCTTCCGTTGAAAGGCTTCCTTTTAAAACACATTGGCCTTTGGAATTGCTGCTCACTTGACAAGTGCACTCTTGGCTTATGGCAGGTACGGGCGTCAAGCAAGAGCATCTGTATGTCTTTTCACGCAGTAGCTTCTACCATAGCCAACACTTTCAAACGTACAACCGTTTCATTCATTTCTTTTTTTGGAGAAATCTTATTGTCGCATTACAGACAGTTTGTAAAGTTTGGATTTTGAATCATCATAGCGCTAACAATTTGGTGTAGCACCTGAAGCTGATGAAAGAAACGAGCAGGCGCCTCTTGAATAGACATGTTTTAACAAAAAACAAGATGGCCGATATTGTTTATGGGAGTAGCAAGAGCATTCACTCCTTTTTCTCGGTAAGCATCTTTGCGGGACAGTCATTTCTCTGCTGTCTCGTGCCATCTGTGCTCATTTTTCCAAGCACTATTTCCACTTTTGGCTTTTACACTCCTGCCCATACTGCTTTTCTTCTGCAGTTGTTCCGTGAAATCTATGCCTCTAAGAAGGCGTTTAAGCAACGTTGGAGCTGTTGAAAACTTCCTGCTTTTAATCACTGGCAACTTGTGCAGTTCCCTGAAAATGCGTTGTTATTGCACACTGCCTTGTCGCTACATACGGTTTCCACAGTATTGGGCAATGAACCTCCTGAGAGACAGAGGCAGGGGCAGCATCAGGCCAGGGGATGTAGCTCAGTGGTAGAGCGCACGCTTCGCATGTGTGAGGCCCCGGGTTCAATCCCCGGCATCTCCATTGGTGGATTTTGTGCACCTAGTTTAAATCACTTGCTGTCCCTCACCGTGTAGAAATTTACGCAGATCTTCCGTTGAAAGGCTTCCTTTTAAAACACATTGGCCTTTGGAATTGCTGCTCACTTGACAAGTGCACTCTTGGCTTATGGCAGGTACGGGCGTCAAGCAAGAGCATCTGTATGTCTTTTCACGCAGTAGCTTCTACCATAGCCAACACTTTCAAACGTACAACCGTTTCATTCATTTCTTTTTTTGGAGAAATCTTATTGTCGCATTACAGACAGTTTGTAAAGTTTGGATTTTGAATCATCATAGCGCTAACAATTTGGTGTAGCACCTGAAGCTGATGAAAGAAACGAGCAGGCGCCTCTTGAATAGACATGTTTTAACAAAAAACAAGATGGCCGATATTGTTTATGGGAGTAGCAAGAGCATTCACTTCTTTTTCTCGGTAAGCATCTTTGCGGGACAGTCATTTCTCTGCTGTCTCGTGCCATCTGTGCTCATTTTTCCAAGCACTATTTCCACTTTTGGCTTTTACACTCCTGCCCATACTGCTTTTCTTCTGCAGTTGTTCCGTGAAATCTATGCCTCTAAGAAGGCGTTTAAGCAACGTTGGAGCTGTTGAAAACTTCCTGCTTTTAATCACTGGCAACTTGTGCAGTTCCCTGAAAATGCGTTGTTATTGCACACTGCCTTGTCGCTACATACTGTTTCCACAGTATTGGGCAATGAACCTCCTGAGAGACAGAGGCAGGGGCAGCATCAGGCCAGGGGATGTAGCTCAGTGGTAGAGCGCACGCTTTGCATGTGTGAGGCCCTGGGTTCAATCCCCGGCATCTCCATTCACATCTTTTGGATACCTGAAGAAAACCATTCTGTTTCCCATCGGCCCAACACTTCAATGTGTTTCCACCGACGGTCAATATAATCCATTCCTCAAGTCAAAAGAACAGCAAATCTTGTTTGATATGTAAAGCACAATGAGCTTCAATCCATCACCGCCTTCTCTGCCCCTGGTTAAAAAGCCCCAAAATTCACAAACTACTTATCTGCTTAATGCGCACACCTTCTGGGTCGCTTTTCAAAAATGTTTCTGGCCCCCAGCAAACGGTATCTTGTGTGGGGATGTAGCTCAGTGGTAGAGCGCACGCTTCGCATGTGTGAGGCCCCGGGTTCAATCCCCGGCATCTCCATTGGTGGATTTTGTGCACCTAGTTTAAATCACTTGCTGTCCCTCACCGTGTAGAAATTTACGCAGATCTTCCGTTGAAAGGCTTCCTTTTAAAACACATTGGCCTTTGGAATTGCTGCTCACTTGACAAGTGCACTCTTGGCTTATGGCAGGTACGGGCGTCAAGCAAGAGCATCTGTATGTCTTTTCACGCAGTAGCTTCTACCATAGCCAACACTTTCAAACGTACAACCGTTTCATTCATTTCTTTTTTTGGAGAAATCTTATTGTCGCATTACAGACAGTTTGTAAAGTTTGGATTTTGAATCATCATAGCGCTAACAATTTGGTGTAGCACCTGAAGCTGATGAAAGAAACGAGCAGGCGCCTCTTGAATAGACATGTTTTAACAAAAAACAAGATGGCCGATATTGTTTATGGGAGTAGCAAGAGCATTCACTCCTTTTTCTCGGTAAGCATCTTTGCGGGACAGTCATTTCTCTGCTGTCTCGTGCCATCTGTGCTCATTTTTCCAAGCACTATTTCCACTTTTGGCTTTTACACTCCTGCCCATACTGCTTTTCTTCTGCAGTTGTTCCGTGAAATCTATGCCTCTAAGAAGGCGTTTAAGCAACGTTGGAGCTGTTGAAAACTTCCTGCTTTTAATCACTGGCAACTTGTGCAGTTCCCTGAAAATGCGTTGTTATTGCACACTGCCTTGTCGCTACATACTGTTTCCACAGTATTGGGCAATGAACCTCCTGAGAGACAGAGGCAGGGGCAGCATCAGGCCAGGGGATGTAGCTCAGTGGTAGAGCGCATGCTTTGCATGTGTGAGGCCCCGGGTTCAATCCCCAGATCTCCATTCACATCTTTTGGATACCTGAAGAAAACCATTCTGTTTCCCATCGGCCCAACACTTCAATGTGTTTCCACCGACGGTCAATATAATCCATTCCTCAAGTCAAAAGAACAGCAAATCTTGTTTGATATGTAAAGCACAATGAGCTTCAATCCATCACCGCCTTCTCTGCCCCTGGTTAAAAAGCCCCAAAATTCACAAACTACTTATCTGCTTAATGCGCACACCTTCTGGGTCGCTTTTCAAAAATGTTTCTGGCCCCCAGCAAACAGTATCTTGAGTGGGGATGTAGCTCAGTGGTAGAGCGCACGCTTCGCATGTGTGAGGCCCCGGGTTCAATCCCCGGCATCTCCATTGGTGGATTTTGTGCACCTAGTTTAAATCACTTGCTGTCCCTCACCGCGTAGAAATTTACGCAGATCTTCCGTTGAAAGGCTTCCTTTTAAAACACATTGGCCTTTGGAATTGCTGCTCACTTGACAAGTGCACTCTTGGCTTATGGCAGGTACGGGCGTCAAGCAAGAGCATCTGTATGTCTTTTCACGCAGTAGCTTCTACCATAGCCAACACTTTCAAACGTACAACCGTTTCATTCATTTCTTTTTTTGGAGAAATCTTATTGTCGCATTACAGACAGTTTGTAAAGTTTGGATTTTGAATCATCATAGCGCTAACAATTTGGTGTAGCACCTGAAGCTGATGAAAGAAACGAGCAGGCGCCTCTTGAATAGACATGTTTTAACAAAAAACAAGATGGCCGATATTGTTTATGGGAGTAGCAAGAGCATTCACTCCTTTTTCTCGGTAAGCATCTTTGCGGGACAGTCATTTCTCTGCTGTCTCGTGCCATCTGTGCTCATTTTTCCAAGCACTATTTCCACTTTTGGCTTTTACACTCCTGCCCATACTGCTTTTCTTCTGCAGTTGTTCCGTGAAATCTATGCCTCTAAGAAGGCGTTTAAGCAACGTTGGAGCTGTTGAAAACTTCCTGCTTTTAATCACTGGCAACTTGTGCAGTTCCCTGAAAATGCGTTGTTATTGCACACTGCCTTGTCGCTACATACGGTTTCCACAGTATTGGGCAATGAACCTCCTGAGAGACAGAGGCAGGGGCAGCATCAGGCCAGGGGATGTAGCTCAGTGGTAGAGCGCACGCTTCGCATGTGTGAGGCCCCGGGTTCAATCCCCGGCATCTCCATTGGTGGATTTTGTGCACCTAGTTTAAATCACTTGCTGTCCCTCACCGTGTAGAAATTTACGCAGATCTTCCGTTGAAAGGCTTCCTTTTAAAACACATTGGCCTTTGGAATTGCTGCTCACTTGACAAGTGCACTCTTGGCTTATGGCAGGTACGGGCGTCAAGCAAGAGCATCTGTATGTCTTTTCACGCAGTAGCTTCTACCATAGCCAACACTTTCAAACGTACAACCGTTTCATTCATTTCTTTTTTTGGAGAAATCTTATTGTCGCATTACAGACAGTTTGTAAAGTTTGGATTTTGAATCATCATAGCGCTAACAATTTGGTGTAGCACCTGAAGCTGATGAAAGAAACGAGCAGGCGCCTCTTGAATAGACATGTTTTAACAAAAAACAAGATGGCCGATATTGTTTATGGGAGTAGCAAGAGCATTCACTCCTTTTTCTCGGTAAGCATCTTTGCGGGACAGTCATTTCTCTGCTGTCTCGTGCCATCTGTGCTCATTTTTCCAAGCACTATTTCCACTTTTGGCTTTTACACTCCTGCCCATACTGCTTTTCTTCTGCAGTTGTTCCGTGAAATCTATGCCTCTAAGAAGGCGTTTAAGCAACGTTGGAGCTGTTGAAAACTTCCTGCTTTTAATCACTGGCAACTTGTGCAGTTCCCTGAAAATGCGTTGTTATTGCACACTGCCTTGTCGCTACATACTGTTTCCACAGTATTGGGCAATGAACCTCCTGAGAGACAGAGGCAGGGGCAGCATCAGGCCAGGGGATGTAGCTCAGTGGTAGAGCGCACGCTTTGCATGTGTGAGGCCCCGGGTTCAATCCCCGGCATCTCCATTCACATCTTTTGGATACCTGAAGAAAACCATTCTGTTTCCCATCGGCCCAACACTTCAATGTGTTTCCACCGACGGTCAATATAATCCATTCCTCAAGTCAAAAGAACAGCAAATCTTGTTTGATATGTAAAGCACAATGAGCTTCAATCCATCACCGCCTTCTCTGCCCCTGGTTAAAAAGCCCCAAAATTCACAAACTACTTATCTGCTTAATGCGCACACCTTCTGGGTCGCTTTTCAAAAATGTTTCTGGCCCCCAGCAAACGGTATCTTGTGTGGGGATGTAGCTCAGTGGTAGAGCGCACGCTTCGCATGTGTGAGGCCCCCGGTTCAATCCCCGGCATCTCCATTGGTGGATTTTGTGCACCTAGTTTAAATCACTTGCTGTCCCTCACCGTGTAGAAATTTACGCAGATCTTCCGTTGAAAGGCTTCCTTTTAAAACACATTGGCCTTTGGAATTGCTGCTCACTTGACAAGTGCACTCTTGGCTTATGGCAGGTACGGGCGTCAAGCAAGAGCATCTGTATGTCTTTTCACGCAGTAGCTTCTACCATAGCCAACACTTTCAAACGTACAACCGTTTCATTCATTTCTTTTTTTGGAGAAATCTTATTGTCGCATTACAGACAGTTTGTAAAGTTTGGATTTTGAATCATCATAGCGCTAACAATTTGGTGTAGCACCTGAAGCTGATGAAAGAAACGAGCAGGCGCCTCTTGAATAGACATGTTTTAACAAAAAACAAGATGGCCGATATTGTTTATGGGAGTAGCAAGAGCATTCACTCCTTTTTCTCGGTAAGCATCTTTGCGGGACAGTCATTTCTCTGCTGTCTCATGCCATCTGTGCTCATTTTTCCAAGCACTATTTCCACTTTTGGCTTTTACACTCCTGCCCATACTGCTTTTCTTCTGCAGTTGTTCCGTGAAATCTATGCCTCTAAGAAGGCGTTTAAGCAACGTTGGAGCTGTTGAAAACTTCCTGCTTTTAATCACTGGCAACTTGTGCAGTTCCCTGAAAATGCGTTGTTTTTGCACACTGCCTTGTCGCTACATACTGTTTCCACAGTATTGGGCAATGAACCTCCTGAGAGACAGAGGCAGGGGCAGCATCAGGCCAGGGGATGTAGCTCAGTGGTAGAGCGCACGCTTTGCATGTGTGAGGCCCCGGGTTCAATCCCCGGCATCTCCATTCACATCTTTTGGATACCTGAAGAAAACCATTCTGTTTCCCATCGGCCCAACACTTCAATGTGTTTCCACCGACGGTCAATATAATCCATTCCTCAAGTCAAAAGAACAGCAAATCTTGTTTGATATGTAAAGCACAATGAGCTTCAATCCATCACCGCCTTCTCTGCCCCTGGTTAAAAAGCCCCAAAATTCACAAACTACTTATCTGCTTAATGCGCACACCTTCTGGGTCGCTTTTCAAAAATGTTTCTGGCCCCCAGCAAACAGTATCTTGTGTGGGGATGTAGCTCAGTGGTAGAGCGCACGCTTCGCATGTGTGAGGCCCTGGGTTCAATCCCCGGCATCTCCATTGGTGGATTTTGTGCACCTAGTTTAAATCACTTGCTGTCCCTCACCGTGTAGAAATTTACGCAGATCTTCCGTTGAAAGGCTTCCTTTTAAAACACATTGGCCTTTGGAATTGCTGCTCACTTGACAAGTGCACTCTTGGCTTATGGCAGGTACGGGCGTCAAGCAAGAGCATCTGTATGTCTTTTCACGCAGTAGCTTCTACCATAGCCAACACTTTCAAACGTACAACCGTTTCATTCATTTCTTTTTTTGGAGAAATCTTATTGTCGCATTACAGACAGTTTGTAATGTTTGGATTTTGAATCATCATAGCGCTAACAATTTGGTGTAGCACCTGAAGCTGATGAAAGAAACGAGCAGGCGCCTCTTGAATAGACATGTTTTAACAAAAAACAAGATGGCCGATATTGTTTATGGGAGTAGCAAGAGCATTCACTCCTTTTTCTCGGTAAGCATCTTTGCGGGACAGTCATTTCTCTGCTGTCTCGTGCCATCTGTGCTCATTTTTCCAAGCACTATTTCCACTTTTGGCTTTTACACTCCTGCCCATACTGCTTTTCTTCTGCAGTTGTTCCGTGAAATCTATGCCTCTAAGAAGGCGTTTAAGCAACGTTGGAGCTGTTGAAAACTTCCTGCTTTTAATCACTGGCAACTTGTGCAGTTCCCTGAAAATGCGTTGTTATTGCACACTGCCTTGTCGCTACATACTGTTTCCACAGTATTGGGCAATGAACCTCCTGAGAGACAGAGGCAGGGGCAGCATCAGGCCAGGGGATGTAGCTCAGTGGTAGAGCGCACGCTTTGCATGTGTGAGGCCCCGGGTTCAATCCCCGGCATCTCCATTCACATCTTTTGGATACCTGAAGAAAACCATTCTGTTTCCCATCGGCCCAACACTTCAATGTGTTTCCACCGACGGTCAATATAATCCATTCCTCAAGTCAAAAGAACAGCAAATCTTGTTTGATATGTAAAGCACAATGAGCTTCAATCCATCACCGCCTTCTCTGCCCCTGGTTAAAAAGCCCCAAAATTCACAAACTGCTTAAAGCGCACACCTTCTGGGTCGCTTTTCAAAAATGTTTCTGGCCCCCAGCAAACAGTATCTTGTGTGGGGATGTAGCTCAGTGGTAGAGCGCACGCTTCGCATGTGTGAGGCCCCGGGTTCAATCCCCGGCATCTCCATTCACATCTTTTGGATACCTGAAGAAAACCATTCTGTTTCCCATCGGCCCAACACTTCAATGTGTTTCCACCGACGGTCAATATAATCCATTCCTCAAGTCAAAAGAACAGCAAATCTTGTTTGATATGTAAAGCACAATGAGCTTCAATCCATCACCGCCTTCTCTGCCCCTGGTTAAAAAGCCCCAAAATTCACAAACTACTTATCTGCTTAATGCGCACACCTTCTGGGTCGCTTTTCAAAAATGTTTCTGGCCCCCAGCAAACAGTATCTTGTGTGGGGATGTAGCTCAGTGGTAGAGCGCACGCTTCGCATGTGTGAGGCCCCGGGTTCAATCCCCGGCATCTCCATTGGTGGATTTTGTGCACCTAGTTTAAATCACTTGCTGTCCCTCACCGTGTAGAAATTTACGCAGATCTTCCGTTGAAAGGCTTCCTTTTAAAACACATTGGCCTTTGGAATTGCTGCTCACTTGACAAGTGCACTCTTGGCTTATGGCAGGTACGGGCGTCAAGCAAGAGCATCTGTATGTCTTTTCACGCAGTAGCTTCTACCATAGCCAACACTTTCAAACGTACAACCGTTTCATTCATTTCTTTTTTTGGAGAAATCTTATTGTCGCATTACAGACAGTTTGTAAAGTTTGGATTTTGAATCATCATAGCGCTAACAATTTGGTGTAGCACCTGAAGCTGATGAAAGAAACGAGCAGGCGCCTCTTGAATAGACATGTTTTAACAAAAAACAAGATGGCCGATATTGTTTATGGGAGTAGCAAGAGCATTCACTCCTTTTTCTCGGTAAGCATCTTTGCGGGACAGTCATTTCTCTGCTGTCTCGTGCCATCTGTGCTCATTTTTCCAAGCACTATTTCCACTTTTGGCTTTTACACTCCTGCCCATACTGCTTTTCTTCTGCAGTTGTTCCGTGAAATCTATGCCTCTAAGAAGGCGTTTAAGCAACGTTGGAGCTGTTGAAAACTTCCTGCTTTTAATCACTGGCAACTTGTGCAGTTCCCTGAAAATGCGTTGTTATTGCACACTGCCTTGTCGCTACATACTGTTTCCACAGTATTGGGCAATGAACCTCCTGAGAGACAGAGGCAGGGGCAGCATCAGGCCAGGGGATGTAGCTCAGTGGTAGAGCGCACGCTTTGCATGTGTGAGGCCCCGGGTTCAATCCCCGGCATCTCCATTCACATCTTTTGGATACCTGAAGAAAACCATTCTGTTTCCCATCGGCCCAACACTTCAATGTGTTTCCACCGACGGTCAATATAATCCATTCCTCAAGTCAAAAGAACAGCAAATTTTGTTTGATATGTAAAGCACAATGAGCTTCAATCCATCACCGCCTTCTCTGCCCCTGGTTAAAAAGCCCCAAAATTCACAAACTACTTATCTGCTTAATGCGCACACCTTCTGGGTCGCTTTTCAAAAATGTTTCTGGCCCCCAGCAAACAGTATCTTGTGTGGGGATGTAGCTCAGTGGTAGAGCGCACGCTTCGCATGTGTGAGGCCCCGGGTTCAATCCCCGGCATCTCCATTGGTGGATTTTGTGCACCTAGTTTAAATCACTTGCTGTCCCTCACCGCGTAGAAATTTACGCAGATCTTCCGTTGAAAGGCTTCCTTTTAAAACACATTGGCCTTTGGAATTGCTGCTCACTTGACAAGTGCACTCTTGGCTTATGGCAGGTACGGGCGTCAAGCAAGAGCATCTGTATGTCTTTTCACGCAGTAGCTTCTACCATAGCCAACACTTTCAAACGTACAACCGTTTCATTCATTTCTTTTTTTGGAGAAATCTTATTGTCGCATTACAGACAGTTTGTAAAGTTTGGATTTTGAATCATCATAGCGCTAACAATTTGGTGTAGCACCTGAAGCTGATGAAAGAAACGAGCAGGCGCCTCTTGAATAGACATGTTTTAACAAAAAACAAGATGGCCGATATTGTTTATGGGAGTAGCAAGAGCATTCACTCCTTTTTCTCGGTAAGCATCTTTGCGGGACAGTCATTTCTCTGCTGTCTCGTGCCATCTGTGCTCATTTTTCCAAGCACTATTTCCACTTTTGGCTTTTACACTCCTGCCCATACTGCTTTTCTTCTGCAGTTGTTCCGTGAAATCTATGCCTCTAAGAAGGCGTTTAAGCAACGTTGGAGCTGTTGAAAACTTCCTGCTTTTAATCACTGGCAACTTGTGCAGTTCCCTGAAAATGCGTTGTTATTGCACACTGCCTTGTCGCTACATACGGTTTCCACAGTATTGGGCAATGAACCTCCTGAGAGACAGAGGCAGGGGCAGCATCAGGCCAGGGGATGTAGCTCAGTGGTAGAGCGCACGCTTCGCATGTGTGAGGCCCCGGGTTCAATCCCCGGCATCTCCATTCACATCTTTTGGATACCTGAAGAAAACCATTCTGTTTCCCATCGGCCCAACACTTCAATGTGTTTCCACCGACGGTCAATATAATCCATTCCTCAAGTCAAAAGAACAGCAAATCTTGTTTGATATGTAAAGCACAATGAGCTTCAATCCATCACCGCCTTCTCTGCCCCTGGTTAAAAAGCCCCAAAATTCACAAACTACTTATCTGCTTAATGCGCACACCTTCTGGGTCGCTTTTCAAAAATGTTTCTGGCCCCCAGCAAACAGTATCTTGTGTGGGGATGTAGCTCAGTGGTAGAGCGCACGCTTCGCATGTGTGAGGCCCCGGGTTCAATCCCCGGCATCTCCATTGGTGGATTTTGTGCACCTAGTTTAAATCACTTGCTGTCCCTCACCGTGTAGAAATTTACGCAGATCTTCCGTTGAAAGGCTTCCTTTTAAAACACATTGGCCTTTGGAATTGCTGCTCACTTGACAAGTGCACTCTTGGCTTATGGCAGGTACGGGCGTCAAGCAAGAGCATCTGTATGTCTTTTCACGCAGTAGCTTCTACCATAGCCAACACTTTCAAACGTACAACCGTTTCATTCATTTCTTTTTTTGGAGAAATCTTATTGTCGCATTACAGACAGTTTGTAAAGTTTGGATTTTGAATCATCATAGCGCTAACAATTTGGTGTAGCACCTGAAGCTGATGAAAGAAACGAGCAGGCGCCTCTTGAATAGACATGTTTTAACAAAAAACAAGATGGCCGATATTGTTTATGGGAGTAGCAAGAGCATTCACTCCTTTTTCTCGGTAAGCATCTTTGCGGGACAGTCATTTCTCTGCTGTCTCGTGCCATCTGTGCTCATTTTTCCAAGCACTATTTCCACTTTTGCCTTTTACACTCCTGCCCATACTGCTTTTCTTCTGCAGTTGTTCCGTGAAATCTATGCCTCTAAGAAGGCGTTTAAGCAACGTTGGAGCTGTTGAAAACTTCCTGCTTTTAATCACTGGCAACTTGTGCAGTTCCCTGAAAATGCGTTGTTATTGCACACTGCCTTGTCGCTACATACTGTTTCCACAGTATTGGGCAATGAACCTCCTGAGAGACAGAGGCAGGGGCAGCATCAGGCCAGGGGATGTAGCTCAGTGGTAGAGCGCACGCTTTGCATGTGTGAGGCCCCGGGTTCAATCCCCGGCATCTCCATTCACATCTTTTGGATACCTGAAGAAAACCATTCTGTTTCCCATCGGCCCAACACTTCAATGTGTTTCCACCGACGGTCAATATAATCCATTCCTCAAGTCAAAAGAACAGCAAATCTTGTTTGATATGTAAAGCACAATGAGCTTCAATCCATCACCGCCTTCTCTGCCCCTGGTTAAAAAGCCCCAAAATTCCCAAACTACTTATCTGCTTAATGCGCACACTTTCTGGGTCGCTTTTCAAAAATGTTTCTGGCCCCCAGCAAACAGTACCTTGTGTGGGGATGTAGCTCAGTGGTAGAGCGCACGCTTCGCATGTGTGAGGCCCCGGGTTCAATCCCCGGCATCTCCATTGGTGAATTTTGTGCACCTAGTTTAAATCACTTGCTGTCCCTCACCGTGTAGAAATTTACGCAGATCTTCCGTTGAAAGGCTTCCTTTTAAAACACATTGGCCTTTGGAATTGCTGCTCACTTGACAAGTGCACTGTTGGCTTATGGCAGGTACGGGCGTCAAGCAAGAGCATCTGTATGTCTTTTCACGCAGTAGCTTCTACCATAGCCAACACTTTCAAACGTACAACCGTTTCATTTATTTCTTTTTTTGGAGAAATCTTATTGTCGCATTACAGACAGTTTGTAAAGTTTGGATTTTGAATCATCATAGCGCTAACAATTTGGTGTAGCACCTGAAGCTGATGAAAGAAACGAGCAGGCGCCTCTTGAATAGACATGTTTTAACAAAAAACAAGATGGCCGATATTGTTTATGGGAGTAGCAAGAGCATTCACTCCTTTTTCTCGGTAAGCATCTTTGCGGGACAGTCATTTCTCTGCTGTCTCGTGCCATCTGTGCTCATTTTTCCAAGCACTATTTCCACTTTTGGCTTTTACACTCCTGCCCATACTGCTTTTCTTCTGCAGTTGTTCCGTGAAATCTATGCCTCTAAGAAGGCGTTTAAGCAACGTTGGAGCTGTTGAAAACTTCCTGCTTTTAATCACTGGCAACTTGTGCAGTTCCCTGAAAATGCGTTGTTATTGCACACTGCCTTGTCGCTACATACGGTTTCCACAGTATTGGGCAATGAACCTCCTGAGAGACAGAGGCAGGGGCAGCATCAGGCCAGGGGATGTAGCTCAGTGGTAGAGCGCACGCTTTGCATGTGTGAGGCCCCGGGTTCAATCCCCGGCATCTCCATTCACATCTTTTGGATACCTGAAGAAAACCATTCTGTTTCCCATCGGCCCAACACTTCAATGTGTTTCCACCGACGGTCAATATAATCCATTCCTCAAGTCAAAAGAACAGCAAATCTTGTTTCATATGTAAAGCACAATGAGCTTCAATCCATCACCGCCTTCTCTGCCCCTGGTTAAAAAGCCCCAAAATTCACAAACTACTTATCTGCTTAATGCGCACACTTTCCGGGTCGCTTTTCAAAAATGTTTCTGGCCCCCAGAAAACAGTACCTTGTGTGGGGATGTAGCTCAGTGGTAGAGCGCACGCTTCGCATGTGTGAGGCCCCGGGTTCAATCCCCGGCATCTCCATTGGTGAATTTTGTGCACCTAGTTTAAATCACTTGCTGTCCCTCACCGTGTAGAAATTTACGCAGATCTTCCGTTGAAAGGCTTCCTTTTAAAACACATTGGCCTTTGGAATTGCTGCTCACTTGACAAGTGCACTCTTGGCTTATGGCAGGTACGGGCGTCAAGCAAGAGCATCTGTATGTCTTTTCACGCAGTAGCTTCTACCATAGCCAACACTTTCAAACGTACAACCGTTTCATTTATTTCTTTTTTTGGAGAAATCTTATTGTCGCATTACAGACAGTTTGTAAAGTTTGGATTTTGAATCATCATAGCGCTAACAATTTGGTGTAGCACCTGAAGCTGATGAAAGAAACGAGCAGGCGCCTCTTGAATAGACATGTTTTAACAAAAAACAAGATGGCCGATATTGTTTATGGGAGTAGCAAGAGCATTCACTCCTTTTTCTCGGTAAGCATCTTTGCGGGACAGTCATTTCTCTGCTGTCTCGTGCCATCTGTGCTCATTTTTCCAAGCACTATTTCCACTTTTGCCTTTTACACTCCTGCCCATACTGCTTTTCTTCTGCAGTTGTTCCGTGAAATCTATGCCTCTAAGAAGGCGTTTAAGCAACGTTGGAGCTGTTGAAAACTTCCTGCTTTTAATCACTGGCAACTTGTGCAGTTCCCCGAAAATGCGTTGTTATTGCACACTGCCTTGTCGCTACATACTGTTTCCACAGTATTGGGCAATGAACCTCCTGAGAGACAGAGGCAGGGGCAGCATCAGGCCAGGGGATGTAGCTCAGTGGTAGAGTGCACGCTTTGCATGTGTGAGGCCCCTGGTTCAATCCCCGGCATCTCCATTCACATCTTTTGGATACCTGAAGAAAACCATTCTGTTTCCCATCGGCCCAACACTTCAATGTGTTTCCACCGACGGTCAATATAATCCATTCCTCAAGTCAAAAGAACAGCAAATCTTGTTTGATATGTAAAGCACAATGAGCTTCAATCCATCACCGCCTTCTCTGCCCCTGGTTAAAAAGCCCCAAAATTCACAAACTACTTATCTGCTTAATGCGCACACCTTCTGGGTCGCTTTTCAAAAATATTTCTGGCCCCCAGCAAACGGTATCTTGTGTGGGGATGTAGCTCAGTGGTAGAGCGCACGCTTCGCATGTGTGAGGCCCCGGGTTCAATCCCCGGCATCTCCATTGGTGGATTTTGTGCACCTAGTTTAAATCACTTGCTGTCCCTCACCGTGTAGAAATTTACGCAGATCTTCCGTTGAAAGGCTTCCTTTTAAAACACATTGGCCTTTGGAATTGCTGCTCACTTGACAAGTGCACTCTTGGCTTATGGCAGGTACGGGCGTCAAGCAAGAGCATCTGTATGTCTTTTCACGCAGTAGCTTCTACCATAGCCAACACTTTCAAACGTACAACCGTTTCATTCATTTCTTTTTTTGGAGAAATCTTATTGTCGCATTACAGACAGTTTGTAAAGTTTGGATTTTGAATCATCATAGCGCTAACAATTTGGTGTAGCACCTGAAGCTGATGAAAGAAACGAGCAGGCGCCTCTTGAATAGACATGTTTTAACAAAAAACAAGATGGCCGATATTGTTTATGGGAGTAGCAAGAGCATTCACTCCTTTTTCTCGGTAAGCATCTTTGCGGGACAGTCATTTCTCTGCTGTCTCGTGCCATCTGTGCTCATTTTTCCAAGCACTATTTCCACTTTTGGCTTTTACACTCCTGCCCATACTGCTTTTCTTCTGCAGTTGTTCCGTGAAATCTATGCCTCTAAGAAGGCGTTTAAGCAACGTTGGAGCTGTTGAAAACTTCCTGCTTTTAATCACTGGCAACTTGTGCAGTTCCCTGAAAATGCGTTGTTATTGCACACTGCCTTGTCGCTACATACTGTTTCCACAGTATTGGGCAATGAACCTCCTGAGAGACAGAGGCAGGGGCAGCATCAGGCCAGGGGATGTAGCTCAGTGGTAGAGCGCACGCTTTGCATGTGTGAGGCCCCGGGTTCAATCCCCGGCATCTCCATTCACATCTTTTGGATACCTGAAGAAAACCATTCTGTTTCCCATCGGCCCAACACTTCAATGTGTTTCCACCGACGGTCAATATAATCCATTCCTCAAGTCAAAAGAACAGCAAATTTTGTTTGATATGTAAAGCACAATGAGCTTCAATCCATCACCGCCTTCTCTGCCCCTGGTTAAAAAGCCCCAAAATTCACAAACTACTTATCTGCTTAATGCGCACACCTTCTGGGTCGCTTTTCAAAAATGTTTCTGGCCCCCAGCAAACAGTATCTTGTGTGGGGATGTAGCTCAGTGGTAGAGCGCACGCTTCGCATGTGTGAGGCCCCGGGTTCAATCCCCGGCATCTCCATTGGTGGATTTTGTGCACCTAGTTTAAATCACTTGCTGTCCCTCACCGCGTAGAAATTTACGCAGATCTTCCGTTGAAAGGCTTCCTTTTAAAACACATTGGCCTTTGGAATTGCTGCTCACTTGACAAGTGCACTCTTGGCTTATGGCAGGTACGGGCGTCAAGCAAGAGCATCTGTATGTCTTTTCACGCAGTAGCTTCTACCATAGCCAACACTTTCAAACGTACAACCGTTTCATTCATTTCTTTTTTTGGAGAAATCTTATTGTCGCATTACAGACAGTTTGTAAAGTTTGGATTTTGAATCATCATAGCGCTAACAATTTGGTGTAGCACCTGAAGCTGATGAAAGAAACGAGCAGGCGCCTCTTGAATAGACATGTTTTAACAAAAAACAAGATGGCCGATATTGTTTATGGGAGTAGCAAGAGCATTCACTCCTTTTTCTCGGTAAGCATCTTTGCGGGACAGTCATTTCTCTGCTGTCTCGTGCCATCTGTGCTCATTTTTCCAAGCACTATTTCCACTTTTGGCTTTTACACTCCTGCCCATACTGCTTTTCTTCTGCAGTTGTTCCGTGAAATCTATGCCTCTAAGAAGGCGTTTAAGCAACGTTGGAGCTGTTGAAAACTTCCTGCTTTTAATCACTGGCAACTTGTGCAGTTCCCTGAAAATGCGTTGTTATTGCACACTGCCTTGTCGCTACATACGGTTTCCACAGTATTGGGCAATGAACCTCCTGAGAGACAGAGGCAGGGGCAGCATCAGGCCAGGGGATGTAGCTCAGTGGTAGAGCGCACGCTTCGCATGTGTGAGGCCCCGGGTTCAATCCCCGGCATCTCCATTCACATCTTTTGGATACCTGAAGAAAACCATTCTGTTTCCCATCGGCCCAACACTTCAATGTGTTTCCACCGACGGTCAATATAATCCATTCCTCAAGTCAAAAGAACAGCAAATCTTGTTTGATATGTAAAGCACAATGAGCTTCAATCCATCACCGCCTTCTCTGCCCCTGGTTAAAAAGCCCCAAAATTCACAAACTACTTATCTGCTTAATGCGCACACCTTCTGGGTCGCTTTTCAAAAATGTTTCTGGCCCCCAGCAAACAGTATCTTGTGTGGGGATGTAGCTCAGTGGTAGAGCGCACGCTTCGCATGTGTGAGGCCCCGGGTTCAATCCCCGGCATCTCCATTGGTGGATTTTGTGCACCTAGTTTAAATCACTTGCTGTCCCTCACCGTGTAGAAATTTACGCAGATCTTCCGTTGAAAGGCTTCCTTTTAAAACACATTGGCCTTTGGAATTGCTGCTCACTTGACAAGTGCACTCTTGGCTTATGGCAGGTACGGGCGTCAAGCAAGAGCATCTGTATGTCTTTTCACGCAGTAGCTTCTACCATAGCCAACACTTTCAAACGTACAACCGTTTCATTCATTTCTTTTTTTGGAGAAATCTTATTGTCGCATTACAGACAGTTTGTAAAGTTTGGATTTTGAATCATCATAGCGCTAACAATTTGGTGTAGCACCTGAAGCTGATGAAAGAAACGAGCAGGCGCCTCTTGAATAGACATGTTTTAACAAAAAACAAGATGGCCGATATTGTTTATGGGAGTAGCAAGAGCATTCACTCCTTTTTCTCGGTAAGCATCTTTGCGGGACAGTCATTTCTCTGCTGTCTCGTGCCATCTGTGCTCATTTTTCCAAGCACTATTTCCACTTTTGCCTTTTACACTCCTGCCCATACTGCTTTTCTTCTGCAGTTGTTCCGTGAAATCTATGCCTCTAAGAAGGCGTTTAAGCAACGTTGGAGCTGTTGAAAACTTCCTGCTTTTAATCACTGGCAACTTGTGCAGTTCCCTGAAAATGCGTTGTTATTGCACACTGCCTTGTCGCTACATACTGTTTCCACAGTATTGGGCAATGAACCTCCTGAGAGACAGAGGCAGGGGCAGCATCAGGCCAGGGGATGTAGCTCAGTGGTAGAGCGCACGCTTTGCATGTGTGAGGCCCCGGGTTCAATCCCCGGCATCTCCATTCACATCTTTTGGATACCTGAAGAAAACCATTCTGTTTCCCATCGGCCCAACACTTCAATGTGTTTCCACCGACGGTCAATATAATCCATTCCTCAAGTCAAAAGAACAGCAAATCTTGTTTGATATGTAAAGCACAATGAGCTTCAATCCATCACCGCCTTCTCTGCCCCTGGTTAAAAAGCCCCAAAATTCACAAACTACTTATCTGCTTAATGCGCACACTTTCTGGGTCGCTTTTCAAAAATGTTTCTGGCCCCCAGCAAACAGTACCTTGTGTGGGGATGTAGCTCAGTGGTAGAGCGCACGCTTCGCATGTGTGAGGCCCCGGGTTCAATCCCCGGCATCTCCATTGGTGAATTTTGTGCACCTAGTTTAAATCACTTGCTGTCCCTCACCGTGTAGAAATTTACGCAGATCTTCCGTTGAAAGGCTTCCTTTTAAAACACATTGGCCTTTGGAATTGCTGCTCACTTGACAAGTGCACTGTTGGCTTATGGCAGGTACGGGCGTCAAGCAAGAGCATCTGTATGTCTTTTCACGCAGTAGCTTCTACCATAGCCAACACTTTCAAACGTACAACCGTTTCATTTATTTCTTTTTTTGGAGAAATCTTATTGTCGCATTACAGACAGTTTGTAAAGTTTGGATTTTGAATCATCATAGCGCTAACAATTTGGTGTAGCACCTGAAGCTGATGAAAGAAACGAGCAGGCGCCTCTTGAATAGACATGTTTTAACAAAAAACAAGATGGCCGATATTGTTTATGGGAGTAGCAAGAGCATTCACTCCTTTTTCTCGGTAAGCATCTTTGCGGGACAGTCATTTCTCTGCTGTCTCGTGCCATCTGTGCTCATTTTTCCAAGCACTATTTCCACTTTTGGCTTTTACACTCCTGCCCATACTGCTTTTCTTCTGCAGTTGTTCCGTGAAATCTATGCCTCTAAGAAGGCGTTTAAGCAACGTTGGAGCTGTTGAAAACTTCCTGCTTTTAATCACTGGCAACTTGTGCAGTTCCCTGAAAATGCGTTGTTATTGCACACTGCCTTGTCGCTACATACGGTTTCCACAGTATTGGGCAATGAACCTCCTGAGAGACAGAGGCAGGGGCAGCATCAGGCCAGGGGATGTAGCTCAGTGGTAGAGCGCACGCTTTGCATGTGTGAGGCCCCGGGTTCAATCCCCGGCATCTCCATTCACATCTTTTGGATACCTGAAGAAAACCATTCTGTTTCCCATCGGCCCAACACTTCAATGTGTTTCCACCGACGGTCAATATAATCCATTCCTCAAGTCAAAAGAACAGCAAATCTTGTTTCATATGTAAAGCACAATGAGCTTCAATCCATCACCGCCTTCTCTGCCCCTGGTTAAAAAGCCCCAAAATTCACAAACTACTTATCTGCTTAATGCGCACACTTTCCGGGTCGCTTTTCAAAAATGTTTCTGGCCCCCAGAAAACAGTACCTTGTGTGGGGATGTAGCTCAGTGGTAGAGCGCACGCTTCGCATGTGTGAGGCCCCGGGTTCAATCCCCGGCATCTCCATTGGTGAATTTTGTGCACCTAGTTTAAATCACTTGCTGTCCCTCACCGTGTAGAAATTTACGCAGATCTTCCGTTGAAAGGCTTCCTTTTAAAACACATTGGCCTTTGGAATTGCTGCTCACTTGACAAGTGCACTCTTGGCTTATGGCAGGTACGGGCGTCAAGCAAGAGCATCTGTATGTCTTTTCACGCAGTAGCTTCTACCATAGCCAACACTTTCAAACGTACAACCGTTTCATTTATTTCTTTTTTTGGAGAAATCTTATTGTCGCATTACAGACAGTTTGTAAAGTTTGGATTTTGAATCATCATAGCGCTAACAATTTGGTGTAGCACCTGAAGCTGATGAAAGAAACGAGCAGGCGCCTCTTGAATAGACATGTTTTAACAAAAAACAAGATGGCCGATATTGTTTATGGGAGTAGCAAGAGCATTCACTCCTTTTTCTCGGTAAGCATCTTTGCGGGACAGTCATTTCTCTGCTGTCTCGTGCCATCTGTGCTCATTTTTCCAAGCACTATTTCCACTTTTGCCTTTTACACTCCTGCCCATACTGCTTTTCTTCTGCAGTTGTTCCGTGAAATCTATGCCTCTAAGAAGGCGTTTAAGCAACGTTGGAGCTGTTGAAAACTTCCTGCTTTTAATCACTGGCAACTTGTGCAGTTCCCCGAAAATGCGTTGTTATTGCACACTGCCTTGTCGCTACATACTGTTTCCACAGTATTGGGCAATGAACCTCCTGAGAGACAGAGGCAGGGGCAGCATCAGGCCAGGGGATGTAGCTCAGTGGTAGAGTGCACGCTTTGCATGTGTGAGGCCCCTGGTTCAATCCCCGGCATCTCCATTCACATCTTTTGGATACCTGAAGAAAACCATTCTGTTTCCCATCGGCCCAACACTTCAATGTGTTTCCACCGACGGTCAATATAATCCATTCCTCAAGTCAAAAGAACAGCAAATCTTGTTTGATATGTAAAGCACAATGAGCTTCAATCCATCACCGCCTTCTCTGCCCCTGGTTAAAAAGCCCCAAAATTCACAAACTACTTATCTGCTTAATGCGCACACCTTCTGGGTCGCTTTTCAAAAATATTTCTGGCCCCCAGCAAACGGTATCTTGTGTGGGGATGTAGCTCAGTGGTAGAGCGCACGCTTCGCATGTGTGAGGCCCCGGGTTCAATCCCCGGCATCTCCATTGGTGGATTTTGTGCACCTAGTTTAAATCACTTGCTGTCCCTCACCGTGTAGAAATTTACGCAGATCTTCCGTTGAAAGGCTTCCTTTTAAAACACATTGGCCTTTGGAATTGCTGCTCACTTGACAAGTGCACTCTTGGCTTATGGCAGGTACGGGCGTCAAGCAAGAGCATCTGTATGTCTTTTCACGCAGTAGCTTCTACCATAGCCAACACTTTCAAACGTACAACCGTTTCATTCATTTCTTTTTTTGGAGAAATCTTATTGTCGCATTACAGACAGTTTGTAAAGTTTGGATTTTGAATCATCATAGCGCTAACAATTTGGTGTAGCACCTGAAGCTGATGAAAGAAACGAGCAGGCGCCTCTTGAATAGACATGTTTTAACAAAAAACAAGATGGCCGATATTGTTTATGGGAGTAGCAAGAGCATTCACTCCTTTTTCTCGGTAAGCATCTTTGCGGGACAGTCATTTCTCTGCTGTCTCGTGCCATCTGTGCTCATTTTTCCAAGCACTATTTCCACTTTTGGCTTTTACACTCCTGCCCATACTGCTTTTCTTCTGCAGTTGTTCCGTGAAATCTATGCCTCTAAGAAGGCGTTTAAGCAACGTTGGAGCTGTTGAAAACTTCCTGCTTTTAATCACTGGCAACTTGTGCAGTTCCCTGAAAATGCGTTGTTATTGCACACTGCCTTGTCGCTACATACTGTTTCCACAGTATTGGGCAATGAACCTCCTGAGAGACAGAGACAGAGGCAGGGGCAGCATCAGGCCAGGGGATGTAGCTCAGTGGTAGAGCGCACGCTTTGCATATGTGAGGCCCCGGGTTCAATCCCCGGCATCTCCATGCACATCTTTTGGATACCTGAAGAAAACCATTCTGTTTCCCATCGGCCCAACACTTCAATGTGTTTCCACCGACGGTCAATATAATCCATTCCTCAAGTCAAAAGAACAGCAAATCTTGTTTAATATGTAAAGCACAATGAGCTTCAATCCATCACCGCCTTCTCTGCCCCTGGTTAAAAAGCCCCAAAATTCACAAACTACTTATCTGCTTAATGCGCACACCTTCTGGGTCGCTTTTCAAAAATGTTTCTGGCCCCCAGCAAACAGTATCTTGTGTGGGGATGTAGCTCAGTGGTAGAGCGCACGCTTCGCATGTGTGAGGCCCCGTGTTCAATCCCCGGCATCTCCATTGGTGGATTTTGTGCACCTAGTTTAAATCACTTGCTGTCCCTCACCGTGTAGAAATTTACGCAGATCTTCCGTTGAAAGGCTTCCTTTTAAAACACATTGGCCTTTGGAATTGCTGCTCACTTGACAAGTGCACTCTTGGCTTATGGCAGGTACGGGCGTCAAGCAAGAGCATCTGTATGTCTTTTCACGCAGTAGCTTCTACCATAGCCAACACTTTCAAACGTACAACCGTTTCATTCATTTCTTTTTATTGAGAAATCTTATTGTCGCATTACAGACAGTTTGTAAAGTTTGGATTTTGAATCATCATAGCGCTAACAATTTGGTGTAGCACCTGAAGCTGATGAAAGAAACGAGCAGGCGCCTCTTGAATAGACATGTTTTAACAAAAAACAAGATGGCCGATATTGTTTATGGGAGTAGCAAGAGCATTCACTCCTTTTTCTCGGTAAGCATCTTTGCGGGACAGTCATTTCTCTGCTGTCTCGTGCCATCTGTGCTCATTTTTCCAAGCACTATTTCCACTTTTGGCTTTTACACTCCTGCCCATACTGCTTTTCTTCTGCAGTTGTTCCGTGAAATCTATGCCTCTAAGAAGGCGTTTAAGCAACGTTGGAGCTGTTGAAAACTTCCTGCTTTTAATCACTGGCAACTTGTGCAGTTCCCTGAAAATGCGTTGTTATTGCACACTGCCTTGTCGCTACATACTGTTTCCACAGTATTGGGCAATGAACCTCCTGAGAGACAGAGGCAGGGGCAGCATCAGGCCAGGGGATGTAGCTCAGTGGTAGAGCGCACGCTTTGCATGTGTGAGGCCCCGGGTTCAATCCCCGGCATCTCCATTCACATCTTTTGGATACCTGAAGAAAACCATTCTGTTTCCCATCGGCCCAACACTTCAATGTGTTTCCACCGACGGTCAATATAATCCATTCCTCAAGTCAAAAGAACAGCAAATCTTGTTTGATATGTAAAGCACAATGAGCTTCAATCCATCACCACCTTCTCTGCCCCTGGTTAAAAAGCCCCAAAATTCACAAACTACTTATCTGCTTAATGCGCACACCTTCTGGGTCGCTTTTCAAAAATGTTTCCGGCCCCCAGCAAGCGGTACCTTGTGTGGGGATGTAGCTCAGTGGTAGAGCGCACGCTTCGCATGTGTGAGACCCCGGGTTCAAACCCCGGCATCTCCATTGGTGGATTTTGTGCACCTAGTTTAAATCACTTGCTGTCCCTCACCGTGTAGAAATTTACGCAGATCTTCCGTTGAAAGGCTTCCTTTTAAAACACATTGGCCTTTGGAATTGCTGATCACTTGACAAGTGCACTCTTGGCTTATGGCAGGTACGGGCGTCAAGCAAGAGCATCTGTATGTCTTTTCACGCAGTAGTCTCTACCATAGCCAACACTTTCAAACGTACAACCGTTTCATTCATTTCTTTTTTTGGAGAAATCTTATTGTCGCATTACAGACAGTTTGTAAAGTTTGGAGAAATTTACGCAGATCTTCCGTTGAAAGGCTTCCTTTTAAAACACATTGGCCTTTGGAATTGCTGCTCACTTGACAAGTGCACTGTTGGCTTATGGCAGGTACGGGCGTCAAGCAAGAGCATCTGTATGTCTTTTCACGCAGTAGCTTCTACCATAGCCAACACTTTCAAACGTACAACCGTTTCATTTATTTCTTTTTTTGGAGAAATCTTATTGTTGCATTACAGACAGTTTGTAAAGTTTGGATTTTGAATCATCATAGCGCTAACAATTTGGTGTAGCACCTGAAGCTGATGAAAGAAACGAGCAGGCGCCTCTTGAATAGACATGTTTTAACAAAAAACAAGATGGCCGATATTGTTTATGGGAGTAGCAAGAGCATTCACTCCTTTTTCTCGGTAAGCATCTTTGCGGGACAGTCATTTCTCTGCTGTCTCGTGCCATCTGTGCTCATTTTTCCAAGCACTATTTCCACTTTTGGCTTTTCCACTCCTGCCCATACTGCTTTTCTTCTGCAGTTGTTCCGTGAAATCTATGCCTCTAAGAAGGCGTTTAAGCAACGTTGGAGCTGTTGAAAACTTCCTGCTTTTAATCACTGGCAACTTGTGCAGTTCCCTGAAAATGCGTTGTTATTGCACACTGCCTTGTCGCTACATACTGTTTCCACAGTATTGGGCAATGAACCTCCTGAGAGACAGAGGCAGGGGCAGCATCAGGCCAGGGGATGTAGCTCAGTGGTAGAGCGCACGCTTTGCATGTGTGAGGCCCCGGGTTCAATCCCCGGCATCTCCATTCACATCTTTTGGATACCTGAAGAAAACCATTCTGTTTCCCATCGGCCCAACACTTCAATGTGTTTCCACCGACGGTCAATATAATCCATTCCTCAAGTCAAAAGAACAGCAAATCTTGTTTGATATGTAAAGCACAATGAGCTTCAATCCATCACCGCCTTCTCTGCCCCTGGTTAAAAAGCCCCAAAATTCACAAACTACTTATCTGCTTAATGCGCACACTTTCTGGGTCGCTTTTCAAAAATGTTTCTGGCCCCCAGCAAACAGTACCTTGTGTGGGGATGTAGCTCAGTGGTAGAGCGCACGCTTCGCATGTGTGAGGCCCCGGGTTCAATCCCCGGCATCTCCATTGGTGAATTTTGTGCACCTAGTTTAATCACTTGCTGTCCCTCACCGTGTAGAAATTTACGCAGATCTTCCGTTGAAAGGCTTCCTTTTAAAACACATTGGCCTTTGGAATTGCTGCTCACTTGACAAGTGCACTGTTGGCTTATGGCAGGTACGGGCGTCAAGCAAGAGCATCTGTATGTCTTTTCACGCAGTAGCTTCTACCATAGCCAACACTTTCAAACGTACAACCGTTTCATTTATTTCTTTTTTTGGAGAAATCTTATTGTCGCATTACAGACAGTTTGTAAAGTTTGGATTTTGAATCATCATAGCGCTAACAATTTGGTGTAGCACCTGAAGCTGATGAAAGAAACGAGCAGGCGCCTCTTGAATAGACATGTTTTAACAAAAAACAAGATGGCCGATATTGTTTATGGGAGTAGCAAGAGCATTCACTCCTTTTTCTCGGTAAGCATCTTTGCGGGACAGTCATTTCTCTGCTGTCTCGTGCCATCTGTGCTCATTTTTCCAAGCACTATTTCCACTTTTGGCTTTTACACTCCTGCCCATACTGCTTTTCTTCTGCAGTTGTTCCGTGAAATCTATGCCTCTAAGAAGGCGTTTAAGCAACGTTGGAGCTGTTGAAAACTTCCTGCTTTTAATCACTGGCAACTTGTGCAGTTCCCTGAAAATGCGTTGTTATTGCACACTGCCTTGTAGCTATATACTGTTTCCACAGTATTGGGCAATGAACCTCCTGAGAAACAGAGGCAGGGGCAGCATCAGGCCAGGGGATGTAGCTCAGTGGTAGAGCGCACGCTTTGCATGTGTGAGGCCTCGGGTTCAATCCCCGGCATCTCCATGCACATGTTTTGGATACCTGAAGAAAACCATTCTGTTTCCCATCGGCCCAACACTTCAATGTGTTTCCACCGACGGTCAATATAATCCATTCCTCAAGTCAAAAGAACAGCAAATCTTGTTTGATATGTAAAGCACAATGAGCTTCAATCCATCACCGCCTTCTCTGCCCCTGGTTAAAAAGCCCCAAAATTCCCAAACTACTTATCTGCTTAATGCGCACACTTTCTGGGTCGCTTTTCAAAAATGTTTCTGGCCCCCAGCAAACAGTACCTTGTGTGGGGATGTAGCTCAGTGGTAGAGCGCACGCTTCGCATGTGTGAGGCCCCGGGTTCAATCCCCGGCATCTCCATTGGTGAATTTTGTGCACCTAGTTTAAATCACTTGCTGTCCCTCACCGTGTAGAAATTTACGCAGATCTTCCGTTGAAAGGCTTCCTTTTAAAACACATTGGCCTTTGGAATTGCTGCTCACTTGACAAGTGCACTGTTGGCTTATGGCAGGTACGGGCGTCAAGCAAGAGCATCTGTATGTCTTTTCACGCAGTAGCTTCTACCATAGCCAACACTTTCAAACGTACAACCGTTTCATTTATTTCTTTTTTTGGAGAAATCTTATTGTCGCATTACAGACAGTTTATAAAGTTTGGATTTTGAATCATCATAGCGCTAACAATTTGGTGTAGCACCTGAAGCTGATGAAAGAAACGAGCAGGCGCCTCTTGAATAGACATGTTTTAACAAAAAACAAGATGGCCGATATTGTTTATGGGAGTAGCAAGAGCATTCACTCCTTTTTCTCGGTAAGCATCTTTGCGGGACAGTCATTTCTCTGCTGTCTCGTGCCATCTGTGCTCACTTTTCCAAGCACTATTTCCACTTTTGGCTTTTACACTCCTGCCCATACTGCTTTTCTTCTGCAGTTGTTCCGTGAAATCTATGCCTCTAAGAAGGCGTTTAAGCAACGTTGGAGCTGTTGAAAACGTCCTGCTTTTAATCACTGGCAACTTGTGCAGTTCCCTGAAAATGCGTTGTTATTGCACACTGCCTTGTCGCTACATACTGTTTCCACAGTATTGGGCAATGAACCTCCTGAGAGACAGAGGCAGGGGCAGCATCAGGCCAGGGGATGTAGCTCAGTGGTAGAGCGCACGCTTTGCATGTGTGAGGCCCCGGGTTCAATCCCCGGCATCTCCATTCACATCTTTTGGATACCTGAAGAAAACCATTCTGTTTCCCATCGGCCCAACACTTCACTGTGTTTCCACCGACGGTCAATATAATCCATTCCTCAAGTCAAAAGAACAGCAAATCTTGTTTGATATGTAAAGCACAATGAGCTTCAATCCATCACCGCCTTCTCTGCCCCTGGTTAAAAAGCCCCAAAATTCACAAACTACTTATCTGCTTAATGCGCACACCTTCTGGGTCGCTTTTCAAAAATGTTTCTGGCCCCCAGCAAACAGTACCTTGTGTGGGGATGTAGCTCAGTGGTAGAGCGCACGCTTCGCATGTGTGAGGCCCCGGGTTCAATCCACGGCATCTCCATTGGTGAATTTTGTGCACCTAGTTTAAATCACTTGCTGTCCCTCACCGTGTAGAAATTTACGCAGATCTTCCGTTGAAAGGCTTCCTTTTAAAACACATTGGCCTTTGGAATTGCTGCTCACTTGACAAGTGCACTGTTGGCTTATGGCAGGTACGGGCGTCAAGCAAGAGCATCTGTATGTCTTTTCACGCTGTAGCTTCTACCATAGCCAACACTTTCAAACGTACAACCGTTTCATTTATTTCTTTTTTTGGAGAAATCTTATTGTCGCATTACAGACAGTTTGTAAAGTTTGGATTTTGAATCATCATAGCGCTAACAATTTGGTGTAGCACCTGAAGCTGATGAAAGAAACGAGCAGGCGCCTCTTGAATAGACATGTTTTAACAAAAAACAAGATGGCCGATATTGTTTATGGGAGTAGCAAGAGCATTCACTCCTTTTTCTCGGTAAGCATCTTTGCGGGACAGTCATTTCTCTGCTGTCTCGTGCCATCTGTGCTCATTTTTCCAAGCACTATTTCCACTTTTGGCTTTTCCACTCCTGCCCATACTGCTTTTCTTCTGCAGTTGTTCCGTGAAATCTATGCCTCTAAGAAGGCGTTTAAGCAACGTTGGAGCTGTTGAAAACTTCCTGCTTTTAATCACTGGCAACTTGTGCAGTTCCCTGAAAATGCGTTGTTATTGCACACTGCCTTGTCGCTACATACTGTTTCCACAGTATTGGGCAATGAACCTCCTGAGAGACAGAGGCAGGGGCAGCATCAGGCCAGGGGATGTAGCTCAGTGGTAGAGCGCACGCTTTGCATGTGTGAGGCCCCGGGTTCAATCCCCGGCATCTCCATTCACATCTTTTGGATACCTGAAGAAAACCATTCTGTTTCCCATCGGCCCAACACTTCAATGTGTTTCCACCGACGGTCAATATAATCCATTCCTCAAGTCAAAAGAACAGCAAATCTTGTTTCATATGTAAAGCACAATGAGCTTCAATCCATCACCGCCTTCTCTGCCCCTGGTTAAAAAGCCCCAAAATTCCCAAACTACTTATCTGCTTAATGCGCACACTTTCTGGGTCGCTTTTCAAAAATGTTTCTGGCCCCCAGCAAACAGTACCTTGTGTGGGGATGTAGCTCAGTGGTAGAGCGCACGCTTCGCATGTGTGAGGCCCCGGGTTCAATCCCCGGCATCTCCATTGGTGAATTTTGTGCACCTAGTTTAAATCACTTGCTGTCCCTCACCGTGTAGAAATTTACGCAGATCTTCCGTTGAAAGGCTTCCTTTTAAAACACATTGGCCTTTGGAATTGCTGCTCACTTGACAAGTGCACTGTTGGCTTATGGCAGGTACGGGCGTCAAGCAAGAGCATCTGTATGTCTTTTCACGCAGTAGCTTCTACCATAGCCAACACTTTCAAACGTACAACCGTTTCATTTATTTCTTTTTTTGGAGAAATCTTATTGTCGCATTACAGACAGTTTGTAAAGTTTGGATTTTGAATCATCATAGCGCTAACAATTTGGTGTAGCACCTGAAGCTGATGAAAGAAATGAGCAGGCGCCTCTTGAATAGACATGTTTTAACAAAAAACAAGATGGCCGATATTGTTTATGGGAGTAGCAAGAGCATTCACTCCTTTTTCTCGGTAAGCATCTTTGCGGGACAGTCATTTCTCTGCTGTCTCGTGCCATCTGTGCTCATTTTTCCAAGCACTATTTCCACTTTTGGCTTTTCCACTCCTGCCCATACTGCTTTTCTTCTGCAGTTGTTCCGTGAAATCTATGCCTCTAAGAAGGCGTTTAAGCAACGTTGGAGCTGTTGAAAACTTCCTGCTTTTAATCACTGGCAACTTGTGCAGTTCCCTGAAAATGCGTTGTTATTGCACACTGCCTTGTCGCTACATACTGTTTCCACAGTATTGGGCAATGAACCTCCTGAGAGACAGAGGCAGGGGCAGCATCAGGCCAGGGGATGTAGCTCAGTGGTAGAGCGCACGCTTTGCATGTGTGAGGCCCCGGGTTCAATCCCCGGCATCTCCATTCACATCTTTTGGATACCTGAAGAAAACCATTCTGTTTCCCATCGGCCCAACACTTCAATGTGTTTCCACCGACGGTCAATATAATCCATTCCTCAAGTCAAAAGAACAGCAAATCTTGTTTGATATGTAAAGCACAATGAGCTTCAATCCATCACCGCCTTCTCTGCCCCTGGTTAAAAAGCCCCAAAATTCCCAAACTACTTATCTGCTTAATGCGCACACTTTCTGGGTCGCTTTTCAAAAATGTTTCTGGCCCCCAGCAAACAGTACCTTGTGTGGGGATGTAGCTCAGTGGTAGAGCGCACGCTTCGCATGTGTGAGGCCCCGGGTTCAATCCCCGGCATCTCCATTGGTGAATTTTGTGCACCTAGTTTAATCACTTGCTGTCCCTCACCGTGTAGAAATTTACGCAGATCTTCCGTTGAAAGGCTTCCTTTTAAAACACATTGGCCTTTGGAATTGCTGCTCACTTGACAAGTGCACTGTTGGCTTATGGCAGGTACGGGCGTCAAGCAAGAGCATCTGTATGTCTTTTCACGCAGTAGCTTCTACCATAGCCAACACTTTCAAACGTACAACCGTTTCATTTATTTCTTTTTTTGGAGAAATCTTATTGTCGCATTACAGACAGTTTGTAAAGTTTGGATTTTGAATCATCATAGCGCTAACAATTTGGTGTAGCACCTGAAGCTGATGAAAGAAACGAGCAGGCGCCTCTTGAATAGACATGTTTTAACAAAAAACAAGATGGCCGATATTGTTTATGGGAGTAGCAAGAGCATTCACTCCTTTTTCTCGGTAAGCATCTTTGCGGGACAGTCATTTCTCTGCTGTCTCGTGCCATCTGTGCTCATTTTTCCAAGCACTATTTCCACTTTTGGCTTTTACACTCCTGCCCATACTGCTTTTCTTCTGCAGTTGTTCCGTGAAATCTATGCCTCTAAGAAGGCGTTTAAGCAACGTTGGAGCTGTTGAAAACTTCCTGCTTTTAATCACTGGCAACTTGTGCAGTTCCCTGAAAATGCGTTGTTATTGCACACTGCCTTGTAGCTATATACTGTTTCCACAGTTTTGGGCAATGAACCTCCTGAGAAACAGAGGCAGGGGCAGCATCAGGCCAGGGGATGTAGCTCAGTGGTAGAGCGCACGCTTTGCATGTGTGAGGCCCCGGGTTCAATCCCCGGCATCTCCATGCACATGTTTTGGATACCTGAAGAAAACCATTCTGTTTCCCATCGGCCCAACACTTCAATGTGTTTCCACCGACGGTCAATATAATCCATTCCTCAAGTCAAAAGAACAGCAAATCTTGTTTGATATGTAAAGCACAATGAGCTTCAATCCATCACCGCCTTCTCTGCCCCTGGTTAAAAAGCCCCAAAATTCCCAAACTACTTATCTGCTTAATGCGCACACTTTCTGGGTCGCTTTTCAAAAATGTTTCTGGCCCCCAGCAAACAGTACCTTGTGTGGGGATGTAGCTCAGTGGTAGAGCGCACGCTTCGCATGTGTGAGGCCCCGGGTTCAATCCCCGGCATCTCCATTGGTGAATTTTGTGCACCTAGTTTAAATCACTTGCTGTCCCTCACCGTGTAGAAATTTACGCAGATCTTCCGTTGAAAGGCTTCCTTTTAAAACACATTGGCCTTTGGAATTGCTGCTCACTTGACAAGTGCACTGTTGGCTTATGGCAGGTACGGGCGTCAAGCAAGAGCATCTGTATGTCTTTTCACGCAGTAGCTTCTACCATAGCCAACACTTTCAAACGTACAACCGTTTCATTTATTTCTTTTTTTGGAGAAATCTTATTGTCGCATTACAGACAGTTTATAAAGTTTGGATTTTGAATCATCATAGCGCTAACAATTTGGTGTAGCACCTGAAGCTGATGAAAGAAACGAGCAGGCGCCTCTTGAATAGACATGTTTTAACAAAAAACAAGATGGCCGATATTGTTTATGGGAGTAGCAAGAGCATTCACTCCTTTTTCTCGGTAAGCATCTTTGCGGGACAGTCATTTCTCTGCTGTCTCGTGCCATCTGTGCTCACTTTTCCAAGCACTATTTCCACTTTTGGCTTTTACACTCCTGCCCATACTGCTTTTCTTCTGCAGTTGTTCCGTGAAATCTATGCCTCTAAGAAGGCGTTTAAGCAACGTTGGAGCTGTTGAAAACGTCCTGCTTTTAATCACTGGCAACTTGTGCAGTTCCCTGAAAATGCGTTGTTATTGCACACTGCCTTGTCGCTACATACTGTTTCCACAGTATTGGGCAATGAACCTCCTGAGAGACAGAGGCAGGGGCAGCATCAGGCCAGGGGATGTAGCTCAGTGGTAGAGCGCACGCTTTGCATGTGTGAGGCCCCGGGTTCAATCCCCGGCATCTCCATTCACATCTTTTGGATACCTGAAGAAAACCATTCTGTTTCCCATCGGCCCAACACTTCACTGTGTTTCCACCGACGGTCAATATAATCCATTCCTCAAGTCAAAAGAACAGCAAATCTTGTTTGATATGTAAAGCACAATGAGCTTCAATCCATCACCGCCTTCTCTGCCCCTGGTTAAAAAGCCCCAAAATTCACAAACTACTTATCTGCTTAATGCGCACACCTTCTGGGTCGCTTTTCAAAAATGTTTCTGGCCCCCAGCAAACAGTACCTTGTGTGGGGATGTAGCTCAGTGGTAGAGCGCACGCTTCGCATGTGTGAGGCCCCGGGTTCAATCCACGGCATCTCCATTGGTGAATTTTGTGCACCTAGTTTAAATCACTTGCTGTCCCTCACCGTGTAGAAATTTACGCAGATCTTCCGTTGAAAGGCTTCCTTTTAAAACACATTGGCCTTTGGAATTGCTGCTCACTTGACAAGTGCACTGTTGGCTTATGGCAGGTACGGGCGTCAAGCAAGAGCATCTGTATGTCTTTTCACGCTGTAGCTTCTACCATAGCCAACACTTTCAAACGTACAACCGTTTCATTTATTTCTTTTTTTGGAGAAATCTTATTGTCGCATTACAGACAGTTTGTAAAGTTTGGATTTTGAATCATCATAGCGCTAACAATTTGGTGTAGCACCTGAAGCTGATGAAAGAAACGAGCAGGCGCCTCTTGAATAGACATGTTTTAACAAAAAACAAGATGGCCGATATTGTTTATGGGAGTAGCAAGAGCATTCACTCCTTTTTCTCGGTAAGCATCTTTGCGGGACAGTCATTTCTCTGCTGTCTCGTGCCATCTGTGCTCATTTTTCCAAGCACTATTTCCACTTTTGGCTTTTACACTCCTGCCCATACTGCTTTTCTTCTGCAGTTGTTCCGTGAAATCTATGCCTCTAAGAAGGCGTTTAAGCAACGTTGGAGCTGTTGAAAACTTCCTGCTTTTAATCACTGGCAACTTGTGCAGTTCCCTGAAAATGCGTTGTTATTGCACACTGCCTTGTCGCTACATACTGTTTCCACAGTATTGGGCAATGAACCTCCTGAGAGACAGAGGCAGGGGCAGCATCAGGCCAGGGGATGTAGCTCAGTGGTAGAGCGCACGCTTTGCATGTGTGAGGCCCCGGGTTCAATCCCCGGCATCTCCATTCACATCTTTTGGATACCTGAAGAAAACCATTCTGTTTCCCATCGGCCCAACACTTCAATGTGTTTCCACCGACGGTCAATATAATCCATTCCTCAAGTCAAAAGAACAGCAAATCTTGTTTCATATGTAAAGCACAATGAGCTTCAATCCATCACCGCCTTCTCTGCCCCTGGTTAAAAAGCCCCAAAATTCCCAAACTACTTATCTGCTTAATGCGCACACTTTTTGGGTCGCTTTTCAAAAATGTTTCTGGCCCCCAGCAAACAGTACCTTGTGTGGGGATGTAGCTCAGTGGTAGAGCGCACACTTCGCATGTGTGAGGCCCTGGGTTCAATCCCCGGCATCTCCATTGGTGAATTTTGTGCACCTAGTTTAAATCACTTGCTGTCCCTCACCGTGTAGAAATTTACGCAGATCTTCCGTTGAAAGGCTTCCTTTTAAAACACATTGGCCTTTGGAATTGCTGCTCACTTGACAAGTGCACTCTTGGCTTATGGCAGGTACGGGCGTCAAGCAAGAGCATCTGTATGTCTTTTCACGCAGTAGCTTCTACCATAGCCAACACTTTCAAACGTACAACCGTTTCATTTATTTCTTTTTTTGGAGAAATCTTATTGTCGCATTACAGACAGTTTGTAAAGTTTGGATTTTGAATCATCATAGCGCTAACAATTTGGTGTAGCACCTGAAGCTGATGAAAAAAATGAGCAGGCGCCTCTTGAATAGACATGTTTTAACAAAAAACAAGATGGCCGATATTGTTTATGGGAGTAGCAAGAGCATTCACTCCTTTTTCTCGGTAAGCATCTTTGCGGGACAGTCATTTCTCTGCTGTCTCGTGCCATCTGTGCTCATTTTTCCAAGCACTATTTCCACTTTTGGCTTTTCCACTCCTGCCCATACTGCTTTTCTTCTGCAGTTGTTCCGTGAAATCTATGCCTCTAAGAAGGCGTTTAAGCAACGTTGGAGCTGTTGAAAACTTCCTGCTTTTAATCACTGGCAACTTGTGCAGTTCCCTGAAAATGCGTTGTTATTGCACACTGCCTTGTCGCTACATACTGTTTCCACAGTATTGGGCAATGAACCTCCTGAGAGACAGAGGCAGGGGCAGCATCAGGCCAGGGGATGTAGCTCAGTGGTAGAGCGCACGATTTGCATGTGTGAGGCCCCGGGTTCAATCCCCGGCATCTCCATTCACATCTTTTGGATACCTGAAGAAAACCATTCTGTTTCCCATCGGCCCAACACTTCAATGTGTTTCCACCGACGGTCAATATAATCCATTCCTCAAGTCAAAAGAACAGCAAATCTTGTTTGATATGTAAAGCACAATGAGCTTCAATCCATCACCGCCTTCTCTGCCCCTGGTTAAAAAGCCCCAAAATTCCCAAACTACTTATCTGCTTAATGCGCACACTTTCTGGGTCGCTTTTCAAAAATGTTTCTGGCCCCCAGCAAACAGTACCTTGTGTGGGGATGTAGCTCAGTGGTAGAGCGCACGCTTCACATGTGTGAGGCCCCGGGTTCAATCCCCGGCATCTCCATTGGTGAATTTTGTGCACCTAGTTTAAATCACTTGCTGTCCCTCACCGTGTAGAAATTTACGCAGATCTTCCGTTGAAAGGCTTCCTTTTAAAACACATTGGCCTTTGGAATTGCTGCTCACTTGACAAGTGCACTGTTGGCTTATGGCAGGTACGGGCGTCAAGCAAGAGCATCTGTATGTCTTTTCACGCAGTAGCTTCTACCATAGCCAACACTTTCAAACGTACAACCGTTTCATTTATTTCTTTTTTTGGAGAAATCTTATTGTCGCATTACAGACAGTTTGTAAAGTTTGGATTTTGAATCATCATAGCGCTAACAATTTGGTGTAGCACCTGAAGCTGATGAAAGAAACGAGCAGGCGCCTCTTGAATAGACATGTTTTAACAAAAAACAAGATGGCCGATATTGTTTATGGGAGTAGCAAGAGCATTCACTCCTTTTTCTCGGTAAGCATCTTTGCGGGACAGTCATTTCTCTGCTGTCTCGTGCCATCTGTGCTCATTTTTCCAAGCACTATTTCCACTTTTGGCTTTTACACTCCTGCCCATACTGCTTTTCTTCTGCAGTTGTTCCGTGAAATCTATGCCTCTAAGAAGGCGTTTAAGCAACGTTGGAGCTGTTGAAAACTTCCTGCTTTTAATCACTGGCAACTTGTGCAGTTTCCTGAAAATGCGTTGTTATTGCACACTGCCTTGTCGCTACATACTGTTTCCACAGTATTGGGCAATGAACCTCCTGAGAGACAGAGGCAGGGGCAGCATCAGGCCAGGGGATGTAGCTCAGTGGTAGAGCGCACGCTTTGCATGTGTGAGGCCCCGGGTTCAATCCTCGGCATCTCCATTCACATCTTTTGGATACCTGAAGAAAACCATTCTGTTTCCCATCGGCCCAACACTTCAATGTGTTTCCACCGACGGTCAATATAATCCATTCCTCAAGTCAAAAGAACAGCAAATCTTGTTTGATATGTAAAGCACAATGAGCTTCAATCCATCACCGCCTTCTCTGCCCCTGGTTAAAAAGCCCCAAAATTCCCAAACTACTTATCTGCTTAATGCGCACACTTTCTGGGTCGCTTTTCAAAAATGTTTCTGGCCCCCAGCAAACAGTACCTTGTGTGGGGATGTAGCTCAGTGGTAGAGCGCACGCTTCGCATGTGTGAGGCCCCGGGTTCAATCCCCGGCATCTCCATTGGTGAATTTTGTGCACCTAGTTTAAATCACTTGCTGTCCCTCACCGTGTAGAAATTTACGCAGATCTTCCGTTGAAAGGCTTCCTTTTAAAACACATTGGCCTTTGGAATTGCTGCTCACTTGACAAGTGCACTCTTGGCTTATGGCAGGTACGGGCGTCAAGCAAGAGCATCTGTATGTCTTTTCACGCAGTAGCTTCTACCATAGCCAACACTTTCAAACGTACAACCGTTTCATTTATTTCTTTTTTTGGAGAAATCTTATTGTCGCATTACAGACAGTTTGTAAAGTTTGGATTTTGAATCATCATAGCGCTAACAATTTGGTGTAGCACCTGAAGCTGATGAAAGAAACGAGCAGGCGCCTCTTGAATAGACATGTTTTAACAAAAAACAAGATGGCCGATATTGTTTATGGGAGTAGCAAGAGCATTCACTCCTTTTTCTCGGTAAGCATCTTTGCGGGACAGTCATTTCTCTGCTGTCTCGTGCCATCTGTGCTCATTTTTCCAAGCACTATTTCCACTTTTGGCTTTTACACTCCTGCCCATACTGCTTTTCTTCTGCAGTTGTTCCGTGAAATCTATGCCTCTAAGAAGGCGTTTAAGCAACGTTGGAGCTGTTGAAAACGTCCTGATTTTAATCACTGGCAACTTGTGCAGTTCCCTGAAAATGCGTTGTTATTGCACACTGCCTTGTCGCTACATACTGTTTCCACAGTATTGGGCAATGAACCTCCTGAGAGACAGAGGCAGGGGCAGCATCAGGCCAGGGGATGTAGCTCAGTGGTAGAGCGCACGCTTTGCATGTGTGAGGCCCCGGGTTCAATCCCCGGCATCTCCATTCACATCTTTTGGATACCTGAAGAAAACCATTCTGTTTCCCATCGGCCCAACACTTCAATGTGTTTCCACCGACGGTCAATATAATCCATTCCTCAAGTCAAAAGAACAGCAAATCTTGTTTGATATGTAAAGCACAATGAGCTTCAATCCATCACCGCCTTCTCTGCCCCTGGTTAAAAAGCCCCAAAATTCCCAAACTACTTATCTGCTTAATGCGCACACTTTCTGGGTCGCTTTTCAAAAATGTTTCTGGCCCCCAGCAAACAGTACCTTGTGTGGGGATGTAGCTCAGTGGTAGAGCGCACGCTTTGCATGTGTGAGGCCACGGGTTCAATCCCCGGCATCTCCATTGGTGAATTTTGTGCACCTAGTTTAAATCACTTGCTGTCCCTCACCGTGTAGAAATTTACGCAGATCTTCCGTTGAAAGGCTTCCTTTTAAAACACATTGGCCTTTGGAATTGCTGCTCACTTGACAAGTGCACTGTTGGCTTATGGCAGGTACGGGCGTCAAGCAAGAGCATCTGTATGTCTTTTCACGCAGTAGCTTCTACCATAGCCAACACTTTCAAACGTACAACCGTTTCATTTATTTCTTTTTTTGGAGAAATCTTATTGTCGCATTACAGACAGTTTGTAAAGTTTGGATTTTGAATCATCATAGCGCTAACAATTTGGTGTAGCACCTGAAGCTGATGAAAGAAACGAGCAGGCGCCTCTTGAATAAACATGTTTTAACAAAAAACAAGATGGCCGATATTGTTTATGGGAGTAGCAAGAGCATTCACTCCTTTTTCTCGGTAAGCATCTTTGCGGGACAGTCATTTCTCTGCTGTCTCGTGCCATCTGTGCTCATTTTTCCAAGCACTATTTCCACTTTTGGCTTTTACACTCCTGCCCATACTGCTTTTCTTCTGCAGTTGTTCCGTGAAATCTATGCCGCTAAGAAGGCGTTTAAGCAACGTTGGAGCTGTTGAAAACTTCCTGCTTTTAATCACTGGCAACTTGTGCAGTTCCCTGAAAATGCGTTGTTATTGCACACTGCCTTGTCGCTACATACTGTTTCCACAGTATTGGGCAATGAACCTCCTGAGAGACAGAGGCAGGGGCAGCATCAGGCCAGGGGATGTAGCTCAGTGGTAGAGCACACGCTTTGCATGTGTGAGGCCCCGGGTTCAATCCCCGGCATCTCCATTCACATCTTTTGGATACCTGAAGAAAACCATTCTGTTTCCCATCGGCCCAACACTTCAATGTGTTTCCACCGACGGTCAATATAATCCATTCCTCAAGTCAAAAGAACAGCAAATCTTGTTTGATATGTAAAGCACAATGAGCTTCAATCCATCACCGCCTTCTCTGCCCCTGGTTAAAAAGCCCCAAAATTCACAAACTACTTATCTGCTTAATGCGCACACTTTCTGGGTCACTTTTCAAAAATGTTTCTGGCCCCCAGCAAACAGTACCTTGTGTGGGGATGTAGCTCAGTGGTAGAGCGCACGCTTCGCATGTGTGAGGCCCTGGGTTCAATCCCCGGCATCTCCATTGGTGAATTTTGTGCACCTAGTTTAAATCACTTGCTGTCCCTCACCGTGTAGAAATTTACGCAGATCTTCCGTTGAAAGGCTTCCTTTTAAAACACATTGGCCTTTGGAATTGCTGCTCACTTGACAAGTGCACTGTTGGCTTATGGCAGGTACGGGCGTCAAGCAAGAGCATCTGTATGTCTTTTCACGCAGTAGCTTCTACCATAGCCAACACTTTCAAACGTACAACCGTTTCATTTATTTCTTTTTTTGGAGAAATCTTATTGTCGCATTACAGACAGTTTGTAAAGTTTGGATTTTGAATCATCATAGCGCTAACAATTTGGTGTAGCACCTGAAGCTGATGAAAGAAACGAGCAGGCGCCTCTTGAATAGACATGTTTTAACAAAAAACAAGATGGCCGATATTGTTTATGGGAGTAGCAAGAGCATTCACTCCTTTTTCTCGGTAAGCATCTTTGCGGGACAGTCATTTCTCTGCTGTCTCGTGCCATCTGTGCTCATTTTTCCAAGCACTATTTCCACTTTTGGCTTTTACACTCCTGCCCGTACTGCTTTTCTTCTGCAGTTGTTCCGTGAAATCTATGCCTCTAAGAAGGCGTTTAAGCAACGTTGGAGCTGTTGAAAACTTCCTGCTTTTAATCACTGGCAACTTGTGCAGTTCCCTGAAAATGCGTTGTTATTGCACACTGCCTTGTCGCTATATACTGTTTCCACAGTATTGGGCAATGAACCTCCTGAGAGACAGAGGCAGGGGCAGCATCAGGCCAGGGGATGTAGCTCAGTGGTAGAGCGCACGCTTTGCATGTGTGAGGCCCCGGGTTCAATCCCCGGCATCTCCATTCACATCTTTTGGATACCTGAAGAAAACCATTCTGTTTCCCATCGGCCCAACACTTCAATGTGTTTCCACCGACGGTCAATATAATCCATTCCTCAAGTCAAAAGAACAGCAAATCTTGTTTGATATGTAAAGCACAATGAGCTTCAATCCATCACTGCCTTCTCTGCCCCTGGTTAAAAAGCCCCAAAATTCACAAACTACTTATCTGCTTAATGCGCACACCTTCTGGGTCGCTTTTCAAAAATGTTTCTGGCCCCCAGCAAACAGTACCTTGTGTGGGGATGTAGCTTAGTGGTAGAGCGCACGCTTCGCATGTGTGAGGCCCCGGGTTTAATCCCCGGCATCTCCATTGGTGGATTTTGTGCACCTAGTTTAAATCACTTGCTGTCCCTCACCGTGTAGAAATTTACGCAGATCTTCCGTTGAAAGGCTTCCTTTTAAAACACATTGGCCTTTGGAATTGCTGCTCACTTGACAAGTGCACTGTTGGCTTATGGCAGGTACGGGCGTCAAGCAAGAGCATCTGTATGTCTTTTCACGCAGTAGCTTCTACCATAGCCAACACTTTCAAACGTACAACCGTTTCATTTATTTCTTTTTTTGGAGAAATCTTATTGTCGCATTACAGACAGTTTGTAAAGTTTGGATTTTGAATCATCATAGCGCTAACAATTTGGTGTAGCACCTGAAGCTGATGAAAGAAACGAGCAGGCGCCTCTTGAATAGACATGTTTTAACAAAAAACAAGATGGCCGATATTGTTTATGGGAGTAGCAAGAGCATTCACTCCTTTTTCTCGGTAAGCATCTTTGCGGGAAAGTCATTTCTCTGCTGTCTCGTGCCATCTGTGCTCATTTTTCCAAGCACTATTTCCACTTTTGGCTTTTACACTCCTGCCCATACTGCTTTTCTTCTGCAGTTGTTCCGTGAAATCTATGCCTCTAAGAAGGCGTTTAAGCAACGTTGGAGCTGTTGAAAACTTCCTGCTTTTAATCACTGGCAACTTGTGCAGTTCCCTGAAAATGCGTTGTTATTGCACACTGCCTTGTCGCTACATACTGTTTCCACAGTATTGGGCAATGAACCTCCTGAGAGACAGAGGCAGGGGCAGCATCAGGCCAGGGGATGTAGCTCAGTGGTAGAGCGCACGCTTTGCATGTGTGAGGCCCCGGGTTCAATCCCCGGCATCTCCATTCACATCTTTTGGATACCTGAAGAAAACCATTCTGTTTCCCATCGGCCCAACACTTCAATGTGTTTCCACCGACGGTCAATATAATCCATTCCTCAAGTCAAAAGAACAGCAAATCTTGTTTGATATGTAAAGCACAATGAGCTTCAATCCATCACCGCCTTCTCTGCCCCTGGTTAAAAAGCCCCAAAATTCCCAAACTACTTATCTGCTTAATGCGCACACTTTCTGGGTCGCTTTTCAAAAATGTTTCTGGCCCCCAGCAAACAGTACCTTGTGTGGGGATGTAGCTCAGTGGTAGAGCGCACGCTTCGCATGTGTGAGGCCCCGGGTTCAATCCCCGGCATCTCCATTGGTGAATTTTGTGCACCTAGTTTAAATCACTTGCTGTCCCTCACCGTGTAGAAATTTATGCAGATCTACCGTTGAAAGGCTTCCATTTAAAACACATTGGCCTTTGGAATTGCTGCTCACTTGACAAGTGCACTGTTGGCTTATGGCAGGTACGGGCGTCAAGCAAGAGCATCTGTATGTCTTTTCACGCAGTAGCTTCTACCATAGCCAACACTTTCAAACGTACAACCGTTTCATTTATTTCTTTTTTTGGAGAAATCTTATTGTCGCATTACAGACAGTTTGTAAAGTTTGGATTTTGAATCATCATAGCGCTAACAATTTGGTGTAGCACCTGAAGCTGATGAAAGAAACGAGCAGGCGCCTCTTGAATAGACATGTTTTAACAAAAAACAAGATGGCCGATATTGTTTATGGGAGTAGCAAGAGCATTCACTCCTTTTTCTCGGTAAGCATCTTTGCGGGACAGTCATTTCTCTGCTGTCTCGTGCCATCTGTGCTCATTTTTCCAAGCACTATTTCCACTTTTGGCTTTTACACTCCTGCCCATACTGCTTTTCTTCTGCAGTTGTTCCGTGAAATCTATGCCTCTAAGAAGGCGTTTAAGCAACGTTGGAGCTGTTGAAAACGTCCTGATTTTAATCACTGGCAACTTGTGCAGTTCCCTGAAAATGCGTTGTTATTGCACACTGCCTTGTCGCTACATACTGTTTCCACAGTATTGGGCAATGAACCTCCTGAGAGACAGAGGCAGGGGCAGCATCAGGCCAGGGGATGTAGCTCAGTGGTAGAGCGCACGCTTTGCATGTGTGAGGCCCCGGGTTCAATCCCCGGCATCTCCATTCACATCTTTTGGATACCTGAAGAAAACCATTCTGTTTCCCATCGGCCCAACACTTCAATGTGTTTCCACCGACGGTCAATATAATCCATTCCTCAAATCAAAAGAACAGCAAATCTTGTTTGATATGTAAAGCACAATGAGCTTCAATCCATCACCGCCTTCTCTGCCCCTGGTTAAAAAGCCCCAAAATTCACAAACTACTTATCTGCTTAATGCGCACACTTTCTGGGTCGCTTTTCAAAAATGTTTCTGGCCCCCAGCAAACAGTACCTTGTGTGGGGATGTAGCTCAGTGGTAGAGCGCACGCTTCGCATGTGTGAGGCCCCGGGTTCAATCCCCGGCATCTCCATTGGTGAATTTTGTGCACCTAGTTTAAATCACTTGCTGTCCCTCACCGTGTAGAAATTTACGCAGATCTTCCGTTGAAAGGCTTCCTTTTAAAACACATTGGCCTTTGGAATTGCTGCTCACTTGACAAGTGCACTGTTGGCTTATGGCAGGTACGGGCGTCAAGCAAGAGCATCTGTATGTCTTTTCACGCAGTAGCTTCTACCATAGCCAACACTTTCAAACGTACAACCGTTTCATTTATTTCTTTTTTTGGAGAAATCTTATTGTCGCATTACAGACAGTTTGTAAAGTTTGGATTTTGAATCATCATAGCGCTAACAATTTGGTGTAGCACCTGAAGCTGATGAAAGAAACGAGCAGGCGCCTCTTGAATAGACATGTTTTAACAAAAAACAAGATGGCCGATATTGTTTATGGGAGTAGCAAGAGCATTCACTCCTTTTTCTCGGTAAGCATCTTTGCGGGACAGTCATTTCTCTGCTGTCTCGTGCCATCTGTGCTCATTTTTCCAAGCACTATTTCCACTTTTGGCTTTTACACTCCTGCCCATACTGCTTTTCTTCTGCAGTTGTTCCGTGAAATCTATGCCTCTAAGAAGGCGTTTAAGCAACGTTGGAGCTGTTGAAAACGTCCTGATTTTAATCACTGGCAACTTGTGCAGTTCCCTGAAAATGCGTTGTTATTGCACACTGCCTTGTCGCTACATACTGTTTCCACAGTATTGGGCAATGAACCTCCTGAGAGACAGAGGCAGGGGCAGCATCAGGCCAGGGGATGTAGCTCAGTGGTAGAGCGCACGCTTTGCATGTGTGAGGCCCCGGGTTCAATCCCCGGCATCTCCATTCACATCTTTTGGATACCTGAAGAAAACCATTCTGTTTCCCATCGGCCCAACACTTCAATGTGTTTCCACCGACGGTCAATATAATCCATTCCTCAAGTCAAAAGAACAGCAAATCTTGTTTGATATGTAAAGCACAATGAGCTTCAATCCATCACCGCCTTCTCTGCCCCTGGTTAAAAAGCCCCAAAATTCCCAAACTACTTATCTGCTTAATGCGCACACTTTCTGGGTCGCTTTTCAAAAATGTTTCTGGCCCCCAGCAAACAGTACCTTGTGTGGGGATGTAGCTCAGTGGTAGAGCGCACGCTTTGCATGTGTGAGGCCCCGGGTTCAATCCCCGGCATCTCCATTGGTGAATTTTGTGCACCTAGTTTAAATCACTTGCTGTCCCTCACTGTGTAGAAATTTACGCAGATCTTCCGTTGAAAGGCTTCCTTTTAAAACACATTGGCCTTTGGAATTGCTGCTCACTTGACAAGTGCACTGTTGGCTTATGGCAGGTACGGGCGTCAAGCAAGAGCATCTGTATGTCTTTTCACGCAGTAGCTTCTACCATAGCCAACACTTTCAAACGTACAACCGTTTCATTTATTTCTTTTTTTGGAGAAATCTTATTGTCGCATTACAGACAGTTTGTAAAGTTTGGATTTTGAATCATCATAGCGCTAACAATTTGGTGTAGCACCTGAAGCTGATGAAAGAAACGAGCAGGCGCCTCTTGAATAGACATGTTTTAACAAAAAACAAGATGGCCGATATTGTTTATGGGAGTAGCAAGAGCATTCACTCCTTTTTCTCGGTAAGCATCTTTGCGGGACAGTCATTTCTCTGCTGTCTCGTGCCATCTGTGCTCATTTTTCCAAGCACTATTTCCACTTTTGGCTTTTACACTCCTGCCCATACTGCTTTTCTTCTGCAGTTGTTCCGTGAAATCTATGCCTCTAAGAAGGCGTTTAAGCAACATTGGAGCTGTTGAAAACTTCCTGCTTTTAATCACTGGCAACTTGTGCAGTTCCCTGAAAATGCGTTGTTATTGCACACTGCCTTGTCGCTACATACTGTTTCCACAGTATTGGGCAATGAACCTCCTGAGAGACAGAGGCAGGGGCAGCATCAGGCCAGGGGATGTAGCTCAGTGGTAGAGCGCACGCTTTGCATGTGTGAGGCCCCGGGTTCAATCCCCGGCATCTCCATTCACATCTTTTGGATACCTGAAGAAAACCATTCTGTTTCCCATCGGCCCAACACTTCAATGTGTTTCCACCGACGGTCAATATAATCCATTCCTCAAGTCAAAAGAACAGCAAATCTTGTTTGATATGTAAAGCACAATGAGCTTCAATCCATCACCGCCTTCTCTGCCCCTGGTTAAAAAGCCCCAAAATTCACAAACTACTTATCTGCTTAATGCGCACACTTTCTGGGTCGCTTTTCAAAAATGTTTCTGGCCCCCAGCAAACAGTACCTTGTGTGGGGATGTAGCTCAGTGGTAGAGCGCACGCTTCGCATGTGTGAGGCCCCGGGTTCAATCCCCGGCATCTCCATTGGTGAATTTTGTGCACCTAGTTTAAATCACTTGCTGTCCCTCACCGTGTAGAAATTTACGCAGATCTTCCGTTGAAAGGCTTCCTTTTAAAACACATTGGCCTTTGGAATTGCTGCTCACTTGACAAGTGCACTGTTGGCTTATGGCAGGTACGGGCGTCAAGCAAGAGCATCTGTATGTCTTTTCACGCAGTAGCTTCTACCATAGCCAACACTTTCAAACGTACAACCGTTTCATTTATTTCTTTTTTTGGAGAAATCTTATTGTCGCATTACAGACAGTTTGTAAAGTTTGGATTTTGAATCATCATAGCGCTAACAATTTGGTGTAGCACCTGAAGCTGATGAAAGAAACGAGCAGGCGCCTCTTGAATAGACATGTTTTAACAAAAAACAAGATGGCCGATATTGTTTATGGGAGTAGCAAGAGCATTCACTCCTTTTTCTCGGTAAGCATCTTTGCGGGACAGTCATTTCTCTGCTGTCTCGTGCCATCTGTGCTCATTTTTCCAAGCACTATTTCCACTTTTGGCTTTTACACTCCTGCCCATACTGCTTTTCTTCTGCAGTTGTTCCGTGAAATCTATGCCTCTAAGAAGGCGTTTAAGCAACGTTGGAGCTGTTGAAAACGTCCTGATTTTAATCACTGGCAACTTGTGCAGTTCCCTGAAAATGCGTTGTTATTGCACACTGCCTTGTCGCTACATACTGTTTCCACAGTATTGGGCAATGAACCTCCTGAGAGACAGAGGCAGGGGCAGCATCAGGCCAGGGGATGTAGCTCAGTGGTAGAGCGCACGCTTTGCATGTGTGAGGCCCCGGGTTCAATCCCCGGCATCTCCATTCACATCTTTTGGATACCTGAAGAAAACCATTCTGTTTCCCATCGGCCCAACACTTCAATGTGTTTCCACCGACGGTCAATATAATCCATTCCTCAAGTCAAAAGAACAGCAAATCTTGTTTGATATGTAAAGCACAATGAGCTTCAATCCATCACCGCCTTCTCTGCCCCTGGTTAAAAAGCCCCAAAATTCCCAAACTACTTATCTGCTTAATGCGCACACTTTCTGGGTCGCTTTTCAAAAATGTTTCTGGCCCCCAGCAAGCAGTACCTTGTGTGGGGATGTAGCTCAGTGGTAGAGCGCACGCTTTGCATGTGTGAGGCCCCGGGTTCAATCCCCGGCATCTCCATTGGTGAATTTTGTGCACCTAGTTTAAATCACTTGCTGTCCCTCACCGTGTAGAAATTTACGCAGATCTTCCGTTGAAAGGCTTCCTTTTAAAACACATTGGCCTTTGGAATTGCTGCTCACTTGACAAGTGCACTGTTGGCTTATGGCAGGTACGGGCGTCAAGCAAGAGCATCTGTATGTCTTTTCACGCAGTAGCTTCTACCATAGCCAACACTTTCAAACGTACAACCGTTTCATTTATTTCTTTTTTTGGAGAAATCTTATTGTCGCATTACAGACAGTTTGTAAAGTTTGGATTTTGAATCATCATAGCGCTAACAATTTGGTGTAGCACCTGAAGCTGATGAAAGAAACGAGCAGGCGCCTCTTGAATAGACATGTTTTAACAAAAAACAAGATGGCCGGTATTGTTTATGGGAGTAGCAAGAGCATTCACTCCTTTTTCTCGGTAAGCATCTTTGCGGGACAGTCATTTCTCTGCTGTCTCGTGCCATCTGTGCTCATTTTTCCAAGCACTATTTCCACTTTTGGCTTTTACACTCCTGCCCATACTGCTTTTCTTCTGCAGTTGTTCCGTGAAATCTATGCCTCTAAGAAGGCGTTTAAGCAACATTGGAGCTGTTGAAAACTTCCTGCTTTTAATCACTGGCAACTTGTGCAGTTCCCTGAAAATGCGTTGTTATTGCACACTGCCTTGTCGCTACATACTGTTTCCACAGTATTGGGCAATGAACCTCCTGAGAGACAGAGGCAGGGGCAGCATCAGGCCAGGGGATGTAGCTCAGTGGTAGAGCGCACGCTTTGCATGTGTGAGGCCCCGGGTTCAATCCCCGGCATCTCCATTCACATCTTTTGGATACCTGAAGAAAACCATTCTGTTTCCCATCGGCCCAACACTTCAATGTGTTTCCACCGACGGTCAATATAATCCATTCCTCAAGTCAAAAGAACAGCAAATCTTGTTTGATATGTAAAGCACAATGAGCTTCAATCCATCACCGCCTTCTCTGCCCCTGGTTAAAAAGCCCCAAAATTCCCAAACTACTTATCTGCTTAATGCGCACACTTTCTGGGTCGCTTTTCAAAAATGTTTCTGGCCCCCAGCAAACAGTACCTTGTGTGGGGATGTAGCTCAGTGGTAGAGCGCACGCTTCGCATGTGTGAGGCCCTGGGTTCAATCCCCGGCATCTCCATTGGTGAATTTTGTGCACCTAGTTTAAATCACTTGCTGTCCCTCACCGTGTAGATATTTACGCAGATCTTCCGTTGAAAGGCTTCCTTTTAAAACACATTGGCCTTTGGAATTGCTGCTCACTTGACAAGTGCACTGTTGGCTTATGGCAGGTATGGGCGTCAAGCAAGAGCATCTGTATGTCTTTTCACGCAGTAGCTTCTACCATAGCCAACACTTTCAAACGTACAACCGTTTCATTTATTTCTTTTTTTGGAGAAATCTAATTGTCGCATTACAGACAGTTTGTAAAGTTTGGATTTTGAATCATCATAGCGCTAACAATTTGGTGTAGCACCTGAAGCTGATGAAAGAAACGAGCAGGCGCCTCTTGAATAGACATGTTTTAACAAAAAACAAGATGGCCGATATTGTTTATGGGAGTAGCAAGAGCATTCACTCCTTTTTCTCGGTAAGCATCTTTGCGGGACAGTCATTTCTCTGCTGTCTCGTGCCATCTGTGCTCATTTTTCCAAGCACTATTTCCACTTTTGGCTTTTACACTCCTGCCCATACTGCTTTTCTTCTGCAGTTGTTCCGTGAAATCTATGCCTCTAAGAAGGCGTTTAAGCAACGTTGGAGCTGTTGAAAACTTCCTGCTTTTAATCACTGGCAACTTGTGCAGTTCCCTGAAAATGCGTTGTTATTGCACACTGCCTTGTCGCTACATACTGTTTCCACAGTATTGGGCAATGAACCTCCTGAGAAACAGAGGCAGGGGCAGCATCAGGCCAGGGGATGTAGCTCAGTGGTAGAGCGCACGCTTTGCATGTGTGAAGCCCCGGGTTCAATCCCCGGCATCTCCATTCACATCTTTTGGATACCTGAAGAAAACCATTCTGTTTCCCATCGGCCCAACACTTCAATGTGTTTCCACCGACGGTCAATATAATCCATTCCTCAAGTCAAAAGAACAGCAAATCTTGTTTCATATGTAAAGCACAATGAGCTTCAATCCATCACCGCCTTCTCTGCCCCTGGTTAAAAAGCCCCAAAATTCACAAACTACTTATCTGCTTAATGCGCACACCTTCTGGGTCGCTTTTCAAAAATGTTTCTGGTCCCCAGCAAACAGTACCTTGTGTGGGGATGTAGCTCAGTGGTAGAGCGCACGCTTCGCATGTGTGAGGCCCCGGGTTCAATCCCCGGCATCTCCATTGGTGGATTTTGTGCACCTAGTTTAAATCACTTGCTGTCCCTCACCGTGTAGAAATTTACGCAGATCTTCCTTTTAAAACACATTGGCCTTTGGAATTGCTGCTCACTTGACAAGTGCACTGTTGGCTTATGGCAGGTACGGGCGTCAAGCAAGAGCATCTGTATGTCTTTTCACGCAGTAGCTTCTACCATAGCCAACACTTTCAAACGTACAACCGTTTCATTTATTTCTTTTTTTGGAGAAATCTTATTGTCGCATTACAGACAGTTTGTAAAGTTTGGATTTTGAATCATCATAGCGCTAACAATTTGGTGTAGCACCTGAAGCTGATGAAAGAAACGAGCAGGCGCCTCTTGAATAGACATGTTTTAACAAAAAACAAGATGGCCGATATTGTTTATGGGAGTAGCAAGAGCATTCACTCCTTTTTCTCGGTAAGCATCTGTGCGGGACAGTCATTTCTCTGCTGTCTCGTGCCATCTGTGCTCATTTTTCCAAGCACTATTTCCACTTTTGGCTTTTACACTCCTGCCCATACTGCTTTTCTTCTGCAGTTGTTCCGTGAAATCTATGCCTCTAAGAAGGCGTTTAAGCAACGTTGGAGCTGTTGAAAACTTCCTGCTTTTAATCACTGGCAACTTGTGCAGTTCCCTGAAAATGCGTTGTTATTGCACACTGCCTTGTCGCTACATACTGTTTCCACAGTATTGGGCAATGAACCTCCTGAGAAACAGAGGCAGGGGCAGCATCAGGCCAGGGGATGTAGCTCAGTGGTAGAGCGCACGCTTTGCATGTGTGAGGCCCCGGGTTCAATCCCCGGCATCTCCATTCACATCTTTTGGATACCTGAAGAAAACCATTCTGTTTCCCATCGGCCCAACACTTCAATGTGTTTCCACCGACGGTCAATATAATCCATTCCTCAAGTCAAAAGAACAGCAAATCTTGTTTGATATGTAAAGCACAATGAGCTTCAATCCATCACCGCCTTCTCTGCCCCTGGTTAAAAAGCCCCAAAATTCACAAACTACTTATCTGCTTAATGCGCACACCTTCTGGGTCGCTTTTCAAAAATGTTTCTGGCCCCCAGCAAACAGTACCTTGTGTGGGGATGTAGCTCAGTGGTAGAGCGCACGCTTCGCATGTGTGAGGCCCCGGGTTCAATCCCCGGCATCTCCATTGGTGGATTTTGTGCACCTAGTTTAAATCACTTGCTGTCCCTCACCGTGTAGAAATTTACGCAGATCTTCCTTTTAAAACACATTGGCCTTTGGAATTGCTGCTCACTTGACAAGTGCACTGTTGGCTTATGGCAGGTACGGGCGTCAAGCAAGAGCATCTGTATGTCTTTTCACGCAGTAGCTTCTACCATAGCCAACACTTTCAAACGTACAACCGTTTCATTTATTTCTTTTTTTGGAGAAATCTTATTGTCGCATTACAGACAGTTTGTAAAGTTTGGATTTTGAATCATCATAGCGCTAACAATTTGGTGTAGCACCTGAAGCTGATGAAAGAAACGAGCAGGCGCCTCTTGAATAGACATGTTTTAACAAAAAACAAGATGGCCGATATTGTTTATGGGAGTAGCAAGAGCATTCACTCCTTTTTCTCGGTAAGCATCTTTGCGGGACAGTCATTTCTCTGCTGTCTCGTGCCATCTGTGCTCATTTTTCCAAGCACTATTTCCACTTTTGGCTTTTACACTCCTGCCCATACTGCTTTTCTTCTGCAGTTGTTCCGTGAAATCTATGCCTCTAAGAAGGCGTTTAAGCAACGTTGGAGCTGTTGAAAACGTCCTGATTTTAATCACTGGCAACTTGTGCAGTTCCCTGAAAATGCGTTGTTATTGCACACTGCCTTGTCGCTACATACTGTTTCCACAGTATTGGGCAATGAACCTCCTGAGAGACAGAGGCAGGGGCAGCATCAGGCCAGGGGATGTAGCTCAGTGGTAGAGCGCACGCTTTGCATGTGTGAGGCCCTGGGTTCAATCCCCGGCATCTCCATTCACATCTTTTGGATACCTGAAGAAAACCATTCTGTTTCCCATCGGCCCAACACTTCAATGTGTTTCCACCGACGGTCAATATAATCCATTCCTCAAGTCAAAAGAACAGCAAATCTTGTTTGATATGTAAAGCACAATGAGCTTCAATCCATCACCGCCTTCTCTGCCCCTGGTTAAAAAGCCCCAAAATTCCCAAACTACTTATCTGCTTAATGCGCACACTTTCTGGGTCGCTTTTCAAAAATGTTTCTGGCCCCCAGCAAGCAGTACCTTGTGTGGGGATGTAGCTCAGTGGTAGAGCGCACGCTTTGCATGTGTGAGGCCCTGGGTTCAATCCCCGGCATCTCCATTGGTGAATTTTGTGCACCTAGTTTAAATCACTTGCTGTCCCTCACCGTGTAGAAATTTACGCAGATCTTCCGTTGAAAGGCTTCCTTTTAAAACACATTGGCCTTTGGAATTGCTGCTCACTTGACAAGTGCACTGTTGGCTTATGGCAGGTACGGGCGTCAAGCAAGAGCATCTGTATGTCTTTTCACGCAGTAGCTTCTACCATAGCCAACACTTTCAAACGTACAACCGTTTCATTTATTTCTTTTTTTGGAGAAATCTTATTGTCGCATTACAGACAGTTTGTAAAGTTTGGATTTTGAATCATCATAGCGCTAACAATTTGGTGTAGCACCTGAAGCTGATGAAAGAAACGAGCAGGCGCCTCTTGAATAGACATGTTTTAACAAAAAACAAGATGGCCGATATTGTTTATGGGAGTAGCAAGAGCATTCACTCCTTTTTCTCGGTAAGCATCTTTGCGGGACAGTCATTTCTCTGCTGTCTCGTGCCATCTGTGCTCATTTTTCCAAGCACTATTTCCACTTTTGGCTTTTACACTCCTGCCCATACTGCTTTTCTTCTGCAGTTGTTCCGTGAAATCTATGCCTCTAAGAAGGCGTTTAAGCAACATTGGAGCTGTTGAAAACTTCCTGCTTTTAATCACTGGCAACTTGTGCAGTTCCCTGAAAATGCGTTGTTATTGCACACTGCCTTGTCGCTACATACTGTTTCCACAGTATTGGGCAATGAACCTCCTGAGAGACAGAGGCAGGGGCAGCATCAGGCCAGGGGATGTAGCTCAGTGGTAGAGCGCACGCTTTGCATGTGTGAGGCCCCGGGTTCAATCCCCGGCATCTCCATTCACATCTTTTGGATACCTGAAGAAAACCATTCTGTTTCCCATCGGCCCAACACTTCAATGTGTTTCCACCGACGGTCAATATAATCCATTCCTCAAGTCAAAAGAACAGCAAATCTTGTTTGATATGTAAAGCACAATGAGCTTCAATCCATCACCGCCTTCTCTGCCCCTGGTTAAAAAGCCCCAAAATTCACAAACTACTTATCTGCTTAATGCGCACACTTTCTGGGTCGCTTTTCAAAAATGTTTCTGGCCCCCAGCAAACAGTACCTTGTGTGGGGATGTAGCTCAGTGGTAGAGCGCACGCTTCGCATGTGTGAGGCCCCGGGTTCAATCCCCGGCATCTCCATTGGTGGATTTTGTGCACCTAGTTTAAATCACTTGCTGTCCCTCACCGTGTAGAAATTTACGCAGATCTTCCTTTTAAAACACATTGGCCTTTGGAATTGCTGCTCACTTGACAAGTGCACTGTTGGCTTATGGCAGGTACGGGCGTCAAGCAAGAGCATCTGTATGTCTTTTCACGCAGTAGCTTCTACCATAGCCAACACTTTCAAACGTACAACCGTTTCATTTATTTCTTTTTTTGGAGAAATCTTATTGTCGCATTACAGACAGTTTGTAAAGTTTGGATTTTGAATCATCATAGCGCTAACAATTTGGTGTAGCACCTGAAGCTGATGAAAGAAACGAGCAGGCGCCTCTTGAATAGACATGTTTTAACAAAAAACAAGATGGCCGATATTGTTTATGGGAGTAGCAAGAGCATTCACTCCTTTTTCTCGGTAAGCATCTGTGCGGGACAGTCATTTCTCTGCTGTCTCGTGCCATCTGTGCTCATTTTTCCAAGCACTATTTCCACTTTTGGCTTTTACACTCCTGCCCATACTGCTTTTCTTCTGCAGTTGTTCCGTGAAATCTATGCCTCTAAGAAGGCGTTTAAGCAACGTTGGAGCTGTTGAAAACTTCCTGCTTTTAATCACTGGCAACTTGTGCAGTTCCCTGAAAATGCGTTGTTATTGCACACTGCCTTGTCGCTACATACTGTTTCCACAGTATTGGGCAATGAACCTCCTGAGAAACAGAGGCAGGGGCAGCATCAGGCCAGGGGATGTAGCTCAGTGGTAGAGCGCACGCTTTGCATGTGTGAGGCCCCGGGTTCAATCCCCGGCATCTCCATTCACATCTTTTGGATACCTGAAGAAAACCATTCTGTTTCCCATCGGCCCAACACTTCAATGTGTTTCCACCGACGGTCAATATAATCCATTCCTCAAGTCAAAAGAACAGCAAATCTTGTTTGATATGTAAAGCACAATGAGCTTCAATCCATCACCGCCTTCTCTGCCCCTGGTTAAAAAGCCCCAAAATTCACAAACTACTTATCTGCTTAATGCGCACACCTTCTGGGTCGCTTTTCAAAAATGTTTCTGGCCCCCAGCAAACAGTACCTTGTGTGGGGATGTAGCTCAGTGGTAGAGCGCACGCTTCGCATGTGTGAGGCCCCGGGTTCAATCCCCGGCATCTCCATTGGTGGATTTTGTGCACCTAGTTTAAATCACTTGCTGTCCCTCACCGTGTAGAAATTTACGCAGATCTTCCTTTTAAAACACATTGGCCTTTGGAATTGCTGCTCACTTGACAAGTGCACTGTTGGCTTATGGCAGGTACGGGCGTCAAGCAAGAGCATCTGTATGTCTTTTCACGCAGTAGCTTCTACCATAGCCAACACTTTCAAACGTACAACCGTTTCATTTATTTCTTTTTTTGGAGAAATCTTATTGTCGCATTACAGACAGTTTGTAAAGTTTGGATTTTGAATCATCATAGCGCTAACAATTTGGTGTAGCACCTGAAGCTGATGAAAGAAACGAGCAGGCGCCTCTTGAATAGACATGTTTTAACAAAAAACAAGATGGCCGATATTGTTTATGGGAGTAGCAAGAGCATTCACTCCTTTTTCTCGGTAAGCATCTTTGCGGGACAGTCATTTCTCTGCTGTCTCGTGCCATCTGTGCTCATTTTTCCAAGCACTATTTCCACTTTTGGCTTTTACACTCCTGCCCATACTGCTTTTCTTCTGCAGTTGTTCCGTGAAATCTATGCCTCTAAGAAGGCGTTTAAGCAACGTTGGAGCTGTTGAAAACTTCCTGCTTTTAATCACTGGCAACTTGTGCAGTTCCCTGAAAATGCGTTGTTATTGCACACTGCCTTGTCGCTACATACTGTTTCCACAGTATTGGGCAATGAACCTCCTGAGAAACAGAGGCAGGGGCAGCATCAGGCCAGGGGATGTAGCTCAGTGGTAGAGCGCACGCTTTGCATGTGTGAGGCCCCGGGTTCAATCCCCGGCATCTCCATTCACATCTTTTGGATACCTGAAGAAAACCATTCTGTTTCCCATCGGCCCAACACTTCAATGTGTTTCCACCGACGGTCAATATAATCCATTCCTCAAGTCAAAAGAACAGCAAATCTTGTTTCATATGTAAAGCACAATGAGCTTCAATCCATCACCGCCTTCTCTGCCCCTGGTTAAAAAGCCCCAAAATTCACAAACTACTTATCTGCTTAATGCGCACACCTTCTGGGTCGCTTTTCAAAAATGTTTCTGGCCCCCAGCAAACAGTACCTTGTGTGGGGATGTAGCTCAGTGGTAGAGCGCACGCTTCGCATGTGTGAGGCCCCGGGTTCAATCCCCGGCATCTCCATTGGTGGATTTTGTGCACCTAGTTTAAATCACTTGCTGTCCCTCACCGTGTAGAAATTTACGCAGATCTTCCTTTTAAAACACATTGGCCTTTGGAATTGCTGCTCACTTGACAAGTGCACTGTTGGCTTATGGCAGGTACGGGCGTCAAGCAAGAGCATCTGTATGTCTTTTCACGCAGTAGCTTCTACCATAGCCAACACTTTCAAACGTACAACCGTTTCATTTATTTCTTTTTTTGGAGAAATCTTATTGTCGCATTACAGACAGTTTGTAAAGTTTGGATTTTGAATCATCATAGCGCAAACAATTTGGTGTAGCACCTGAAGCTGATGAAAGAAACGAGCAGGCGCCTCTTGAATAGACATGTTTTAACAAAAAACAAGATGGCCGATATTGTTTATGGGAGTAGCAAGAGCATTCACTCCTTTTTCTCGGTAAGCATCTTTGCGGGACAGTCATTTCTCTGCTGTCTCGTGCCATCTGTGCTCATTTTTCCAAGCACTATTTCCACTTTTGGCTTTTACACTCCTGCCCATACTGCTTTTCTTCTGCAGTTGTTCCGTGAAATCTATGCCTCTAAGAAGGCGTTTAAGCAACGTTGGAGCTGTTGAAAACTTCCTGCTTTTAATCACTGGCAACTTGTGCAGTTCCCTGAAAATGCGTTGTTATTGCACACTGCCTTGTCGCTACATACTGTTTCCACAGTATTGGGCAATGAACCTCCTGAGAGACAGAGGCAGGGGCAGCATCAGGCCAGGGGATGTAGCTCAGTGGTAGAGCGCACGCTTTGCATGTGTGAGGCCCTGGGTTCAATCCCCGGCATCTCCATTCACATCTTTTGGATACCTGAAGAAAACCATTCTGTTTCCCATCGGCCCAACACTTCAATGTGTTTCCACCGACGGTCAATATAATCCATTCCTCAAGTCAAAAGAACAGCAAATCTTGTTTAATATGTAAAGCACAATGAGCTTCAATCCATCACCGCCTTCTCTGCCCCTGGTTAAAAAGCCCCAAAATTCACAAACTACTTATCTGCTTAATGCGCACACCTTCTGGGTCGCTTTTCAAAAATGTTTCTGGCCCCCAGCAAACAGTACCTTGTGTGGGGATGTAGCTCAGTGGTAGAGCGCACGCTTCGCATGTGTGAGGCCCCGGGTTCAATCCCCGGCATCTCCATTGGTGGATTTTGTGCACCTAGTTTAAATCACTTGCTGTCCCTCACCGTGTAGAAATTTACGCAGATCTTCCGTTGAAAGGCTTCCTTTTAAAACACATTGGCCTTTGGAATTGCTGCTCACTTGACAAGTGCACTGTTGGCTTATGGCAGGTATGGGCGTCAAGCAAGAGCATCTGTATGTCTTTTCACGCAGTAGCTTCTACCATAGCCAACACTTTCAAACGTACAACCGTTTCATTTATTTCTTTTTTTGGAGAAATCTTATTGTCGCATTACAGACAGTTTGTAAAGTTTGGATTTTGAATCATCATAGCGCTAACAATTTGGTGTAGCACCTGAAGCTGATGAAAGAAACGAGCAGGCGCCTCTTCAATAGACATGTTTTAACAAAAAACAAGATGGCCGATATTGTTTATGGGAGTAGCAAGAGCATTCACTCCTTTTTCTCGGTAAGCATCTTTGCGGGACAGTCATTTCTCTGCTGTCTCGTGCCATCTGTGCTCATTTTTCCAAGCACTATTTCCACTTTTGGCTTTTACACTCCTGCCCATACTGCTTTTCTTCTGCAGTTGTTCCGTGAAATCTATGCCTCTAAGAAGGCGTTTAAGCAACGTTGGAGCTGTTGAAAACTTCCTGCTTTTAAACACTGGCAACTTGTGCAGTTCCCTGAAAATGCGTTGTTATTGCACACTGCCTTGTCGCTACATACTGTTTCCACAGTATTGGGCAATGAACCTCCTGAGAGACAGAGGCAGGGGCAGCATCAGGCCAGTGGATGTAGCTCAGTGGTACAGCGCACGCTTTGCATGTGTGAGGCCCCGGGTTCAATCCCTGGCATCTCCATTCACATCTTTTGGATACCTGAAGAAAACCATTCTGTTTCCCATCGGCCCAACACTTCAATGTGTTTCCACCGACGGTCAATATAATCCATTCCTCAAGTCAAAAGAACAGCAAATCATGTTTGATATGTAAAGCACAATGAGCTTCAATCCATCACCGCCTTCTCTGCCCCTGGTTAAAAAGCCCCAAAATTCACAAACTACTTATCTGCTTAATGCGCACACCTTCTGGGTCGCTTTTCAAAAATGTTTCTGGCCCCCAGCAAACAGTATCTTGTGTGGGGATGTAGCTCAGTGGTAGAGCGCACGCTTCGCATGTGTGAGGCCCCGGGTTCAATCCCTGGCATCTCCATTGGTGGATTTTGTGCACCTAGTTTAAATCACTTGCTGTCCCTCACCGTGTAGAAATTTATGCAGATCTTCCTTTTAAAACACATTGGCCTTTGGAATTGCTGCTCACTTGACAAGTGCACTGTTGGCTTATGGCAGGTACGGGCGTCAAGCAAGAGCATCTGTATGTCTTTTCACGCAGTAGCTTCTACCATAGCCAACACTTTCAAACGTACAACCGTTTCATTTATTTCTTTTTTTGGAGAAATCTTATTGTCGCATTACAGACAGTTTGTAAAGTTTGGATTTTGAATCATCATAGCGCTAACAATTTGGTGTAGCACCTGAAGCTGATGAAAGAAACGAGCAGGCGCCTCTTGAATAGACATGTTTTAACAAAAAACAAGATGGCCGATATTGTTTATGGGAGTAGCAAGAGCATTCACTCCTTTTTCTCGGTAAGGACAGTCATTTCTCTGCTGTCTCGTGCCATCTGTGCTCATTTTTCCAAGCACTATTTCCACTTTTGGCTTTTACACTCCTGCCCATACTGCTTTTCTTCTGCAGTTGTTCCGTGAAATCTATGCCTCTAAGAAGGCGTTTAAGCAACGTTGGAGCTGTTGAAAACTTCCTGCTTTTAATCACTGGCAACTTGTGCAGTTCCCTGAAAATGCGTTGTTATTGCACACTGCCTTGTCGCTACATACTGTTTCCACAGTATTGGGCAATGAACCTCCTGAGAAACAGAGGCAGGGGCAGCATCAGGCCAGGGGATGTAGCTCAGTGGTAGAGCGCACGCTTTGCATGTGTGAGGCCCCGGGTTCAATCCCCGGCATCTCCATTCACATCTTTTGGATACCTGAAGAAAACCATTCTGTTTCCCATCGGCCCAACACTTCAATGTGTTTCCACCGACGGTCAATATAATCCATTCCTCAAGTCAAAAGAACAGCAAATCTTGTTTCATATGTAAAGCACAATGAGCTTCAATCCATCACCGCCTTCTCTGCCCCTGGTTAAAAAGCCCCAAAATTCACAAACTACTTATCTGCTTAATGCGCACACCTTCTGGGTCGCTTTTCAAAAATGTTTCTGGCCCCCAGCAAACAGTACCTTGTGTGGGGATGTAGCTCAGTGGTAGAGCGCACGCTTCGCATGTGTGAGGCCCCGGGTTCAATCCCCGGCATCTCCATTGGTGGATTTTGTGCACCTAGTTTAAATCACTTGCTGTCCCTCACCGTGTAGAAATTTACGCAGATCTTCCTTTTAAAACACATTGGCCTTTGGAATTGCTGCTCACTTGACAAGTGCACTGTTGGCTTATGGCAGGTACGGGCGTCAAGCAAGAGCATCTGTATGTCTTTTCACGCAGTAGCTTCTACCATAGCCAACACTTTCAAACGTACAACCGTTTCATTTATTTCTTTTTTTGGAGAAATCTTATTGTCGCATTACAGACAGTTTGTAAAGTTTGGATTTTGAATCATCATAGCGCAAACAATTTGGTGTAGCACCTGAAGCTGATGAAAGAAACGAGCAGGCGCCTCTTGAATAGACATGTTTTAACAAAAAACAAGATGGCCGATATTGTTTATGGGAGTAGCAAGAGCATTCACTCCTTTTTCTCGGTAAGCATCTTTGCGGGACAGTCATTTCTCTGCTGTCTCGTGCCATCTGTGCTCATTTTTCCAAGCACTATTTCCACTTTTGGCTTTTACACTCCTGCCCATACTGCTTTTCTTCTGCAGTTGTTCCGTGAAATCTATGCCTCTAAGAAGGCGTTTAAGCAACGTTGGAGCTGTTGAAAACTTCCTGCTTTTAATCACTGGCAACTTGTGCAGTTCCCTGAAAATGCGTTGTTATTGCACACTGCCTTGTCGCTACATACTGTTTCCACAGTATTGGGCAATGAACCTCCTGAGAGACAGAGGCAGGGGCAGCATCAGGCCAGGGGATGTAGCTAAGTGGTAGAGCGCACGCTTTGCATGTGTGAGGCCCTGGGTTCAATCCCCGGCATCTCCATTCACATCTTTTGGATACCTGAAGAAAACCATTCTGTTTCCCATCGGCCCAACACTTCAATGTGTTTCCACCGACGGTCAATATAATCCATTCCTCAAGTCAAAAGAACAGCAAATCTTGTTTAATATGTAAAGCACAATGAGCTTCAATCCATCACCGCCTTCTCTGCCCCTGGTTAAAAAGCCCCAAAATTCACAAACTACTTATCTGCTTAATGCGCACACCTTCTGGGTCGCTTTTCAAAAATGTTTCTGGCCCCCAGCAAACAGTACCTTGTGTGGGGATGTAGCTCAGTGGTAGAGCGCACGCTTCGCATGTGTGAGGCCCCGGGTTCAATCCCTGGCATCTCCATTGGTGGATTTTGTGCACCTAGTTTAAATCACTTGCTGTCCCTCACCGTGTAGAAATTTATGCAGATCTTCCTTTTAAAACACATTGGCCTTTGGAATTGCTGCTCACTTGACAAGTGCACTGTTGGCTTATGGCAGGTACGGGCGTCAAGCAAGAGCATCTGTATGTCTTTTCACGCAGTAGCTTCTACCATAGCCAACACTTTCAAACGTACAACCGTTTCATTTATTTCTTTTTTTGGAGAAATCTTATTGTCGCATTACAGACAGTTTGTAAAGTTTGGATTTTGAATCATCATAGCGCTAACAATTTGGTGTAGCACCTGAAGCTGATGAAAGAAACGAGCAGGCGCCTCTTGAATAGACATGTTTTAACAAAAAACAAGATGGCCGATATTGTTTATGGGAGTAGCAAGAGCATTCACTCCTTTTTCTCGGTAAGGACAGTCATTTCTCTGCTGTCTCGTGCCATCTGTGCTCATTTTTCCAAGCACTATTTCCACTTTTGGCTTTTACACTCCTGCCCATACTGCTTTTCTTCTGCAGTTGTTCCGTGAAATCTATGCCTCTAAGAAGGCGTTTAAGCAACGTTGGAGCTGTTGAAAACTTCCTGCTTTTAATCACTGGCAACTTGTGCAGTTCCCTGAAAATGCGTTGTTATTGCACACTGCCTTGTCGCTACATACTGTTTCCACAGTATTGGGCAATGAACCTCCTGAGAAACAGAGGCAGGGGCAGCATCAGGCCAGGGGATGTAGCTCAGTGGTAGAGCGCACGCTTTGCATGTGTGAGGCCCCGGGTTCAATCCCCGGCATCTCCATTCACATCTTTTGGATACCTGAAGAAAACCATTCTGTTTCCCATCGGCCCAACACTTCAATGTGTTTCCACCGACGGTCAATATAATCCATTCCTCAAGTCAAAAGAACAGCAAATCTTGTTTCATATGTAAAGCACAATGAGCTTCAATCCATCACCGCCTTCTCTGCCCCTGGTTAAAAAGCCCCAAAATTCACAAACTACTTATCTGCTTAATGCGCACACCTTCTGGGTCGCTTTTCAAAAATGTTTCTGGCCCCCAGCAAACAGTACCTTGTGTGGGGATGTAGCTCAGTGGTAGAGCGCACGCTTCGCATGTGTGAGGCCCCGGGTTCAATCCCCGGCATCTCCATTGGTGGATTTTGTGCACCTAGTTTAAATCACTTGCTGTCCCTCACCGTGTAGAAATTTACGCAGATCTTCCTTTTAAAACACATTGGCCTTTGGAATTGCTGCTCACTTGACAAGTGCACTGTTGGCTTATGGCAGGTACGGGCGTCAAGCAAGAGCATCTGTATGTCTTTTCACGCAGTAGCTTCTACCATAGCCAACACTTTCAAACGTACAACCGTTTCATTTATTTCTTTTTTTGGAGAAATCTTATTGTCGCATTACAGACAGTTTGTAAAGTTTGGATTTTGAATCATCATAGCGCAAACAATTTGGTGTAGCACCTGAAGCTGATGAAAGAAACGAGCAGGCGCCTCTTGAATAGACATGTTTTAACAAAAAACAAGATGGCCGATATTGTTTATGGGAGTAGCAAGAGCATTCACTCCTTTTTCTCGGTAAGCATCTTTGCGGGACAGTCATTTCTCTGCTGTCTCGTGCCATCTGTGCTCATTTTTCCAAGCACTATTTCCACTTTTGGCTTTTACACTCCTGCCCATACTGCTTTTCTTCTGCAGTTGTTCCGTGAAATCTATGCCTCTAAGAAGGCGTTTAAGCAACGTTGGAGCTGTTGAAAACTTCCTGCTTTTAATCACTGGCAACTTGTGCAGTTCCCTGAAAATGCGTTGTTATTGCACACTGCCTTGTCGCTACATACTGTTTCCACAGTATTGGGCAATGAACCTCCTGAGAGACAGAGGCAGGGGCAGCATCAGGCCAGGGGATGTAGCTAAGTGGTAGAGCGCACGCTTTGCATGTGTGAGGCCCTGGGTTCAATCCCCGGCATCTCCATTCACATCTTTTGGATACCTGAAGAAAACCATTCTGTTTCCCATCGGCCCAACACTTCAATGTGTTTCCACCGACGGTCAATATAATCCATTCCTCAAGTCAAAAGAACAGCAAATCTTGTTTAATATGTAAAGCACAATGAGCTTCAATCCATCACCGCCTTCTCTGCCCCTGGTTAAAAAGCCCCAAAATTCACAAACTACTTATCTGCTTAATGCGCACACCTTCTGGGTCGCTTTTCAAAAATGTTTCTGGCCCCCAGCAAACAGTACCTTGTGTGGGGATGTAGCTCAGTGGTAGAGCGCACGCTTCGCATGTGTGAGGCCCCGGGTTCAATCCCCGGCATCTCCATTGGTGGATTTTGTGCACCTAGTTTAAATCACTTGCTGTCCCTCACCGTGTAGAAATTTACGCAGATCTTCCGTTGAAAGGCTTCCTTTTAAAACACATTGGCCTTTGGAATTGCTGCTCACTTGACAAGTGCACTGTTGGCTTATGGCAGGTATGGGCGTCAAGCAAGAGCATCTGTATGTCTTTTCACGCAGTAGCTTCTACCATAGCCAACACTTTCAAACGTACAACCGTTTCATTTATTTCTTTTTTTGGAGAAATCTTATTGTCGCATTACAGACAGTTTGTAAAGTTTGGATTTTGAATCATCATAGCGCTAACAATTTGGTGTAGCACCTGAAGCTGATGAAAGAAACGAGCAGGCGCCTCTTGAATAGACATGTTTTAACAAAAAACAAGATGGCCGATATTGTTTATGGGAGTAGCAAGAGCATTCACTCCTTTTTCTCGGTAAGGACAGTCATTTCTCTGCTGTCTCGTGCCATCTGTGCTCATTTTTCCAAGCACTATTTCCACTTTTGGCTTTTACACTCCTGCCCATACTGCTTTTCTTCTGCAGTTGTTCCGTGAAATCTATGCCTCTAAGAAGGCGTTTAAGCAACGTTGGAGCTGTTGAAAACTTCCTGCTTTTAATCACTGGCAACTTGTGCAGTTCCCTGAAAATGCGTTGTTATTGCACACTGCCTTGTCGCTACATACTGTTTCCACAGTATTGGGCAATGAACCTCCTGAGAAACAGAGGCAGGGGCAGCATCAGGCCAGGGGATGTAGCTCAGTGGTAGAGCGCACGCTTTGCATGTGTGAGGCCCCGGGTTCAATCCCCGGCATCTCCATTCACATCTTTTGGATACCTGAAGAAAACCATTCTGTTTCCCATCGGCCCAACACTTCAATGTGTTTCCACCGACGGTCAATATAATCCATTCCTCAAGTCAAAAGAACAGCAAATCTTGTTTCATATGTAAAGCACAATGAGCTTCAATCCATCACCGCCTTCTCTGCCCCTGGTTAAAAAGCCCCAAAATTCACAAACTACTTATCTGCTTAATGCGCACACCTTCTGGGTCGCTTTTCAAAAATGTTTCTGGCCCCCAGCAAACAGTACCTTGTGTGGGGATGTAGCTCAGTGGTAGAGCGCACGCTTCGCATGTGTGAGGCCCCGGGTTCAATCCCCGGCATCTCCATTGGTGGATTTTGTGCACCTAGTTTAAATCACTTGCTGTCCCTCACCGTGTAGAAATTTACGCAGATCTTCCTTTTAAAACACATTGGCCTTTGGAATTGCTGCTCACTTGACAAGTGCACTGTTGGCTTATGGCAGGTACGGGCGTCAAGCAAGAGCATCTGTATGTCTTTTCACGCAGTAGCTTCTACCATAGCCAACACTTTCAAACGTACAACCGTTTCATTTATTTCTTTTTTTGGAGAAATCTTATTGTCGCATTACAGACAGTTTGTAAAGTTTGGATTTTGAATCATCATAGCGCAAACAATTTGGTGTAGCACCTGAAGCTGATGAAAGAAACGAGCAGGCGCCTCTTGAATAGACATGTTTTAACAAAAAACAAGATGGCCGATATTGTTTATGGGAGTAGCAAGAGCATTCACTCCTTTTTCTCGGTAAGCATCTTTGCGGGACAGTCATTTCTCTGCTGTCTCGTGCCATCTGTGCTCATTTTTCCAAGCACTATTTCCACTTTTGGCTTTTACACTCCTGCCCATACTGCTTTTCTTCTGCAGTTGTTCCGTGAAATCTATGCCTCTAAGAAGGCGTTTAAGCAACGTTGGAGCTGTTGAAAACTTCCTGCTTTTAATCACTGGCAACTTGTGCAGTTCCCTGAAAATGCGTTGTTATTGCACACTGCCTTGTCGCTACATACTGTTTCCACAGTATTGGGCAATGAACCTCCTGAGAGACAGAGGCAGGGGCAGCATCAGGCCAGGGGATGTAGCTCAGTGGTAGAGCGCACGCTTTGCATGTGTGAGGCCCTGGGTTCAATCCCCGGCATCTCCATTCACATCTTTTGGATACCTGAAGAAAACCATTCTGTTTCCCATCGGCCCAACACTTCAATGTGTTTCCACCGACGGTCAATATAATCCATTCCTCAAGTCAAAAGAACAGCAAATCTTGTTTAATATGTAAAGCACAATGAGCTTCAATCCATCACCGCCTTCTCTGCCCCTGGTTAAAAAGCCCCAAAATTCACAAACTACTTATCTGCTTAATGCGCACACCTTCTGGGTCGCTTTTCAAAAATGTTTCTGGCCCCCAGCAAACAGTACCTTGTGTGGGGATGTAGCTCAGTGGTAGAGCGCACGCTTCGCATGTGTGAGGCCCCGGGTTCAATCCCCGGCATCTCCATTGGTGGATTTTGTGCACCTAGTTTAAATCACTTGCTGTCCCTCACCGTGTAGAAATTTACGCAGATCTTCCGTTGAAAGGCTTCCTTTTAAAACACATTGGCCTTTGGAATTGCTGCTCACTTGACAAGTGCACTGTTGGCTTATGGCAGGTATGGGCGTCAAGCAAGAGCATCTGTATGTCTTTTCACGCAGTAGCTTCTACCATAGCCAACACTTTCAAACGTACAACCGTTTCATTTATTTCTTTTTTTGGAGAAATCTTATTGTCGCATTACAGACAGTTTGTAAAGTTTGGATTTTGAATCATCATAGCGCTAACAATTTGGTGTAGCACCTGAAGCTGATGAAAGAAACGAGCAGGCGCCTCTTCAATAGACATGTTTTAACAAAAAACAAGATGGCCGATATTGTTTATGGGAGTAGCAAGAGCATTCACTCCTTTTTCTCGGTAAGCATCTTTGCGGGACAGTCATTTCTCTGCTGTCTCGTGCCATCTGTGCTCATTTTTCCAAGCACTATTTCCACTTTTGGCTTTTACACTCCTGCCCATACTGCTTTTCTTCTGCAGTTGTTCCGTGAAATCTATGCCTCTAAGAAGGCGTTTAAGCAACGTTGGAGCTGTTGAAAACTTCCTGCTTTTAAACACTGGCAACTTGTGCAGTTCCCTGAAAATGCGTTGTTATTGCACACTGCCTTGTCGCTACATACTGTTTCCACAGTATTGGGCAATGAACCTCCTGAGAGACAGAGGCAGGGGCAGCATCAGGCCAGTGGATGTAGCTCAGTGGTACAGCGCACGCTTTGCATGTGTGAGGCCCCGGGTTCAATCCCTGGCATCTCCATTCACATCTTTTGGATACCTGAAGAAAACCATTCTGTTTCCCATCGGCCCAACACTTCAATGTGTTTCCACCGACGGTCAATATAATCCATTCCTCAAGTCAAAAGAACAGCAAATCATGTTTGATATGTAAAGCACAATGAGCTTCAATCCATCACCGCCTTCTCTGCCCCTGGTTAAAAAGCCCCAAAATTCACAAACTACTTATCTGCTTAATGCGCACACCTTCTGGGTCGCTTTTCAAAAATGTTTCTGGCCCCCAGCAAACAGTATCTTGTGTGGGGATGTAGCTCAGTGGTAGAGCGCACGCTTCGCATGTGTGAGGCCCCGGGTTCAATCCCTGGCATCTCCATTGGTGGATTTTGTGCACCTAGTTTAAATCACTTGCTGTCCCTCACCGTGTAGAAATTTATGCAGATCTTCCTTTTAAAACACATTGGCCTTTGGAATTGCTGCTCACTTGACAAGTGCACTGTTGGCTTATGGCAGGTACGGGCGTCAAGCAAGAGCATCTGTATGTCTTTTCACGCAGTAGCTTCTACCATAGCCAACACTTTCAAACGTACAACCGTTTCATTTATTTCTTTTTTTGGAGAAATCTTATTGTCGCATTACAGACAGTTTGTAAAGTTTGGATTTTGAATCATCATAGCGCTAACAATTTGGTGTAGCACCTGAAGCTGATGAAAGAAACGAGCAGGCGCCTCTTGAATAGACATGTTTTAACAAAAAACAAGATGGCCGATATTGTTTATGGGAGTAGCAAGAGCATTCACTCCTTTTTCTCGGTAAGGACAGTCATTTCTCTGCTGTCTCGTGCCATCTGTGCTCATTTTTCCAAGCACTATTTCCACTTTTGGCTTTTACACTCCTGCCCATACTGCTTTTCTTCTGCAGTTGTTCCGTGAAATCTATGCCTCTAAGAAGGCGTTTAAGCAACGTTGGAGCTGTTGAAAACTTCCTGCTTTTAATCACTGGCAACTTGTGCAGTTCCCTGAAAATGCGTTGTTATTGCACACTGCCTTGTCGCTACATACTGTTTCCACAGTATTGGGCAATGAACCTCCTGAGAAACAGAGGCAGGGGCAGCATCAGGCCAGGGGATGTAGCTCAGTGGTAGAGCGCACGCTTTGCATGTGTGAGGCCCCGGGTTCAATCCCCGGCATCTCCATTCACATCTTTTGGATACCTGAAGAAAACCATTCTGTTTCCCATCGGCCCAACACTTCAATGTGTTTCCACCGACGGTCAATATAATCCATTCCTCAAGTCAAAAGAACAGCAAATCTTGTTTGATATGTAAAGCACAATGAGCTTCAATCCATCACCGCCTTCTCTGCCCCTGGTTAAAAAGCCCCAAAATTCACAAACTACTTATCTGCTTAATGCGCACACCTTCTGGGTCGCTTTTCAAAAATGTTTCTGGCCCCCAGCAAACAGTACCTTGTGTGGGGATGTAGCTCAGTGGTAGAGCGCACGCTTCGCATGTGTGAGGCCCCGGGTTCAATCCCCGGCATCTCCATTGGTGGATTTTGTGCACCTAGTTTAAATCACTTGCTGTCCCTCACCGTGTAGAAATTTACGCAGATCTTCCTTTTAAAACACATTGGCCTTTGGAATTGCTGCTCACTTGACAAGTGCACTGTTGGCTTATGGCAGGTACGGGCGTCAAGCAAGAGCATCTGTATGTCTTTTCACGCAGTAGCTTCTACCATAGCCAACACTTTCAAACGTACAACCGTTTCATTTATTTCTTTTTTTGGAGAAATCTTATTGTCGCATTACAGACAGTTTGTAAAGTTTGGATTTTGAATCATCATAGCGCTAACAATTTGGTGTAGCACCTGAAGCTGATGAAAGAAACGAGCAGGCGCCTCTTGAATAGACATGTTTTAACAAAAAACAAGATGGCCGATATTGTTTATGGGAGTAGCAAGAGCATTCACTCCTTTTTCTCGGTAAGCATCTTTGCGGGACAGTCATTTCTCTGCTGTCTCGTGCCATCTGTGCTCATTTTTCCAAGCACTATTTCCACTTTTGGCTTTTACACTCCTGCCCATACTGCTTTTCTTCTGCAGTTGTTCCGTGAAATCTATGCCTCTAAGAAGGCGTTTAAGCAACGTTGGAGCTGTTGAAAACTTCCTGCTTTTAATCACTGGCAACTTGTGCAGTTCCCTGAAAATGCGTTGTTATTGCACACTGCCTTGTCGCTACATACTGTTTCCACAGTATTGGGCAATGAACCTCCTGAGAGACAGAGGCAGGGGCAGCATCAGGCTAGGGGATGTAGCTCAGTGGTAGAGCGCACGCTTTGCATGTGTGAGGCCCCGGGTTCAATCCCCGGCATCTCCATTCACATCTTTTGGATACCTGAAGAAAACCATTCTGTTTCCCATCGGCCCAACACTTCAATGTGTTTCCACCGACGGTCAATATAATCCATTCCTCAAGTCAAAAGAACAGCAAATCTTGTTTGATATGTAAAGCACAATGAGCTTCAATCCATCACCGCCTTCTCTGCCCCTGGTTAAAAAGCCCCAAAATTCACAAACTACTTATCTGCTTAATGCGCACACCTTCTGGGTCGCTTTTCAAAAATGTTTCTGGCCCCCAGCAAACAGTACCTTGTGTGGGGATGTAGCTCAGTGGTAGAGCGCACGCTTCGCATGTGTGAGGCCCCGGGTTCAATCCCCGGCATCTCCATTGGTGGATTTTGTGCACCTAGTTTAAATCACTTGCTGTCCCTCACCGTGTAGAAATTTACGCAGATCTTCCGTTGAAAGGCTTCCTTTTAAAACACATTGGCCTTTGGAATTGCTGCTCACTTGACAAGTGCACTGTTGGCTTATGGCAGGTACGGGCGTCAAGCAAGAGCATCTGTATGTCTTTTCACGCAGTAGCTTCTACCATAGCCAACACTTTCAAACGTACAACCGTTTCATTTATTTCTTTTTTTGGAGAAATCTTATTGTCGCATTACAGACAGTTTGTAAAGTTTGGATTTTGAATCATCATAGCGCTAACAATTTGGTGTAGCACCTGAAGCTGATGAAAGAAACGAGCAGGCGCCTCTTGAATAGACATGTTTTAACAAAAAACAAGATGGCCGATATTGTTTATGGGAGTAGCAAGAGCATTCACTCCTTTTTCTCGGTAAGCATCTTTGCGGGACAGTCATTTCTCTGCTGTCTCGTGCCATCTGTGCTCATTTTTCCAAGCACTATTTCCACTTTTGGCTTTTACACTCCTGCCCATACTGCTTTTCTTCTGCAGTTGTTCCGTGAAATCTATGCCTCTAAGAAGGCGTTTAAGCAACGTTGGAGCTGTTGAAAACTTCCTGCTTTTAATCACTGGCAACTTGTGCAGTTCCCTGAAAATGCGTTGTTATTGCACACTGCCTTGTCGCTACATACTGTTTCCACAGTATTGGGCAATGAACCTCCTGAGAAACAAAGGCAGGGGCAGCATCAGGCCAGGGGATGTAGCTCAGTGGTAGAGCGCACGCTTTGCATGTGTGAGGCCCCGGGTTCAATCCCCGGCATCTCCATTCACATCTTTTGGATACCTGAAGAAAACCATTCTGTTTCCCATCGGCCCAACACTTCAATGTGTTTCCACCGACGGTCAATATAATCCATTCCTCAAGTCAAAAGAACAGCAAATCATGTTTGATATGTAAAGCACAATGAGCTTCAATCCATCACCGCCTTCTCTGCCCCTGGTTAAAAAGCCCCAAAATTCACAAACTACTTATCTGCTTAATGCGCACACCTTCTGGGTCGCTTTTCAAAAATGTTTCTGGCCCCCAGCAAACAGTACCTTGTGTGGGGATGTAGCTCAGTGGTAGAGCGCACGCTTCGCATGTGTGAGGCCCCGGGTTCAATCCCCGGCATCTCCATTGGTGGATTTTGTGCACCTAGTTTAAATCACTTGCTGTCCCTCACCGTGTAGAAATTTATGCAGATCTTCCGTTGAAAGGCTTCCTTTTAAAACACATTGGCCTTTGGAATTGCTGATCACTTAACAAGTGCACTGTTGGCTTATGGCAGGTACGGGCTTCAAGCAAGAGCATCAGTATGTCTTTTCACGCAGTAGCTTCTACCATAGCCAACACTTTCAAACGTACAACCGTTTCATTTATTTCTTTTTTTGGAGAAATCTTATTGTCGCATTACAGACAGTTTGTAAAGTTTGGATTTTGAATCATCATAGCGCTAACAATTTGGTGTAGCACCTGAAGCTGATGAAAGAAACGAGCAGGCGCCGCTTGAATAGACATGTTTTAACAAAAAACAAGATGGCCGATATTGTGTATGGGAGTAGCAAGAGCATTCACTCCTTTTTCTCGGTAAGCATCTTTGCGGGACAGTCATTTCTCTGCTGTCTCGTGCCATCTGTGCTCATTTTTCCAAGCACTATTTCCACTTTTGGCTTTTACACTCCTGCCCATACTGCTTTTCTTCTGCAGTTGTTCCGTGAAATCTATGCCTCTAAGAAGGCGTTTAAGCAACGTTGGAGCTGTTGAAAACTTCCTGCTTTTAATCACTGGCAACTTGTGCAGTTCCCTGAAAATGCGTTGTTATTGCACACTGCCTTGTCGCTACATACTGTTTCCACAGTATTGGGCAATGAACCTCCTGAGAAACAGAGGCAGGGGCAGCATCAGGCCAGGGGATGTAGCTCAGTGGTAGAGCGCACGCTTTGCATGTGTGAGGCCCCGGGTTCAATCCCCAGCATCTCCATTCACATCTTTTGGATACCTGAAGAAAACCATTCTGTTTCCCATCGGCCCAACACTTCAATGTGTTTCCACCGACGGTCAATATAATCCATTCCTCAAGTCAAAAGAACAGCAAATCTTGTTTGATATGTAAAGCACAATGAGCTTCAATCCATCACCGCCTTCTCTGCCCCTGGTTAAAAAGCCCCAAAATTCACAAACTACTTATCTGCTTAATGCGCACACCTTCTGGGTCGCTTTTCAAATATGTTTCTGGCCCCCAGCAAGCAGTACCTTGTGTGGGGATGTAGCTCAGTGGTAGAGCGCACGCTTCGCATGTGTGAGGCCCTGGGTTCAATCCCCGGCATCTCCATTGGTGAATTTTGTGCACCTAGTTTAAATCACTTGCTGTCCCTCACCGTGTAGAAATTTACGCAGATCTTCCGTTGAAAGGCTTCCTTTTAAAACACATTGGCCTTTGGAATTGCTGCTCACTTGACAAGTGCACTGTTGGCTTATGGCAGGTACGGGCGTCAAGCAAGAGCATCTGTATGTCTTTTCACGCAGTAGCTTCTACCATAGCCAACACTTTCAAACGTACAACCGTTTCATTTATTTCTTTTTTTGGAGAAATCTTATTGTCGCATTACAGACAGTTTGTAAAGTTTGGATTTTGAATCATCATAGCGCTAACAATTTGGTGTAGCACCTGAAGCTGATGAAAGAAACGAGCAGGCGCCTCTTGAATAGACATGTTTTAACAAAAAACAAGATGGCCGATATTGTTTATGGGAGTAGCAAGAGCATTCACTCCTTTTTCTCGGTAAGCATCTTTGCGGGACAGTCATTTCTCTGCTGTCTCGTGCCATCTGTGCTCATTTTTCCAAGCACTATTTCCACTTTTGGCTTTTACACTCCTGCCCATACTGCTTTTCTTCTGCAGTTGTTCCGTGAAATCTATGCCTCTAAGAAGGCGTTTAAGCAACGTTGGAGCTGTTGAAAACTTCCTGCTTTTAATCACTGGCAACTTGTGCAGTTCCCTGAAAATGCGTTGTTATTGCACACTGCCTTGTCGCTATATACTGTTTCCACAGTATTGGGCAATGAACCTCCTGAGAGACAGAGGCAGGGGCAGCATCAGGCCAGGGGATGTAGCTCAGTGGTAGAGCGCACGCTTTGCATGTGTGAGGCCCCGGGTTCAATCCCCGGCATCTCCATTCACATCTTTTGGATACCTGAAGAAAACCATTCTGTTTCCCATCGGCCCAACACTTCAATGTGTTTCCACCGACGGTCAATATAATCCATTCCTCAAGTCAAAAGAACAGCAAATCTTGTTTGATATGTAAAGCACAATGAGCTTCAATCCATCACTGCCTTCTCTGCCCCTGGTTAAAAAGCCCCAAAATTCACAAACTACTTATCTGCTTAATGCGCACACCTTCTGGGTCGCTTTTCAAAAATGTTTCTGGCCCCCAGCAAACAGTACCTTGTGTGGGGATGTAGCTTAGTGGTAGAGCGCACGCTTCGCATGTGTGAGGCCCCGGGTTTAATCCCCGGCATCTCCATTGGTGGATTTTGTGCACCTAGTTTAAATCAAAGCATACAAGAAAATTTCCTCTCCCATACAACCTGTAGCCCAGTTTAAGACCCAAGGATTTAGGTCAAGACCCAGGGTGGCCGGGATGCAAAAACATATTTAGGAAAAAACTCTCAAAGCCGCTCGGCCAGCGGCCAAAAATATCCCTTTTGCCACCCGGGTAGGGGATAAAATATAACTTTTATTGATTATTGAATAAAAATGAAGGCAACTGAACTGAATTGTTAAAATACACAAGGGGCAGTAAATCGGAGGTCGAATATAGCAGGTCGGGGATGCTTAATTGAGGCTGAGATACGTAAGTATTGCTGCTGGAAGGATTGATCAGTTCCCTCTCTTCTTGCAAACAAAGTTGCAGTGAACATCTAAATAGAGATGAAAATTACTCTCAAAGTCATCCCTACTCTGCCTGCTCAATTTGCATAGCCTATGTGTGACTTCGACCTAGGTGAAACCTTTGAACTGCCCTATGCTGATTAAAATATTTCGCTCAACCAGGCCCTCCCGACATGTTTCGCCGAAACTGGCGTCATCAGGGGATTAGGGGCTGACTGCAAGGTGGTGAGCGTGTGTTAAGGGTTTATATCAACTATCAAAGAGGACTCATCAGAGGGCGCCAGTCGCCATAGGAGAAATAAACCTATGCGAAGGGCTTTTAAAAGAGACAAGGAGTCAGGAGCCTGTCTTAAGATCCTGGATAGGCTGATTATTTCCATGGTCCCTTACCTGAAACCGGATGTTTACAAGGATGGGATTCTGGGAGGTGTCGTCTACTTTCGACGTCACAGGATTCTTCCGTGGGATGGGATTCCGCGCACGCGCATCGTAAGGGGGAAGGCAGCGCATGCGCATTGAAATCCTTTCGGTCTCTTTCAGAACAGAAGTGTCGGCTCATGCGCACAAGGATCTCAGTACGTACATACGGAGCCAGGTGCCTGCCGAAAGTGTCAGTGTGAAGATTGAAGATAAAGGGAAGAAGGAAAAACTGGGTAAGTATTTGTTGGTTTTTTAACAAAAGACATATACTGTCTAGTTTGTCAAGAAAAGATCATTTGCAGCCAGGTCATGACTTGTATAGTTGTAAATAAATGGCCCCATGGTATAACACCCTATGGTTCCTCTAAATGAGTCCATAAATGTTTGAAAGTCAAATAGATGACAATAAAAATCGTGTTGTTCTTCTGCATTCATTTAGTGTCCATTCAAAATATGCAAGAGTTGAGATGGTTGTTATTTGGTGCATCATTGGTATCGGATAGCATATATTGAGGCATGTTATAAGGCAAGAAAGCAAAGCATGTAAAGAGACATAATCGAGATGTATTAGACAGCATGTAGCTGTCATATCATAAAAGAATCCAAAGGGTCCATCGGGATGACTGTAAGGAGGTAGGTAGACTCAAGAGGCATTTTCATAGATAGAGGAATAATCCTCGTTCATGAGGTTATAAGAATGGTAGGAAGGAAAAACCTTCATTTAGTCCCTTTGGACTAAGGCTCTCCAATCTGAAGATCCATTTGGCCTCTTCTTTCAAAAGTTTTTGGTCCAGATTGCCTTTACGTGGACCCAGTCTTACCTGTTGTAGGCCCCAGAATTTTAGACATCCCTGGTCTCCTCCATGAAGCATCCTTACGTGGCGAGAGATTGGAGTGTCTTCACCGTTTCGTATGGTGCTGATATGTTTGGAGATCCTTCTTCGGAACTCCTGAATTGTTTTCCCAACATACAACTTTGGGCAGGGGCAGGTGGCAACGTATACAATCCCCTTACTGCGGCAGTTAAAAAACTGTCGAATTTGATAACATTTGTTGTTGATGGGATTGGTGAATTCTCTAACTTTAGGCAGGAGGGGGCAGAAGGAGCAGTTTCCGCAGGGGTAGGAACCTACGGTGGTTTGCGTGAGCCAATCTTGCGGTGTTTTGGGTTTAGACTCTAGATAGCTATGCACCAATTGGTCTCGTAGATTGGGGCCCCTCCGGAACGTAAGTTTTGGGGTTGTACTTAAGACTTCCCCTAGGTCTGGGTCTGCTTTCAATAGAGGCCAGTATCTCTGTAGAATTCCTGTCACCTCACGTGTGTAGCCATCAAATTGTCCTATACATCTAATTTGGGAGGGAAGGCTTGGCTTTGGTGCCTTTGGTCTCAGGAGGTCCTCTTGGTGTAGATCTCTGGCACGATGGAAGGCTTTGTTCAGAGCTTGTTTCGGATAGTTTTTGTGTCTGAATCTTTTGTAGAGATCCTTACATTCTTTCTGAAAAGTCAGGTCATTCGAACAATTTCGTCTGGCACGCAGGTATTGGCCCACCGGTATACCCTTCTTAAGGGCCGGTGGGTGCCAACTTCTGAAGTCCAGGAAATTATTAGTAGATGTAGGCTTTCTATAGATTTTAGTGTCCAGATGACCTTCAGGGGATACAGTGATGGTTAAGTCGAGAAAATTTATTTGGGTGGCATGTATCTCATGAGTGAAATGCATGCCTACCTCGTTCTGGTTCAGTGTTTTTACAAAGGCCTCAAAACTTGGTTTGTCTCCTTCCCATAAGATTAGTATGTCGTCTATAAAACGACCCCAAAATTGTATGTGATTGGTATAGATCTCCAGAATTTCAGAAAAAACAATAGTCGCTTCCCACCACCCAAGAAATAAATTTGCATAATTTGGGGCACATGCCGTGCCCATGGCGGTTCCTCTGACCTGCCAAAAGAAAGTGCCTTCAAATAAAAAATAATTGTGTTTTAGGACAAACTCAAGAAGTAACAACGTAAACCGGTTGTGTGCTTGATATTGTGTGCCCCGTGTGGATAGGAAAAATGAGACTGCCTTTAGACCCAAATCATGGTAGATGTTACTGTAAAGGGCCTCAACATCAAGTGAAGCCAATAGGGTGTTTGGAGATATGTGAATACCTTGCAGGCGGGAAATGGTATCTTTAGTGTCCCTGAGATATGATGGGAGGCTTTCAACAAAGGGCGCCAAAATACTATCAATGTAGATACTGGGATTCTGTGTAAGATTATCATTCCCCGAGACAATAGGTCTCCCTGGCATAGGGAGACATTTCTTGTGCACTTTGGGGAGTGCGTAGAAGGTCGCAATGGTGGGTGAGGAGTTAAACATGAATAAATATTCATCTTTTGATATCAGTCCCTGTTGCAGGGCATTGTCAAGAATGATTTTTAATTCGCCAAGGAACATGTCCGTGGGGTTCCTCTCTAGTCTGGTGTAGGTCTCTGTATCATTTAGAAGTCTTCTGCTCATATCAATATAGTCTTCTTTATTCTGTATAATGATGTTACCGCCTTTATCAGAAGGCTTTATAACTATATTGGGGTTCTTCTTTAGTTCCATAAGTGCCAGCTGTTCACTAGAGGTTAGATTCGATGCAATCTTACTTTTAGATGGCTTCAGGTTTTTAATGTCTGCCGTTACCAGTTTTACGAACATATCAATATGTTGGTATTGTGAGAAGGTTGGTGTAGTTTTGGACCGAGGTCTAAGATTGGTGAATGGTCCTATGGATGAGGACAAATCTTCCATATTCATGGATCCCCTTTCATTTTCTAGTAATAGATCTTCTAGAGCCTAGTTTAAATCACTTGCTGTCCCTCACCGTGTAGAAATTTACGCAGATCTTCCGTTGAAAGGCTTCCTTTTAAAACACATTGGCCTTTGGAATTGCTGCTCACTTGACAAGTGCACTGTTGGCTTATGGCAGGTACGGGCGTCAAGCAAGAGCATCTGTATGTCTTTTCACGCAGTAGCTTCTACCATAGCCAACACTTTCAAACGTACAACCGTTTCATTTATTTCTTTTTTTGGAGAAATCTTATTGTCGCATTACAGACAGTTTGTAAAGTTTGGATTTTGAATCATTATAGCGCTAACAATTTGGTGTAGCACCTGAAGCTGATGAAAGAAACGAGCAGGCGCCTCTTGAATAGACATGTTTTAACAAAAAACAAGATGGCCGATATTGTTTATGGGAGTAGCAAGAGCATTCACTCCTTTTTCTCGGTAAGCATCTTTGCGGGACAGTCATTTCTCTGCTGTCTCGTGCCATCTGTGCTCATTTTTCCAAGCACTATTTCCACTTTTGGCTTTTACACTCCTGCCCATACTGCTTTTCTTCTGCAGTTGTTCCGTGAAATCTATGCCTCTAAGAAGGCGTTTAAGCAACGTTGGAGCTGTTGAAAACTTCCTGCTTTTAATCACTGGCAACTTGTGCAGTTCCCTGAAAATGCGTTGTTATTGCACACTGCCTTGTCGCTACATACTGTTTCCACAGTATTGGGCAATGAACCTCCTGAGAGACAGAGGCAGGGGCAGCATCAGGCCAGGGGATGTAGCTCAGTGGTAGAGCGCACGCTTTGCATGTGTGAGGCCCTGGGTTCAATCCCCGGCATCTCCATTCACATCTTTTGGATACCTGAAGAAAACCATTCTGTTTCCCATCGGCCCAACACTTCAATGTGTTTCCACCGACGGTCAATATAATCCATTCCTCAAGTCAAAAGAACAGCAAATCTTGTTTAATATGTAAAGCACAATGAGCTTCAATCCATCACCGCCTTCTCTGCCCCTGGTTAAAAAGCCCCAAAATTCACAAACTACTTATCTGCTTAATGCGCACACCTTCTGGGTCGCTTTTCAAAAATGTTTCTGGCCCCCAGCAAACAGTACCTTGTGTGGGGATGTAGCTCAGTGGTAGAGCGCACGCTTCGCATGTGTGAGGCCCCGGGTTCAATCCCCGGCATCTCCATTGGTGGATTTTGTGCACCTAGTTTAAATCACTTGCTGTCCCTCACCGTGTAGAAATTTACGCAGATCTTCCGTTGAAAGGCTTCCTTTTAAAACACATTGGCCTTTGGAATTGCTGCTCACTTGACAAGTGCACTGTTGGCTTATGGCAGGTATGGGCGTCAAGCAAGAGCATCTGTATGTCTTTTCACGCAGTAGCTTCTACCATAGCCAACACTTTCAAACGTACAACCGTTTCATTTATTTCTTTTTTTGGAGAAATCTTATTGTCGCATTACAGACAGTTTGTAAAGTTTGGATTTTGAATCATCATAGCGCTAACAATTTGGTGTAGCACCTGAAGCTGATGAAAGAAACGAGCAGGCGCCTCTTCAATAGACATGTTTTAACAAAAAACAAGATGGCCGATATTGTTTATGGGAGTAGCAAGAGCATTCACTCCTTTTTCTCGGTAAGCATCTTTGCGGGACAGTCATTTCTCTGCTGTCTCGTGCCATCTGTGCTCATTTTTCCAAGCACTATTTCCACTTTTGGCTTTTACACTCCTGCCCATACTGCTTTTCTTCTGCAGTTGTTCCGTGAAATCTATGCCTCTAAGAAGGCGTTTAAGCAACGTTGGAGCTGTTGAAAACTTCCTGCTTTTAAACACTGGCAACTTGTGCAGTTCCCTGAAAATGCGTTGTTATTGCACACTGCCTTGTCGCTACATACTGTTTCCACAGTATTGGGCAATGAACCTCCTGAGAGACAGAGGCAGGGGCAGCATCAGGCCAGTGGATGTAGCTCAGTGGTACAGCGCACGCTTTGCATGTGTGAGGCCCCGGGTTCAATCCCCGGCATCTCCATTCACATCTTTTGGATACCTGAAGAAAACCATTCTGTTTCCCATCGGCCCAACACTTCAATGTGTTTCCACCGACGGTCAATATAATCCATTCCTCAAGTCAAAAGAACAGCAAATCATGTTTGATATGTAAAGCACAATGAGCTTCAATCCATCACCGCCTTCTCTGCCCCTGGTTAAAAAGCCCCAAAATTCACAAACTACTTATCTGCTTAATGCGCACACCTTCTGGGTCGCTTTTCAAAAATGTTTCTGGCCCCCAGCAAACAGTATCTTGTGTGGGGATGTAGCTCAGTGGTAGAGCGCACGCTTCGCATGTGTGAGGCCCCGGGTTCAATCCCTGGCATCTCCATTGGTGGATTTTGTGCACCTAGTTTAAATCACTTGCTGTCCCTCACCGTGTAGAAATTTATGCAGATCTTCCTTTTAAAACACATTGGCCTTTGGAATTGCTGCTCACTTGACAAGTGCACTGTTGGCTTATGGCAGGTACGGGCGTCAAGCAAGAGCATCTGTATGTCTTTTCACGCAGTAGCTTCTACCATAGCCAACACTTTCAAACGTACAACCGTTTCATTTATTTCTTTTTTTGGAGAAATCTTATTGTCGCATTACAGACAGTTTGTAAAGTTTGGATTTTGAATCATCATAGCGCTAACAATTTGGTGTAGCACCTGAAGCTGATGAAAGAAACGAGCAGGCGCCTCTTGAATAGACATGTTTTAACAAAAAACAAGATGGCCGATATTGTTTATGGGAGTAGCAAGAGCATTCACTCCTTTTTCTCGGTAAGGACAGTCATTTCTCTGCTGTCTCGTGCCATCTGTGCTCATTTTTCCAAGCACTATTTCCACTTTTGGCTTTTACACTCCTGCCCATACTGCTTTTCTTCTGCAGTTGTTCCGTGAAATCTATGCCTCTAAGAAGGCGTTTAAGCAACGTTGGAGCTGTTGAAAACTTCCTGCTTTTAATCACTGGCAACTTGTGCAGTTCCCTGAAAATGCGTTGTTATTGCACACTGCCTTGTCGCTACATACTGTTTCCACAGTATTGGGCAATGAACCTCCTGAGAAACAGAGGCAGGGGCAGCATCAGGCCAGGGGATGTAGCTCAGTGGTAGAGCGCACGCTTTGCATGTGTGAGGCCCCGGGTTCAATCCCCGGCATCTCCATTCACATCTTTTGGATACCTGAAGAAAACCATTCTGTTTCCCATCGGCCCAACACTTCAATGTGTTTCCACCGACGGTCAATATAATCCATTCCTCAAGTCAAAAGAACAGCAAATCTTGTTTGATATGTAAAGCACAATGAGCTTCAATCCATCACCGCCTTCTCTGCCCCTGGTTAAAAAGCCCCAAAATTCACAAACTACTTATCTGCTTAATGCGCACACCTTCTGGGTCGCTTTTCAAAAATGTTTCTGGCCCCCAGCAAACAGTACCTTGTGTGGGGATGTAGCTCAGTGGTAGAGCGCACGCTTCGCATGTGTGAGGCCCCGGGTTCAATCCCCGGCATCTCCATTGGTGGATTTTGTGCACCTAGTTTAAATCACTTGCTGTCCCTCACCGTGTAGAAATTTACGCAGATCTTCCTTTTAAAACACATTGGCCTTTGGAATTGCTGCTCACTTGACAAGTGCACTGTTGGCTTATGGCAGGTACGGGCGTCAAGCAAGAGCATCTGTATGTCTTTTCACGCAGTAGCTTCTACCATAGCCAACACTTTCAAACGTACAACCGTTTCATTTATTTCTTTTTTTGGAGAAATCTTATTGTCGCATTACAGACAGTTTGTAAAGTTTGGATTTTGAATCATCATAGCGCTAACAATTTGGTGTAGCACCTGAAGCTGATGAAAGAAACGAGCAGGCGCCTCTTGAATAGACATGTTTTAACAAAAAACAAGATGGCCGATATTGTTTATGGGAGTAGCAAGAGCATTCACTCCTTTTTCTCGGTAAGCATCTTTGCGGGACAGTCATTTCTCTGCTGTCTCGTGCCATCTGTGCTCATTTTTCCAAGCACTATTTCCACTTTTGGCTTTTACACTCCTGCCCATACTGCTTTTCTTCTGCAGTTGTTCCGTGAAATCTATGCCTCTAAGAAGGCGTTTAAGCAACGTTGGAGCTGTTGAAAACTTCCTGCTTTTAATCACTGGCAACTTGTGCAGTTCCCTGAAAATGCGTTGTTATTGCACACTGCCTTGTCGCTACATACTGTTTCCACAGTATTGGGCAATGAACCTCCTGAGAGACAGAGGCAGGGGCAGCATCAGGCTAGGGGATGTAGCTCAGTGGTAGAGCGCACGCTTTGCATGTGTGAGGCCCCGGGTTCAATCCCCGGCATCTCCATTCACATCTTTTGGATACCTGAAGAAAACCATTCTGTTTCCCATCGGCCCAACACTTCAATGTGTTTCCACCGACGGTCAATATAATCCATTCCTCAAGTCAAAAGAACAGCAAATCTTGTTTGATATGTAAAGCACAATGAGCTTCAATCCATCACCGCCTTCTCTGCCCCTGGTTAAAAAGCCCCAAAATTCACAAACTACTTATCTGCTTAATGCGCACACCTTCTGGGTCGCTTTTCAAAAATGTTTCTGGCCCCCAGCAAACAGTACCTTGTGTGGGGATGTAGCTCAGTGGTAGAGCGCACGCTTCGCATGTGTGAGGCCCCGGGTTCAATCCCCGGCATCTCCATTGGTGGATTTTGTGCACCTAGTTTAAATCACTTGCTGTCCCTCACCGTGTAGAAATTTACGCAGATCTTCCGTTGAAAGGCTTCCTTTTAAAACACATTGGCCTTTGGAATTGCTGCTCACTTGACAAGTGCACTGTTGGCTTATGGCAGGTACGGGCGTCAAGCAAGAGCATCTGTATGTCTTTTCACGCAGTAGCTTCTACCATAGCCAACACTTTCAAACGTACAACCGTTTCATTTATTTCTTTTTTTGGAGAAATCTTATTGTCGCATTACAGACAGTTTGTAAAGTTTGGATTTTGAATCATCATAGCGCTAACAATTTGGTGTAGCACCTGAAGCTGATGAAAGAAACGAGCAGGCGCCTCTTGAATAGACATGTTTTAACAAAAAACAAGATGGCCGATATTGTTTATGGGAGTAGCAAGAGCATTCACTCCTTTTTCTCGGTAAGCATCTTTGCGGGACAGTCATTTCTCTGCTGTCTCGTGCCATCTGTGCTCATTTTTCCAAGCACTATTTCCACTTTTGGCTTTTACACTCCTGCCCATACTGCTTTTCTTCTGCAGTTGTTCCGTGAAATCTATGCCTCTAAGAAGGCGTTTAAGCAACGTTGGAGCTGTTGAAAACTTCCTGCTTTTAATCACTGGCAACTTGTGCAGTTCCCTGAAAATGCGTTGTTATTGCACACTGCCTTGTCGCTACATACTGTTTCCACAGTATTGGGCAATGAACCTCCTGAGAAACAAAGGCAGGGGCAGCATCAGGCCAGGGGATGTAGCTCAGTGGTAGAGCGCACGCTTTGCATGTGTGAGGCCCCGGGTTCAATCCCCGGCATCTCCATTCACATCTTTTGGATACCTGAAGAAAACCATTCTGTTTCCCATCGGCCCAACACTTCAATGTGTTTCCACCGACGGTCAATATAATCCATTCCTCAAGTCAAAAGAACAGCAAATCATGTTTGATATGTAAAGCACAATGAGCTTCAATCCATCACCGCCTTCTCTGCCCCTGGTTAAAAAGCCCCAAAATTCACAAACTACTTATCTGCTTAATGCGCACACCTTCTGGGTCGCTTTTCAAAAATGTTTCTGGCCCCCAGCAAACAGTACCTTGTGTGGGGATGTAGCTCAGTGGTAGAGCGCACGCTTCGCATGTGTGAGGCCCCGGGTTCAATCCCCGGCATCTCCATTGGTGGATTTTGTGCACCTAGTTTAAATCACTTGCTGTCCCTCACCGTGTAGAAATTTATGCAGATCTTCCGTTGAAAGGCTTCCTTTTAAAACACATTGGCCTTTGGAATTGCTGATCACTTAACAAGTGCACTGTTGGCTTATGGCAGGTACGGGCTTCAAGCAAGAGCATCAGTATGTCTTTTCACGCAGTAGCTTCTACCATAGCCAACACTTTCAAACGTACAACCGTTTCATTTATTTCTTTTTTTGGAGAAATCTTATTGTCGCATTACAGACAGTTTGTAAAGTTTGGATTTTGAATCATCATAGCGCTAACAATTTGGTGTAGCACCTGAAGCTGATGAAAGAAACGAGCAGGCGCCGCTTGAATAGACATGTTTTAACAAAAAACAAGATGGCCGATATTGTGTATGGGAGTAGCAAGAGCATTCACTCCTTTTTCTCGGTAAGCATCTTTGCGGGACAGTCATTTCTCTGCTGTCTCGTGCCATCTGTGCTCATTTTTCCAAGCACTATTTCCACTTTTGGCTTTTACACTCCTGCCCATACTGCTTTTCTTCTGCAGTTGTTCCGTGAAATCTATGCCTCTAAGAAGGCGTTTAAGCAACGTTGGAGCTGTTGAAAACTTCCTGCTTTTAATCACTGGCAACTTGTGCAGTTCCCTGAAAATGCGTTGTTATTGCACACTGCCTTGTCGCTACATACTGTTTCCACAGTATTGGGCAATGAACCTCCTGAGAAACAGAGGCAGGGGCAGCATCAGGCCAGGGGATGTAGCTCAGTGGTAGAGCGCACGCTTTGCATGTGTGAGGCCCCGGGTTCAATCCCCAGCATCTCCATTCACATCTTTTGGATACCTGAAGAAAACCATTCTGTTTCCCATCGGCCCAACACTTCAATGTGTTTCCACCGACGGTCAATATAATCCATTCCTCAAGTCAAAAGAACAGCAAATCTTGTTTGATATGTAAAGCACAATGAGCTTCAATCCATCACCGCCTTCTCTGCCCCTGGTTAAAAAGCCCCAAAATTCACAAACTACTTATCTGCTTAATGCGCACACCTTCTGGGTCGCTTTTCAAATATGTTTCTGGCCCCCAGCAAGCAGTACCTTGTGTGGGGATGTAGCTCAGTGGTAGAGCGCACGCTTCGCATGTGTGAGGCCCTGGGTTCAATCCCCGGCATCTCCATTGGTGAATTTTGTGCACCTAGTTTAAATCACTTGCTGTCCCTCACCGTGTAGAAATTTACGCAGATCTTCCGTTGAAAGGCTTCCTTTTAAAACACATTGGCCTTTGGAATTGCTGCTCACTTGACAAGTGCACTGTTGGCTTATGGCAGGTACGGGCGTCAAGCAAGAGCATCTGTATGTCTTTTCACGCAGTAGCTTCTACCATAGCCAACACTTTCAAACGTACAACCGTTTCATTTATTTCTTTTTTTGGAGAAATCTTATTGTCGCATTACAGACAGTTTGTAAAGTTTGGATTTTGAATCATCATAGCGCTAACAATTTGGTGTAGCACCTGAAGCTGATGAAAGAAACGAGCAGGCGCCTCTTGAATAGACATGTTTTAACAAAAAACAAGATGGCCGATATTGTTTATGGGAGTAGCAAGAGCATTCACTCCTTTTTCTCGGTAAGCATCTTTGCGGGACAGTCATTTCTCTGCTGTCTCGTGCCATCTGTGCTCATTTTTCCAAGCACTATTTCCACTTTTGGCTTTTACACTCCTGCCCATACTGCTTTTCTTCTGCAGTTGTTCCGTGAAATCTATGCCTCTAAGAAGGCGTTTAAGCAACGTTGGAGCTGTTGAAAACTTCCTGCTTTTAATCACTGGCAACTTGTGCAGTTCCCTGAAAATGCGTTGTTATTGCACACTGCCTTGTCGCTATATACTGTTTCCACAGTATTGGGCAATGAACCTCCTGAGAGACAGAGGCAGGGGCAGCATCAGGCCAGGGGATGTAGCTCAGTGGTAGAGCGCACGCTTTGCATGTGTGAGGCCCCGGGTTCAATCCCCGGCATCTCCATTCACATCTTTTGGATACCTGAAGAAAACCATTCTGTTTCCCATCGGCCCAACACTTCAATGTGTTTCCACCGACGGTCAATATAATCCATTCCTCAAGTCAAAAGAACAGCAAATCTTGTTTGATATGTAAAGCACAATGAGCTTCAATCCATCACTGCCTTCTCTGCCCCTGGTTAAAAAGCCCCAAAATTCACAAACTACTTATCTGCTTAATGCGCACACCTTCTGGGTCGCTTTTCAAAAATGTTTCTGGCCCCCAGCAAACAGTACCTTGTGTGGGGATGTAGCTTAGTGGTAGAGCGCACGCTTCGCATGTGTGAGGCCCCGGGTTTAATCCCCGGCATCTCCATTGGTGGATTTTGTGCACCTAGTTTAAATCAAAGCATACAAGAAAATTTCCTCTCCCATACAACCTGTAGCCCAGTTTAAGACCCAAGGATTTAGGTCAAGACCCAGGGTGGCCGGGATGCAAAAACATATTTAGGAAAAAACTCTCAAAGCCGCTCGGCCAGCGGCCAAAAATATCCCTTTTGCCACCCGGGTAGGGGATAAAATATAACTTTTATTGATTATTGAATAAAAATGAAGGCAACTGAACTGAATTGTTAAAATACACAAGGGGCAGTAAATCGGAGGTCGAATATAGCAGGTCGGGGATGCTTAATTGAGGCTGAGATACGTAAGTATTGCTGCTGGAAGGATTGATCAGTTCCCTCTCTTCTTGCAAACAAAGTTGCAGTGAACATCTAAATAGAGATGAAAATTACTCTCAAAGTCATCCCTACTCTGCCTGCTCAATTTGCATAGCCTATGTGTGACTTCGACCTAGGTGAAACCTTTGAACTGCCCTATGCTGATTAAAATATTTCGCTCAACCAGGCCCTCCCGACATGTTTCGCCGAAACTGGCGTCATCAGGGGATTAGGGGCTGACTGCAAGGTGGTGAGCGTGTGTTAAGGGTTTATATCAACTATCAAAGAGGACTCATCAGAGGGCGCCAGTCGCCATAGGAGAAATAAACCTATGCGAAGGGCTTTTAAAAGAGACAAGGAGTCAGGAGCCTGTCTTAAGATCCTGGATAGGCTGATTATTTCCATGGTCCCTTACCTGAAACCGGATGTTTACAAGGATGGGATTCTGGGAGGTGTCGTCTACTTTCGACGTCACAGGATTCTTCCGTGGGATGGGATTCCGCGCACGCGCATCGTAAGGGGGAAGGCAGCGCATGCGCATTGAAATCCTTTCGGTCTCTTTCAGAACAGAAGTGTCGGCTCATGCGCACAAGGATCTCAGTACGTACATACGGAGCCAGGTGCCTGCCGAAAGTGTCAGTGTGAAGATTGAAGATAAAGGGAAGAAGGAAAAACTGGGTAAGTATTTGTTGGTTTTTTAACAAAAGACATATACTGTCTAGTTTGTCAAGAAAAGATCATTTGCAGCCAGGTCATGACTTGTATAGTTGTAAATAAATGGCCCCATGGTATAACACCCTATGGTTCCTCTAAATGAGTCCATAAATGTTTGAAAGTCAAATAGATGACAATAAAAATCGTGTTGTTCTTCTGCATTCATTTAGTGTCCATTCAAAATATGCAAGAGTTGAGATGGTTGTTATTTGGTGCATCATTGGTATCGGATAGCATATATTGAGGCATGTTATAAGGCAAGAAAGCAAAGCATGTAAAGAGACATAATCGAGATGTATTAGACAGCATGTAGCTGTCATATCATAAAAGAATCCAAAGGGTCCATCGGGATGACTGTAAGGAGGTAGGTAGACTCAAGAGGCATTTTCATAGATAGAGGAATAATCCTCGTTCATGAGGTTATAAGAATGGTAGGAAGGAAAAACCTTCATTTAGTCCCTTTGGACTAAGGCTCTCCAATCTGAAGATCCATTTGGCCTCTTCTTTCAAAAGTTTTTGGTCCAGATTGCCTTTACGTGGACCCAGTCTTACCTGTTGTAGGCCCCAGAATTTTAGACATCCCTGGTCTCCTCCATGAAGCATCCTTACGTGGCGAGAGATTGGAGTGTCTTCACCGTTTCGTATGGTGCTGATATGTTTGGAGATCCTTCTTCGGAACTCCTGAATTGTTTTCCCAACATACAACTTTGGGCAGGGGCAGGTGGCAACGTATACAATCCCCTTACTGCGGCAGTTAAAAAACTGTCGAATTTGATAACATTTGTTGTTGATGGGATTGGTGAATTCTCTAACTTTAGGCAGGAGGGGGCAGAAGGAGCAGTTTCCGCAGGGGTAGGAACCTACGGTGGTTTGCGTGAGCCAATCTTGCGGTGTTTTGGGTTTAGACTCTAGATAGCTATGCACCAATTGGTCTCGTAGATTGGGGCCCCTCCGGAACGTAAGTTTTGGGGTTGTACTTAAGACTTCCCCTAGGTCTGGGTCTGCTTTCAATAGAGGCCAGTATCTCTGTAGAATTCCTGTCACCTCACGTGTGTAGCCATCAAATTGTCCTATACATCTAATTTGGGAGGGAAGGCTTGGCTTTGGTGCCTTTGGTCTCAGGAGGTCCTCTTGGTGTAGATCTCTGGCACGATGGAAGGCTTTGTTCAGAGCTTGTTTCGGATAGTTTTTGTGTCTGAATCTTTTGTAGAGATCCTTACATTCTTTCTGAAAAGTCAGGTCATTCGAACAATTTCGTCTGGCACGCAGGTATTGGCCCACCGGTATACCCTTCTTAAGGGCCGGTGGGTGCCAACTTCTGAAGTCCAGGAAATTATTAGTAGATGTAGGCTTTCTATAGATTTTAGTGTCCAGATGACCTTCAGGGGATACAGTGATGGTTAAGTCGAGAAAATTTATTTGGGTGGCATGTATCTCATGAGTGAAATGCATGCCTACCTCGTTCTGGTTCAGTGTTTTTACAAAGGCCTCAAAACTTGGTTTGTCTCCTTCCCATAAGATTAGTATGTCGTCTATAAAACGACCCCAAAATTGTATGTGATTGGTATAGATCTCCAGAATTTCAGAAAAAACAATAGTCGCTTCCCACCACCCAAGAAATAAATTTGCATAATTTGGGGCACATGCCGTGCCCATGGCGGTTCCTCTGACCTGCCAAAAGAAAGTGCCTTCAAATAAAAAATAATTGTGTTTTAGGACAAACTCAAGAAGTAACAACGTAAACCGGTTGTGTGCTTGATATTGTGTGCCCCGTGTGGATAGGAAAAATGAGACTGCCTTTAGACCCAAATCATGGTAGATGTTACTGTAAAGGGCCTCAACATCAAGTGAAGCCAATAGGGTGTTTGGAGATATGTGAATACCTTGCAGGCGGGAAATGGTATCTTTAGTGTCCCTGAGATATGATGGGAGGCTTTCAACAAAGGGCGCCAAAATACTATCAATGTAGATACTGGGATTCTGTGTAAGATTATCATTCCCCGAGACAATAGGTCTCCCTGGCATAGGGAGACGTTTCTTGTGCACTTTGGGGAGTGCGTAGAAGGTCGCAATGGTGGGTGAGGAGTTAAACATGAATAAATATTCATCTTTTGATATCAGTCCCTGTTGCAGGGCATTGTCAAGAATGATTTTTAATTCGCCAAGGAACATGTCCGTGGGGTTCCTCTCTAGTCTGGTGTAGGTCTCTGTATCATTTAGAAGTCTTCTGCTCATATCAATATAGTCTTCTTTATTCTGTATAATGATGTTACCGCCTTTATCAGAAGGCTTTATAACTATATTGGGGTTCTTCTTTAGTTCCATAAGTGCCAGCTGTTCACTAGAGGTTAGATTCGATGCAATCTTACTTTTAGATGGCTTCAGGTTTTTAATGTCTGCCGTTACCAGTTTTACGAACATATCAATATGTTGGTATTGTGAGAAGGTTGGTGTAGTTTTGGACCGAGGTCTAAGATTGGTGAATGGTCCTATGGATGAGGACAAATCTTCCATATTCATGGATCCCCTTTCATTTTCTAGTAATAGATCTTCTAGAGCCTAGTTTAAATCACTTGCTGTCCCTCACCGTGTAGAAATTTACGCAGATCTTCCGTTGAAAGGCTTCCTTTTAAAACACATTGGCCTTTGGAATTGCTGCTCACTTGACAAGTGCACTGTTGGCTTATGGCAGGTACGGGCGTCAAGCAAGAGCATCTGTATGTCTTTTCACGCAGTAGCTTCTACCATAGCCAACACTTTCAAACGTACAACCGTTTCATTTATTTCTTTTTTTGGAGAAATCTTATTGTCGCATTACAGACAGTTTGTAAAGTTTGGATTTTGAATCATTATAGCGCTAACAATTTGGTGTAGCACCTGAAGCTGATGAAAGAAACGAGCAGGCGCCTCTTGAATAGACATGTTTTAACAAAAAACAAGATGGCCGATATTGTTTATGGGAGTAGCAAGAGCATTCACTCCTTTTTCTCGGTAAGCATCTTTGCGGGACAGTCATTTCTCTGCTGTCTCGTGCCATCTGTGCTCATTTTTCCAAGCACTATTTCCACTTTTGGCTTTTACACTCCTGCCCATACTGCTTTTCTTCTGCAGTTGTTCCGTGAAATCTATGCCTCTAAGAAGGCGTTTAAGCAACGTTGGAGCTGTTGAAAACTTCCTGCTTTTAATCACTGGCAACTTGTGCAGTTCCCTGAAAATGCGTTGTTATTGCACACTGCCTTGTCGCTACATACTGTTTCCACAGTATTGGGCAATGAACCTCCTGAGAGACAGAGGCAGGGGCAGCATCAGGCCAGGGGATGTAGCTCAGTGGTAGAGCGCACGCTTTGCATGTGTGAGGCCCTGGGTTCAATCCCCGGCATCTCCATTCACATCTTTTGGATACCTGAAGAAAACCATTCTGTTTCCCATCGGCCCAACACTTCAATGTGTTTCCACCGACGGTCAATATAATCCATTCCTCAAGTCAAAAGAACAGCAAATCTTGTTTAATATGTAAAGCACAATGAGCTTCAATCCATCACCGCCTTCTCTGCCCCTGGTTAAAAAGCCCCAAAATTCACAAACTACTTATCTGCTTAATGCGCACACCTTCTGGGTCGCTTTTCAAAAATGTTTCTGGCCCCCAGCAAACAGTACCTTGTGTGGGGATGTAGCTCAGTGGTAGAGCGCACGCTTCGCATGTGTGAGGCCCCGGGTTCAATCCCCGGCATCTCCATTGGTGGATTTTGTGCACCTAGTTTAAATCACTTGCTGTCCCTCACCGTGTAGAAATTTACGCAGATCTTCCGTTGAAAGGCTTCCTTTTAAAACACATTGGCCTTTGGAATTGCTGCTCACTTGACAAGTGCACTGTTGGCTTATGGCAGGTATGGGCGTCAAGCAAGAGCATCTGTATGTCTTTTCACGCAGTAGCTTCTACCATAGCCAACACTTTCAAACGTACAACCGTTTCATTTATTTCTTTTTTTGGAGAAATCTTATTGTCGCATTACAGACAGTTTGTAAGGTTTGGATTTTGAATCATCATAGCGCTAACAATTTGGTGTAGCACCTGAAGCTGATGAAAGAAACGAGCAGGCGCCTCTTCAATAGACATGTTTTAACAAAAAACAAGATGGCCGATATTGTTTATGGGAGTAGCAAGAGCATTCACTCCTTTTTCTCGGTAAGCATCTTTGCGGGACAGTCATTTCTCTGCTGTCTCGTGCCATCTGTGCTCATTTTTCCAAGCACTATTTCCACTTTTGGCTTTTACACTCCTGCCCATACTGCTTTTCTTCTGCAGTTGTTCCGTGAAATCTATGCCTCTAAGAAGGCGTTTAAGCAACGTTGGAGCTGTTGAAAACTTCCTGCTTTTAAACACTGGCAACTTGTGCAGTTCCCTGAAAATGCGTTGTTATTGCACACTGCCTTGTCGCTACATACTGTTTCCACAGTATTGGGCAATGAACCTCCTGAGAGACAGAGGCAGGGGCAGCATCAGGCCAGTGGATGTAGCTCAGTGGTACAGCGCACGCTTTGCATGTGTGAGGCCCCGGGTTCAATCCCTGGCATCTCCATTCACATCTTTTGGATACCTGAAGAAAACCATTCTGTTTCCCATCGGCCCAACACTTCAATGTGTTTCCACCGACGGTCAATATAATCCATTCCTCAAGTCAAAAGAACAGCAAATCATGTTTGATATGTAAAGCACAATGAGCTTCAATCCATCACCGCCTTCTCTGCCCCTGGTTAAAAAGCCCCAAAATTCACAAACTACTTATCTGCTTAATGCGCACACCTTCTGGGTCGCTTTTCAAAAATGTTTCTGGCCCCCAGCAAACAGTATCTTGTGTGGGGATGTAGCTCAGTGGTAGAGCGCACGCTTCGCATGTGTGAGGCCCCGGGTTCAATCCCTGGCATCTCCATTGGTGGATTTTGTGCACCTAGTTTAAATCACTTGCTGTCCCTCACCGTGTAGAAATTTATGCAGATCTTCCTTTTAAAACACATTGGCCTTTGGAATTGCTGCTCACTTGACAAGTGCACTGTTGGCTTATGGCAGGTACGGGCGTCAAGCAAGAGCATCTGTATGTCTTTTCACGCAGTAGCTTCTACCATAGCCAACACTTTCAAACGTACAACCGTTTCATTTATTTCTTTTTTTGGAGAAATCTTATTGTCGCATTACAGACAGTTTGTAAAGTTTGGATTTTGAATCATCATAGCGCTAACAATTTGGTGTAGCACCTGAAGCTGATGAAAGAAACGAGCAGGCGCCTCTTGAATAGACATGTTTTAACAAAAAACAAGATGGCCGATATTGTTTATGGGAGTAGCAAGAGCATTCACTCCTTTTTCTCGGTAAGCATCTTTGCGGGACAGTCATTTCTCTGCTGTCTCGTGCCATCTGTGCTCATTTTTCCAAGCACTATTTCCACTTTTGGCTTTTACACTCCTGCCCATACTGCTTTTCTTCTGCAGTTGTTCCGTGAAATCTATGCCTCTAAGAAGGCGTTTAAGCAACGTTGGAGCTGTTGAAAACTTCCTGCTTTTAATCACTGGCAACTTGTGCAGTTCCCTGAAAATGCGTTGTTATTGCACACTGCCTTGTCGCTACATACTGTTTCCACAGTATTGGGCAATGAACCTCCTGAGAAACAGAGGCAGGGGCAGCATCAGGCCAGGGGATGTAGCTCAGTGGTAGAGCGCACGCTTTGCATGTGTGAGGCCCCGGGTTCAATCCCCGGCATCTCCATTCACATCTTTTGGATACCTGAAGAAAACCATTCTGTTTCCCATCGGCCCAACACTTCAATGTGTTTCCACCGACGGTCAATATAATCCATTCCTCAAGTCAAAAGAACAGCAAATCTTGTTTGATATGTAAAGCACAATGAGCTTCAATCCATCACCGCCTTCTCTGCCCCTGGTTAAAAAGCCCCAAAATTCACAAACTACTTATCTGCTTAATGCGCACACCTTCTGGGTCGCTTTTCAAAAATGTTTCTGGCCCCCAGCAAACAGTACCTTGTGTGGGGATGTAGCTCAGTGGTAGAGCGCACGCTTCGCATGTGTGAGGCCCCGGGTTCAATCCCCGGCATCTCCATTGGTGGATTTTGTGCACCTAGTTTAAATCACTTGCTGTCCCTCACCGTGTAGAAATTTACGCAGATCTTCCTTTTAAAACACATTGGCCTTTGGAATTGCTGCTCACTTGACAAGTGCACTGTTGGCTTATGGCAGGTACGGGCGTCAAGCAAGAGCATCTGTATGTCTTTTCACGCAGTAGCTTCTACCATAGCCAACACTTTCAAACGTACAACCGTTTCATTTATTTCTTTTTTTGGAGAAATCTTATTGTCGCATTACAGACAGTTTGTAAAGTTTGGATTTTGAATCATCATAGCGCTAACAATTTGGTGTAGCACCTGAAGCTGATGAAAGAAACGAGCAGGCGCCTCTTGAATAGACATGTTTTAACAAAAAACAAGATGGCCGATATTGTTTATGGGAGTAGCAAGAGCATTCACTCCTTTTTCTCGGTAAGCATCTTTGCGGGACAGTCATTTCTCTGCTGTCTCGTGCCATCTGTGCTCATTTTTCCAAGCACTATTTCCACTTTTGGCTTTTACACTCCTGCCCATACTGCTTTTCTTCTGCAGTTGTTCCGTGAAATCGATGCCTCTAAGAAGGCGTTTAAGCAACGTTGGAGCTGTTGAAAACTTCCTGCTTTTAATCACTGGCAACTTGTGCAGTTCCCTGAAAATGCGTTGTTATTGCACACTGCCTTGTCGCTACATACTGTTTCCACAGTATTGGGCAATGAACCTCCTGAGAAACAGAGGCAGGGGCAGCATCAGGCCAGGGGATGTAGCTCAGTGGTAGAGCGCACGCTTTGCATGTGTGAGGCCCCGGGTTCAATCCCCGGCATCTCCATTCACATCTTTTGGATACCTGAAGAAAACCATTCTGTTTCCCATCGGCCCAACACTTCAATGTGTTTCCACCGACGGTCAATATAATCCATTCCTCAAGTCAAAAGAACAGCAAATCTTGTTTGATATGTAAAGCACAATGAGCTTCAATCCATCACCGCCTTCTCTGCCCCTGGTTAAAAAGCCCCAAAATTCACAAACTACTTATCTGCTTAATGCGCACACCTTCTGGGTCGCTTTTCAAAAATGTTTCTGGCCCCCAGCAAACAGTACCTTGTGTGGGGATGTAGCTCAGTGGTAGAGCGCACGCTTCGCATGTGTGAGGCCCCGGGTTCAATCCCCGGCATCTCCATTGGTGGATTTTGTGCACCTAGTTTAAATCACTTGCTGTCCCTCACCGTGTAGAAATTTACGCAGATCTTCCGTTGAAAGGCTTCCTTTTAAAACACATTGGCCTTTGGAATTGCTGTTCACTTGACAAGTGCACTGTTGGCTTATGGCAGGTACGGGCGTCAAGCAAGAGCATCTGTATGTCTTTTCACGCAGTAGCTTCTACCATAGCCAACACTTTCAAACGTACAACCGTTTCATTTATTTCTTTTTTTGGAGAAATCTTATTGTCGCATTACAGACAGTTTGTAAAGTTTGGATTTTGAATCATCATAGCGCTAACAATTTGGTGTAGCACCTGAAGCTGATGAAAGAAACGAGCAGGCGCCTCTTGAATAGACATGTTTTAACAAAAAACAAGATGGCCGATATTGTTTATGGGAGTAGCAAGAGCATTCACTCCTTTTTCTCGGTAAGCATCTTTGCGGGACAGTCATTTCTCTGCTGTCTCGTGCCATCTGTGCTCATTTTTCCAAGCACTATTTCCACTTTTGGCTTTTACACTCCTGCCCATACTGCTTTTCTTCTGCAGTTGTTCCGTGAAATCTATGCCTCTAAGAAGGCGTTTAAGCAACGTTGGAGCTGTTGAAAACGTCCTGCTTTTAATCACTGGCAACTTGTGCAGTTCCCTGAAAATGCGTTGTTATTGCACACTGCCTTGTCGCTACATACTGTTTCCACAGTATTGGGCAATGAACCTCCTGAGAAACAGAGGCAGGGGCAGCATCAGGCCAGGGGATGTAGCTCAGTGGTAGAGCGCACGCTTTGCATGTGTGAGGCCCCGGGTTCAATCCCCGGCATCTCCATTCACATCTTTTGGATACCTGAAGAAAACCATACTGTTTCCCATCGGCCCAACACTTCAATGTGTTTCCACCGACGGTCAATATAATCCATTCCTCAAGTCAAAAGAACAGCAAATCATGTTTGATATGTAAAGCACAATGAGCTTCAATCCATCACCGCCTTCTCTGCCCCTGGTTAAAAAGCCCCAAAATTCACAAACTACTTATCTGCTTAATGCGCACACCTTCTGGGTCGCTTTTCAAAAATGTTTCTGGCCCCCAGCAAACAGTACCTTGTGTGGGGATGTAGCTCAGTGGTAGAGCGCACGCTTCGCATGTGTGAGGCCCCGGGTTCAATCCCCGGCATCTCCATTGGTGGATTTTGTGCACCTAGTTTAAATCACTTGCTGTCCCTCACCGTGTAGAAATTTACGCAGATCTTCCGTTGAAAGGCTTCCTTTTAAAACACATTGGCCTTTGGAATTGCTGCTCACTTGACAAGTGCACTGTTGGCTTATGGCAGGTACGGGCGTCAAGCAAGAGCATCTGTATGTCTTTTCACGCAGTAGCTTCTACCATAGCCAACACTTTCAAACGTACAACCGTTTCATTTATTTCTTTTTTTGGAGAAATCTTATTGTCGCATTACAGACAGTTTGTAAAGTTTGGATTTTGAATCATCATAGCGCTAACAATTTGGTGTAGCACCTGAAGCTGATGAAAGAAACGAGCAGGCGCCTCTTGAATAGACATGTTTTAACAAAAAACAAGATGGCCGATATTGTTTATGGGAGTAGCAAGAGCATTCACTCCTTTTTCTCGGTAAGCATCTTTGCGGGACAGTCATTTCTCTGCTGTCTCGTGCCATCTGTGCTCATTTTTCCAAGCACTATTTCCACTTTTGGCTTTTACACTCCTGCCCATACTGCTTTTCTTCTGCAGTTGTTCCGTGAAATCTATGCCTCTAAGAAGGCGTTTAAGCAACGTTGGAGCTGTTGAAAACTTCCTGCTTTTAATCACTGGCAACTTGTGCAGTTCCCTGAAAATGCGTTGTTATTGCACACTGCCTTGTCGCTACATACTGTTTCCACAGTATTGGGCAATGAACCTCCTGAGAAACAGAGGCAGGGGTAGCATCAGGCCAGGGGATGTAGCTCAGTGGTAGAGCGCACGCTTTGCATGTGTGAGGCCCCGGGTTCAATCCCCGGCATCTCCATTCACATCTTTTGGATACCTGAAGAAAACCATTCTGTTTCCCATCGGCCCAACACTTCAATGTGTTTCCACCGACGGTCAATATAATCCATTCCTCAAGTCAAAAGAACAGCAAATCTTGTTTGATATGTAAAGCACAATGAGCTTCAATCCATCACCGCCTTCTCTGCCCCTGGTTAAAAAGCCCCAAAATTCACAAACTACTTATCTGCTTAATGCGCACACCTTCTGGGTCGCTTTTCAAAAATGTTTCTGGCCCCCAGCAAACAGTACCTTGTGTGGGGATGTAGCTCAGTGGTAGAGTGCACGCTTCGCATGTGTGAGGCCCCGGGTTCAATCCCCGGCATCTCCATTGGTGGATTTTGTGCACCTAGTTTAAATCACTTGCTGTCCCTCACCGTGTAGAAATTTACGCAGATCTTCCGTTGAAAGGCTTCCTTTTAAAACACATTGGCCTTTGGAATTGCTGTTCACTTGACAAGTGCACTGTTGGCTTATGGCAGGTACGGGCGTCAAGCAAGAGCATCTGTATGTCTTTTCACGCAGTAGCTTCTACCATAGCCAACACTTTCAAACGTACAACCGTTTCATTTATTTCTTTTTTTGGAGAAATCTTATTGTCGCATTACAGACAGTTTGTAAAGTTTGGATTTTGAATCATCATAGCGCTAACAATTTGGTGTAGCACCTGAAGCTGATGAAAGAAACGAGCAGGCGCCTCTTGAATAGACATGTTTTAACAAAAAACAAGATGGCCGATATTGTTTATGGGAGTAGCAAGAGCATTCACTCCTTTTTCTCGGTAAGCATCTTTGCGGGACAGTCATTTCTCTGCTGTCTCGTGCCATCTGTGCTCATTTTTCCAAGCACTATTTCCACTTTTGGCTTTTACACTCCTGCCCATACTGCTTTTCTTCTGCAGTTGTTCCGTGAAATCTATGCCTCTAAGAAGGCGTTTAAGCAACGTTGGAGCTGTTGAAAACGTCCTGCTTTTAATCACTGGCAACTTGTGCAGTTCCCTGAAAATGCGTTGTTATTGCACACTGCCTTGTCGCTACATACTGTTTCCACAGTATTGGGCAATGAACCTCCTGAGAGACAGAGACAGAGGCAGGGGCAGCATCAGGCCAGGGGATGTAGCTCAGTGGTAGAGCGCACGCTTTGCATGTGTGAGGCCCCGGGTTCAATCCCCGGCATCTCCATTCACATCTTTTGGATACCTGAAGAAAACCATTCTGTTTCCCATCGGCCCAACACTTCAATGTGTTTCCACCGACGGTCAATATAATCCATTCCTCAAGTCAAAAGAACAGCAAATCTTGTTTGATATGTAAAGCACAATGAGCTTCAATCCATCACCGCCTTCTCTGCCCCTGGTTAAAAAGCCCCAAAATTCACAAACTACTTATCTGCTTAATGCGCACACCTTCTGGGTCGCTTTTCAAAAATGTTTCTGGCCCCCAGCAAACAGTACCTTGTGTGGGGATGTAGCTCAGTGGTAGAGCGCACGCTTCGCATGTGTGAGGCCCCGGGTTCAATCCCCGGCATCTCCATTGGTGGATTTTGTGCACCTAGTTTAAATCACTTGCTGTCCCTCACCGTGTAGAAATTTACGCAGATCTTCCTTTTAAAACACATTGGCCTTTGGAATTGCTGCTCACTTGACAAGTGCACTGTTGGCTTATGGCAGGTACGGGCGTCAAGCAAGAGCATCTGTATGTCTTTTCACGCAGTAGCTTCTACCATAGCCAACACTTTCAAACGTACAACCGTTTCATTTATTTCTTTTTTTGGAGAAATCTTATTGTCGCATTACAGACAGTTTGTAAAGTTTGGATTTTGAATCATCATAGCGCTAACAATTTGGTGTAGCACCTGAAGCTGATGAAAGAAACGAGCAGGCGCCTCTTGAATAGACATGTTTTAACAAAAAACAAGATGGCCGATATTGTTTATGGGAGTAGCAAGAGCATTCACTCCTTTTTCTCGGTAAGCATCTTTGCGGGACAGTCATTTCTCTGCTGTCTCGTGCCATCTGTGCTCATTTTTCCAAGCACTATTTCCACTTTTGGCTTTTACACTCCTGCCCATACTGCTTTTCTTCTGCAGTTGTTCCGTGAAATCGATGCCTCTAAGAAGGCGTTTAAGCAACGTTGGAGCTGTTGAAAACTTCCTGCTTTTAATCACTGGCAACTTGTGCAGTTCCCTGAAAATGCGTTGTTATTGCACACTGCCTTGTCGCTACATACTGTTTCCACAGTATTGGGCAATGAACCTCCTGAGAAACAGAGGCAGGGGCAGCATCAGGCCAGGGGATGTAGCTCAGTGGTAGAGCGCACGCTTTGCATGTGTGAGGCCCCGGGTTCAATCCCCGGCATCTCCATTCACATCTTTTGGATACCTGAAGAAAACCATTCTGTTTCCCATCGGCCCAACACTTCAATGTGTTTCCACCGACGGTCAATATAATCCATTCCTCAAGTCAAAAGAACAGCAAATCTTGTTTGATATGTAAAGCACAATGAGCTTCAATCCATCACCGCCTTCTCTGCCCCTGGTTAAAAAGCCCCAAAATTCACAAACTACTTATCTGCTTAATGCGCACACCTTCTGGGTCGCTTTTCAAAAATGTTTCTGGCCCCCAGCAAACAGTACCTTGTGTGGGGATGTAGCTCAGTGGTAGAGCGCACGCTTCGCATGTGTGAGGCCCCGGGTTCAATCCCCGGCATCTCCATTGGTGGATTTTGTGCACCTAGTTTAAATCACTTGCTGTCCCTCACCGTGTAGAAATTTACGCAGATCTTCCGTTGAAAGGCTTCCTTTTAAAACACATTGGCCTTTGGAATTGCTGTTCACTTGACAAGTGCACTGTTGGCTTATGGCAGGTACGGGCGTCAAGCAAGAGCATCTGTATGTCTTTTCACGCAGTAGCTTCTACCATAGCCAACACTTTCAAACGTACAACCGTTTCATTTATTTCTTTTTTTGGAGAAATCTTATTGTCGCATTACAGACAGTTTGTAAAGTTTGGATTTTGAATCATCATAGCGCTAACAATTTGGTGTAGCACCTGAAGCTGATGAAAGAAACGAGCAGGCGCCTCTTGAATAGACATGTTTTAACAAAAAACAAGATGGCCGATATTGTTTATGGGAGTAGCAAGAGCATTCACTCCTTTTTCTCGGTAAGCATCTTTGCGGGACAGTCATTTCTCTGCTGTCTCGTGCCATCTGTGCTCATTTTTCCAAGCACTATTTCCACTTTTGGCTTTTACACTCCTGCCCATACTGCTTTTCTTCTGCAGTTGTTCCGTGAAATCTATGCCTCTAAGAAGGCGTTTAAGCAACGTTGGAGCTGTTGAAAACGTCCTGCTTTTAATCACTGGCAACTTGTGCAGTTCCCTGAAAATGCGTTGTTATTGCACACTGCCTTGTCGCTACATACTGTTTCCACAGTATTGGGCAATGAACCTCCTGAGAAACAGAGGCAGGGGCAGCATCAGGCCAGGGGATGTAGCTCAGTGGTAGAGCGCACGCTTTGCATGTGTGAGGCCCCGGGTTCAATCCCCGGCATCTCCATTCACATCTTTTGGATACCTGAAGAAAACCATACTGTTTCCCATCGGCCCAACACTTCAATGTGTTTCCACCGACGGTCAATATAATCCATTCCTCAAGTCAAAAGAACAGCAAATCATGTTTGATATGTAAAGCACAATGAGCTTCAATCCATCACCGCCTTCTCTGCCCCTGGTTAAAAAGCCCCAAAATTCACAAACTACTTATCTGCTTAATGCGCACACCTTCTGGGTCGCTTTTCAAAAATGTTTCTGGCCCCCAGCAAACAGTACCTTGTGTGGGGATGTAGCTCAGTGGTAGAGCGCACGCTTCGCATGTGTGAGGCCCCGGGTTCAATCCCCGGCATCTCCATTGGTGGATTTTGTGCACCTAGTTTAAATCACTTGCTGTCCCTCACCGTGTAGAAATTTACGCAGATCTTCCGTTGAAAGGCTTCCTTTTAAAACACATTGGCCTTTGGAATTGCTGCTCACTTGACAAGTGCACTGTTGGCTTATGGCAGGTACGGGCGTCAAGCAAGAGCATCTGTATGTCTTTTCACGCAGTAGCTTCTACCATAGCCAACACTTTCAAACGTACAACCGTTTCATTTATTTCTTTTTTTGGAGAAATCTTATTGTCGCATTACAGACAGTTTGTAAAGTTTGGATTTTGAATCATCATAGCGCTAACAATTTGGTGTAGCACCTGAAGCTGATGAAAGAAACGAGCAGGCGCCTCTTGAATAGACATGTTTTAACAAAAAACAAGATGGCCGATATTGTTTATGGGAGTAGCAAGAGCATTCACTCCTTTTTCTCGGTAAGCATCTTTGCGGGACAGTCATTTCTCTGCTGTCTCGTGCCATCTGTGCTCATTTTTCCAAGCACTATTTCCACTTTTGGCTTTTACACTCCTGCCCATACTGCTTTTCTTCTGCAGTTGTTCCGTGAAATCTATGCCTCTAAGAAGGCGTTTAAGCAACGTTGGAGCTGTTGAAAACTTCCTGCTTTTAATCACTGGCAACTTGTGCAGTTCCCTGAAAATGCGTTGTTATTGCACACTGCCTTGTCGCTACATACTGTTTCCACAGTATTGGGCAATGAACCTCCTGAGAAACAGAGGCAGGGGTAGCATCAGGCCAGGGGATGTAGCTCAGTGGTAGAGCGCACGCTTTGCATGTGTGAGGCCCCGGGTGCAATCCCCGGCATCTCCATTCACATCTTTTGGATACCTGAAGAAAACCATTCTGTTTCCCATCGGCCCAACACTTCAATGTGTTTCCACCGACGGTCAATATAATCCATTCCTCAAGTCAAAAGAACAGCAAATCTTGTTTGATATGTAAAGCACAATGAGCTTCAATCCATCACCGCCTTCTCTGCCCCTGGTTAAAAAGCCCCAAAATTCACAAACTACTTATCTGCTTAATGCGCACACCTTCTGGGTCGCTTTTCAAAAATGTTTCTGGCCCCCAGCAAACAGTACCTTGTGTGGGGATGTAGCTCAGTGGTAGAGCGCACGCTTCGCATGTGTGAGGCCCCGGGTTCAATCCCCGGCATCTCCATTGGTGGATTTTGTGCACCTAGTTTAAATCACTTGCTGTCCCTCACCGTGTAGAAATTTACGCAGATCTTCCGTTGAAAGGCTTCCTTTTAAAACACATTGGCCTTTGGAATTGCTGTTCACTTGACAAGTGCACTGTTGGCTTATGGCAGGTACGGGCGTCAAGCAAGAGCATCTGTATGTCTTTTCACGCAGTAGCTTCTACCATAGCCAACACTTTCAAACGTACAACCGTTTCATTTATTTCTTTTTTTGGAGAAATCTTATTGTCGCATTACAGACAGTTTGTAAAGTTTGGATTTTGAATCATCATAGCGCTAACAATTTGGTGTAGCACCTGAAGCTGATGAAAGAAACGAGCAGGCGCCTCTTGAATAGACATGTTTTAACAAAAAACAAGATGGCCGATATTGTTTATGGGAGTAGCAAGAGCATTCACTCCTTTTTCTCGGTAAGCATCTTTGCGGGACAGTCATTTCTCTGCTGTCTCGTGCCATCTGTGCTCATTTTTCCAAGCACTATTTCCACTTTTGGCTTTTACACTCCTGCCCATACTGCTTTTCTTCTGCAGTTGTTCCGTGAAATCTATGCCTCTAAGAAGGCGTTTAAGCAACGTTGGAGCTGTTGAAAACGTCCTGCTTTTAATCACTGGCAACTTGTGCAGTTCCCTGAAAATGCGTTGTTATTGCACACTGCCTTGTCGCTACATACTGTTTCCACAGTATTGGGCAATGAACCTCCTGAGAAACAGAGGCAGGGGCAGCATCAGGCCAGGGGATGTAGCTCAGTGGTAGAGCGCACGCTTTGCATGTGTGAGGCCCCGGGTTCAATCCCCGGCATCTCCATTCACATCTTTTGGATACCTGAAGAAAACCATTCCGTTTCCCATCGGCCCAACACTTCAATGTGTTTCCACCGACGGTCAATATAATCCATTCCTCAAGTCAAAAGAACAGCAAATCTTGTTTGATATGTAAAGCACAATGAGCTTCAATCCATCACCGCCTTCTCTGCCCCTGGTTAAAAAGCCCCAAAATTCACAAACTACTTATCTGCTTAATGCGCACACCTTCTGGGTCGCTTTTCAAAAATGTTTCTGGCCCCCAGCAAACAGTACCTTGTGTGGGGATGTAGCTCAGTGGTAGAGCGCACGCTTCGCATGTGTGAGGCCCCGGGTTCAATCCCTGGCATCTCCATTGGTGGATTTTGTGCACCTAGTTTAAATCACTTGCTGTCCCTCACCGTGTAGAAATTTACGCAGATCTTCCGTTGAAAGGCTTCCTTTTAAAACACATTGGCCTTTGGAATTGCTGCTCACTTGACAAGTGCACTGTTGGCTTATGGCAGGTACGGGCGTCAAGCAAGAGCATCTGTATGTCTTTTCACGCAGTAGCTTCTACCATAGCCAACACTTTCAAACGTACAACCGTTTCATTTATTTCTTTTTTTGGAGAAATCTTATTGTCGCATTACAGACAGTTTGTAAAGTTTGGATTTTGAATCATCATAGCGCTAACAATTTGGTGTAGCACCTGAAGCTGATGAAAGAAACGAGCAGGCGCCTCTTGAATAGACATGTTTTAACAAAAAACAAGATGGCCGATATTGTTTATGGGAGTAGCAAGAGCATTCACTCCTTTTTCTCGGTAAGCATCTTTGCGGGACAGTCATTTCTCTGCTGTCTCGTGCCATCTGTGCTCATTTTTCCAAGCACTATTTCCACTTTTGGCTTTTACACTCCTGCCCATACTGCTTTTCTTCTGCAGTTGTTCCGTGAAATCTATGCCTCTATAAAGGCGTTTAAGCAACGTTGGAGCTGTTGAAAACTTCCTGCTTTTAATCACTGGCAACTTGTGCAGTTCCCTGAAAATGCGTTGTTATTGCACACTGCCTTGTCGCTACATACTGTTTCCACAGTATTGGGCAATGAACCTCCTGAGAGACAGAGGCAGGGGCAGCATCAGGCTAGGGGATGTAGCTCAGTGGTAGAGCGCACGCTTTGCATGTGTGAGGCCCCGGGTTCAATCCCCGGCATCTCCATTCACATCTTTTGGATACCTGAAGAAAACCATTCTGTTTCCCATCGGCCCAACACTTCAATGTGTTTCCACCGACGGTCAATATAATCCATTCCTCAAGTCAAAAGAACAGCAAATCTTGTTTGATATGTAAAGCACAATGAGCTTCAATCCATCACCGCCTTCTCTGCCCCTGGTTAAAAAGCCCCAAAATTCACAAACTACTTATCTGCTTAATGCGCACACCTTCTGGGTCGCTTTTCAAAAATGTTTCTGGCCCCCAGCAAACAGTACCTTGTGTGGGGATGTAGCTCAGTGTTAGAGCGCACGCTTCGCATGTGTGAGGCCCCGGGTTCAATCCCCGGCATCTCCATTGGTGGATTTTGTGCACCTAGTTTAAATCACTTGCTGTCCCTCACCGTGTAGAAATTTACGCAGATCTTCCGTTGAAAGGCTTCCTTTTAAAACACATTGGCCTTTGGAATTGCTGCTCACTTGACAAGTGCACTGTTGGCTTATGGCAGGTACGGGCGTCAAGCAAGAGCATCTGTATGTCTTTTCACGCAGTAGCTTCTACCATAGCCAACACTTTCAAACGTACAACCGTTTCATTTATTTCTTTTTTTGGAGAAATCTTATTGTCGCATTACAGACAGTTTGTAAAGTTTGGATTTTGAATCATCATAGCGCTAACAATTTGGTGTAGCACCTGAAGCTGATGAAAGAAACGAGCAGGCGCCTCTTGAATAGACATGTTTTAACAAAAAACAAGATGGCCGATATTGTTTATGGGAGTAGCAAGAGCATTCACTCCTTTTTCTCGGTAAGCATCTTTGCGGGACAGTCATTTCTCTGCTGTCTCGTGCCATCTGTGCTCATTTTTCCAAGCACTATTTCCACTTTTGGCTTTTACACTCCTGCCCATACTGCTTTTCTTCTGCAGTTGTTCCGTGAAATCTATGCCTCTAAGAAGGCGTTTAAGCAACGTTGGAGCTGTTGAAAACTTCCTGCTTTTAATCACTGGCAACTTGTGCAGTTCCCTGAAAATGCGTTGTTATTGCACACTGCCTTGTCGCTACATACTGTTTCCACAGTATTGGGCAATGAACCTCCTGAGAAACAGAGGCAGGGGCAGCATCAGGCCAGGGGATGTAGCTCAGTGGTAGAGCGCACGCTTTGCATGTGTGAGGCCCCGGGTTCAATCCCCGGCATCTCCATTCACATCTTTTGGATACCTGAAGAAAACCATACTGTTTCCCATCGGCCCAACACTTCAATGTGTTTCCACCGACGGTCAATATAATCCATTCCTCAAGTCAAAAGAACAGCAAATCATGTTTGATATGTAAAGCACAATGAGCTTCAATCCATCACCGCCTTCTCTGCCCCTGGTTAAAAAGCCCCAAAATTCACAAACTACTTATCTGCTTAATGCGCACACCTTCTGGGTCGCTTTTCAAAAATGTTTCTGGCCCCCAGCAAACAGTACCTTGTGTGGGGATGTAGCTCAGTGGTAGAGCGCACGCTTCGCATGTGTGAGGCCCCGGGTTCAATCCCCGGCATCTCCATTGGTGGATTTTGTGCACCTAGTTTAAATCACTTGCTGTCCCTCACCGTGTAGAAATTTACGCAGATCTTCCGTTGAAAGGCTTCCTTTTAAAACACATTGGCCTTTGGAATTGCTGCTCACTTGACAAGTGCACTGTTGGCTTATGGCAGGTACGGGCGTCAAGCAAGAGCATCTGTATGTCTTTTCACGCAGTAGCTTCTACCATAGCCAACACTTTCAAACGTACAACCGTTTCATTTATTTCTTTTTTTGGAGAAATCTTATTGTCGCATTACAGACAGTTTGTAAAGTTTGGATTTTGAATCATCATAGCGCTAACAATTTGGTGTAGCACCTGAAGCTGATGAAAGAAACGAGCAGGCGCCTCTTGAATAGACATGTTTTAACAAAAAACAAGATGGCCGATATTGTTTATGGGAGTAGCAAGAGCATTCACTCCTTTTTCTCGGTAAGCATCTTTGCGGGACAGTCATTTCTCTGCTGTCTCGTGCCATCTGTGCTCATTTTTCCAAGCACTATTTCCACTTTTGGCTTTTACACTCCTGCCCATACTGCTTTTCTTCTGCAGTTGTTCCGTGAAATCTATGCCTCTAAGAAGGCGTTTAAGCAACGTTGGAGCTGTTGAAAACTTCCTGCTTTTAATCACTGGCAACTTGTGCAGTTCCCTGAAAATGCGTTGTTATTGCACACTGCCTTGTCGCTACATACTGTTTCCACAGTATTGGGCAATGAACCTCCTGAGAAACAGAGGCAGGGGTAGCATCAGGCCAGGGGATGTAGCTCAGTGGTAGAGCGCACGCCTTGCATGTGTGAGGCCCCGGGTTCAATCCCCGGCATCTCCATTCACATCTTTTGGATACCTGAAGAAAACCATTCTGTTTCCCATCGGCCCAACACTTCAATGTGTTTCCACCGACGGTCAATATAATCCATTCCTCAAGTCAAAAGAACAGCAAATCTTGTTTGATATGTAAAGCACAATGAGCTTCAATCCATCACCGCCTTCTCTGCCCCTGGTTAAAAAGCCCCAAAATTCACAAACTACTTATCTGCTTAATGCGCACACTTTCTGGGTCGCTTTTCAAAAATGTTTCTGGCCCCCAGCAAACAGTACCTTGTGTGGGGATGTAGCTCAGTGGTAGAGCGCACGCTTCGCATGTGAGAGGCCCCGAGTTCAATCCCCGGCATCTCCATTGGTGGATTTTGTGCACCTAGTTTAAATCACTTGCTGTCCCTCACCGTGTAGAAATTTACGCAGATCTTCCGTTGAAAGGCTTCCTTTTAAAACACATTGGCCTTTGGAATTGCTGCTCACTTGACAAGTGCACTGTTGGCTTATGGCAGGTACGGGCGTCAAGCAAGAGCATCTGTATGTCTTTTCACGCAGTAGCTTCTACCATAGCCAACACTTTCAAACGTACAACCGTTTCATTTATTTCTTTTTTTGGAGAAATCTTATTGTCGCATTACAGACAGTTTGTAAAGTTTGGATTTTGAATCATCATAGCGCTAACAATTTGGTGTAGCACCTGAAGCTGATGAAAGAAACGAGCAGGCGCCTCTTGAATAGACATGTTTTAACAAAAAACAAGATGGCCGATATTGTTTATGGGAGTAGCAAGAGCATTCACTCCTTTTTCTCGGTAAGCATCTTTGCGGGACAGTCAATTCTCTGCTGTCTCGTGCCATCTGTGCTCATTTTTCCAAGCACTATTTCCACTTTTGGCTTTTACACTCCTGCCCATACTGCTTTTCTTCTGCAGTTGTTCCGTGAAATCGATGCCTCTAAGAAGGCGTTTAAGCAACGTTGGAGCTGTTGAAAACGTCCTGCTTTTAATCACTGGCAACTTGTGCAGTTCCCTGAAAATGCGTTGTTATTGCACACTGCCTTGTCGCTACATACTGTTTCCACAGTATTGGGCAATGAACCTCCTGAGAAACAGAGGCAGGGGCAGCATCAGGCCAGGGGATGTAGCTCAGTGGTAGAGCGCACGCTTTGCATGTGTGAGGCCCCGGGTTCAATCCCCGGCATCTCCATTCACATCTTTTGGATACCTGAAGAAAACCATTCTGTTTCCCATCGGCCCAACACTTCAATGTGTTTCCACCGACGGTCAATATAATCCATTCCTCAAGTCAAAAGAACAGCAAATCTTGTTTGATATGTAAAGCACAATGAGCTTCAATCCATCACCGCCTTCTCTGCCCCTGGTTAAAAAGCCCCAAAATTCACAAACTACTTATCTGCTTAATGCGCACACCTTCTGGGTCGCTTTTCAAAAATGTTTCTGGCCCCCAGCAAACAGTACCTTGTGTGGGGATGTAGCTCAGTGGTAGAGCGCACGCTTCGCATGTGTGAGGCCCCGGGTTCAATCCCCGGCATCTCCATTGGTGGATTTTGTGCACCTAGTTTAAATCACTTGCTGTCCCTCACCGTGTAGAAATTTACGCAGATCTTCCGTTGAAAGGCTTCCTTTTAAAACACATTGGCCTTTGGAATTGCTGTTCACTTGACAAGTGCACTGTTGGCTTATGGCAGGTACGGGCGTCAAGCAAGAGCATCTGTATGTCTTTTCACGCAGTAGCTTCTACCATAGCCAACACTTTCAAACGTACAACCGTTTCATTTATTTCTTTTTTTGGAGAAATCTTATTGTCGCATTACAGACAGTTTGTAAAGTTTGGATTTTGAATCATCATAGCGCTAACAATTTGGTGTAGCACCTGAAGCTGATGAAAGAAACGAGCAGGCGCCTCTTGAATAGACATGTTTTAACAAAAAACAAGATGGCCGATATTGTTTATGGGAGCAGCAAGAGCATTCACTCCTTTTTCTCGGTAAGCATCTTTGCGGGACAGTCATTTCTCTGCTGTCTCGTGCCATCTGTGCTCATTTTTCCAAGCACTATTTCCACTTTTGGCTTTTACACTCCTGCCCATACTGCTTTTCTTCTGCAGTTGTTCCGTGAAATCTATGCCTCTAAGAAGGCGTTTAAGCAACGTTGGAGCTGTTGAAAACGTCCTGCTTTTAATCACTGGCAACTTGTGCAGTTCCCTGAAAATGCGTTGTTATTGCACACTGCCTTGTCGCTACATACTGTTTCCACAGTATTGGGCAATGAACCTCCTGAGAAACAGAGGCAGGGGCAGCATCAGGCCAGGGGATGTAGCTCAGTGGTAGAGCGCACGCTTTGCATGTGTGAGGCCCCGGGTTCAATCCCCGGCATCTCCATTCACATCTTTTGGATACCTGAAGAAAACCATTCTGTTTCCCATCGGCCCAACACTTCAATGTGTTTCCACCGACGGTCAATATAATCCATTCCTCAAGTCAAAAGAACAGCAAATCTTGTTTGATATGTAAAGCACAATGAGCTTCAATCCATCACCGCCTTCTCTGCCCCTGGTTAAAAAGCCCCAAAATTCACAAACTACTTATCTGCTTAATGCGCACACCTTCTGGGTCGCTTTTCAAAAATGTTTTTGGCCCCCAGCAAACAGTACCTTGTGTGGGGATGTAGCTCAGTGGTAGAGCGCACGCTTCGCATGTGTGAGGCCCCGGGTTCAATCCCCGGCATCTCCATTGGTGGATTTTGTGCACCTAGTTTAAATCACTTGCTGTCCCTCACCGTGTAGAAATTTACGCAGATCTTCCGTTGAAAGGCTTCCTTTTAAAACACATTGGCCTTTGGAATTGCTGCTCACTTGACAAGTGCACTGTTGGCTTATGGCAGGTACGGGCGTCAAGCAAGAGCATCTGTATGTCTTTTCACGCAGTAGCTTCTACCATAGCCAACACTTTCAAACGTACAACCGTTTCATTTATTTCTTTTTTTGGAGAAATCTTATTGTCGCATTACAGACAGTTTGTAAAGTTTGGATTTTGAATCATCATAGCGCTAACAATTTGGTGTAGCACCTGAAGCTGATGAAAGAAACGAGCAGGCGCCTCTTGAATAGACATGTTTTAACAAAAAACAAGATGGCCGATATTGTTTATGGGAGTAGCAAGAGCATTCACTCCTTTTTCTCGGTAAGCATCTTTGCGGGACAGTCATTTCTCTGCTGTCTCGTGCCATCTGTGCTCATTTTTCCAAGCACTATTTCCACTTTTGGCTTTTACACTCCTGCCCATACTGCTTTTCTTCTGCAGTTGTTCCGTGAAATCGATGCCTCTAAGAAGGCGTTTAAGCAACGTTGGAGCTGTTGAAAACGTCCTGCTTTTAATCACTGGCAACTTGTGCAGTTCCCTGAAAATGCGTTGTTATTGCACACTGCCTTGTCGCTACATACTGTTTCCACAGTATTGGGCAATGAACCTCCTGAGAAACAGAGGCAGGGGCAGCATCAGGCCAGGGGATGTAGCTCAGTGGTAGAGCGCACGCTTTGCATGTGTGAGGCCCCGGGTTCAATCCCCGGCATCTCCATTCACATCTTTTGGATACCTGAAGAAAACCATTCTGTTTCCCATCGGCCCAACACTTCAATGTGTTTCCACCGACGGTCAATATAATCCATTCCTCAAGTCAAAAGAACAGCAAATCTTGTTTGATATGTAAAGCACAATGAGCTTCAATCCATCACCGCCTTCTCTGCCCCTGGTTAAAAAGCCCCAAAATTCACAAACTACTTATCTGCTTAATGCGCACACCTTCTGGGTCGCTTTTCAAAAATGTTTCTGGCCCCCAGCAAACAGTACCTTGTGTGGGGATGTAGCTCAGTGGTAGAGCGCACGCTTCGCATGTGTGAGGCCCCGGGTTCAATCCCCGGCATCTCCATTGGTGGATTTTGTGCACCTAGTTTAAATCACTTGCTGTCCCTCACCGTGTAGAAATTTACGCAGATCTTCCGTTGAAAGGCTTCCTTTTAAAACACATTGGCCTTTGGAATTGCTGCTCACTTGACAAGTGCACTGTTGGCTTATGGCAGGTACGGGCGTCAAGCAAGAGCATCTGTATGTCTTTTCACGCAGTAGCTTCTACCATAGCCAACACTTTCAAACGTACAACCGTTTCATTTATTTCTTTTTTTGGAGAAATCTTATTGTCGCATTACAGACAGTTTGTAAAGTTTGGATTTTGAATCATCATAGCGCTAACAATTTGGTGTAGCACCTGAAGCTGATGAAAGAAACGAGCAGGCGCCTCTTGAATAGACATGCTTTAACAAAAAACAAGATGGCCGATATTGTTTATGGGAGTAGCAAGAGCATTCACTCCTTTTTCTCGGTAAGCATCTTTGCGGGACAGTCATTTCTCTGCTGTCTCGTGCCATCTGTGCTCATTTTTCCAAGCACTATTTCCACTTTTGGCTTTTACACTCCTGCCCATACTGCTTTTCTTCTGCAGTTGTTCCGTGAAATCTATGCCTCTAAGAAGGCGTTTAAGCAACGTTGGAGCTGTTGAAAACTTCCTGCTTTTAATCACTGGCAACTTGTGCAGTTCCCTGAAAATGCGTTGTTATTGCACACTGCCTTGTCGCTACATACTGTTTCCACAGTATTGGGCAATGAACCTCCTGAGAAACAGAGGCAGGGGCAGCATCAGGCCAGGGGATGTAGCTCAGTGGTAGAGCGCACGCTTTGCATGTGTGAGGCCCCGGGTTCAATCCCCGGCATCTCCATTCACATCTTTTGGATACCTGAAGAAAACCATTCTGTTTCCCATCGGCCCAACACTTCAATGTGTTTCCACCGACGGTCAATATAATCCATTCCTCAAGTCAAAAGAACAGCAAATCTTGTTTGATATGTAAAGCACAATGAGCTTCAATCCATCACCGCCTTCTCTGCCCCTGGTTAAAAAGCCCCAAAATTCACAAACTACTTATCTGCTTAATGCGCACACCTTCTGGGTCGCTTTTCAAAAATGTTTCTGGCCCCCAGCAAACAGTACCTTGTGTGGGTATGTAGCTCAGTGGTAGAGCGCACGCTTCGCATGTGTGAGGCCCCGGGTTCAATCCCCGGCATCTCCATTGGTGGATTTTGTGCACCTAGTTTAAATCACTTGCTGTCCCTCACCGTGTAGAAATTTACGCAGATCTTCCGTTGAAAGGCTTCCTTTTAAAACACATTGGCCTTTGGAATTGCTGCTCACTTGACAAGTGCACTGTTGGCTTATGGCAGGTACGGGCGTCAAGCAAGAGCATCTGTATGTCTTTTCACGCAGTAGCTTCTACCATAGCCAACACTTTCAAACGTACAACCGTTTCATTTATTTCTTTTTTTGGAGAAATCTTATTGTCGCATTACAGACAGTTTGTAAAGTTTGGATTTTGAATCATCATAGCGCTAACAATTTGGTGTAGCACCTGAAGCTGATGAAAGAAACGAGCAGGCGCCTCTTGAATAGACATGTTTTAACAAAAAACAAGATGGCCGATATTGTTTATGGGAGTAGCAAGAGCATTCACTCCTTTTTCTCGGTAAGCATCTTTGCGGGACAGTCATTTCTCTGCTGTCTCGTGCCATCTGTGCTCATTTTTCCAAGCACTATTTCCACTTTTGGCTTTTACACTCCTGCCCATACTGCTTTTCTTCTGCAGTTGTTCCGTGAAATCGATGCCTCTAAGAAGGCGTTTAAGCAACGTTGGAGCTGTTGAAAACGTCCTGCTTTTAATCACTGGCAACTTGTGCAGTTCCCTGAAAATGCGTTGTTATTGCACACTGCCTTGTCGCTACATACTGTTTCCACAGTATTGGGCAATGAACCTCCTGAGAAACAGAGGCAGGGGCAGCATCAGGCCAGGGGATGTAGCTCAGTGGTAGAGCGCACGCTTTGCATGTGTGAGGCCCGGGTTCAATCCCCGGCATCTCCATTCACATCTTTTGGATACCTGAAGAAAACCATTCTGTTTCCCATCGGCCCAACACTTCAATGTGTTTCCACCGACGGTCAATATAATCCATTCCTCAAGTCAAAATAACAGCAAATCTTGTTTGATATGTAAAGCACAATGAGCTTCAATCCATCACCGCCTTCTCTGCCCCTGGTTAAAAAGCCCCAAAATTCACAAACTACTTATCTGCTTAATGCGCACACCTTCTGGGTCGCTTTTCAAAAATGTTTCTGGCCCCCAGCAAACAGTACCTTGTGTGGGTATGTAGCTCAGTGGTAGAGCGCACGCTTCGCATGTGTGAGGCCCCGGGTTCAATCCCCGGCATCTCCATTGGTGGATTTTGTGCACCTAGTTTAAATCACTTGCTGTCCCTCACCGTGTAGAAATTTACGCAGATCTTCCGTTGAAAGGCTTCCTTTTAAAACACATTGGCCTTTGGAATTGCTGCTCACTTGACAAGTGCACTGTTGGCTTATGGCAGGTACGGGCGTCAAGCAAGAGCATCTGTATGTCTTTTCACGCAGTAGCTTCTACCATAGCCAACACTTTCAAACGTACAACCGTTTCATTTATTTCTTTTTTTGGAGAAATCTTATTGTCGCATTACAGACAGTTTGTAAAGTTTGGATTTTGAATCATCATAGCGCTAACAATTTGGTGTAGCACCTGAAGCTGATGAAAGAAACGAGCAGGCGCCTCTTGAATAGAGATGTTTTAACAAAAAACAAGATGGCCGATATTGTTTATGGGAGTAGCAAGAGCATTCACTCCTTTTTCTCGGTAAGCATCTTTGCGGGACAGTCATTTCTCTGCTGTCTCGTGCCATCTGTGCTCATTTTTCCAAGCACTATTTCCACTTTTGGCTTTTACACTCCTGCCCATACTGCTTTTCTTCTGCAGTTGTTCCGTGAAATCGATGCCTCTAAGAAGGCGTTTAAGCAACGTTGGAGCTGTTGAAAACGTCCTGCTTTTAATCACTGGCAACTTGTGCAGTTCCCTGAAAATGCGTTGTTATTGCACACTGCCTTGTCGCTACATACTGTTTCCACAGTATTGGGCAATGAACCTCCTGAGAAACAGAGGCAGGGGCAGCATCAGGCCAGGGGATGTAGCTCAGTGGTAGAGCGCACGCTTTGCATGTGTGAGGCCCCGGGTTCAATCCCCGGCATCTCCATTCACATCTTTTGGATACCTGAAGAAAACCATTCTGTTTCCCATCGGCCCAACACTTCAATGTGTTTCCACCGACGGTCAATATAATCCATTCCTCAAGTCAAAAGAACAGCAAATCTTGTTTGATATGTAAAGCACAATGAGCTTCAATCCATCACCGCCTTCTCTGCCCCTGGTTAAAAAGCCCCAAAATTCACAAACTACTTATCTGCTTAATGCGCACACCTTCTGGGTCGCTTTTCAAAAATGTTTCTGGCCCCCAGCAAACAGTACCTTGTGTGGGGATGTAGCTCAGTGGTAGAGCGCACGCTTCGCATGTGTGAGGCCCCGGGTTCAATCCCCGGCATCTCCATTGGTGGATTTTGTGCACCTAGTTTAAATCACTTGCTGTCCCTCACCGTGTAGAAATTTACGCAGATCTTCCGTTGAAAGGCTTCCTTTTAAAACACATTGGCCTTTGGAATTGCTGCTCACTTGACAAGTGCACTGTTGGCTTATGGCAGGTACGGGCGTCAAGCAAGAGCATCTGTATGTCTTTTCACGCAGTAGCTTCTACCATAGCCAACACTTTCAAACGTACAACCGTTTCATTTATTTCTTTTTTTGGAGAAATCTTATTGTCGCATTACAGACAGTTTGTAAAGTTTGGATTTTGAATCATCATAGCGCTAACAATTTGGTGTAGCACCTGAAGCTGATGAAAGAAACGAGCAGGCGCCTCTTGAATAGACATGTTTTAACAAAAAACAAGATGGCCGATATTGTTTATGGGAGTAGCAAGAGCATTCACTCCTTTTTCTCGGTAAGCATCTTTGCGGGACAGTCATTTCTCTGCTGTCTCGTGCCATCTGTGCTCATTTTTCCAAGCACTATTTCCACTTTTGGCTTTTCCACTCCTGCCCATACTGCTTTTCTTCTGCAGTTGTTCCGTGAAATCTATGCCTCTAAGAAGGCGTTTAAGCAACGTTGGAGCTGTTGAAAACTTCCTGCTTTTAATCACTGGCAACTTGTGCAGTTCCCTGAAAATGCGTTGTTATTGCACACTGCCTTGTCGCTACATACTGTTTCCACAGTATTGGGCAATGAACCTCCTGAGAAACAGAGGCAGGGGCAGCATCAGGCCAGGGGATGTAGCTCAGTGGTAGAGCGCACGCTTTGCATGTGTGAGGCCCCGGGTTCAATCCCCGGCATCTCCATTCACATCTTTTGGATACCTGAAGAAAACCATTCTGTTTCCCATCGGCCCAACACTTCAATGTGTTTCCACCGACGGTCAATATAATCCATTCCTCAAGTCAAAAGAACAGCAAATCATGTTTGATATGTAAAGCACAATGAGCTTCAATCCATCACCGCCTTCTCTGCCCCTGGTTAAAAAGCCCCAAAATTCACAAACTACTTATCTGCTTAATGCGCACACCTTCTGGGTCGCTTTTCAAAAATGTTTCTGGCCCCCAGCAAACAGTACCTTGTGTGGGGATGTAGCTCAGTGGTAGAGCGCACGCTTCGCATGTGTGAGGCCCCGGGTTCAATCCCCGGCATCTCCATTGGTGGATTTTGTGCACCTAGTTTAAATCACTTGCTGTCCCTCACCGTGTAGAAATTTACGCAGATCTTCCGTTGAAAGGCTTCCTTTTAAAACACATTGGCCTTTGGAATTGCTGCTCACTTGACAAGTGCACTGTTGGCTTATGGCAGGTACGGGCGTCAAGCAAGAGCATCTGTATGTCTTTTCACGCAGTAGCTTCTACCATAGCCAACACTTTCAAACGTACAACCGTTTCATTTATTTCTTTTTTTGGAGAAATCTTATTGTCGCATTACAGACAGTTTGTAAAGTTTGGATTTTGAATCATCATAGCGCTAACAATTTGGTGTAGCACCTGAAGCTGATGAAAGAAACGAGCAGGCGCCTCTTGAATAGACATGTTTTAACAAAAAACAAGATGGCCGATATTGTTTATGGGAGTAGCAAGAGCATTCACTCCTTTTTCTCGGTAAGCATCTTTGCGGGACAGTCATTTCTCTGCTGTCTCGTGCCATCTGTGCTCATTTTTCCAAGCACTATTTCCACTTTTGGCTTTTACACTCCTGCCCATACTGCTTTTCTTCTGCAGTTGTTCCGTGAAATCTATGCCTCTAAGAAGGCGTTTAAGCAACGTTGGAGCTGTTGAAAACTTCCTGCTTTTAATCACTGGCAACTTGTGCAGTTCCCTGAAAATGCGTTGTTATTGCACACTGCCTTGTCGCTACATACTGTTTCCACAGTATTGGGCAATGAACCTCCTGAGAAACAGAGGCAGGGGTAGCATCAGGCCAGGGGATGTAGCTCAGTGGTAGAGCGCACGCCTTGCATGTGTGAGGCCCCGGGTTCAATCCCCGGCATCTCCATTCACATCTTTTGGATACCTGAAGAAAACCATTCTGTTTCCCATCGGCCCAACACTTCAATGTGTTTCCACCGACGGTCAATATAATCCATTCCTCAAGTCAAAAGAACAGCAAATCTTGTTTGATATGTAAAGCACAATGAGCTTCAATCCATCACCGCCTTCTCTGCCCCTGGTTAAAAAGCCCCAAAATTCACAAACTACTTATCTGCTTAATGCGCACACTTTCTGGGTCGCTTTTCAAAAATGTTTCTGGCCCCCAGCAAACAGTACCTTGTGTGGGGATGTAGCTCAGTGATAGAGCGCACGCTTCGCATGTGAGAGGCCCCGAGTTCAATCCCCGGCATCTCCATTGGTGGATTTTGTGCACCTAGTTTAAATCACTTGCTGTCCCTCACCGTGTAGAAATTTACGCAGATCTTCCGTTGAAAGGCTTCCTTTTAAAACACATTGGCCTTTGGAATTGCTGCTCACTTGACAAGTGCACTGTTGGCTTATGGCAGGTACGGGCGTCAAGCAAGAGCATCTGTATGTCTTTTCACGCAGTAGCTTCTACCATAGCCAACACTTTCAAACGTACAACCGTTTCATTTATTTCTTTTTTTGGAGAAATCTTATTGTCGCATTACAGACAGTTTGTAAAGTTTGGATTTTGAATCATCATAGCGCTAACAATTTGGTGTAGCACCTGAAGCTGATGAAAGAAACGAGCAGGCGCCTCTTGAATAGACATGTTTTAACAAAAAACAAGATGGCCGATATTGTTTATGGGAGTAGCAAGAGCATTCACTCCTTTTTCTCGGTAAGCATCTTTGCGGGACAGTCATTTCTCTGCTGTCTCGTGCCATCTGTGCTCATTTTTCCAAGCACTATTTCCACTTTTGGCTTTTACACTCCTGCCCATACTGCTTTTCTTCTGCAGTTGTTCCGTGAAATCGATGCCTCTAAGAAGGCGTTTAAGCAACGTTGGAGCTGTTGAAAACTTCCTGCTTTTAATCACTGGCAACTTGTGCAGTTCCCTGAAAATGCGTTGTTATTGCACACTGCCTTGTCGCTACATACTGTTTCCACAGTATTGGGCAATGAACCTCCTGAGAAACAGAGGCAGGGGCAGCATCAGGCCAGGGGATGTAGCTCAGTGGTAGAGCGCACGCTTTGCATGTGTGAGGCCCCGGGTTCAATCCCCGGCATCTCCATTCACATCTTTTGGATACCTGAAGAAAACCATTCTGTTTCCCATCGGCCCAACACTTCAATGTGTTTCCACCGACGGTCAATATAATCCATTCCTCAAGTCAAAAGAACAGCAAATCTTGTTTGATATGTAAAGCACAATGAGCTTCAATCCATCACCGCCTTCTCTGCCCCTGGTTAAAAAGCCCCAAAATTCACAAACTACTTATCTGCTTAATGCGCACACTTTCTGGGTCGCTTTTCAAAAATGTTTCTGGCCCCCAGCAAACAGTACCTTGTGTGGGGATGTAGCTCAGTGGTAGAGCGCACGCTTCGCATGTGAGAGGCCCCGAGTTCAATCCCCGGCATCTCCATTGGTGGATTTTGTGCACCTAGTTTAAATCACTTGCTGTCCCTCACCGTGTAGAAATTTACGCAGATCTTCCGTTGAAAGGCTTCCTTTTAAAACACATTGGCCTTTGGAATTGCTGCTCACTTGACAAGTGCACTGTTGGCTTATGGCAGGTACGGGCGTCAAGCAAGAGCATCTGTATGTCTTTTCACGCAGTAGCTTCTACCATAGCCAACACTTTCAAACGTACAACCGTTTCATTTATTTCTTTTTTTGGAGAAATCTTATTGTCGCATTACAGACAGTTTGTAAAGTTTGGATTTTGAATCATCATAGCGCTAACAATTTGGTGTAGCACCTGAAGCTGATGAAAGAAACGAGCAGGCGCCTCTTGAATAGACATGTTTTAACAAAAAACAAGATGGCCGATATTGTTTATGGGAGTAGCAAGAGCATTCACTCCTTTTTCTCGGTAAGCATCTTTGCGGGACAGTCATTTCTCTGCTGTCTCGTGCCATCTGTGCTCATTTTTCCAAGCACTATTTCCACTTTTGGCTTTTACACTCCTGCCCATACTGCTTTTCTTCTGCAGTTGTTCCGTGAAATCTATGCCTCTAAGAAGGCGTTTAAGCAACGTTGGAGCTGTTGAAAACTTCCTGCTTTTAATCACTGGCAACTTGTGCAGTTCCCTGAAAATGCGTTGTTATTGCACACTGCCTTGTCGCTACATACTGTTTCCACAGTATTGGGCAATGAACCTCCTGAGAAACAGAGGCAGGGGCAGCATCAGGCCAGGGGATGTAGCTCAGTGGTAGAGCGCACGCTTTGCATGTGTGAGGCCCCGGGTTCAATCCCCGGCATCTCCATTCACATCTTTTGGATACCTGAAGAAAACCATACTGTTTCCCATCGGCCCAACACTTCAATGTGTTTCCACCGACGGTCAATATAATCCATTCCTCAAGTCAAAAGAACAGCAAATCATGTTTGATATGTAAAGCACAATGAGCTTCAATCCATCACCGCCTTCTCTGCCCCTGGTTAAAAAGCCCCAAAATTCACAAACTACTTATCTGCTTAATGCGCACACCTTCTGGGTCGCTTTTCAAAAATGTTTCTGGCCCCCAGCAAACAGTACCTTGTGTGGGGATGTAGCTCAGTGGTAGAGCGCACGCTTCGCATGTGTGAGGCCCCGGGTTCAATCCCCGGCATCTCCATTGGTGGATTTTGTGCACCTAGTTTAAATCACTTGCTGTCCCTCACCGTGTAGAAATTTACGCAGATCTTCCGTTGAAAGGCTTCCTTTTAAAACACATTGGCCTTTGGAATTGCTGCTCACTTGACAAGTGCACTGTTGGCTTATGGCAGGTACGGGCGTCAAGCAAGAGCATCTGTATGTCTTTTCACGCAGTAGCTTCTACCATAGCCAACACTTTCAAACGTACAACCGTTTCATTTATTTCTTTTTTTGGAGAAATCTTATTGTCGCATTACAGACAGTTTGTAAAGTTTGGATTTTGAATCATCATAGCGCTAACAATTTGGTGTAGCACCTGAAGCTGATGAAAGAAACGAGCAGGCGCCTCTTGAATAGACATGTTTTAACAAAAAACAAGATGGCCGATATTGTTTATGGGAGTAGCAAGAGCATTCACTCCTTTTTCTCGGTAAGCATCTTTGCGGGACAGTCATTTCTCTGCTGTCTCGTGCCATCTGTGCTCATTTTTCCAAGCACTATTTCCACTTTTGGCTTTTACACTCCTGCCCATACTGCTTTTCTTCTGCAGTTGTTCCGTGAAATCGATGCCTCTAAGAAGGCGTTTAAGCAACGTTGGAGCTGTTGAAAACTTCCTGCTTTTAATCACTGGCAACTTGTGCAGTTCCCTGAAAATGCGTTGTTATTGCACACTGCCTTGTCGCTACATACTGTTTCCACAGTATTGGGCAATGAACCTCCTGAGAAACAGAGGCAGGGGTAGCATCAGGCCAGGGGATGTAGCTCAGTGGTAGAGCGCACGCCTTGCATGTGTGAGGCCCCGGGTTCAATCCCCGGCATCTCCATTCACATCTTTTGGATACCTGAAGAAAACCATTCTGTTTCCCATCGGCCCAACACTTCAATGTGTTTCCACCGA